>NW_026622786.1:57791937-58401937 GCF_023065955.2 Ursus arctos
CTGCATCCACGGCTTCCTAGTAAGACTGACACATAGAAGATGCTTAGTAAATGCTTGCTGACTTGACATCTGTCACTGATGTCCTCTTTAACCTACTACTGCATACAAATATACCCATTTTATTCCTGCAGAGAAAGTCTGCTTTGAGCATTGAACTGGAGTTCTACCGCGGCAACTCAGTCCGTAATGCTGAGATTTTAAACGAGCTCATACTAAAAACAAAACAACCAACAAACAAAAGGAACCAAAGCCCTTTGCTCAACTGTCAACCAACATCCTTGCTAAACTAAATAAGGAAAGGAAGTTGCCTGTTTGCTATCCTTCTTAATAACCAGCATGAAGGAACTTGTGGGGTTTCTTAATTGGGAAACCACACAAAAAGGTAAGAGTGCACTCGGAGTATACCATCTTTTTTTATCTCCTGGAGAATTATCATGTGTTTTTATAATTGAGAAAGACTTATTTATAAACCAGATGTGGAAAAAAAATGGCCTAAATTTACTCTATTTCCCTTGTGCATCATTTCTGTTTCTTTTGAACCTTGCACAGCAGTTTATGACAAGTAAATCATGTCTTATAAATTAAGCAACTGGAGAAACTGAGATGGGAATGGTTGATGGCAGGCTTAAAAAGACACCCCCATATATCACTTGGGTCATAGTATTTCAGTCACCCACCAATCTGGCTGGTTTGACAGATTTTAATGGTGTGAGACAAATTTCCGAGTACACCTGAAATCAACGATCACTTACTTATCATAACCAGCCTGAGTTTTGGTGTTTTTTGTTTTGTTTTGTTTTTTAAGCAAAAGACCAATAAATTAAGAAAGTAGCATTCCAATAGTTTGGAAATAGAGAGAAAAAGAAGGATGTCAGATGCAAGGGAGAATTACACCAGGGGAAGAGAAGGATATGGAATGATGGAATAACCACCTTTAGGAAGGGAAATATTTTCAGTTGAATGCAGCTGTTTTTCATTTCTATGAAAGCAATGAGCATAAATTTCAGAAAGGGAGGATTCAGATTAACAGAGGGAAAGCTGCCTACCTTAAAGGACCAGAAGACATGAGGAGTTGGTATGAGAAGATAATGGTTTTCTTTAAAGGGATCTTTGAGAAAGAAGAGCCCCCATCAGCCTACGGTGGCCAGGGAACTGTCTGGACTGAAGAGAAGTGATTGCATTACATAGATGACTTCTAGTGTTTTTATCATTATTAGTGTTAAGATTCTGGTTCAAAAATTCTGTGATTCACTTCATTTACTGTAAAGCCAACCTCTTCGATGGCAACAAAAGAACAATACTGAAGAACAGCATTTCTGAGAATTTCAAATTCATGAAGACAGTCGTGCCAAATTTATGGCCTTATTTAAATAAAAGCACACAAGTTTCCTTTTAAATTTCGATTTAATAAAATATATTGAGTGGCTATGAAGTGCAAATTCTGTGCGAGGTGTCAGGAGCATGGAGATAAAACATGAGTCCTGGTCCTCAGTCCACTGGAGAGAAAACGAGCCCATCAATTACCGTGATGGAAGTAGCAATGGAATAAAAAGAACAGAAAGACAATATGTAGTATGGATGTCAAGTGCTGGACAAAATTCGAGGAAGAAGTAGATCATGAGGTGGGTATTAAAAATTCATAAAATGGTAAATGCTATAAACCTTACAGACCAAGACACAGAAGTATGAATACTTGAATCATGCCTGGGAAAAGGCAATGTCCTTGTTTAATCTGAACAAAGGTAAGTGCTGGGAGATGAAAAATAAAAAACTTGAAAGTTGGCTTGAGTCATGTAAGTGACCTACTACGTAAACCTCCAAATGTGAGGCAAGAGATATTTATTATCCCTGAAGCAAAATAAATTCATTTGCTAATTATTTCCCCCCTCAGCTGGACTAAATCAGGACAAGTTTATTAGAGTACTATTTTTTAACAGAAATCCTAATATTGGAAAGTCACAATTTAGGCAATTAACTGAGAGCTGCCAAACACATGTAAAACCTCTGGCTTCCCATCCGCTGTAATGGATCCATAAGGGACCAATATGGATTTGATTGTCTAGCAGAAGAACAGCTAATGGGAGAGACTTGGCACTTTGAGTAAGGGTTTAAAAATGTTATCACGGGGGCGCCTGGGTGGCACAGCGGTTAAGCGTCTGCCTTCGGCTCAGGGCGTGATCCCGGCGTTCTGGGATCGAGCCCCACATCAGGCTCTTCCGCTATGAGCCTGCTTCTTCCTCTCCCACTCCCCCTGCTTGTGTTCCCTCTCTCGCTGGCTGTCTCTATCTCTGTCGAATAAATAAATAAAATCTTTAAAAAAAAAATAAAAAAAAAAATAAAATAAAAAATAAAAATGTTATCACAATAGATACCTGATTCCGAAAAATCGTTCCAAACTCCAGAAGCAGAGAAACACCCACGCCAGCCATTGTTTAAAAATCTATGACATGCCTTAACCTTAGAGCTAGCTATGGCAACAGAATTTGTAGAGCATTCTGGGTTGTCCGATGAAATAAAGAGTAAGTTCCTAACTGGTACTTATCTCTCAAGTAAACAGAATGTTTTAGGATGCTGTGTAATATTATGGGAAAGGCGAAGGCTTTGGAAACAGGCAGGCATAGATGTCAATCCCAGCTTTGTCCCTTGCTACGTGATTGGGTTTGGGCAACTCTCCGAACTTCTGCGTTTTCTCCCATATATGGTGGAGGTAAGGACATGAGCCTAAAACCTTGTTGTGAGGAACAGATAAACTGTAAACAAAGTAAACCAAAAAAACCTGGTACAGGGGCGCCTGGGTGGCCCAGTTGGCAAAGCGTCTGCCTTCAGCTCAGGTCATGATCCCAGGGTCCTGGGATAGAGACCCACATCAGGCTCCCTGCTCAGCGGGGAGTCTGCTTCTCCCTCTCCCTCAGCCTGCAGCTCCTCCTGCTTGTGTAGTCTCTCTCACTATCTCTCTCTCCTGTCTCTCTCCTGCTTGTGTAGTCTCTCTCACTATCTCTCTCTGTCAAATAAATAAATAAAATCTTAAAAAACAAAACCAAACCCTGGCACAGCAACAGACCCATGCAGGCCCTCAGTAAACAATACCTGTTATTAGCAGCACTCATATTTCTTCACCTTAACTTACCACATTTAAACACACACACACACACACACACACACACACACACACACACACACAAAGGTACTTCTGAAATCTGTGCATCAAACCTAACAGAAAATCTCCACATTAATTAGTCTTTTCTGAAACCCCAAGATCTCTCCCTGACCAGTACAGAGACCATGTGGAAAGGGCAGGTTTTACACCATTACATGCTTATCAGCTTATCAACTGGCTCAGATTCCCTCCAAAGAGTCATTCAGTTCCCCGGAGCTGAATAAAACCACTCTAGATTGAGAAAGGGTCTGAAATAATCACGTCTTCAGTGGAATTTCTGTAAAAACGACAAACTAGAACGTTGTAAGCTACATCTCTACCTTCACACCAGTCCATCGGCGCCATCACTGACAGGCACAGGTGTACGGACATACGCTCCACAGAGAGCCGCGCAGGGACACATTTATAACACCGGCATTAAGCTGTATCAGCCACTTTCCTAACAAAGCAGTCACCGGACCCAACACTTAGGAAGTAGGATGCAGGGCAAATAGATTCTCAGCCACTACATGTAACGGGCTCCTGAAATTTATTTTGTTTATAGTTGTCTACCTTGGAAATTTTTACCAATAAAAAGTAAAAACGACTAATAAAGGACTTAATGGCATGGAAGTGTCTAATGCTGACCTTAGTGAAAGTCCATCTGAATGCCTGTTCACAATCCAAGGCCAATCACAGAAGGAATTTAGATATTCCATATTTAACATATAATTATATAAAGACTTACAATTGTCTTCAGTGGGAAAAGTGCAGGTACCACTGAAATCATATAAGAGGGGCAGAATTTACTCGGAGGGTCAGGGAAGGACTCTAAGTGGAGACCCAAAGGATCAATCAGTGCTGTCCAGTAAAGACGGAGGGAGGGGAAAGGCAGGACCCCAACCAGGGCGCAGCCACGCTGATCAAAGGAACAGGTGGGGTCGTGTCAGCTCTGAGCCCAGCGCCTTCTTGGGCACTTTTGACTCATCTGCTTTTTGCCTCACAACAATCCTGGTAAGAAGAAAATAAATTAAGTAATCGATGCACAGTGGCATTGCCAAAATTACTCACTAGTACCAGCAACTGTGATTCCTTTTCCAGATGCCCCCTAGCAGATAACAGTTGCATAACTTTTTATAAGTCCCTAATACCTGTGTATATAGTGAGTATATACATGAGTAGTTGTGTTGGTGGGATTAGAAACCAATGAAGTTCTAGGTCTCAAATACTGTTATTAGCTTTAAAAAAAAAAACCTCACAAGGGTTTGTGTGCCTCCCCTAAGCTTTAATAAGGTACAGAGGACCCGAAGATGAGCTAGTAAGTGATCTCTGGATCTTAACCATGACTCGGAACAGCTAGTCTAGAAGGGTGTACACTGTGTGCTCAGCGAGTGCCTGGCCTGTAGAGAGTTCCACCACAGAGTGGGTGGCATGATCACTGTTATCACCTCAAAGGTGGGTTTATCTCTGCCCCCACCCTCTTCCTTCTGGCTGAATCTCTGTATCGAACTGGCTCCCAACCACCAATCCAGAGGAACATCCGCTCTGGTGGTCACGGCGGGTATCTTCACATATAACACTAAGCCACAGAACTCCTCAGGAAACAACAGAACTCTGACCCCTGTGCCTCCCCCCCCCACCGCCCCATTGCCCAAGGGCCATGAGGAAGAAGAGAAGCTACTAAGGAGGTGGCATCATAACAACATGGTGAGATACGGGGCATGGAGGAAGACACCCTGGGTTCTGGATCCTTCCTCAAAGACAGAAACTAACGTCTTAAGTTCCTCGAGTGGCTTCCTCAGCTCTAACTAAGCGAGGGGTCAGGAAAACGAGGGCCTGTGGTGTATGGTATTATGGGACAGTTTGGACAGAACTTATAAACACCTACCTCCTGTCCAGTTTCTCTTGACCTTCTTCCAAGCACAGCGGCCTCAGGCCACGGTAAACAAAGATCGCCCCCAGTGAGCTAATTTTAGTCCGAGTTATAACAGTAAAAGCCCAAGTTCTTCCCTTTCCTGTGTTGTGACAAGACAAATGCAAGGCTCCCTTGCCCCTATGGTTCAATTTCTCTGTTAGCAGATAAAGGCAGATATCCACAAGGAGCCAGGGCCTGCCGGGGCCGGGAAATCTTATCCTGGGTGAGGTTCCCCAGAGAAGGGAGGTGGGATAGAAGTAGAGTGAGGAGCTCTTAAATCACTCGCTCACTCTTTATTTATTAACTCACTCATTCCCTTGACAAATGTTTATTTAGCACACGCCACCTACCAGGCCCGGGGGGCGGGGGGGGGGGGGGGCTCCTGGCTTCACAGAGATGAGTAGGACAAACAGGCTGCCATGCTTGGGGCACGGCCAGAAGAGCCAGAAGTAGATGACGGCATTTGTGATAAATGCAGTGAAGGGTACCTGAGGAGGGCCCCAATCTCATCTAGGAGCTTGGGGAACAATTGCCGGGGAAGGTGTGTTTAAGCTGAAACTTTAAGGATCACAAGAGCTGTGTGAAGAGAACTGACAAAGGGCATGGATTGGACAGGATGTGGCCTGACTGAGGGACGGGACTGTCATGTGGTGACCCTGCAGGGAGGGTGTATAGACAAGTCAGGGAGCAGAGGCCAGATGGGCTGCTGGGGGGCCAGACATCAAGGTCAAGAGCCCTGTCAGATGCTAAGAGCAGTGGGGAGGCAATTGATGGGTTTCAACCAAAGGACTGGGCTGATCAGTTCAAATCCGGACTATGCTACTCGTAACTCTGGGACGCTGGGTAAGTCCCAATCTCTGATTCTGCCCAGGGAGGTTAGTCTCTGCTCATGTGTTGTCTCATTCAATCAACAGATATTTCTGTATTGTGTGTCTACTTGGTGCCAGCCACTGTGTCACACAATGGGATGTGGCAGGGAATAAGACAGGTCCTTGCACTCCCAGTGCATATATTCTAGCAGAGGCGTCGGACACAGCACACACGCGGGAGGGGAGGATAAGCAGGGTGACAGGAAGTGAGTAACCTTTGGGCAGGATGGGCAGAGAAGGCCTCTGAGGAGAGGACACTGGAGCTGAGGCCTGAGGAATGAGAAGGGTCCTTCATCATAAGGAGAGACATGGGCAGAGGGGAGAGTGACTGTGACGGTCTGTGGGGGGATTGTCCACCTGCACAAGTGCAGCTGAGCACAGAGCATGAAGAGGAGGGCCAGGCTGGCAAGGGAGGCGGCATCCAGAGGGCACAGAGCCTCGGTGGAGTGGGGACGTTACAGCGCCAACTGGTGAGCTGCTGAGTGACGTGACCTCAGTTACAGGTTAAGAACACTCAGGCTGCTGCATGGAGGAGGGACAGGAAACAGACAAGAGTGGAAGGGGTGAGATCTAAAAGGGGGCTTCTGTGCTCTCTCTCATCACTGGACACAGCACTTCACACTTTATTATTAGCCAGCTACCGGCTTCACGACCCTGGGCAAGCAACTCAACAGTCCTCCTCCGTAAACTAACGTCCCCTACCCCACACTGCGCCGCCGTGAGGGCTCAATACAGGTCCCCATTTGTAAAGGATGCGGAACAGTGCTTGGCTGAGCTCTGAACGTTTCCTGGCTATTCTTGTGATTCATTTCCTGTCCATCTCTGCTACTGCAGTCCAGGCTCCTCACTTTTATCTGCCAGCACCTGCCCAGTGTTTATCCTAGGTACTGTGTAAATCAGGACTTGCAAATTGTTGACTGAAGACCTAAAATGAAGATATATTTTGTTGGTTGATGCAGGGACTTCAAAACATGTGACTATGGACATTCAGGTCACATACGTGGGGGTCTCTCCCCACGCCATCTTGTCTTACACTTTCCTACCTGTGTACTGCCTCTACAGGCACTTAAGTTTGTGAGCCCCAATAAACACTGAACTCCTAAAAGTGTGACTCTTTGTCTGTCACAAATATAAGTGACACGTAAACCGCACCATAACCTTCCCTCCCCTTCCTGCCCCCACCAGAGCAATAGACCACAGGATCGGACTTTCTCACTTTTCTTCATACAGTCATTCACCACGTGTTCACTGAATACCTTCTAGATCCTGGAATCTGTGAGAGAAAGAAAGACACAGAGTCTGCCTTAACTGAACTTATAACCCAGTGCCCATGAACAAGGATGCTATAGGCTTTCTGGATGCAAAAGGTACACAAACAGTATATCATACTAGGGAGTCTAAGGCTTCTGCACAGACTATCTTATTTTGCTCTTAGAACTTTGTGGGGGTAGCTTGAACAAAGAGGTTACTCTATTTTGCAGACAAACAAATGAACAGTCAAAGAAACTAAGTTTACTGCCCAAAAGGACAGAGCCAATAAATGGTAGATTTTGAATTCCTGACTCTCGTCATCAATAAACGTATTGCAAGTGGGGAAGGGTAAACCCCATTAGCAAGATAACCTACAAAGATTTCTCCTTGCCACATGCTACAGGCCTGAGGAGAAGAAAGGTGAAAATGCTACCCAGGCACTGCCCACCACATGGGTAACAGAACCTAGACTGGCCTAGACAGCGGGAAAATCATGACAATAGGGCTGGCGAAGAGTAAGAGACTTGGGCTCCCAGCAGAGTTCTTGCTGAGCTCCATGTGTCAGTGACACTCTGGAAAGAGAAAAAAGAACAGAACACAGCCCCTGTGTAGCCAGATTTACAGAAGTGTATTTTTGGTTAAGGCGATGAGACTTTGCCAGGTGGTGGCACGCCAGACAGCAGGTCTGCATGGCCCAGTGAGATCTGCTTCCAGAGGGACCCTCAGTGGTATTCCCCAAGAAGGCTTGGCGTACTCCTGCAGATCCTCCCAGCTGCCTCCAGGACAGCCTGTGAGTGCAGCAAGCCTACTCTCTGCTCCAGACACACAGAGGCCTGGAAAAGACATCATCATCCCAGAGAGACCCAGCAGCCTCACCAATCCTGAGGATGCCCTTTCTGGATGTCAGCACTACTTGCAGCTTCTTGGCCGACATCTAACTTAAGTCCGTGATCCTTAACCAGAGGGCTTCTGCGTCCCAGGAAGCAGCTGTCAATGCCTGGTGCTATTTCTGGTTTCCTTGGAGAGGTGGGGGGTACAGGGGTGTGCTACTGGCATCTAGTGTGTAGATGCCAAGGATGGTGCTAAACATGCCACAGTGCACACCGGAGCAGCCCCAGAACAAAGAATCATCTGGCCCAAGATGGCAAGAGTGCTAGGGTTAAGAAACCCTGATTTAGATGTCGAAAATATTTACTGAGTGATGACTACACGTTCGGCCTTGTGCTAAGCTCTGCAAACACAAAGGCGAAATGGGTAGTCCTTTTCTTCAAGGAGTTCAGTCTAGTGAGAGAGAGAACCATGTAAAGAAACAACTGTCACTCAGCGGGATGGGACGAAAAGCAACCACAGCCTAACACTGGGCTTAGAAGTAAGGGAGTTCTGCATGCAAAAGCTGGCTTTGCCCTTTACTTACTAGCTGTGCGACCTTGGCTGCTCATTTCACCTTTCAATTTCTTCTGACACTGTGAATGGAAAACTATGATACTATTTCTACTCCTCCCCCTACTCTTCCTACTACTCTTACAACTTCGACTGGAGATCTACTATTACCACCACCACCATCACTATCACCACTGCCATTACGACTGCTGCTGCTGGAGAGGCAGAGGGCCAGAGAGCCGGGAGGCATGAAGGACTGGGAAGTGTAGATAGTACAGCTTCTAAAATGGGCCCGTGATGAGATAAGGTGTATTTCTTTGTCATCCATGGAAAGAGGCTGTGGCTGAAAGCCACCAGGGATCATGTAGACAAGGGCATCACATTAAGGATGGTTCAATACAAAAGCCACCTGCCTTCCTGCAGGATCTCATGGAAAATATCGCTCCCTGGACTGCCATGTGAGAAAGAAGGAAGCTATCTTACTTAAACCACCAGTAATAATATAACCTAATAACACAGAAGTACAGGAGTGGGCTGGGTAGACCAGTTACGGAAAGGGCATTCCCAGCAGAGAAAACAGTACACGCAAAAGTACAAAGAGCAGGAAGAGAATCAAGCTGAGAGAGAAGAAAGGGATCACTCTTTGGATCTCACCTACCAGGACAGTGATGGGGCAGGAGACAGGAGCGTCAGGGAGTAGCTGGATTACCATGGGCCTCACATGCCACACTAGGGAGTGAAGACTTAAATCCTGCAGGCATGAATACCATGCGAGGGTTTTCAAACAGGTAAGGAATATCCGATCTGCATTTAAAGAGAAAGGCTAGAGGTGGGCTGGCTATCAGTTGGGTGGGAGTGGGGGAATAGGGAGTGGTAAGGTGAGGTGGTGAGGTGGGGTAGAAGCTGGGGGAAAGGCAGGGAGGATGGCTGGAGCCAAGGAGCCCAGTTAGGAAGGTAATAGATCCCAGGGAGACTGAAGAGGCCACATCATAATTTTTGCCCATCAATTAGGTAACAGTAAGAGATACAGAAGGCATGGCATATCAAGGCTTTTGGTTTGGGTAACGGATCAGAGTTCCTTCACCACGATAGGAAACACAAGAAGAAAAGCAAATTTATTCCAGGGAAAATCACTTGGGGGGGAAATGCCTATAAGGCAGCAGGTAGAGATGTCTGACGATAAGCTCGCTCCTCAGTCTGGAGCTCAGGAGAGCCGCACAGGACATTTACATCGTAGAGCCATCGGTGGAGACAGGGTGTTTAAATCCTGGGAAGGTATGACATTTTGCTGTACGCTGATGGGACTAAGGTATCTCACAAGCTGTCTTCAGGTCACCTCCGATAATTAAATAAAAAATCTACTGCCTCCTCTGCATGTTTATTGTAATCCAGGATACTTTAAAAAACCTTCTTTTTTTAAGTTCACACACCGAAGAATAGAGGCAACCGGTATGTTTCAAAACAGAAAAAGGTCTTGAAGACACAGGACGCTCTCAGAAACAATTCTCTTCTCAGACCACTGGCTGTTCCTGAAGGAACCGTGATCTGGCCCAAACTTCAGTTTGCATGCAGGGCCCAGGAACATATCTGACACCTGCAAAAGCCATTCTCCCTTGCAAATAGGATATAAAATGTCTCACTGCCCCGGGACTTTGCACCAAAAAAGACATGAAACAAATCCCTTTTTGACGCCAACATTTAGGGTGGTTTGCACAAAAATGTAGCCCTGAGAACATTGAGATTGGGCTTTCAAGGCCCCCGGAGCAATACTTTGTTTTAAATAGAAGTGGGCGTGGACACTGCAATGAAAGATCTGCCTGGGGCTCCAGTTATCACAGGGCAGAAAAAGCCGAGTAATTATTTTCTCCCCAATTATGGCTAATTCTCTGCAAGTTAATTCTTGGCTTTTCTAAAACGGGACCAGAAAATTAGCTCTTCATGTGCAAGACTGAAGACACTGGACCCAGCAGCTTCTGGCCTGGGGGGGTTATTCCTTATTACTTCTTAAGGAGTGAGGAAGGGGCAGGAAGTAGGGTTTTGACTTAGGCACCATTTAGTCAAGTGAGGAGGAAAAATCTCCCTTCGGCTCTGAAACAGGATCATGCAGCTATAAATTTATTGGACACAACTCAGGCAAGGGTGTTGGGTGAAAAGAATCAAAGAAAGAACTACGGGCTGAGTTCAGAGGGTGTAACGAAACGTGCACCTGTTATCACTCACTCACTACCCCAGATCTCCCAGGCAGTGCAGATTTAAACCAGACAGGCCTGTGGCCCAGCCTAGCTGATGTTGGCCTTTTCTTACCTACTAGCACGCAGTCAAAAACATGTAGCAAGTGTATGTGTGCACGCACACGTGTGTGCATGGGTGCGTCGTGTGCGTGTCTGCCGGACACAGACTGGGAAGGGAGATCTGGAAGAGGAAGAGACTGATGGTGGTGGGGTAGAGGTGGGGGCAAATTACTTCAGCCTAGAAAAAGCAATGTCCAGATTCCCTGATCTTTGCAACTGGACGGTGGTGTTTTCAAGTCTGTTCTGATCAAATCCCCAGAATTAATCATTTTCACGAAAGGAAAGCAACAGCACCAAGTGAATTGAGTTGACTGGGAAGATGGAAACTTACCCAAGGGAAAAAGTTAAGAGGAGAAACTGTTGAAGCAGAGAGTGATATTCCACTCCTCCTCTGAAGATCCCTATTTTCGCACATTGTTTAAACCTCTACGTGTATATTTAGGTATGTACGGTTATGATCATTCAACCTCTAAGTTTCTAAGCTAGTTTAAAAAAAAAACAGTTATTGAAATTAACTGTATCAGAGTCACCAGAAGACTCACTTTTCTCAAGGTCTTTTCCAGCTCACCTATGTAGCACGTCACCTCTCTTTAACCCTTCATCATCAGTGAGGCCATCCATTGGAGGGTATGGCGTTCTCCGTCGTCTGCCGCGTGAGGTCAGCTGCACGGGGACCTGCCACTCAGCACGCCTGCAGAGAGCTCCTACATCAGAACAGCTCTCCCGCCCCCTCCCAGAGAAAGGTGCACAAGAGGAGTGCCAGGGTCTCTCCCTTTCCTGTGGCGGTGACTAAGGGCCAAGATTTCCCCTGTGTTCCAGAGAACAGAACAGGTGTAAGTGAGAGGGATCTCGGCCCCCTCCCCTTTTACATTGAAAAAGCCTCTAATTCTGCCAAGCGGTCCCCTGAGGACTCTCCAGTACTAGAAGATGCCATCACAGACTCCAGAGTGGGGCGGGCTTTGGCTCAGATTCCAGCCATGTGACCTTGGGGCAAGCTGCCTACCTCGATGCGGCTCAGTTATCTCATCTGAAAAATGGAGCAATAGCTATACAAGTTTAAATGAGAGAATCCAGGTAAAGCATTCTGTACCGTGCCCCATAGGTCTCCGGCCATCCGCAGATGCTCGTAGTATTTGGAAAGTACTTTGTAAGCTCAAAAGAGCTGTGCAGATATCAGTTAACAGGTCTTTCAAGCACCTTTCTGATCTCTGTGTACTGACAGGCAATGCCATCCACACACTGACAGCACATTATAATCCGTATTGAGGGATTCTCCAACAGGGAAGTAGAACAGGACAGTGGTGGAGCACTTGGTTCCGGAGGCAGACGGATCTGAGTCTGAATTCTAGCTCTATCTCTGATTCACTGAATGACTTTAGGCAAGTCATTTGATCATTATGAGCCTGAGCTGCTCTATGAAGGATGAGGGTGAAACTCTCAATAAAAGTCAGGTCGTATGGCTATGCCTTGCCATCATTCATAAAGTCCCACGCAATTATTAAGACTAGAAAATGTGACGTGTTGCCTGTAGAATCAGCTGTAGGATGCATGGAATCATAAAACAACAGAGGCGGAAGTGACCATCACTCAGATAATAACTGGCATGGGAGCCGCTGCCACCAGTCCACACAAATGGCGAACATCAACAGCTGATTGCCCTTTCTCACTTAACTGACACTGGCTTCCCCCACACTGTTCCAGGCAGCAATTTCCAGTCAATGAGAACGGGCATGAGAACTCATCTATCTGCGGTTTCCGATCAGTCTCACCATCTAATGTTAGAGAAGAGAAAGCAGAAGGCCACTGAGGTTTGAGTGGCCTGCCACAGGTCTCCCATCTAGTAAGGGACAATCCTGGCCCAGAATGCGCATCACCTAACTCTTCATGTGGAGTCCCTTCCGTCTCTGCCTCTCGGGGCTGCCCACACATTTTCGTGGAGATAGTGGAAGGTACCTCGACGCCCTCCTGGATAACCTCCTCAGGGCTGCCCCAGAGCGGCCACTGCGCGTAGCAAGTGACTTCTAATCCAATTCCAGCAAGCCCTCTCCTGTGGCAGGTGAAGAAGGAGGAGTGGGGCAAATGAGTCATCTCTTTGATAGGCTTTGACTGACAATGTGGAGATCAACAAACATTCCTAGCTGTGTCTGGTTCTCAGGAGCATGACCGTTAGAAATTCTCCCAGTCCAGAGAACCTGAATCAAAAGTCTTGCTAACAGCAAAGTGAGTCACTTCAACTGAGGATGGGAATGTGAGGCGACTGCCCTCGGCCCGGCAGTCCCCTGGCTCACTGGCCCGTGAGTAAAGCAGTAGCTATGCAGCCCATGCCACCAAGTCAGCGGCAGCCCGAGGCCATCTGTTTCTGTCCGGCAGGCAGAAGCCCAGCATGCGCTGGTTCCAACTGGATTTCTGTGGGGAGGGAAGCAGAGAGGGCCCCAGCTGCTGTCACCAGACAAGGAGGCGCCTTCCCCTCACCTCTGTCCTGGGCGCCCTCCATGGACCTGAGCTCCCAGCTGTCCTGTGGCTAGAGACTCTCCTTGCTTGACTCAGAATACTAAATGTGCCCTACCTCCCAAGGCAGAATTCAAAACAATTTTTTTTTTTGTTTATTCATATCCGTGATAGGGAGAGGAGGGTAGGGTAAAAAAATAGATTTATTCTCTTTTGCAGGTGGTACCATCTGTTCCAAGATTTTTACTTCCCTCCATCCACCACATGCCTGGCATCCTAAAAGGGCTTTGAAACAAAATAATAATCGTGATAATAATAGCCAAGGCTGTATCAGCACTGCCTGACTGGGCTTCCAGTTCTGCAGGCAACTGTACCCCTTTTCTCAATGTTAGTCTCCTCCAGAGCAACCCGGATTGCCGTGATAATCCCCATGCATTCGTTCAACAAGTATTATATGGGACCAACTATTTTCTAGACACAGTTCCAGGCACTGGGGAGAAGAGGCCAGGTCCCTGCCTTGATGGAGCTCAGATTACATGTGGGGGAGTCAGACAAAAAAGTAAACAATTTACTTCCAGAGAAACGTTAGTGCTATGGGGACATAAACTTGGACTGCTGGGGAGGCCCACTTACAACAGGGGCCAGAGACGGCCTCGTTGAGGAGGTAATTTGTGAAGTCAGACCGCTGGATGAAAATTAGGGACACACCACCACATTCTGGTATTAAAGCATATTGTGCTATTTTTTTTAGTCCTGAATTAGTGCTATTTTTGTTGCTGTAATACTGTTATTTCAGACATCAGTCAGCAATTCCTCGTGTCCTTCTTGACTCTTCCCAACCCACTCCTCCCTCCTTCCCTCCTCTGCCTCCTCGCCCATCCTGGGTACCCTACTGACAAGCCCTCCAAGACCCTCTTTGCCACTCAGCTGGGGCTACTGCCCTGCCTGGCCCACTTCTTGTTGGGGAAGGAGAGGAATTAAGTTCCCAGCAGGGCCATCCCTCCAATATTAGCAGGGAGAGGAATAAAACCAGCCGGAATTGGGAGCTGCAGACTAAGGCAGAGGAAGTGTGCCCCAGGAGGTGGTCCGGGGGCTCCACAGGGTGGGGGTGGCGGGGTTAAACACCCTCCATGTTAGAGACAGTAGCTCCACCGGGAGCCCAGACAGAGAGAACAGACGCTAGGAGAAGTACCACCAGAAGCACCCAAAGGAAAGCTTCCTAACATATGCCTACATTTTTTGTATTTGACATGTATTAAATTTCTCTGGTTAAAAAAAATATTAAGAATTGCAAAGACTCTTACAATATTATTCCTTGGTATTATGTAAAATAAACACAAAAAAAACAATTCCGTCCTTTTGCTCCAATGCCACTCCAAGGACAAGGAGTCTGCTGAGTTTCTAAAAAATGGAAAGAGGCAGAGGAAAAGAATTTCGGTCCAAGGGAACTGTAGAGTCAAAGAGCCTGAGGCTGAAAAGAGCTGCATGTTCAGGGATTTTAAAGACGCAGATGTGGCTGGACAACAGTGAGAGAGAGAGAGAGAGAGAGAGAAGGCGGGAGATGAAGTAGAAGAATGAGGCAGAAGGCAGAATCAGGACCAGAGTGAAAACTCGAACGTGAAGATCTGTAGTGAACCACGCATGCGCGTGCGCGCACACACACACACACACACACACACACACACAGCAGAAGGAAAGCAGGTGTGTCACTGGAAGAGTCAACAGAAAGCTCATTGCTGATGTCTCTTTTACACATTAGGTGCCCGCTGCCTTCCAACAGGCCCCAGTGTTAGGGGACAGGGGATCCACGTATCAGATGAGTGGGACGGGGGTGCATACCCACCCCTAATTCTCAAAAGCTTAAAAAGAAAAAAAGTATAGACATGTGAGAGAACTCTTCGAAGTACCCAAAATCAGTTACAAAAACCGTAAAATCTGTTATAACTGTTCTGGGCCAGCAGAATTGTGCCATTGTCATCAAATTTAACAACCTCATCTAAATAATCTTTGTTTCTCGGGCATGTCAGCTGTACTATATCTATGTAAGCTTTTACTTATTAGATTAAGTAATTCATTTTCTTGTGCTTCTCAAATATGTGTTTTTTTGGAAACTGAAGTTCTGTGGCAACCCTGTCAAGTCTATGGATGACATTTTTCCAACAGCATTTGCTGACTTTATGTCTCTGTGTCACATTTTGGTAATTCTTGTAATATTTCAAATTTTTTCATTATATTTGTTATGGTGATCTATGATCAGTGATAATGACTTGTTGAAAGCACCGATGATGCTTTGCATTTTTTAGCAATAAAGTATTTTTTAATTAAGGTTTTACACTATATTTTTAGACATAATGCTACTGA
Organism: Ursus arctos; assembly: GCF_023065955.2. Lineage (NCBI taxonomy): Eukaryota > Metazoa > Chordata > Mammalia > Carnivora > Ursidae > Ursus > Ursus arctos. The sequence continues at coordinate 57,807,589 of NW_026622786.1, forward strand.
ACATTTAACAGACTACAGTGTAGTGTAAATATAACTTTTATATGCACTGGGAAGCCAAAAAATTCATTTCACTCACTTTATTATGATATTGGCTTTACGGCAGTGGTCAAGAACCCAACCCACCATATCGCCGAGGTATGCCCGTATATGCTGAACATTGTGCCGCAGGCTTTATACATGACATCACTTTTTTCCCCACGAGAACACTCTAAGGAAAGGAATATCAATCTCATTTTATGCGTGAAGAAATTAAAATGCAAAGATCTTGAAGTCACATAGCTATAAGTGAGAGAGTCCAAATTTGAACCTAAGTCTCCTTAGTTCTAAAACTCATATTCTTTCCAATATAGCAAGAGCCTTTCTAAAGCCCGGGTTCTTAAGACTAACGCTCACAACCAATTCTGCTGATTCTCAAAAACCTAACTTTTACAACCAGGTTACTATGAAGGCCTCCTTGACCACTCCCGCCCACACTGATCATGCCTTCCTTCGGCTTTGAAGAGCACTGACTAGTGCCTACCATTCATTTATTCACTGAGCCATCATGTAAGTGAATGCCCACTCTGGACTGGGCACTGAGCCCCATGAGAGGATACAAGAGTAGACGACAAAGCTCCTGTCCTCAGGGAGCTTACAGTGCAGGAGCAAAGACAGACAGCAGATAGCAGACACAGAAAAATCAAACACTGCCGGGCACCATGCAAGGCAGAACTAAATTATCTACGTGCTTGGGGTTCTTTTCCATTCCCTTTCTAAAAGGGGCTGCACGACTGTCCAGTGCCAATCTCTGGCTACTCGGGAAGTGAGAAGGAGTGGGAAATGCAGCTGGAGAGACAGGGCCAGACTAGGAAGTCTTCCGTGCTATGTTCAGAGGCTCAGACTTTTTCCTCAAGGAAGCAAGAGTCACGAAAGGGACTTTACAAGGAAGACACATAATCAGACCTGCATTTTTAAGAGGATCCCTTCTGAGGAAAGTGACTTGGAAGGCAGGTAGGCTGCAGGAAGGAAGACCAGAACGTAGGCTGCAGCAGTATGCCAGGAGAGTGACCGTGAGGGCCTGGAATCCACTGGGGGAATTTTCCTTCCCATCTGACATTTTGATCTGCACACTATCAAAGAATGCTAACAAGCTGGATGGCGTCCACAGTCGCACAAAACTCTCAACATTCTCAGGCCTGTTACGAGGCGCCAAAGAAAAAATTCAGATATGGGCAAACCACCTAGAAAAGGCTTCTGTCCCTCAGCTACCATGTTCCTTTGGCAAACAGTTCCCAGGGACGACACAGTTATAGGTAGTGACAAAGCCCCTCAGGGGGATCTTTACCCAGTATTGGGTAAAACAAATGCACCGGTGTAGCCTGGTCAACGGAAGCTTTGGTGGCCTGGCCCACTGGTTGGGTTTCCTGACCTCTACACAGATTTTCCCTCCTGTTACACAATCCTCTGGGGCCAAGACAGGACAAAGAGGCTGCCTGGCACAGGAGGAAGACACAGCCAAGGTCAAAGACTCCTTCAGCCACAGGTTTACTGTGTGACTTGGGATAAAATCCTGAGCTTCTCTGAGTTTTAATTTCATCAAATTCAAAACTGGGTAATAATAATTCCTTTTCATGCTGTGGCAAACATTACAGAAGAGTACATAAATGATGCGTCAAGTCTACTGTAATAAGAGGCACTCAATAAATACTAGTTGTCTGTTGCCTTTCCTTTCTAGACTCGTCATTTATTTGCCGAGTGCTTATATGATAACTACCAGATGCAAGGCCTTGTTCAGGAGCAAGGCATCTTAGATAAAAAACAATTAAAAATAACAATACCAACAAAAAATGTGCCACATCGGTTGTAGTCAGGCAGAACTATAAGGGATACAATCTCGATCTGTCCCTTGAGCAAGAATCCCTCCACTCTATTAAAAACCATTAACTCTGGTAGATCTTCAACCTCATGATCATGAGACTCACGTGGGAAGCTAATAAAATTATAGATTTTTAGATTCTGTTGCTACTCAGACCTATTGAACAGAATTCCCAGGGGTTATCCGTGTCTTTTTACTGTAATTTTTTTAAACAAAAAATGAAAAATCTCTCCAGGTGATTCTTGCCATCGTGACTTATTTTCTGAGGCTCGTTTGGGATCCAGTGACCTAATCGTTTGTCTATGCAGGCTGTGGTTAGGTCAGACCAATCTCACAGCAAAATCTCAAAGCCAAGAACTCATTCCAAATCATAGATAGTAACAAAGTAAGAGCAGGATCCGAACATCCCAATTTGCAAATGCAGACTACTGATAAAAAGTTAACTTCCACCCAAATCCTGCACACTCTAATCATGGTAAAATGCTGAAAAAACAGGCTGCAGTGACCAACTGTGGGGTGGATGGTCTAGGCAAGTTCTGACGAAGGCCCAGTTCGACGACTTAGGGGCCAGGCAGGCCCTCACGGTCTGTAACAGTCATCTGAGCGTGTTGCCATGAAAACAGGCCCCGAGTCTCCTTGCAACTTGATACAAAACATGTGTCCTTTTCTCTTGTCAGCCCAAATGACACGAAAGGAAAGAGAAGGAAGAAGATACACAGAAAGACAGGGAGGGAGTGGGGAAGGAAGGAAGGAGACAGAAAGACAGAAGCACAGAAAACAGGGAGGGAAAATACCCCTGTGTTGGGGAAAAGATAGTTTGGAATAGAAGCTAAGGCGACCAAAAGAAGTACCCTTAGGAATTCAAGACTTCCAGAGATTCCAAACTGTTAATTTCTTTAAAACATTTGAAGTATGTTAAATTTCAAGCATATTCAAAATTAGAACAGCTAAGTGAACCCTCATGTGCTTATCATCCAGTGTCAGATCACTTCAGCTCCTAGCCGGCATGTTCCATCTATACCCCACTCCGCTTCTTAAACAAATTCCAAGCTCTGTATTATTTTTCTGCAAATATTTCAGCCTGCACCCATAAAATGTAGAGAATATTTAAAAAGTAATTGCAATATGATTATCATAATTAAAAATAACACCTTCCCATCAACAAATATCCATGCTACATTCGTATTTCGTCCCATGTTGTACGTTTCTTCTTTTAACAGCTGTTTTTTTGGTTTTTTTGTTTTTGTTTTTTGCTGGAGGGCTCAAATAAAGGCTTTGATTCCAAGCAGTGCAGGTGCCTGCAAGAGCTGTAAGTTCATTATAGCTCCCCTCCATCTCTCTTTTTACCCCCTTGCGATTTGCTGTTGCTGTTGTTAAGAAATGAGGTCCCCTAACTATCTTTTCATACTGGAGGGGTTTTTATTCTCTTTGTCACAAAAAGGTTTCCATGTTCAAAGAAAAGACTGGAGAAACTTTATTTAAAAAAAAAATTGATTGCCGGACAGTTTTTTAAAACCAGCTTTTCTGATCAGGTCTACACAAAGCAAATCAGAAACAAGTCCTAGAAAGCCCACTGACACAAATGACCCAGGAAATACGTATGCCCAACGCTTCTCGGTAGCCAAGAAGTTGGGGGACAATGGGACCTCCCTGTGGTCACTGGGATCACCCACATCTGTGAGTTTCATTAAAGCTCAAAAAAAGAAATTCAAAATTCAAAAGAACTTTCTGGACTTCAGAGATCTCAAAGGTACAATATTTTGATTATTTCAAGGGCAGACAAATCAGAAATATACAGAGTACATGGCTCTTAATAGACACCAGTGTACAAGCACTTGGCCAAGTCCATATGGGCAAGTCCTAAATCCTACAAGCTTAAAAAATACTTTGCCAAGTTCGGTGAACCCCAAGTGCCCTGCATTCAGTCTGTCCCTTCTGTTCCAGGGTGTTGGATTCAGAAAATGGATGAGGCTTCCTCACTCCTCACGTAACACCTCCACAAAACAATGTGAAAGACTGATGTTCAAGGCACACCATGGCCTCCGCCCAGGAGTGTTCCTGGAGAAGCCGGGGAGCCCTGTTTCCACAGCAGCCCGCACAGTACACCCCCGCCCACCACCCACCCTGGGGAAATGACTTCAGGAAGCAGGCCTCGTCCAAGGGTCAGTCTCTTTTGATGTTATCACCTCTGTTGGCCCCACCCTTGGAAGCACTCATAATTCCCACTGGACATAGGCCTGGCCACTCAAAATCAGATTCAGGAGACATTTTCTGGTTCTCACAGCATTTGGACTCTGGACGTCCAGAGGGTAAAAAGCAATGTATGTAAGATACTCGTTCATTTTCATTCCTGGGGTGAGGTGCAACTGTGCCTGGTGAAAGGCCCAAAGCTATTTCTTTTTTTTTTTTATAATCATATTTTTTATTATATTATGTTAGTCACCATACAGTACATCCCTGGTTTTTGATGTAAAGTTCGATGATTCATTAGTTGCGTATAACACCGAGTGCACCATGCAATACGTGCCCTCCTTACTACCCATCACCAGCCTATCCCATTCCCCCACCCCCCCCCGAAGCCCTCAGTTTGTTTCTCAGAGTCCATAGTCTCTCATGCTTCATTCCCCCTTCTGATTACCCCCCCTTTCTTTATCCCTTTCTTCCCCTACCGATCATCCTAGTTCTTATGTTCCATAGATGAGAGAAATCATATAATCGTCTTTCTCTGCTTGACTTATTTCACTTAGCATTATCTCCTCCAGTGCTGTCCATGTTGCAGCAAATGTTGAGAACTCGTTCTTTCTGATAGCTGAGTAATATTCCATTGTATATATGGACCACAACTTCTTTATCCAGTCATCTGTTGAAGGGCATCTCGGCTCCTTCCACAATTTAGCTATTGTGGACATTGCTGCTATGAACATTGGGGTGCATATGGTGCTTCTCTTCACTACGTCTGTATCTTTGGGGTAAATACCCAGTAGTGCAATGGCTGGATCATAGGGTAGCTCAATTTTTAACTTTTTAAGGGACCTCCACACTGTTTTCCAGAGTGGCTGTACCAACTTGCATTCCCACCAACAATGTAGGAGGGATCCCCTTTCTCCACATCCTCTCCAACAATTGTTGTTTCTTGCCTTGTCAATTTTTGCCATTCTAACTGGTGTAAGGTGGTATCTTAGTGTGGTTTTGATTTGAATTTCCTGATGGCTAATGATTTTGAACATTTTTTCATGTGTCTGTTAGCCATTTGTATGTCTTCATTGGAAAAGTGTCTGTTCATATCTTCTGCCCATTTTATGATTTGTTTATTTGTTTCTTGTGTATTGAGTTTGAGAAGTTCTTTGTATAAGCAGTTTCTTATAATTTATATTTCATAATGTTGGGAATCAGTGAGGATTTAACTAGCAAACAAGCCAAAATGCTTTCTTAAAAAGTACGGTCTCAGAGTGAAGACTGTCAGAAATCACTACTTACTATCCCACCTTGAATTAACCACCAGAGAATTCTGTACTAAAATTATAGGTAAGAAAACCAACTTATTAATGGTTCAGTAACCTTTATTGTAGTGTTCTTATTATTCAGTCTGCCAGACCAGCTTTGAAGGTATGCTGTGTACTCACAGGCTAAGATTACCATGTTGAAGAAAAGATCCACGGACACAGAACGTGCATCTGCAATTTTCTAAGCCCATGTGGATAATTCTTCTTTCCTGATGGCAAACACCTCTGCACAGACCTCCATATTGTGCTCAACTCGGGACCTAACTTCATATATTAGGGGTTCATCTAGGTTTCCTTTCTCCCTCCAATGACCTCTCAGAACTAGGTGGTGGAGAATGAGCTCACTTCGCCATCTAGAAGTCAACTCTTCCAAGGCCACAGTGAGTCTCGCCCCGATCCACGTCCATTTTCCCAGCTCCCAAGAGTCACTGACATGCTCAGGGTAACTAACCCTCAGCACCAACAGCCTGGCCTCCAAGTGACTGCCCTGGGACAGGAAAAAGAACATGTTCAGTTGCACTCTTCAGGCTTCATTGAAATCAATATGGCTTCCTGCCCAGCCCACAGCCAGTAGGTTATCTGACTTATGCATTTAGCACAATAATTACCAGATCTTTATTTTAATCCAAGATATAGTCCCGACCTGTGTCAGAATCATTGGTGTACTGTAAACACCCTATTACCAGGCAAGATTAGGGACAGGTATACTTCCTAACAGAATTACTCAATTTTGTTCAGGCCCTTCAACAGCTTCTTAACTGCTATCCTTTACCTTTCATTCTTCACAACACTGCCAGAAGGTGGTCTGAAAAGTCAATGTAATTGTATATCTGACTTAAAACCCTTTGGTGGCTTCTTGTCACCTATAAGGTTTTCAAAAACAAACAAAAATACCACAACAAAACAACCCGGATATGCACTGAGGACCTTTAAAACTTGGTTCTGTCCTCTTCCTCACCTTCTGCACACCATCATCCTGCAAACCTATTTTTCCAGACATACCAAATACGTCACCATACCCTTGACTGCAGCACACTAGCCTCTGTAAGCTTTCGCACCTTTCTATACGGGGTTCCTCACAAAATAGGATCTGTGGGCCCAATCCAGCCCATTACCTGTTTTTGTAAATCAGTTTAACTGGAACACGGTCATGCCTCTTTGTGTGTGTGTTCTCTCTGCTTCTTCACCACAATGATCAAACTGAAGAGTCGTGACAGATACCACAGAGCTGGCGAAGCTGAGCGTATTTACTACCTGGTCCTTTACAAAAAAAAAAAAAAGTTTGCCAATCCCTGGTCTAGAATTGTGTGTTCTCACTTACCTCCTGTCCCAGATCTTCCACTGGGAAACAGTTATGCATCTTTAGGAGAGAATAAGCACATCTATCTCTGTGGGGACCAACATCTAACTTTTGTGAAGAACGTTCTGTAATTGTGTTCCATATCCATTCCCCTCCTTCCTTAGCTTATCAAAACCCTGATTTTATTTAGAGTGGCCAGCTCCAAGTGCTCAATCCTGAAGGTCTAAGCCAGTGCTGCCCAGCAGGACTCTCCGCAATGATGGATATGCCTTCTGTACGCAACTGCCCGGTAATGGAGCCACTATCCGTATGTGGCAACTGAGTGCTGGACACATGGCTAGCATGACTGAGGAACTGAATTTCTGACTTTATTTAAATTCAATTAATCTATTTAAATAGCCAGCATAACTCAACAATAAAATGACAACCCAATTACAAAATGGGCAAAGGATCTGAACAGACATTTCTCCAGAAGGATACACAAACAGCTGGTTAGCACATGAAAAGATGCTCAATATCAGTAATGATTATGTAAATGCAAACAAAAACCACAGTGAGATACCACTTCACATCTACTGGCATGGCTAGAATCAACAAACAAAAAATCACAAGTCTTAGTAAGACTGTGGAGAAACTGAAAACCTTATTCATTCCCATCAGGATGTATAAAATGCTATAGCCACTTTGAAAAAACATTCTGGCATTTCCTCAAAGGATTGAACATAGAGTTACCATATAACCCAGTAATTCCACTCCTAGGAATTTGCCCGAGAATTGAAAGAAAAATGAAAATACGTTCACACAAAAAGTTGTACATAAATGTTCACAGCAGCATTATTTATAGTAACGAAAGTGACCTTCAATCTAAATGTCCATCAACAAATGAAGAGATAAAAAAAAATGTGCCCCATCCATGCAGTTAACTATCATTAAGTTATAAAAAGGAATCGATTTTTTAAAATACTGATACATGCTTTAACACAGATGAGCCTTGAAAAAATTATGTTAGGTGAAAGAAGCCAGACACCAAGTGCTACATATTGTATGATTTCATTTACATGAAATGTCCAGAACACAAATCCATGGAGACAGAAAATAGGTTAGTGTTGCCAGAGGGTGAAGGTAGGGTTAGGAAGGGGGGAATAACTACTAATAGGAACTGGGTTTCTTTTGGGGGTGACAAAAATGTTCTGGAATTAGACAGTGATGATGGTTGTATAATCCTGTAAATATATTAAAAACCACTAAAAGATACAATTAAAGTGGTAAATTTTATGGTATGTGAATTACATCTCAATAAAAAAAAAACTTTTAAATAGTCCTGTGTGGCTATCATATTAAACTGTGTAGAACTAAGCCAACCATGACCATATTGTTCTGTACTTTCCCGGCTTCCCTTGTAGCTCAAAGTAGCCATGCAACCTATTTTCAGCCAGTGAGACCTAAGCCGAAATCTAGGAGGAGGCCTTCTGGGAAAACTTCCTCTTCTTATTTAAAAAAAAAAAAAGGAAGGAAGGAAGGAAGGAAGGAAGGAAGGAAGGAAGGAAAGAAGGAAGGAAGGAAGAGAGAGAGAAAGAGAGAAGGAGCGAGGGAAGAAGAAAGAAGATTCTGTTTTCTCCAGCTCTCCCTCATCTTTCAGCATTAAAGGTGATTAAAGGTGGACCTAATGTCTCCTGCAACCATGAGGTAATTAGCAAGAAGGAAAAGTCTAAAGAATTAAAGATATGCTGGCCTTGACATGATCAAATCACCTTTGGATTTGTTGTTTGGAGGGAACAGGAACTCATGCCTATTTAAGACCCTGTTAAATGAGTATATTGTCCCATGAGTTAATAATATATGTAAAACATTCGAAACAGCTCCTGGCACATGGTCAGTACTATGTAAGAGTTAGGTATTATTACTGTCATTGTAGCTTAGTGATTCTCAACTTTTTTTTTTTTTAATAATCAACCTCACTGAAAAGTCTGTTCAGACATTCTTTTCCTTATCCCTGCCCCCACCATCTATCAATTGGTTTACATTGTTAGGTAGGGCTCAGCTCTAGAAGGCTACAAACCATTACAATAGCTAAGATCCTTTCATCCACCAAGAACCAATTTTTGCCCTCTTGCAAATGTATTCTTGATACATGCTTCCTCCCCAATGCAACCCACTTATGATTTTCATAAGTTTCTTAGTATTAACACGGCAGCTGAATGCATTCCTAATAGATTCATTTTCCTTCTCCACTGCAACCAAATGATTTAAATTGGACCTGTCTTGATGGTATAGACCCCACCCTGTCGGCCATCACAGATTCCCTGGGAATATGAGCATTTAACTATAAAGGTGAGACCATGATAACATACCAGTTCCATAGGTACAGTTGAGTCCATAAGGGATGTGGACCTGACTCGTGAAAATAATAAAAATTCATCCCCAGGATTTTGGAACTTGAGAGAAGAGAAAGCACAGGTCAGTTGCAATCCGCTACAGCAGCTCCGGTTTGTGAGCCTGAGAACTCTCTGCAGCCACGTGGAGGAACCCGGACGAGGAGAAGGAAGGGAGCATTTATGAATAAGAGAGAAGACAATGCTGGGGGCGCCTGGGTGGCTCAGTTCGTTAAGTAACTGCCTTTGGCTCCGGTCATGATCCCGGGGTCCTGGGATTGAGTCCCACATCGGGCTTCCCCTACTCTTCAGGGAGCCTGCTTCTCCCTCCTCCTCTGCCTGCCACTCCCCCTGCCTGGGCTCTCTCTGTCAAATAAATAAATAAAATCTTAAAAAAAAAAAAAAAAAAGACAATGCTGGAAATGTGGAGATGAGTAAAACACAGGAGGACCTGAGGAAGATCACAGTCTGGTAGAGGAAGTAACTGCAATCCAGTGTAGTGCATGCTGGGAATTGCCCCGGGGACCGGAGCTGAGAGGAGGGATCACTCTGAGGAGAGGCACTGGAAGGGCCGGCACAGGCTTCCTGGGGATGGGACACTAACCCTGAGCCTACGGCCACATCACAAGAAATGACATACAAGTCACTACAGTGTACAAGTCGCTACGGTCAAGCCAGCTGCTAATTCACACACCTCAGCCCAAAGAGCACAATGAGAACCAAAAACAGTAATGGGGGGGAGGGGCACTACTAACATATTTATTGATTGCATTTATGGATGTCTTTGTTATTCTGATGGTAAAAAATCTGGAATACAGAAAAATATAATGGAGAAAAAAAACCCGACCTTTATCTCACAAGCTCTATTTGTTTTATACAGAAAAACAATTTTGTGGGGCGCCTGGGCGGCTTTGTTGGTTAAGTGTCTGCCTTCAGCTCAGGTCATGATCTCAGGGTCCTGGGATCGAGCCCCGTGTTGGGCTCCTTGCTCAGTGGGAAGCCTGCTTCTCCCTCTGCCTGCTGCTCCCTGTGCTTGTGCTCTCAGTCTCTCTCTCTCTCTTTGACAAATAAATAAATAAAATCTTTAAAAAATGAAAGAAAAGAAAAGAGAAAAGGAAAGAAAAAAGAAAAAACAATTTTGCTGAGGTATACTGCTCACAAGTTTACTATATCCTCTAGCAGCCTTTTCCAAGTCTGTCAACAGCATTGCAATATTTTCTGTTTTGAGCCTCCCCAAGGCGTTCTGATGTAGGCAGTACCCTTCTCCCATGATCCAGCGAGGAAATAAGGGCTTGGTGAACTGAAAAGACCTGAGAATCGCTCAGTTAGCAAGTGAAGCAGATATGATTCTGCATCAGACTTTCTGGCTCCAAAGCACAGCCCCCCCCCCACCACCTGACTCCTCCACAGATATCTGACCACAAGAGCCAACCAATCAGGAAGAATGTCCAAATGTCCCAGACATCTTCCACGTTCCTCTCCAGAATCACTCTTGAACCTTCTCCACCCTGCTTTCTGCCCCAGGATGCTGAGCAGAATGGAGCATACCCAAAGTCTCTCCACCCTGTGGCCTTGAGGACAGAGGGATATCAGCAGGCAGAAAGAATAAGCTGCCTGGCTCTGGCTCTCTGCACCAAAGGTCACACTGGTGAGACTCTCCATACAACAGTCTCTTTGGGACGTGGTGACCCGCCCGCCCCTTGTCCTTGAGGCCCAGAGCTGGTACCAGCTCTACTTTTGGTAGCACAGAGGTCCTGCACTCTGCCTTGTGGTTTCCCTACACTTACCCACTCTTCTCAAATTATCCCATCTGACTGTGCCACCTGTTTCTTGCAGGGGACGCTGGGTGATACACTGAAAAACAGAAGGGACACAGGTGTTCCAATGGGTACTGGAGGAACACCAGGGGAGCCCTCTCTTCCGATTATGGCAGTTTCCAGAAAAGGAAGACAAAGAACAGCCATCATTACATGGAGACAGAGGTGAAGCGTACTTGCCATCCCCTTCTTCAGAATCCTGCCTGACTTGGAGACCCTGAATGGACACACAATGTTACCTGGGAACGAGAATCGGGAGAAGCAGTATTTGGGGTGAAGATCTGAGACTTAAAGACTGGGTAGTTTGCCCAGGCACTATGAACCACCCTTCCTTTCTGCCCTACCCTCATCCTCTCACGGGACCTTCAAAAGCTGAATTTCCTGCACCAATGGAATAGATCGAATTAATTTTAGCACAAGGAAGGTAAGAGCTGTCAAGCCCAAGTTCCACTCTCCCTTACCCAGTAAGAACAAGTGTCAGAACAGTCATGTCAGAAGAAAAATTCAAACACATTTTTTGATAGAGTTATCCTCACAATGTCTCATCTTCCAGTAGATTTTTATAAGGATGTATACTAAAGGATCAAGGGGTTTCTGGCAGGAGAAAAACATCAAGAAAATGACCTGGGAGAGCAATTAAACTGACCCTGACTGCATATCTTTATTTCAAAACCTGAAAGTAAAAAAGCTTTGCAAATGAAAGCAGCAAAATATAAATGAAAACCTTCCTATATTTTTTTTCCCCAAATAGGCTGTGTGCTACATCCTAATAAAATAATAAAGTTACAAATACCAGGGGCGTCTGGGTGGCTCAGTTGGTTAAGCATCCGACTCTTGATTTCAGCTCAGATCATGATCTCTGGGTTGTGGGATCGAGCCCTCTGTCAGGCTCCTCACTCAGTGCGGAGTCTGTTTGTCTCCCTCTGCTCCTGCCCCCACTCGCTCACTCACTCTATATCTAAAATAAATAAATAAAATCTTTAAAGAGAACATGCTTGTTGGCACTGTCCAATCAGTAGAAATTAATGATGGAGGTAATAACAGCACTTCCAGTTGCCCTTGAAAGGCCAGTTTCTTCTTTACTTGCTAAATAAATCTTGCTCTGCTTTGTCTCCCTATTTTGCTCATCCTTCTCCTTTTCTCTCCTCTAACCAACAATCAGATAATCCGTCAGTACGCCTGCTGATTCCACCTCCTAAATCCATGTGGGCTCCAACCTTTGCTAAGAACACCCACGGTCACTCCCGAGCTCGTGCCCTCTTCACATCTCAGGCGGACTCAGCAAGGCTTCCCAGCCTCGTCACTACTGATGCCTGGGGCTGGGTAATTTTCTTGTTGTGCAGGCTGTGCTACACCTCATAGGAGGTTTAGCAGCATCTCTGGCCTCTTCCCACGAGATGCCAATAGCACACCCCCTCCTCACAATCAAAAATTTCTCTCGACTTTGCCAAGTGTCCCCTGAAAAGCAAAATCGACCCAGGTTGAGAACCACTGACCTAGAGCATAGGCTCCTATCAGGTCTACTTGCATCTACTCCTGTGCCCTCTGGAACCCATCCACCTTAGCACAGACAGAATGCAAGTCCAGCCGTGTCAGTCCTCAGCTTAAACCACACTCGACTCCCCTTTGACTATAGGCTGAAATCCAAAATTAGCAAGAGATACAAAAGGGCGCCACCACTGGGCCCTGCAGGCTTCTCTGACCACAGCCAACCCTGTGTAACTGCCTACAAGCTCTTTGTGCTTCATGCGGATGGGAACCACGCCAGTGCTCCAAGCCCCCATGTAGTTCTCACGTCTCCAGGCCTTTCCACTTGCTCTGACCCCCTTCCACACCGGACTGCCCCTTCCCTCACTTCTCCACTTAGAGAAATTCCAAATCACCCCTACAGTGGGGGTCACACACTCAAGGGCACTAAAGGGTCAGGATTGGGAGCTGCAGAACACATGCCCACACATGCCTCTCAGCTCCTCCTGACTACACTGTCTCATGCAGGACAACGGGCCCAGTGTGACCGGATCTGGGAAGCTAGAGGTCTGAATGTTTATGTTTGCTACCTGAATGATTTAAAAATAAATAAATAAGTAAATAAAGATGGAGGAGCTGAAACAATACATGTGTATGGGCAGAATGTGCTAGTTGTCACCAGCTGTTTATGCCCTACAGATCTCTAAGTATTTCTCACCGCACCCTGAGAGTGTTTGCATTCCCGTCTCCCCTACACATGTGACAAGATCTCAAGGTCCCTATGTCATTAATTGGTCCTTTTGCTTATTTTAATCCATGCATCATTTCTTTCTCCCATCTTACCCATCCAACCATCCAACTCACCCGTAAACAGAATTAAGCTCCCATGAGCACTTTGTTAAGAATACAAAAGTAAACACAGTCCCTACCCTCAAAACGTTCTTACTCCAGGGAGGAGAGATACAGCAAGCAATTATGATGCACATACTCATGAGAGTATCATAAATAATATCAAATAATATCACAAATAATATCACAGCACACAGACAATAGAAAACACACACGCGTGCGCACGCGCGCGCGCGCGCGCACACACACACACACACACACACACACACTTCAATCTCCCTGGGGGGAGACTTCTCATGGGAGTCTTCCCATGAGATCTGAGCTAAAGGTAGGAATCTGGGGGTGCCTGGGTGGCTCAATCGTTAAGCGTCTGCCTTCGGCTCAGGGTGTGATCCTGGCGTTCTGGGATCGAACCCCACATCAGGCTCCTCCCCTAGGAGCCTGCTTCTTCCTCTCCCACTCCTGCTGCTTGTGTTCCCTCTCTCGCTGGCTGTCTCTCTCTCTCTCTCAAATAAATAAATAAAATCTTAAAAAAAAAAAAAAAAAGGCAGGAATCTGTCAGCCTGATAAGAGAAAGAGAGCATTCCACGTCACAGGAATAATCTGTAAGAAAGTGAGCAGGTAGGCAGAGAGAGGGCGCATTTGAGGAACCACAATAATGCAGTTTCAGCTTTACAGGGAATAAAAAGGGGTGACATTTCACAGGACCCCATTCTCAAGCGTGCAGGGTTTAGTGCCGTTCCTGGCACGTAGAAAATACTCATTCTGTTTGTTTGATTACTTAATTCAAATCTCGACAGGAAGACATGCTGTTCAAGCACGGCTTAAGGAGTCCTTCAACGTGTGAGCTCTACTGGGAGAATACATAATAGGAGCTAATTGAAGAACTAGTAAATGAGCCAATACAATAGTAAAATAATTACCATAATAACACAGTCATAACTAAAATTTATTGAGTGCTTGTTATGTGCCAAGTACTCAACTAATGCTTTCACAACGTTTTACTTAATCCACATAATGATCCTATGCAATAAGTATTATCATGCCCATTTTACAGATTAAAACTAGGCTCAGAAAAATGACCTGGGGCTCCAACCCAGGAATGTCCGAATCCAAAGGTTAAACTCTTAACTGTTACAGTTATATTTTTGGTGGAAAAAATCCCTGTGGGTTTCTTGCAAAGACTTTTGGTTGTGTTTAAACCCAGAGCATCAACGTACCAAGAAGAAACTTGTCCTCTCGGGGGGGGGGGGGGGATGAAAACTGTCCTAAAATAAAAGCTATCCTCTGAAGTAAGCAGAAAACCAACAACTAAGTGGGTATTGCCACACGATCGAAGTATAGTTGCCAGTGGTTTTCTATTACCAAAAAAGAAAAGAAAAGAAAATCTGGAAAATGCCATGGAGAGAGGTGGCAGGCAGAATCTCCCTCTTGGAGCCGGCCATGCCAGGCCTGTCTGCTGGGACAGCTGGGTGAAGGTAATCAGAAAAACCGGATGGCTACAGAGAGCCCATCCAAAAGTTGGGCTCGGAGGCAGCAGGCAACAGGCTCCCTGTCATGAGAGGTCACTACTGTCTACTGTCACACACCTGGACTCTCTTACATGGACATATTTGTAAATGATATTAAAATGTTTTCAATGTGAACACCAAACTTTCACAATTTATACTGAACATCTCTGTGATTCAGCCGATCTCGCTAGATACAGCAAATTTATCTAAAACAAGGAAGAACTAAAAATCTATGAAAGGGAAGATGTGTTTTCAAATACTCTCTGAGGATTTAGCAAGCACCATTTCATATCTAGAGGATACTGTAACCAAAAATATATATTTTTTTCTTAGCTTACTAGAAGAGGTTTGATTCTAGTTGATGACCTCCACTTCTCTTTATACAGAAGTCATTTATTTAGTTTTTTTTATTTTTTGCCACTGAATTATTTTTTCCCCAACTTTATCAAGGAACAATTGACAAATATAAATGTATATAAGGTGATGATTTGATATATATACAAATTGTGGAATGATTAACGAAATCATATACTTGTCATTTAAATCCCTGTAATACAACCAATTTATTATTTTGTACTGATGAACAGTACACATTCTGCAATAACACTGCCTGCATTCAGATCACCCTCTGACATTTGCTACTGTGTGGTTTGGTCAAATTACAAGTTTTCTCCAGATCTCAGTTTCATCATCTGTAAAATGGGTATAAGAATGCAGACTTAGCCATATTGGTTCCAAAACCAGCTGAATGACCAAATTAAGGTGGTAGCTGAAAGGGAGAGGAGGCGGCACATTAAAAAATATTTAGAAAGGGACACAATAAGACAGGGAGACGGTTTTGTCAATATGCAGTTTGTCAGCAGAGCAGGCAGCAGGAATGAAGCCAGGTGTCAGCCTGCACCCCTGAGAAGAGACGGCCCATCACTAAGACGCAACAGGCAGGAGAGGGGCAAGGGAGTGGGGAATCTGAATCTGGAACACGCTGGTGGGACACAACCGTGGAGAGCTCTGGAGCTAGGGCTAGTGGCCAGCGACATTTCCAAGAACAGAGTTGGGAACACAGGCTCAGAAGTCACTGGCCCATAAATGAAACTGATAAACCAGACCACAAACACTGAGTTATTCCAGAAAGAATATTTCAGCAGAAGCTGCAAATCAGTGGCCCAAGGGCCACATCTGGGACACAGACTTGTTTTGTTTGCCCCTACCACCACCCAGAGTTCTAAAAACAAGTTTCAGCCAACGTATAAAAATGTTAAGACAGTCAATTTTTTACATCTAGATCTCTAGCTTGTCTTGAGAACTCAGGCGAGTCTGCAATCCTGGGCGCCAGTGCTCCCGCTCTGGGTAACACAGGTGGCGATAGCTCGTTTCAGGAAGCCCCCCCCAGACCAGGCTCAGACCGCACAGCCTGCCCTGGCTGCCCCCGCTAGCAGAGGGTCGGTGCATGTCGGTATCTCTGCCTCTGCCCCCTCTGTGCTACCTTCTGTGACCCTGATCCCCTAGGAATGTGAGTCTGTGACTTCTGCTGTAGAATCGCTGGCGAATGAGAAGAGCAGAGAATGAAGATCAGACGCCTCTGAAAACTAACACAGAGACTCCAGGAGTCTCTGAATGAGACCAAGAAAGACGCATCATACAGGTGAGAGCACGTGCGGTACCATCGAGTCAAGAGTACAGAGCAGTCACACATTCATCCCTGACTGCTCTGCTGACAGCTCCCTTCCCCCACATCAGCAAGCCTTTTCTGCACCAACTTTGATGTACACCCCACATCCCGACACATGTCCAAAACACCATCACTTCTCAGTGGAGTTACTGCAATCGCCTCGTTTCCTCTCTTTTTCTTTTTTCTTTTAAGATTTTATTTAGTTATTTGAGAGAGAGAGAGAGAAAACATGAGCGAGGGGATAGGGGCAGAGGGAGAGGGAGAAGTAGACTCCTCTCTAAGCAGGGAGCCCGACATGGGGCACAATCCCAGGACCCTGAGATGACCTGAGCCCAAGGCAGACACTTAACCGGCTGAGCCACACAGGTACCCCTCTGTTTCCACTCTTATCGCCCCAAAATCCATTCCCCTCACAGCAGGGAAAAAAAGCTCATTAACACGTAAATCAGAGCATGTCGCTCCTTTGCCAAAACTATCCAGTGACTTTCCTGAACATACAGAAAAAATCCAAACCCAGAAACACACCCTATATGGTCTTCCAAGGAGGGACCCCTTTCTACACCTGTTGGCCACACCTCCAACAACCGGCCCCTCTATGTTCAGTCATGCTGAGCTCTCTGCTGTTCTCCTAACAGGTCAAGCACATACACCTGCTTGAAGGCCCTTGTACATCCTCTTCCTCCTGAATGGATCATTCTTCCCTCAGCTCCTTTCTTCTCAGTGGCCCCTTCTCCATTCAAAGGTCACCTTCTCAGAGAGTACTTATTAACCTTCTCAACACCATTCCTGATCTGACCCACTTTCAACCGCTCTCCCTGCTGCATTTTCTTCAGAGCACTTATCATTCAGCTACACTTGTGTTTGTTTACTTGTGTATTCGGTTAATGTCCCACACTACAGTAAGTTCTATGTGGTCAAGGGCTTTCTCTACATACAATGCCTCATACAGAGATGGTCTCAATAAGTTAAGTTTGTGAATGATTAAATGAATGAATGAACGAACGAATGAACGAATGAATGAACATATGATACCGTGGAAGGTAAGGGATTATAGAGAATGGGTATTAAACACAGTATATCTTCACCCGGATCCTCCAGAGAGCGGACCCTGAGTGAGAGGGTTACGTAGCAGCACTGAGAGGGTTACGTAGCAGCACTGCATTAGGAAGCACAATCTCCGGGAGCAGGAGTAGAGTGATGGACACAGGGAGTGAAATAAATAAGGCACAGAAGAGGCAAGATGAAACTGCATTATCAAGCCGGTTCCAGAAGAGTGACTCATTCTCCATCCACAGGACCACCCATACCCTCTATACTCCAGTCCCCTGAGCCATATAGACTGTATCTTAGGACCATCCACGATGGGGGAAAAAGGAGCATTAATTCCCCACACGTCCAGGTTGCACACCTGTGGGCAAAGAGTGAGATGCAGACGTGGCATCAACAGGGAAGCGTCACGCTACATAATGGACGGCATGCAGGGCAGGCATGCGGCATGAGGTGAGGCACTGTTGACACCTGTGGAATGCCCAGCACAGCACTGGTTGCTGCACGGGCAGCTCGAGCAAGAAATGATGCAACTTTTCTTTACCATCCTCCTGAGAGGATCTGACGCAGGACACAGAAGTGTCTGAGACACAGTAACATAAGAACCGAGAACACCCACCGCATTAGCAGGGACCGTCACAACAGCAGCATCAGTGCACTGGGAAGGGCGAACATCAGATTATAGTGGCTGAAGGATTTCCTGGGAGGAGAGGAAGCAGAACAGCAAGAGAAGGCTTCTCTCAGGGTTCCTTAAAGTAGTAGCTGATTTCAGGGCTGGGGCAAGGACGGTCCTGACACCCAATGGTGTCAGAAAGGAAAGATGTGCTCCAAAAGGAAAGGAGGACAAGTCAAAAGGACACAGAAGCCAACTTGAAGGGGTTCCCAATGGTGAAATCTGTGACTATTTGAGCAAGATAATGATAGTAATGGATTGAAGGCAAGAGAAGAAAATAATTCATAAGTGCATACTGATATAAATAAATAATTGAAAGAATAAATGGGAGACAAAGAGAAAGCCACTGACAGTGGCGATCCTAACAAACATAGAAGGAGGAACTATGAACAGAGAAATGCCATCTGGCAAAACCACAGGAATAACTGCTACAAGCAAGAATTAATAATGGATGCTAAAATTAGTAGGCAAAGGTATGACAGGAAGCATGATATTTACAAAATCGCAAGGTATTTCCCCACAAGGCAGTTACTAATGACAAAAGGGAAAATGGTGCCTTTACAGTGCAGAGACTGAAAGACACCAACTTAAGCAGGCACCATCCCCTGTTAAGTTCAGCAGCAACAGGACAAACTGGCATCACGTGCCTCCTGATCTGATGCACTATGGCGAGCACAACATCATCTCTGTGGTTTTCCTGCCGAAAATGCATAATCTGAATTTCATCTTGAGAAGCACCAAGCAAACTGAGACATGACACAAAATAACTGTGTGATGCTTCAAAAGCATCATGGTCATGAAAGATGGGTAGTGACTGAGGACGTTCCAAGTTGCAGGAGACAAAGAAGATAGGAGAACTAAACGCACTGTGTGATCCTAGGTTAGATTCTGACCCAGAAAGAGACATCAGTAAGGTGCCTGACAAAGCTGGGTAACAATGCAGCACGAATGTTTATCACCTGACTCGGACTGCTGCAGAGTGAGTACTTAAAATGTTGGTGAGACAGACAGGAAGACCATGTGATGGGGAGAGATACACAGAAGGGCCCAAGAGTACCTGAAATTAGTCTACTTTTTCAGTTGGTGATAGGTACACGGATGTCCATTAGATTATTCCCTATACTTTACATATACATTATATTCTCTGTGTGTGAATATGTTACATTTTTTAATTAGAGAAAATTTAAATATACAATGAAAATACAACGCATGTTATTATGTTCTAGGTTCTGTTGACTAAGCCTCAGAGCCTGGGTCCTGTTCTTTCTTGTTTAAAAGAAAAAAAAAGTACAAATATTAGAAAGTTGTAAAAGGCATACTGGCACCTAAGACTCTCTCCTTGTGTAATAAGATGGCTTACAAGACAACTAAAAAGGGAAGCGTCACCTCTCCAGCACGTGAGTCCATGTTCTTTAACACCTGTCCCTACACTACTATAAATCAGCTTACGTGCCACCGGAAATCCTGCATATGCTCCCAGAGGCAGACGTCCCATAGGCTGAGAGGAAGGACTATAGTTTCGGTGTAAGAAGTCTTGGGTTCAAATCCCCACTCCTCCACTTACTAGTAGTGTGACAAAGGGCAGGCAAGTGACTCACCTTCCCTGCTTCCACATGTGCAAATTAGAGAAAAAGTCAGTGTTGTTACAAAGTCAACATGAAAGGATGTGCACCGAGACCAAGTACTTTGTCTGGTACGCACAGATACTCACATTCCGGAGCAACACCGATCGTCACTGCTGTTATCTCGGTTTCCGAGGAGACGGAAACTCAGAAAGCAAGCCTATCTCTGCCTTAAATCTCGACACTGCTAGAAATGAATGAGATAGCAAGAGAGCATGAAACACAACTCCTCTGCACCGACTGCCTCACAGCTACCACTTCTGGTGTGAGTGGCCTCACGCCAATGGCTCTCCTCTGAACATGGAGAGTGGGTGTAGCAGGCAAGGCCAAAGTTCTGGAGTCACAGCTGGGCTCAAATCCTGGAGTCACCTCCTGTGTCCTGTATGACCTTGAGCACACTGCCACCCCTCTAATCCTCAGGGGTTTCCTCTCTCAATGAGGATGCCACCACCCCTTCACAAGGTTATTAGAATATACACTGCATGGGTACATATTGCATAAAACAGTGTCCGACGCATAACAGAGGCTCCAGCGATAGCGCCTCCCTCTGATTGCGGTGTCGCAAGAAGGAAATCTCCAAAGAAAGGCCCTACAAACCAGGGAGGAAAATACCTGGTGATAAAGAAAATCCACTGAGTGGGGAATCCAGACTTGTTGTAATCCTAGTTATTCCTTCCATTTCCTTAAACTCCCAGAGGTTCAGTTTCCTCACCTGTAAAACAGAACTCCTCCCTTCTCCTCCAGAGTTGTGGCAGGGTTAACTGAGGGACACAGGCAGGCTGGAGCTGAGGGGGACTGTGTGGGAACTCCCTTGCCCCCTCATGTCTCCTGCTCCCCTTCTCACGAGCCTGAGTGATGGCGGAGTATTCAGGAATCAGAGTCTGGAAGCAGTTACCCCTTCAGTCCTTTCCCATCTAAGCCATCCATAGCTCTGGCTCCTGGGCCCCTCACAGAGGAAGGAAAAGTCTGTATGAAGGCCAAGTGGAAGTGTCCCGATGCTTTCCAAAATCCACAGTCCCACTCCCAAGCTGCACCACAACCTCTGTCAGCGCTTTTCCAAGTCTACATTCTGAAACCTTTGTTTATCTTCCTAAGAAATCCAGGCGAAGATGGTAATGCTATGTGTGCGTTGCATTTCAGAGACTTCCTAAAGGATGGATTTAAATGTCATTCTCTTGACTTCGGAGGAAAATCTGAGGACAAAAGAGGGATTAGGAATTGTGGGATGGGAGAGGATGGAGATTTGAAAAATAAATTAGGTTAAGGTTACAAGGATAAAAGTTAAATAAGAAAACAAAAGCCCAGTTAAGGCTGCCATGGTTAAAGTTACAAATAAAATCAAACTTCATAGATCTCCAGTTCGCGAACCCAAGCAAGCTCTGGGGCGGCTCTCAGAAGCTTGAACAACAGGATAATTTTCAAGCAAATCAAAGTGGTTGGGCCCCAGGACAAATAGGTTGAAAGCCCAAGCATAAGCCTGGTCTCCAAGAGTTAAAAGGAATGCAGACTGCCCCAAAACACACCAGCCGTTTGTTTTTCCTGCCACCTTTCCAACGGTCATGTCTGGAGTGAGGATAAACAGTTTGGGGGGGGGGGGGGTTAATGTGAAGTACAGACTTTAAGAAAATAAAACACTAGAAGAATCCTTCTTAAAGAGTTATATATGTGTGCCTGCATATACATACATATACATATATATAGAATGAAAAAACATATATATATAACACACACATATACGAGTGTACTCGTGTGTATGCCAAAGTTATCCAAACTTCTGATGTTTTCATATATGACTAAAAAGGGCTGAAACAAGTCATTGAGATGCTACGGTTTTTTTTTTTCAAGCAAGATCAAGATTTTTTTACAAAAACATTCCAAAAATTTTGTTTAATGAGATTAATGACTTTGGGTTATTATTAATAACATATTTTACCCTAGGTTGCTTAGAAATGTATTGGGGAAGCCCCAGATTAACCTAAGAAGTAAGGAGAGTGAGGCGAGAGCTTCATTTGATGGCAGCCCCACGAGGGGCCAGGAACTGTGCTCAGGGCTGGCCATGTACTACCTCCTTGCACTGACACAAACTTAACCGGTAAATATCAGATTCCCAAGCCCATGCGGCTTGTAAGTGGTAGAGCCTATTCTGCTTGCCCCCAGATCTGGGTGTTCTGCCCTCATCAGTGCCCATCGCTGCCCCTCCCCCAACGAAAGGCTAACAATCAGAAGCAATCTTTCCTAGTATTGCCCTAAGGACAGAGAAATGTCCCATACTCCTGGGACAGGCAAACAACTCACAGCAGGGTCAAAAGCAGCTTCTCTGTGATCTCCACTTTAGCAGAAAAGGGAAGAGAAACATTCTGGTCCAAGGGTCAAAGCAAGAAGATGAACAATTTACATGTGGCAGGTGATCAATATTTAATGCCGCCTGGTACAGCGGTTCTTCAAAAATGTCTTTCAGCTCGGAAGGCCTTTCTGTTAACCCACACTTCAGGGGTGCACAGCAGACTCAGAGAAAATGCATTTTTAATAAGGACTGTGCCAACACAAGAGGCTCAGAATGGAGTAGACGACTCTCGAGGGACCACACACTCTTGGGAGAAGGGTCCTAAAGGGGAATAAAAAGAAGCCAGAAATATATATTTTTTCACTCTAGGGAAAGAGCCCTGTTAGAGCCCTGTCAGAATAATTATCAGAACAGATTTTTTTTCTCCCTCAGTCGATGGGCTAGTCAAGTTTAAGGGAATCATATTCTAGACAAATATGCTCCGGATGAGAGGTCCTGGCTGCTTTCCAACCATCCATGGCATCATAGCTGCTTAATCTGTGCACGCAGAGCTCCAGCACCATGCACTTGACACGCATGGCCTACGGCTGACCACTCCCTCCACCCCCTTCTCAGTCCCTCTCGTACAGTGTGGGACCCTGTCACCATTCTCTAATTTTTTGTCCTGTCTTGGCTTTTTAATCTGATGCTTTACACATGGGGACAGGGAAGAAAGTCAGATTAACAACAACAGGAAGTTGACAGAACAAGGGAAGGAGGTACAGTTGCTGGGCCCCAAGAGCCAAAGTCATCTATTAGCATTTGGAGCCATAGGGGCCTGCCCAGAGGGTGGGAGAGCCATGAAGGGGATGTGGCCACTGCCAACAATGCTACCCAAGACAGAGAGAGGGAAGGACCCACACTCTAGCCTCCCTCTTCTTCGTGCTGTCCCATCTTCCATGAGTGTCAAAATGTCAGATGGCAGGGGTCAACCCCCTGAATGCACAACGGAGCTGCAAGGGCAGCAGATGGATTTGAGCACAGATGGGCCAAAGGCCAACACAAGTACTAAGTTAAAATAGTGTGTCATCATTGCTAAATGTATGTGTATGTAATTTAAGCAAATATATACATACCATATACGATAGAGATTGAGGTATTGTCAGATGACAAGATTAAGAAAGAGAGAACAAGCGGAAGAGTAGAAAGATAGTCTGTTCTCATTATTCGCAGTAGTCATGTTCTATAAAGTCTCCACAAACGCTGCATTAGTGAATACTGAACCATTGTTCCCAAAGGAAACACAGGGTTAGGTTCCTGTGAGCCGCTGGTTACATTTTCATCAACGGATCAATACACAACCTTGTTTCATGTGTGCTTCTGTTTAAAAACACCCCATTAAGTATATATTGTTGACTCACTAACATTGAACGCATAGCCAATGGCTCTTAACTCACGTCTAAATAAAGCTTACCTACATACCTATTTTCTCCATAAGAAATTTCTCTTATTTCTCTCGCACTTAGAAACACAGCACTTCGGCACTATACTTGGGGGCCATTTTAAAAACTGAAATCACCCACAAAAGGAACAAAAATGAGAAAAATGTGGCACTAAAAGGCCACAAAAAGGACAGCATTTGGGCACGTGGGTGGCTCAGTTGGTTAAGCATCTACCTTCAGCTCAGGTCATGCTCCCAGGGTCCTGGGACTGAGCTGCACCTTGGGCTCCTCTCCCTCTCCCTTTGCTCCTCCCCACTGCTTTGCTCTCTCTATCTCTCTCTCTCTCTCTCTCAAATAAATAAAATCTTAAAAAAAAAAAAAAAAAGGACCGTGTCTATAGTATGACAGCAGAAATAAGAAGGCAGAGGATCATCTTGCTCGACTTCAGCTGGGAACATGTGCATCAGGCAACTCAAAAATTTTTCACCGCTCTGCACATGTCTAAGAATGAGTGCAAAATCCCCACAAGTACTGATTTGGGAGTTACAAATAAAATTTTACAAGTAGAGGAGTCTGCACATATGGAGACCACCAATAATCAGAATCGATTGTACATCAAGATATTAAAAAAAAAAAAGGCCCTGGATGGTACAAGATAGAATGCCATTTGTTTCATTATTTATCTGTCCTTCCTTTTATTCTCAAATGTTGTCTAAGTCGGTTTTAAGATTACGGTTAAGGAGGGAGAGGATTCTAAATTTATGGTTTCAAAAAGGAAAGAAAAACAATTAAGTAGTAGACTCACTGAGCTTAGCAGGGGATCATCTTACATATGCCCCCAGAAAGCACACCCCCCAGACGGGCCCAAGGTGTCCCCACTCCTCAAGCCAAAGATCCAAGGTGGGCAAAATGCAAAGGCTGACTGTGGGCCAGGCTGAAGACAGGAGCGGCACAGGAGCTAACTTCCTGAGGAGAGAGCAAACAGTCTAGGAAACAATACAGCCTGGAGGCAGAGACCCACACCTGCCCCCTCCAGCTCTAACAAAATCTCTCTCGTGCTCAATTCATATTTGCTGATGAGATGATATGAGCCTCTTTCATCTCAAGTCAGCAACTATGACTTGAGTCCCTACTATGTACAAAGCACTATACTAAGTGCTGGAAGGAATAAAACACTATTTTGTCACATATCACGTTCTACCTGTTTTGTGAATAATCAAAGGTCCTGGATCCCTAGTTATACAATCTTACATATGTAAATGGTTTCTATCTATAGAGCACTTTAAGTTCACAAAATTCTTATATACATATTATCTATTGCCTCTAATTGTCTGTGTTAATAATTTGTACCACTCTGGCACTTAAGCTATACCTTCTGCTAAAGCACATGATGTTATTTTGATTTATTTATTGGCCTATGTTCCCCTTTGGTGTTTAAGTTTCTTGAGAATAGGCCCTTAATAACCCTTGCAGAATCACTGCATTCAGATTAAATCCTTAACAACAACACAGAAGTAAGAATTCTTTAACAACGTATACAGGTAGGAAAGAGGATCAGAGGGGAAGTGATTTGTTCAAGATCTCAGTTATGAAGTTATGCATTTCATGCACGGAGTTCCTTCTACCACCCCAGACCCACTGACACTGAAGCATGCCCCAGGGTGCACATTATAAAAATGACATGAGTCCAGCCAAGTTCTAGAAGCACATAAACAACACCTGAAACATCTATCCATTTTTTTTATGCATACTTTGAGGCAAGAGAGGGGAAAAAAGAATATATCCTGGTTCTGCTTTCTCTATTTGTATTCAAAAATATTTACCAACAGTAAAGGATCTTTCTGAGCTTAGAATGAAAATTCAAATAAAAGTGTCCACTGAGTTTATTCTAGATGCACAAACCTACTCTGGTGATGGGCAAAAAAAAAAAAATCCTGAAAACCTAATCTTTGAGATTCTTCAGCTTCCAACCAGGAATAAAACTAACTTCCAGAACTGAAAAAGCATCAGAATAGCACAAAGGCATGGTAATTTAGCTCTGTGTTCATTCCTTATGCCATTAACGAGCGACTTTTAATCTTTAATCCTCCCTCACTAAGCTGCTTTTACTGTCCCATCTGCTCCTCTTACTCATGCCTTCAGGATCTTATAATTAAATTCTAATTAAAGTTTAAGGCATGTAATAAAGAAAACACTTGCGGAATGCCTTTGATTCAAGAGGCCAAAATAACATTTCAGCAGTTTGAAAAATGAATTATATCCTTTTGCTTAACAAGCATCTTTAAAATGGAATTAAAATGGGAAATTCCAATCTTCCATGATTTCACCAGCCACACATTATGTAAATATGTTCATCATCATGTGTTACATTTAAGTCAGCTGAAACCATGAAGCCATCATGAACAGAACATTGCCCAGCATGCACAGCGTGGATGGGAGCTCAGCGGGAGCGCACTCGGCAGAGTGCTCATAAACACCAATGGTGGTACCTCGATGTCATGTGGACCTCAGCACCCACCTAGCATGACTCCTGAATACCGAGAGAAGAGGCTTCTCCCCATCCTCACCTCATCTTCCACCAAAACCCAACGGGTCTGCCTTCTTAGCATCTTCCAGATCTACGTCTGCTCTAGTTACATTAGCAGAGCCTTCCAACACCCCCAGGGAATACAATGGTGCTTCCTGACCTCCAGCCTCAGTCCTCTGTTCCAAGTGACACTCTACCCCATGCAGCTGCCGGTTACCTTTACAGGCATCATCCTCACCAGGTCGTTCTACTCTGATAATAGGTTGAAATTTAAGAATAATTGCTAGCTACATAATTATAATACAGTATCATTCATAATAACGGATAAGGCAGACATGGTTTGAAGTGCTTTATGTTATTATTCCAATTCTCACAACCACACTGTTATCTTAAATAAGGAAATGGAGAGACAGAGAAGTTGGGACACTGGCCCCGGACCACAGAAGCATGCAGCAGTGGGGTCAGGGTTTACAGCCGCGCAGTCTGGTTCTACGGCCCATGCCAAAACCACTCCTAAAGCCCAAAACCTGAGTAAAGCACAGGAGGACTTTCTATTCTTCTCTCCAAATCCTACGCATGCTCACGATTTTGCAGACGGACCATGGTTTTCATGCCTACACCTTTGCACGTGCTGCCTATTTGCCAGGTGGCCCTCATCATCCACCTGGTGGATTCCCACTCATCTTCCATTTCCTACCTTGTAAGGCCTTGCCTGATTCCCTGGATGGAGCTGATCACCCTCCCTTTTGCTAGTGCAGAATCTAGAACCTACCAGACTTCTGTTAGGTGCTAATAGCACTGCCAAGTGATTGTCTGGGGGACCCCTGCTTTCGGCCTCATATCCTATAAAGAAAGGGCACACAGCAGGACTTTGATGAATGTGTGAATAAAGAAATGAAGGGCCCTCTAAATCTGTACATTGGACATGTAGAGAGCATGGTCAAAGTCAGTAAGAGAAAAATGCTACTCTCTGATACTATTTATAGAAAAGAAGGAAAGAAAAAAGTAATTTACTTCATAAAACCAAAGAATACTTAAGCATTTAGCTCATTGGTATCTCATATCTTGTTTTACTTTTTGACTATCAAAATGCATTAGTTCCTTTCCTGCATGACCCTACAACCTTTAAGGTAAGCCCCATTCTGACCACAGCAAGGGCAAAACAGTCGTCTTAGACTCTGCCACACAGGGCAGTCCGGACTTGACTATGCTGCCTGCACCCCAGCATTCAGTCCAAGACCTCAGGAGCACAGGACTGCCATGCCCAGGCGTCCCTGAACCCTGGCCTCTCCACCAGGCGAGGTGTCAACAGCTGACCATCTCACCTGTTATTTGATTTGCACTCCAGGGCCCCACTGAGACAGCCTTTTCCTTGACCCTAGGAGCCTGGGTGAGCCTTGCTTCTTTTTGCCAAATAATCCATCTCCCAAGAGATTTGACCTCCCTCAACCAACTTGGCTCTGTTCCAGAGAGACCAGCCACTCTGAGCCACAGAGCCGCTACCTTACCAACGCTCAGTGTCCCTCATGCCTGGAAGCCCCTGAGCCTCGTCTCCCACTCAATGAGTAAGTAGGCACAGTAGTAAGTCTTTTCTATAGCTGCATCTCAAATGCCTCAAAACCTTCTTACAAAAGGCTATTAATTAATCCAGTCAACAAATCTTTTCAATTATCTACTATGTAACAACAAAGCTAGGTCGCATGCCAATATCACACAGCTGAGGAGTAGCAGAGGTGGGATATGAAAACAGTTCTTTTTTACTCCCATAATATATCCCAGCTCTTGTTCCTCCGCCTTTGTCCTGGGAAGAGATGAAAGTATATTAGGGAAAAGCACACACTCAGAAATCTAATAATATCACTCTTTATTATGATGTATCCATATACATGGAAGACCCAACTCTTCACAAGACTCCAGTCCATATTTTCATGTTCCATCCACTCTACACTACCCACTGTTCCCTGAATTTGCAATGAGTTTTCACACCTTCATTCATGGTCATACCTTCGTAATGTCCTGTCTTCACCTGTCCATGGTATTCGCCCCTGCAAACATCATTCCAGATTTATTAAACCCATTCCTACACTAAGTGATAAAGATACAGATTTAGCCTCTGCCCTTACAGAGCTTACAGTCTACTGGGAGGCAAAGGTAAGTAAATAAGTCAAAACACGAAATAGTATGCTCTATTGCAGGGGTGAATATAGATTGTTTGGTAGATCCAAGGAAAGGGCTGGGACGTAGAATCAGTGCCTCCTCTCTGAGATGCTACTCTCTCCCATTCCTCCCCTCATTCTGTCCCCAGGCCCACCACAATTTATTGCCACTCATATGCGTCTTATTGTGCTGTTCACTCTTCAGTCACAACATTTTTCACATTGACTTACAGTTTATGACCATTATTTATCTTCATCACTAGAATCAATTCCTTGAGGGAATTGATTTCCTTAATAGACACATACATATTGAGTGGCTTGCAGGACTTTAGGGCTAAAAGCATGAGTTTTATCATTTAAATTCTGGCAAGTACTTAACTAGCCATATGAACTTGGGCAAGTTACTTAACAGCTCAGACCCTTCAACATTTTCTACATGTCTAAAATGGGGATCAATCAGGAATATACTCAAGTTCAGCATGGCAACAGCATTTACCCATTACCACTATCAGCTTTATTTTTGGCCTCAGTCTTTGGCATTCTTATTTCAACATCCATTCTGGCATTATTAAATCCGTGTGTGATTAATCACGGTGATCATCACAAGGGTCTCCGCCATATCTAGAGAGTTTAACAACAGTCATTAATACAAAGCAGTTTGGGATTTATTGTTAATATCATAATATTCCCTTCTAAATATATGTAAATGGTTTAGATCCACCTGGGAGAGTGGAAAAAATTGTTTATGGGCTTTATATGGTGAAGACGTACCAGTTAGCTGAATATAAATATTTCATAGTATTATTCATATTATTGTGAATGCAAGATGCTATTAATGATGATTTTGAAAACTGTTAATAATATGTACCAAATCAATTATTTAAAAATGTGGAACAATGTAATAATAATAGATTGATAACAGGTAAAAGACTGACAGTATCAAGAGACAGGGCATTACCTAGTTGAACTAACAAAGAACACCATATCTTTTTTGAGGCTATAAATCCATAAAAAAAAGCTAAATAATATAAAGCAAAGTACTATTAAAAATGAGACTATAATTCTCATCCTTATGGCACTGCTTGTTTCCAACACTCATAATGTAAAACAACAATAAAGAATATATACAATGGTTTAGTTACACTTACGTCAAAAGTCTTTTAAGAAAAAGTCCCCCCCCCCAAAAAAAGAGAAAAAGTTCCATTTAGGAATTCTTCCTATCTTATAAAGGTAAATTAAAATCAGAATGTCAATTTTACAATCTCCGAATTTCACAAGGAAGCAAAACTCCAAAATTATGTACTAGAACAATGATGGTAAATCATCTGACACGAAATCTGAAAAACTATAAAGAGTACTTAAATGAAAGTGTTAGAGAAAAATGAAGTTCCCCAAACATATTTTGTTCCTACTAACCAATCTTTAAAATTATAAACTTTACAAAATGCCATAAGAGGAAAATTCCTTAAAACTTTGTTTCTCTGGAGGATATGGGACTGATATGCAGGTAAGAAGAAATGTCTGGGGGGCACCTGGGTGGCACAGCGGTTAAGCGTCTGCCTTCGGCTCAGGACGTGATTCCGGCGTTGTGGGATCGAGCCCCACATCAGGCTCCTCTGCTATGAGCCTGCTTCTTCCTCTCCCACTCCCCCTGCTTGTGTTCCCTCTCTCGCTGGCTGTCTCTATCTCTGTAGAATAAATAAATAAAATCTTAAAAAAAAAAAA
This sequence comes from Ursus arctos, assembly GCF_023065955.2. Taxonomy (NCBI): domain Eukaryota; kingdom Metazoa; phylum Chordata; class Mammalia; order Carnivora; family Ursidae; genus Ursus; species Ursus arctos. Next base: position 57,837,387 of record NW_026622786.1, read on the forward strand.
AAAAGAAGAAGAAATGTCTGGGATTTGTGTTTATGACATAAACCACAGTAAGCGGATTACGGGTGCTCTCTGTGGTAGATGGTAAGGTTGAAGCTGTACCACAGGGAGTTGAGAAGTGAAAGAGTAAGTGAATAAATGAAGGAAGTGGGTGTTGATCCTTCACATGAAGTTCTGACTACAGCAGGCGAGGGAAGAAATAGGGAGGTGGTCCCCAGTCCAATTCTATAATATGTTTGCACTTACTAAGGTAACACATAGAGGCTAAAGCATCACAGAACATTACATCTGTAGGTACCAGTCTCAAGGAATATTGTTGCCTCTGAGTGCCAGGAACGTTTGTATAATGCCGACTCCACCCTACCATCCAAACGCACTTGATTCCCAGATGCCTGGCTTTCACTGAGCCACTTTCCTCAAAAACTTTCAAAATAAACAGAAAAGCAAAATGTTGAGGCCAAGACATGGACCTGTTAAAGTGCATGAATGTTGGTGCATGAACATTTTCTTACACGGCACCCAGATCTGGTATCCGTCCACTTCTAGATGGGATAGAAAGTGCGCGTACACAGATGCCCAGGTAGATACAGCACCAGATCACGCACACGAGCCTAAAGTTCTCAGAAATGCAAGAGCTCATCCGTAAGAACTTTCTTCCAATCCCTACAGGTATATACATGGTATGAGGAACAGGAAAAAGAAAAAAACAAAATTCTGTCGTATGGAAACCGTCTCTAATCAGAGATGATGATAATATTACCGTGCCTCATGTCGACAGTGCCCGAAGAGTGCCAAACGCTTTATGTAAAATATATAACCCCTACAAATAATTATCGCTATTCCTATTACGAATGATAAAACCACAGCCCGGGAAACCTAAGTAGCTAAATAAGAACAAGAACTTTAAAGAGTCAGCTTTGCCACTAATCTAGCTCTGTTAGTAAGCAAGTTCCTAAACATCTCTAAACCTTACCTTACCCATCTATAAAATGGACATAATCTTACCTACAGCAGAGAGTTAGAGAAAGGATTGAGAGAAGTACTGCATATGAAGTACCTAACATAAGGCCTGCCGTCGTAAGTTAATATTCAATAAATGGCAGCCATTTTGATTGTTACTGTTATTGCCCAATACTATACAACTAATAAGTGACAGTGCAGACATGAAAATTCATATGTGACTGATTCTAAAACTAACTCAAGAGCATTTATTGAGAACTGATCATGTGCCAGAATTATTATGTAAATGCTTTACATGTGGTAACACAGTCAACGGTCACAATAATCCTATGAGACAGGGACAATCATTATCCCCACAATACAAATGAAGAAACAGATACCAAAATGCCTCATAGCTACTAGAAGCTTGACCTGCTGTCCTCACCCCCAATTTCAGATACTTCCCATGCTACCACTGCACTCACTTGTCCTTCATGATGACGTGCCTGCATTTTGAAACCGCATACAACACTTCAGATATATTTTGGAAACAGAGGGCATAAAGAAAGGGACGCTGCTTTGAGTTCTTTAAAAAGATGGGAACCATCTAAACATAAAGTAATGCTATTTGTTACTATTTTGCAAAGACATGAACAAGTTCCATCAGGAATTTTATTATCCTAATTAGCCAATTGGGTTCTGGTCAAATCAAATCAGACTTCTCTCTAGCTTTTTTCCCCCATTCTGCAAAATTTCAAAACATCTGGACTGCCTGAAACCCACAAAGAGTGGTCCCAAAGGCCACACGTGAACTGACCCTTATGGCCCAAAGCCTCCAAACAGACCCACGTGGAAAGGTCAACATATCCTGTTTGCCCATGACAAATGGCTTTTGGAGAGACTTCTTTTTTCTTTTTATACTTTTACAGTCCAATAATCATGATCAACAAGAATTAGATAAAATTGACTGCAGCTGGAGATTAAAAAATGCTGACACAGTGGCTAAAAACATCATGTGCAACTTGTAATAAAAGGGGACAGGATCATAATGTAAGTCGAGGCCCCACAGACTCAATTCTTCCATAGTCACATCTCATTAAGACCAGAAGCAGCAGCTGGTTTCTCCCAAAACAAGTCCTGGAGGAATAAAATTAGAAGGGCCCCTATCCTCTAGATACTCTCGAAAATACTGAGTCCTTGATGTGGGTGGATCTGTACAGACATTGACAGGTCAGACCCAAGTGAGCATCATTTCGAAGGTCAGAGAGTTGGCAAGAAGGCATGTTGACGTGACTGTTGTCAAACAAGAACGAGCTCCCTTTACAGGCTGAGGCTCTCATGAGCCGATTCCCAAGTACTCTCTGCGACTGCAGCAAAGGCGACAATAAAAAATAAAGACACTGCCCTGTGTAAGCTGAGAATTCTTTTTAAGTAATGCAGAGTATACTTCCCCACCTTTCTATGCTAGCATGACCTGCCATTAAAGTCTGGGTGAAAAGGAGCAGTCCAAGTAGTGGGACGGTGTCAGCGGACAGCCATGTGGACACCCCACTGCCTACATCCTGCAGATGTCCATGAAGAACCCCCCAATGAAGTCCTTCTACTCCCGGTTTAATATGCTCAGTATCTGCCTTGCCCTCTATTTATCTATGCTTCCCTACTTATTTTCTCTCCATATTTCTCCTTATTCTGTGGATAACTTCTGGCCAAACTTGCTGCCGTACCACCAAATACTCGAGTTGTTTCTGTGCCTGTTATCATTCAGGAAACTTTGCTATGTTTTTATCTGAACCTTCTCTGACTTTTGGTTTAGTAAATCAGACTGATATGCCACCTCATTAATCAGAAACACAACCCCGTGTCCCTCGTCCCCACAGGCCCAGTAGTTGTGGAATGGAATACCAGTGGAATTAAGGGAAGTTCTTGGAGACTCAAATATCACAGAAATGCAATAATTTGTCTTTATTAATAGAAGGTCAAATACCATGTACCTCTGACAGTTGCATCAATATTTTTACAGTCCTTAGGCCTTGACTTTGCAGCACTGGCCTCGTAGACACAAAAAAACTTATGTTTAAATCCTGACATTGTTAAATCACTTTTAGATACCTTTTTGAAAACAAAAAGATTTAAGACATAAAGCGTTCAACCTGGTGCCTGGCTTTCTCTGGTAGTGGACCTCCCAGAACTCCACTCCTTGGAATACCAGCCATTTGGAATACTCTGGAGTCCTTGCTGCTCTGCAAAACCTACAATCCCTTTCTCAGAACACTGTCCAACAAAGAGGCCAGTGATTAAATCTAGCTCTTCTTGTTTCCGCTCAACACAGACACAATGGGCAGAACTTAAATGCTCACCATGTGCCTCAATAAATTCTATCATCGTCATCATCATCGCCCTCACCATCATCATCATCAAGGAGGTATATTATCCCCATATCACAGATGAAGAAATTGCTGCTCAGCGAGGTCACTTTCCTAAAATCAAGTATGTAAAGAAGCTGAACCGGGATTCCTTTTTATTTTTTTTTAAAGATTTTTTTTTATTCATTTGAGAAAGAGACAGAGAGAGAGCGAGCGGGAGCATGAGCAAAGGTGGAGGGGCAGAGGGAGAAGCAGACTCCCCGATGAGCAGGGAGCCCGAGAAGGGGCTCCATCCCAGGACCCTGAGATAATGGCCTGAACCAGAGGCAGCTGCTTAACAGACTGAGCCCCCCCCAGATGCCCCTGAACCAGGATTCCAAGTCCAATTCAGAGTCCAGTGTTCTTTTTTTCCACCATGTGTAAACCAAGGGTCCATAGCAGCTGAGGATATTTCTGGGAAGTGTAATGACATGAAACTCAAGTTCCTCCATTCCTGATTCTGCTACCTCCCCTTTCTCTGTAATCCCTGTATCTCTGGGCTCCTTCTTCACCCTCCAAGAGGAACCTGAGAAAGCAGGGCTGGAGAAAAGGGGGTACTGTATTCTTAAGGTTCTCAGATCCTGGTATCTATCAGCACAAAAAACAAACAAAAGATCATTGTCAAGCTACAGACACAGCCAAAACTTCAAAATCTCTCAAGAACTTTAGCAGAAACATTCACTAAGGTTAGAGCTTGGTCCCCCATATAAATGTCACATAAATCAGGGGGACACAGAGGTGAGATATCCAAAATTATGACTCATTTCAGGAAAAGCCATATGTATCATCAAAAAGAGATAAGTACCAGCAAGTAGGACCCCTCGTGTATTGTTGGTGGGAATGCATACTGGTGCAGCCCTTGGAAAACAATATGGAAGTTCCTCAAACAACTAAATGATGATCTGACTATATGATCTGACATTCCCACTTCTGGGTACAGATTCAAAGGAAATGAAAGCAGGGTTTCTAAGAGATATCTGCCCTCTCAGTTTCATTGCAGCATATTCGTAATACCCACAGTATGGAAAAAAAAATCTAAGTGTCCATCAATGGATGGAAGGATGGATGGATGGACAGACAGAGAAAGATGACGTGGTATATATACACAATGGAATACTATTCAGCCATGAGAAAGAAGGAAATCTTGCCATTTCGCAACAACATAGACGGACCTTAAGGGCATTATGGTAACTCAAATAAGTCAGACAGAGAAAGACAATTAGTGTATGATATCACTTATAAGGGGAATGAGGAAAAGCCAAACTCCTGGAAACAGAGTAAAATGGTAGTTGCCAGAAGCTATAGGGTTGGGGAAATGGGGGAAATGTTGGTCGAAGTGTACAACTTCGAGCTGTAAGTTGTGGAGGCCTAAGGTACAGTATGGTGATTAGAGTTAACAGTGCCCTATCACACACTTGAAAGCTGCTAAGACAGTAAATCTCAAATGTTCTCAACACAAAAAGAAAGGACAATTATGGGATGTGATGGAGGTGTTCGATAATGCTGAGATGGAAATCATTTTGTGATGCATTAGTGTAGCAAAGCAACACAATGTGCGCCTTAAACACACAATGTGAAATGTTAATTACCAATAAACCTGGGGGAACAATGTCTTTGTTTTCTAACCTCAAACAAAAAGGAGAAAGAAAAGAAAAAAAAAAGTAAAAAAAAAGGAGTAAAATTCCAGAGGAAATTATTTAGTCTTGGGAAGTGGTTCTCAAACTTTGGCATCCATCAGAAACTCCCGGAGATCTGTTAAAGCACAGGTTACTGGGTCCTGTTTTCCAGGTTTCTACACCAGCAGGTAGGGGTGAGGCTGGAAAATAAACATTTCTACTATATCACCAAGTGATGTTCACGCTGGTCTGTGGACCACAATTTGAAGAACCACTGGTTTAAATGAATAATCACCTAACAAATGAACTCTTTAGAAAAATAAGTCTCATTAGATTCCCTTGGTAATCAGTTAAAAAAACACACACACACACATTACTGAGCTAATTAGTACTAATCAGGGGCAGTTTACCACGGCAGTAAAAAGCCTGGATTCTATGAACAACTGCCTGGGTTCAAATTCCAGTTCTATCGCCCATTAACTGTGCGACCTTGGACAAATTCCTTGGCCTCTTCGAGCCTCAGTTTCCTTTGCTACAAAATATGCATGATAATTACGGTACATATAACACAGGGATATGGGGGGACGGAAAGGGCTAGTATATCTGAAGTGCTCACAACGTGCCGGCACATGCTAAGTACCCTATAATTAAAGTACTAATACTATTATTAATAGACTTTTTTCTACCTCTAGAACTATTCCTCTGTGCCAATCCCAGCGTTAGGACTTAAGGATGGAGCTGTGGGCCAAACACAAAAGGTCCTGCCCTCACAAAGTTACAGCCTGGTGAGGAAGGCAACTCAAGCAGTCGTTCACCAAGTGCTATCTGCTTAAACCAGAGGTTAAAAGCAGGGAAGCAAAGAGAAAAGGCTACAAAGTCATTTCAAACTGAAGCTCAATCAGATGTCAGAACACTTCCTAAACTGGACCGTAAACCAATGGAAACCATGATCTGTGTAATCACACCATCCAGCTTCTCTGGAACAAAGTATTATGACTTCTAAACATAATGGCATGATAAGAGCAACTCTTTCCAATCAATGCCCCCACCTTTCTCAGCACCTATGGTTTCAGGCGCTCTGCACAGGGGTCGCAACGGTGAATAAACTGTCATTTCTTCACCTGAAGGTTCCTAGGCTAGTAGAAGAAAAGCGTGCCAAGAAGCAGCTACAGCACCCTTGACCCTAGACCAACACAAGTTTGAACTGCACAGTCCACTTACACGTGGATTTTTTTCAATAAATACAGCACGGTACTGTAAATATATTTTCTCTTCCTTGTGACTTTCTTAAAAACACCTTCTTTTCTGCAGCTTACTTCATTGTAGAATGCAGCATATAACACATATACACATAAGACACATATTAGTCAACCATTTGTTACCGGTAAGATGCTAGTCAACAGTAGCCTATTGGTAGTTGTTCAGGAGTAAAAAGTTAGACGTGGATGTTCAAACATGTGGCGGTCAGTGCCAGTAACCCCTGCACTGGTCAAGGGTCAAGTGTATAAAAGTCCCGGGGAGTCTGACGGGCTTCACAAAAAAACTGACATTGAAGATGGGGCCCTAAGGGGTGAGCAACAGCAACAGCTCACCAAGTAGAAAAGAGGGCATAAGGGACATTCTAGAAAGAACAGTATGTGCAAAGGCAAGAGGACACGAAGAGGCCCACGGACCCGGGGGGACGTCAGATGGGGCAGGAATGCTGGTGTGTGATGAAGAGCGACAGAAGATGAGGCAGCTCAGGTCTCGGTTCTGTGAAAATGCCACCAGTTTTCCATATAATAAAATTTATTTGAAGCCATTTGGATGATGGTCAAAGATGGCAAAGAAATAAACGCCTACAGTGATGTAATCTGCAGATTTTTTAGTGAAGGTCTAAAGTCATGCTTGCACTCTGCCCTCCGGAAGGTCAATGTTTTAATGGCAGACACTAGTATGAAGCTCCATCTGCCTGAGTCTAGTAATCAGCAGCAGCAGGGGCAGCTAACATTACTGAGTCCCTAGCAGGCTGGACTACAAGCGCTAGTCACGGGAGTTCTTTCTGTCCCCATAGCAAGCCTGTGAGGGACAGAGGAGGAAAACACAGTGCAGAAAAGGTAAGTAACTTGCTCAAGGTCACACCATCAGTTCCCGGGCTCTCACGTTACCCCCAGAATCTGAACTCAACCTCCTAACCTTCAGCTCACCTTCCTTCCTCTCACACCACTTCCCAGGGCAAATCCAGGTTTGGAAGCTTTTAAATGGGGGGGTGGGGGGAACTCTTTGAGAAAAGGAATACAAAATTATGACTATAAAATCCGGTGTAATGACGAAAATTTACAACAAGAAAAAAATTAAAACAAATAACTGCAGCTTTGGGGATTGAATTCCCATTTTTTTGAGATCAGAAATGCCTAGGTAGAAATACTTCCTACAGCAACCTCTCCCCACTTGAAATATTTTACAACTCCCAACAACTCCCAGCACTCAGAAGGGCCCACGCAAGAGAGGTCAAGCTTACGCTTCACTGCGTTCACTTTACGGGAGGCCCACTTCTGCCACTGCCCACAAGTCTCCTAAACTTTTCCAACCTACTGCAACAAATGCCAGATTTGGGGAACCAAAGGAGGCGGTCAGTTCACCCCAAGACAAAAAAGAAGGTGGGGCCAAGTTCAGTGTGAGAAGAACTAGGGTTTTCATCCTTCACCCCTACTAGTAAGATGGGCCACCACAAGGGGCATGGCTTGGGAGCCATGGAAATCCAGCTTCAGATTTCTCTGCTCCTTAGTAGCTGTGTGATCTTGAATGTGTGTCTTGACCTCTCTGAGTCTTATTTTCCTCATCTGTAAAAACGATATAATGTAAGGATCAAACAGCATTACACTGCCAAGAATGTCAGCTCCCTTCCCTCTGGATATGCCTTTCCTGTGCTTTCTTCTGCTTCACCCTCCTTACCCGACTCCAAGTCTGAGGGGGAGTAGGTTGATCCCCTCTCTGAACCCCCACATATCCTGTGGAGACTTCCATCGAAGCACATCATTCTCTTGTTAATTCAGCAAGCGCTCCGCGGATACAAAGATGAAAACACCCATGCTACTGTCTTCAGGAAGCTCATGGTTGCTGGATAACCACGGCCATGGAGCCTTTCTCCACCATGAGGGAGATGCTTGCAAGGGCTGGAGCCACGCTTAAGACATGGGGCAGGTCGGACCTAACGGAAAATATAGATTTCACCTCCCACCTCGCAGCCAGGGCCCCCGCCAGTCTCACCCCGGCCCATTGGCCTGACTCCACTTGGCCCTCCTCCTGACAGGCCCCGGCGACACTGGCCTGTACATCCTCTGCACGGCTGGATCGATGAAGTCTGTTTTACAGGGCACTAGGCCCATTGTTGGCACTCACCTCTAGAACAAAGAATACTGGCCCTTCCAAGGCCAAACACAAGCACACTTCTCCCCCATGAATCTCTGTTCCTCTATGAGCAACAGTATGCAGACCCCTGGTCCTCCACTGAACTACATTTAAAATAGCTCTTGTGAAAGACACAGTGGCCATTTCTGTGTATGTGCGCCAGCAGCAATGGATTGATTGTAAAACGAACAATGTGCACTTCTTCCCACTTCTGCCAGGAGAGAGGACATTGTGTCGCGGGCTAGGGAGGGGGAGGGGGCGGAACTAAAGAAACCAAGCCTTAAGGTTTATTACACGAAATTCTGATAAAAAGCACTTCGAAGCCTCTTTCCCATCATCAAAAAACCACACTGGGCAAGATCAGAGCTTAACAGCCAACAAAAAAACACATTCAATCCCTGAGATCATTTTCCTGAAATAGAAAACTACATATGTTTCTCAAATTTCACATCAAGCCACTGCAGAGGCCAGACTGCAGGGCTGAATTGGGCCAAAGTCAGTGAGTGAGAGAGGGAGAGAGAGAGGAGAGGAGAGGAGAGGCGAGCAGAGGGGGATGGGGTGGGAAAAGGAATAAACGGAAGAAAATGAGCCCATTCTTCCACATCACCACATTTCTCTAGCACAATCTAAACTTACAAACACCCCCCAGTTTCACAGAACTTGTAGTTAGGGTTGCTTATCGGGCAGCCTTTACTTTGTCAAATTAAGACACATTGCCTTGGATTAGCAAGACTCCTTAAATTCGAAATGACTTCATGGTTGGCTCCGAGTTCAGCGTCTCTGGGGCCAGCCGCCAGGAACATATCCACTGTGGAACCTCCCTCCCTTCTCCATACTGACCTGCCTGACTTTTCCATGGAGACAGCAGAGCAAAATCCCAAGCAGACAGGCTGTCAGTGTTAATTAAAAGTCCAACCACCTCTTTAGAAACTATCTCCAGCTCAATATTTATACAGAATATAAGACTCCTAACAGACAGGGCTGGAGAGAGGAGCGGGAGGTTGAGGCGGAAATAGGTTTGAATGGCATTTGGAACCCATTAATTTTTAAAAGACAGGCTGCCACCCTATATAGACCCAGAGAAGTTCAAAATGTAACGAAACCAGGAAGATGAATGAGCTGAAGATTGTTTAGAAAGCCTGGAGAGAGAGCTCAGCTTTTGAAAAGAATAATATCTGGGCAATAATGAGAGCTGACACTTTTTATTGGTGAATGCGGTTTTTGGCACATTTTAATGACACAGGTTGACAATTTTTCGTATTTAACAAAAGGGAAAGCAATCTTCTAAATGGCTTGGGAACAAAGGACTCCCTGACTGCAATTTCTTAATAACATTTAAGAATTCTCTTCAAAGGCCCTTGACAATAGAAAGAGGAAGAAAGGAAAATGAAGAAAACAAGAAAAAAAAAATATATATATATATAAAAGAAACTAAATAGAAGGAAAAAGAGAAAAAGAAGAGAAGAAAAGGATACAGCATTCTGACACCAAATTCCAGCCCAAAGGGTTGAACTGTGAGTTTAACAATAACTTTTTACAAAGGAGTGAGTTTTAAGAAAGAATACAAAGAAAGACTTTGGTCAACACCAATACATCTCACAGACTGAGAACTTTAGTCCCAGGAGGGCTGACTGGATCACCTAATCCAAGCACCAAGTTCTACAGACGAAGAAACCGAGAGCCAGGAGATCCAAGGTGACCAGGCTGCACCAGACACCAGTCTTCCCTGTTTCAAACCACACTACTTTGTGCATCTCAGGATGTAGGTCCTGGACACCAGCAGCAAGCCCTTCCAGTAGTACGGGTGCCAGGACTGAATGACATACCTTCCATTAGCGACTGAAACTAGGCCCCCAGAATCACAGAGGTGCAACATACTCCAAAGGCCCAACAGCATAGTTCACAAACGAGTTGTCCAACAGAGGCAGCCACCCTGGACGGGAAAGAAATGTCAGACGCCACAAGGACTGCAATGCCCTGTCCGTCTGGGGGATGCCTTCTCAGGGCACAGATGTGACCCTGAAGCAATGTGTAGGATGGGGAGGTCCCTTCAAAATCTCACTGCTACTCCATCTCGGGGTTCAGTTATGTCATCTGGAAAATGAGATCTCTGTTTAACACTGTCACAGTTTCAAACCATTTCCAGCACAGAATACACCACCATACTATTTGCAAATTTGGAATAGTACTCAGAGGTCGTTCTACGTTACCATACTGAAAGAATACATGGGATTATATTCCAAAAGTGATGCAAGGTCTTAGAACAAAGTACTAGGTAAAGGAAATGCTATATTGCTGCTCAGTTGGAAAATCACAGTCATATTGGCTATCATCTTACAGGCACAGAAAATTCATGTCTAGCTGTAGGCAGCAGAGAGCTGGAAAAAAAGTACATAAACACTGAACAAATTCAGACTAGTAGTTCTTAAAGGGTACACAACATAACCACCCGAGGTCACACATTTTTACCTCCTCTGTTCCAAGGGACAAAGGTGGGGATTCTTAACCTTTTCTGTCCAGATTTACTTTATTGATGACAAGGGAAGGAAGAAACTCATCCTTCTGCAGAGTCTCAACGTGGCAGATAAAGAGGGACAGTCAGTGATTGCCACAGTCAAGCATCAGTGTAGGGCAGTAGTAGGACTCCCAGTTGCTGAGAATCTGTGCTTAGACTCTGGTGCTTCTGTTAGGCGTGGATGAGAAGCCCTGTCCTGTTCCCTGACGGACCTGGAACATTCCATTCTCTCCTGCCTACCCCGACTTTCAGCCTCTAGATACTGATCTTTCTTTGGTCTCGTGACACCTACCCTGGGATTGAGAGGGATTAAATAACTTGTCCAAAGACCACTTGCCCAAATCCACCCAGCAGATAAATGGCAGAGCAAAGCTTTGGGCTCAGGAGTATCAGACCCAGCCTTCACAGACATTTGAATAGTTTAAACAAATGTGTACCTGCCTACTGCTAGATTAGAGGGAGGGTACTTCTTGGGTGCTCTATTATATATATGCAAGGAATGAGTGAATGAGTGAATGAATGAATGACAGAAATTGTGCGCTACAGTTGCTTCAAACCATATACCTCTTTCCCCAAGACTTCCACCACCCTCCCCTCCTCCTGATCGCTATCATGGATGGATTTCATACTGGTATCTGGGGTCTAGGTCAATATAACTTCCTGAGAAACGACAATCTGAAACTATCTTTTTTTTTTTTTTTTTTTAAAGATTTTATTTATTTATTTGACAGAGACAGAGACAGCCAGCGAGAGAGGGAACACAAGCAGGGGGAGTGGGAGAGGAAGAAGCAGGCTCATAGCGGAGGAGCCTGATGTGGGGCTCGATCCCAGAACGCCGGGATCACGCCCTGAGCCGAAGGCAGGCGCTTAACCGCTGTGCCACCCAGGCACCCCTGAAACTATCTTTTTACCTGCCCAATACTAATTCTCCTTTTTTGCTTTAGTAGTAAGAGAAATCCAATTTCATTCAGGTAACAATGTATCCAGCTAAAAGCCTATTTCGTCTGGGCTCCATTCGAACAAGGCGTGACCATAAACCCGAGGGCCGGCCGAGGATACACAAACACAAGTGTTGTGCAGATTAAAGAAGGCTGACTCAGGTATGTGGAACACCTTCCTATGCACCCCATCTTCCTTCTCCCTGCTACAAAGAATGTACACTAGACAACAGAGACTCCAGCAGCCAACTTGGACCTTGGGGTGACCTTGAGGATGGAAGTCAGGGCTAAGGATGGTGAAGTAAAAATATCAAAAAACCTAGTGTCCTTGATGACTTCATGGGGCTGACACAGGAACTCAAGACTCCACATGTCTCCATTTATGTACAGAAGAGAATGAACACTTAAGGGTGTAAGCAACTTTTTTTTTTTAGATTTTCTATTATTTCTATTTCTCGGTGAAGAGGTAAAGATCATATTTCTTCTGTAGAGAGTGAAAGCACTCCTCCTTCCCAAAAATAAGGGTAAAGGAAAGCTAATATTTACAGGTCATTTCTCAGCACTGTGAGATATACTATAATATTAGCTGATGTGAGAAGCTGACTGAATCATTCTTCCTAGAACCTAGAAGCACTGTTTTATACCATTGCTCTGGAAACCATCCTTCAATACAGCCATAAAACAATGCACGTCAAAGAGCCTTCGCATTCATCGTGTCAAGAAAAACTATGATTGTTTTCTCCCCAGAACTCTTTGATTTTATGACACTCCTAGAGAATCCTTATCCAGTTTCAACTAAGGTCTGGCCAAAAAAATGTTACCTCCAGGATGATTTAAATTCAATGAATTTTACTTTCATTCAGATTTCTAACATTAAAAAAAAAATCAAGCCTTAAGTCATAATGAGAATCTACTCTATAGTTACAAGGATGGCTATAATAAAAAAGAAATACAAAAGGAAATAAAGTATTGGTGAAGAGGTAGAAAAACCGGCATCCCCATACACTGCTGGTGGGAATGTAAAATGGAGCAGCCACTATGGAAATATCTGGCAATTCCTCAAAAAGCTAAATGCAGATTAACCGTATGACCCAGCCATTTTACTCCTAGGTATATATCCACGTGAAATGAAAGCAGACTCAAATGGATACTTACACTTCAATGTTCACTGCATTATTCACAACAGCCAAAAGGAAGAAACAACCTAGTTGTCCATCATGGGTCCACCAACAGAGGAATGCAAAAGCAAAATGTAGGATATTAATACAATGCAGTATCCTTCAGCCACCAAAAGGAAATTCTGGCATAGGCTACAACATAGATGGATCTGGAAAACGTAATGCTAAGGAAAATAGCCAGACACAAAAACCCAAAATTATATGATCCTACTTCTATGAGGTATCGAGAGGAGGCGAATTCACAGACACATAAAGCAGATGAGAGGTTACCAGGGGCTGGGGGAAGGGAGGGATAGGGAGCTACTGCTTAAAGACCACAGTGTTTTGTTTGCGGAGAAGAGCAAATTCTGAAAACGAACAGTGGTAATGGCTGTCCAACACCACGAATGTAATTATTGCCACTGAACTCTTAAAAATGGTTAAAATGGTAAGTTTTATGCTATACATATTTATACAACTCATAAAATTAATAATATAATCTATCAAAAGCACTGAACTGTATATTTTAAATGGGTGACTTACATAGGATGTGAATTATACCGCAACAAAACTTTTTTTTTTTAACCAAGTCTCATCTTAGATATGCAACTCCAAAAGGCAATAAAGCACTAAGTAAGGGATACGGATTGCAGACATGTCCCCAAAGGCAGATACTGGAGTAGACGTTTCTCCCTTCTTCCCGCCATGCTGCAATCTCAGCCCTCGGGGAGGATGAGGCTGCCCCCGAGGCTGCCCTCTTCACTCAGAGCAGCACCAGAGGAGGCACAGTGGACTTTGCACCCCATCCCCTTACTTAAGTTTCTCCAAGGGGGTAAGAGCTCATCAGATGGCTGAGAGACTGGACTACATTAAGCCACGTTTTAAGGGTGACTGTGTAAAGACAGGCGACAAGCCATGCCTAGAACATCAAACGCACTCCTTCCAGGGCGCCTGGGTGGCTCAGTCAGTTAAGCATCTGCCTTCAGCTCAGGTCATGAACCCACGTCGGGCTCTCTACTCAGCAGGGGAGTCTACTTCTCCCTCTCTCTCTGCCCTTCCTCCCTGCTTGTACTCTCAAATAAAGAAATAAAAATCTTTCAAAAAAAGAAAGAAAAACTGTACTCCTCCCCTTTCTGTGCCCAGGTGCAACCAGCATGCTTTGGCTTCAGGTAAGCACACCTGAACCTGAATGCTGCTGACTCAGTTACTCAACTAGAGAGCTGGTTGACATAACCAGTCTTCCTTCCCCTATATGTACACGTTCACATGAACACAGAGACAGTGGTTTAGTCTCACTTCTGAGCGGCATTATCCATCCAATATACCAGAAGCTCTATACATTAGAGGTTAAAGTGTCTTTTTTTGAAATAATGGGGTAGGTTTCCATTCTTCATTTAGCTAATACGCTTTTTATGTAGTCTCTATCAGTCAGAAGACCAGTGGCAATCAAGAGTGAGTGACACTTTGAACCCTTAACAACAGGGATACCTGTCAGGAATTCAAATAATGAAGATCAACGTTAATTGTCCTAAGTGTAATGATGACACTGTGGTTACATAGGAGATTGTTAGTACTCTTAGGTGATCGAGTTGCAGAATTTAGAAGGAAATAGTTGATGTCTGCAACTCATTTACAAATGGTTCAGAGACAGAGCACTTGAGATACAAATGGAACAAAATGTTGAGGAAGGTAGGTAAAGATATGGTGTTCAATATGCCATTCTCTAAACTTTCTTGTGGGTTTAAAATTTTTTCAAAAATAACACCTGGGGAAAATACCAAAACAAAAGTCCAATGCTTTTGATACATTACATAGAGTTCTCACCAATATTTAAGGAAACACCAAAATCCAATATAAATATTAGTAATTGACATTTATAATACTAATGGACATAATAACTGACAATGACATCAATTAGTAAAACCAGTGGTTGCTAAATATATGAAAAATTAGCTGCATTTAATAGTCAAAAAATGAAAATTAAAATAAGATACCATTTTTGGGGCACCTGAGTGGCTCAGTTGGTTAAACATCTGCCTTTGGCTGGGGTCATGATCCCATGGTTCTGGGGCAGAGCCCCACGTTGGGCTCCTTGCTCAGTGAGGAGTCCGCTTCTCTCTCTCCCTTTGCCCTTCCCCCTGCTCATGTGTTCTCTCTCTCTCCCTCTCTTTCTCTTGCTTGTGTGTGCTCTCTCTCTTAAATAAATAAAATCTTAAAAAATAAATAAAATAAATAAAATAAAATAAGATACCATTTTAATCTTAAAAACCGGCAAAATTGACACAAACATTATACTGACATAGGGTAGAATATTATATAGGTATCAAAATCATGTTTTCAGATATTTATTGATATGGAAAATAGAATACTACGTGAAGAAAATATAAATTATAGCAAGTAGATTTATAATTTTTTTATAAAACAGAAACATAGTAGAATAAAGGTCTAAATATGATACTATTTTTGAGATCCTGGCAATTATATTTGGAAAATGACTACAGATCTCGATCAATAACCTGACCAGGTTCTTCTCCTGACAGATTAGCAAATAACCATGAAAAGAATAACAGTACAATAATATCTCCTATAAACTTAAAACATAGAGAACCATGCAAATCAGGAAAATACTTGCTATTTTAAAAGGGATTATAGTTTTTTAAAACCATAAAATTGATCTCTTTAAAGTAGAAGACAGAATACTGACAACTTACACAGAACCGTACACTGTACGTGGAGAGGAAAGGGAAGGGAAATAAACAAATATATCATATAAAGAAATCTATGGGGAAAATCAACCTGAGATTTTATAAATCAGCTCTCTTTTCTCAGGTGCCATAGAAAAGTCTCAGAAATTTTAACATGTAACTTCTTTTTTTCTATTTAAATTCAATTTAATTAACATATAGTGTATTATTAGTTTCAGAGGTAGAATTTAGTGATTTATTACTTGCAGATAACACCCAGTGCTCGTTACTTCAAGTGCTTAACATGTAAGTTCTAAAGCAAACTTACCAACGTGTCTCTTATACTTAAAGAGCCTGGCCATCAATTTCTTTTAGTTCAAAGAACTAAAAATAAGTGAATTGAAAATAGACAAATCTCCCATACAGAATAATTCAAAATAATATATGTAGATACTCCGCCCTCAAGGAGGTGAAGCATAACTCCCTAGTCCTTAAATGTGGGCTGTGCATGGTGACTTCCTTCCAAAGAGTACCATCTAGAAGGAGGAGAGGAATAACTTAAGGGTGGAAAAATCTAACAAACAATACCTTTGCCAGGTGATCAAGGTCAACATCAATAGTGATGTCATACTGATAGCATGTACCCTTGATATGATATGATGAGAATGGTACTGTGGTCTACCAAAAACACACTACCCAAGTCTCATCATGAGAAAAACATCAGACAAATTCCATTAGCGGTTCATACTACAATATACATGACTAGTCCTCTTCAAAATTGTCAAGGTCTTCAGGAACAAAGTTGAGAACCTGTCCCAGCCAAGAAAAGCCTAAGGAGATATAACTAAACCATATTACATTTATAGTATCCTGGATAGGATCCTGGCCATTAGGTAAAAACTAAAGCTGTATAAGTAATGTATGGAATTTAGTTAATGATAATGTCTCAATATTGGTCCATCAATTGTGAGAGAGGTATCATGTTACTGTAAGGTATTAATAATACGGGAAACTGGGTGTCAAATATTTAGGAATTCTCCTGTACTATCTTCACGACTTTTCTATAAATCTAAAACTGTCTTAAAATAAAAAGTGTATTAGAATTATAATTAAATTTAATAGGTCACACTTTTAAGTAATTTGTAGAATATTGCCAACGTTTGGTAATTAGGGAGAAATTTGTCTCAGCCTCCAGTGTTAACATAGAGTTCTACTTCTGAACAGCAGTAAAGTTCTTATCTGTTTACTCAGTTCATCTTGACAATGCTCTAATCTTTGCTTTGGCCACTAGGAAGCTTGGAAACGAATCTAATTGTAATTATGAAGAATCTTAGAACTTTTACGAAGTTCGTAGTTTCATCTTCATTGTTCTAGCAATATTTTTACTTCTTTGTGATTTTTCATACATATTTTATCACCTTTCCTCTTATCCTATTATCAGTCATCTCAAATCTCTTTAGAGGAAGGATTTATATATACGAATATGTTTTTGTCTGATAATACAAAATTGCATTGTTCAAATTTCTGACTTCCCATTTGTCATGTAATGAAAATTCTGGGTAGTGACTCACTCAAGGGTTAGAATGGGGCAAATTACTAAAGCATCCAGCTTCAGTTTCTGAAATGCAAAATGGTGATAACACTACCTGCTTTAACCAATGGTCATGAGGACTAATGGGGTTCACATCTGCTAATATGCCTAGCACGGATAAAGAGAAGGTGCCTGAAAATGATAACGATCGCATTATTATTAATAACAAAAATAGCAATCCTTATTTTCATTCATATAGTGAAAAGAATGGAGCTGAATTACAAATTCATCATGGGCCAGGTCATGACTTTCTCAGTGACCCAGATAAACATGGGTAGCTACCATATTTAGGGGAATGAGAACAATAACTAAAGGTGGGTAACAAAAAGGGGAGGACAAAGCCAAATAGGGGAAGAGGAGAAGGAGGAGTAGTCACTGCCAAAAACAAGTCTGAAAGCTTTAAGACAAGGTGAAATCTGATCACTTTTTAGCCTTGACTCCACTAGAATAATAAAAAGCAAAAAAAGAAAGAAAGAAAAAACACCCTCTAGTTTTTCTGGCACTCATTTCCCCAAAGCCTCCCAAAACAATCACAGTAAGAGGCAAATAAACACCAAATCTGAACCTCTCCTTGGCCCAGATGATGCCAAGTTCATGTTTCACTGCCCAAAGTTTTTTTTGGTATTGGCACATTCAAACTCAGACCCTCATACCCTTATTCTAGAAAAGGGGACAGACAATGGGGATTTTTCGTTAAAAGAACCATGCACTGTTGCAATACTGTGTACGCAGTACCTCTAAGTCCCTCAGTGACCCTAAGAGGACACATCCAGATGGGGACCTGAGGCTCAGTGGGGGAACTAGTTCACTCCAGGTTCCTGCAGACAGTACACGATGGAGACACTGAACCCAGGTCAGTCTGATTACAAGGATTTCCCTCTTTCCACTTTGCCAGAAACTTAATGCAAAGACTCCCTGCCAAAATCGATAGAGAAAGGGAACTAAATAAAATAGCTAATTCCTTCAAAAAATTGCCCAGCAGTGTGTTGAAGTTCTTCTGTTACCTCCATCAGCCCACACAATAACGCCACAGATCGGGCGCTGTCATTGTCCCAATTCTACACTCGAGAAAGCTCAGACGGCTTACTTGTTTTGCCCTAATTGTGCAGGTTGAAATAGAGAAGGCAGAAGGTATTGAGAGACTGAGGAACCAACAGGAGAGAAAGACAGGTGTAAGAGACATGGCTGCCAGGGAGAGGGCAACTGCCCCGCAAAAGAAACTCTGTGTCTGGTGCCCAAGGTCCACAGGCTCTGCTCCAGGAGAGAGAAGCTGGAGAGGAGGCCTCTGAAGGTGCTCATGAGTCCGGGGCAATGGGCAGGGGAAGGGGGACTGTAGATTTGTGCTAATGAAAATAGAATGAGTCATGAGTGTCACAGCCAATAAGAAAAAAAAAAAAATGGCAGGGAAGACTAGACAGCCAATAAATCATTTCTGAACATTAAACTTTCTGCTTCCTGAGGGTTTCAGATTGTTTTGGGTGGGGATGGAAGCCCCCAAACACATTCTGATGGGCCAAAAAGAAGCTCTTGTTTTTTTTAATTTACCAAGTTCATTAAAAGTTTTAAAATACTTCCAATCCCTCACAGGTGTGAAGTGCTTCAGAGTCATATATCACTTTCCTGTATATTCTCTTAAGCAGTGTTGCCCCAAATTACCTGATCATATATAACCACCTGGGGTACTTGTTTAACCTATAAATTCCTAGGTATCCCATGGAGATTCTGATTCAGGAGGCTAAAAACTGGAGGCCCTGGGGATCTGTGCATTGAATAAATGAGTCAGCTAATTCCTATGATCAGGCTAGTTTGGAAAAACAGCTTTAATAGGACTCACCTAACAAGCTTTCAAGGTAGGTATCATGATCCCCATTTTAACGATAGGTTCAAAGAAGGAAAGGACATGCCCAAGGTCACACAACTCATGTCTGGCAGAATGGAGAACTACAAATCACACTGTGACTCCACAGCAGGTATGCATGCCACCACACTGAAATCTGAGCCAGAGCTAGCTTCAAAAGCCCACTCCTTGCTGTCTTAATATGGCATCAGACACCAGGAAATGAGGGTGTAGACTATCCAGCGCCATCAGGAAGAACCAGGAAGACGTCAGCTCCCTGGGTTGAATAACACTCGAGGAAAAAGACAAGGAAAACAAGGTCCTCCTCTCTCTGCAGTTCTTTTTTTTTTTTTTTTTTAAGATTTTATTACTTGAGAAAGAGAGAAAGAGAGCGCATGCGCACAGAGGGAGAGGGAGAAGCAGACTCCCCGCTGAGGAGGGAGCCCGACGTGGGGCTTGATCCCAGGAACCTGGGATCATGACCTGAGCTGAAGGCAGACACTTAACTGACTGAGCCACCCAGGTGCCCCTGCCGTTCTATTTTTGAGCCCTCAAATGTTGTGGGCCAAGGGGGTATTGCCAACACCCACACTATTAGCACTGCTTTGACTAATAGGTCTATTTGGCTAAAATGATGGAAGTATTTCTTTCACTATTGCACAAAGGTAGGAAAAAAGGCCCTTCTAGAAATAACTTCAGACAATTAATGTCACACCACAAGAGGAATACTCTAGATGAAATCTTCACCCACACACTGACATCCCCATTGGTGACAGCAGTACAACAGTGATTAATTGTACCTTCTGGGGTAAAGTTCAGACCGGTCCCCCAGAGCCTGCTCCCCCAGACAGGGGTAAGTACCTGAGGTGTGCTGAGGCCATTTTTATACACACGTGGCTCTCCACTACCCTGAGACCTGTGGCTAATGATCATTTCCCTGGCAGTAAGGGAGGGTAATTCACATGAAGAATGGCATGCTTGTGAAACACGTCCTCTCCAATCTCCTTTCTGGAAGCCCCTCACACGGAACTCTTATCAACTGTTATCAAGAAAAGGTCCAAATCATACAAAATGAGATAGACAGGAAGAACACAGGGAAAATGGTACTCCTATTCCAAGCTTCCCTTGACTTTAAATAAAAAAGGAAAATGGGGAGGATTTAGCCCTCCCCGAAGGAGCTGACTTTAAGATCAACACCTGCCTCCCTAAATATATGTATTTATACAGGTTTATCTGTCCTCTGGGAAATGATTCTCTTCCTCACAGATTTGTTCAATACCTGTTATCTAAATCATTTTCAAGATGAGAAAACCCCTCCCCCTGTCCTGCTGCTTCTCTTGTGTAACTCCTGAAACCTGAGGTCAAGATGACAACAGGCTTGCAGACTTTGAGATTTCATGTTCAACCTGTCTCTATTACACACACACACACACACACACACACACACACACACACACACAACCACTCTGTTAATTATAGCAGCTGCTACTTCACACCAACTATTTTTTAAATCGCCTCTGCCATGTAGCACATACTTATTTATAACATTTGTAACTTATTGAAAAATATTGTGACTTCAGCATACAGACCTCTACACTCTGCAGTGATTCAGGTACCTTAATATAAAAAGCAACACACTCATCCAGTTAAAATCAGCTTCCTCGAAAAACATATCTCTTGCCTTCATTTTAGGGGCCAAAAAAAAAAATATTTTTCTTTTATTCACCATGTAAAAAGTGCCTTTGGAAAAACAGTCACATTTCACGATGGACTGTTCATGTCTCCTTCAAACGTGTCCAATTTTAATGAATGGCCTTCACCTTGGATACTCACATTCCAGGCCTCATAGAAACAATGGTGTTTGGGCATGCAGTGGAGGTGGAAGATGGATTCAAGATGTTTCAAGTATGCAAAATCGCATGCAGATGTACAAACAGTATGTCCAGTCAAAGCGAGTTAAGAAAGCAATATATATACAGACACCCGAGAATGGATGAGCGCAAATAAAATCCAACATGTAATTAACATACCGTGCTGTGACACCTGTTGCCTTCCATGATAAGAAGTCTGGGAGATCAAAGAAATGTCCCGCCTTATCCCAGCAAGTCTCTCTCAAGTTCTGCCAAATTAAATATACATTAGAATCAATTATGGGCTTTTTTTCCTACCCATCCCCTCTTTCAATAATGTTTCAAATTTTTCAAAACAAAAGCATAGCCAACAATGTCCCATAAAACATCTGTTCAGGGACTGGGGGCCAGGGGGAGCAGGGATGGCATGCAAGCAGTACCTATATAGGAATGAAAAATTGGCAATTATTGATCCTTCCAAAAATGACCATCATTTCCCTTTTATCCCCTTGGCCAGCCTGGAGAAGGTTAGAAGCACAGTCTGTGAGAGTGTGCAATCCATCTTCCCAGTGAGGGGTCACAGGATACACTTCAAGACATACAGCAAGATTTCAAAGCTGAACAGTTACAAGCTGGGAAGAAAACTGCACTAAGAAACTACCCCATGAAATGGAATGTGTTCCGCCACGTAGAATTCTCTCCACCTCAATGGGTTCCAAAGGCAGGAGAACAATTGGTTCCTGCCTTCAAAGAACTTCCAGTCTGAGCCAAAGAGAATGGCACATAAGCAAGCTATTCTTATAAAATACCTAAACATTTGTTTCTTCCAGTCTCTTCCACACTGCCAACGTGGTCAGATTTTTTTCTTGCCACTGGGCTTTTTCTTTCCTCTGCCACCTCTGTCTAGAACACCAATTCCTCACCCACCACCCTGCTGCCTCCCAGGATCTATGTTGCCTGCCCCCTTTGATGAACCCTATCCACCCTTCCTTGGAGAAGCCTTTTAGGGTCTCCTACTGAGGGTAGGTCTGAGTCTCATACGACCCACACCACCCCACAATTATTTGTGTACTGTCTTTCTTTACTGTGAGAACATAAGCCCTGCAATGTCAAAGACACTGTCAGTCTTATGCTCTATGATATACCCCACAACTCTCTCCTCTCCTCCCCTCCACAGGACTGGACGGTTAGCTGTGAGGTAGAAGCTACCTGACTCCTGTCCCCTTACACACGTAGCTGGACCAGGGATGGACATGTGACCTAACTGAGCCAATGAGATTCCTTCTCCCAGGAAGCTAGACTCAGGATCCAAATGGAGTCATTTAACTTCTGCCTATGAATGAGGGGAGATAAACTTGGAAACTGCCAAGTGGACATTTTCTGCCAAGTACCTAGAGAAGTAGAACTTCACAAAGAGAAGAGTCAAGCAGACAGAAGCAGTAGCAAGAAAGGTTTCCTACCATCCAGGTAACTCTCCAAGTCCTGGTTTCAATTATTCCCTTCCCAAGAGGCTACAATAAAAAGAATGTATCATAAGCACAAGAGTATCTTGGGGAACCTTAGGGCCACAGTGAAGAAGTCCCACAAGAGATATATTCCAGTATCTGTGAGAGGGTGACACACAGCACTCAATAAATATTTGTCACTTTCACCTTCCAATATCTTTCATGTGAGGAATGCTTCAGTTTAGAAATGGATTCCACCTGTGTTATCTCCTTAGAATGAGGGAAAGTTCTGAGTATTATTACATCTCCTTTACAGACATATGACTGGCCTTTATCTACATTTGCCCTTGGATTCTCTGAGTTCTTCCTCCCTCCTCCTTCCCTAT
Source organism: Ursus arctos (assembly GCF_023065955.2). Taxonomy (NCBI): domain Eukaryota; kingdom Metazoa; phylum Chordata; class Mammalia; order Carnivora; family Ursidae; genus Ursus; species Ursus arctos. Next base: position 57,860,134 of record NW_026622786.1, read on the forward strand.
CACTACTGTATGAACTACCTATGTTCGCAACAGAGAAACCGAGCATAATCCCAGGCCCAGGGTCCCACTAAAACAGCAGTAATATCAAAAGGGGTCATTGGTAAATTACAGTGTGAAGCCCATTTTCCATTATTGTTGTTGTTTTAAATTCCTAAGCACTGGGGTGATAGCTTACATCTAGAAAGGGCTAAGCTTCTCTTTGAACGCCCATACATGTTCATGGCAAACAAGGCAAAACATACAGCTGATGAAATGTGCCTAACACAGTATGAACTAGTAGTATCTTCAGACCCTAACAGAGTCACAATCAGGAAAATGGTAGCTTTTGAAATTGTGTGAGTCAACCTACTAGTCTGCCTTCGGGGCAGTCCCTGAAATCTCTTTCCCTGCGCTCTGTGGTTTCAGTGATCAGTTTCTAGGGAGAATGAGAAAAGGCAGCCTCCTTCTACGGGTTCCAGGGTCCAAGGCCAGTCACCAGAAATGAACCGCTAAACCACAGCAGCAACAACCAGCGCTTCAAGCCAAAGCTGAACAATGTTCCTAAACTCCAAAAACAACTGCTTCTGTTAGATCTTGTATACGGTCATTAAAGAGTTCACATAATGAGAGCTTTCAGCCTGGAGCCACGCAGACAGTCACTGTGGACAATGGGACCCAAGCAAATGTCTCCAAGAGAACTTCAAGCATCTTGCCAAAAAAAGAGACACTGCGGTAGGAGGCGTGAGGCAGCTAGGGAACGTCATTTCTTCTTGAGACTGGGCCAGCTTCATCTACCCAAGCCACAGACCCCAGTCCAACCTCCGTCTATAGGATGAGAAACCAGAAGCATCTAATTAGAAGTATGAGGTATTCTTATGAACACACACAGTCTTGGAGGAAGAGAGAGCAGTATAGTCCCTGCTTTCTCTACAAAAGCAGTCTGGAGATTAGCCAGCAAAGAGAAGGGAGCAGAGTTTGCAGGGATGAGAGGGAATGTCTCCTAAAGCCTGATCTCTTACTTTGAGATGCTGACAGACTATCTGTAAGGATCCCATGCTGTTCTTATGTTGGACTATGTGATTCACGAGTGCTTTGTCATCAAATGCCAGATGGGCCAAGAGCACGTAGCCCCATGGATGGATTTTTAATCCACTTCTGTGGGAAAATCTCTCCTTCCCTCCCACTCCCCAGCCAGTACACAGTCCCAGCTGAGGGCCTCAATCTTACTGAATTAATTCTATTTTTTTAACCATCGGGCCTGTGACTGTCCTCCTATATTCCACCACAGCTCACAGGAGAGCGCCCACACACCTCATCTCATGTGATTCTCAGGGCAGTTCAGAGGTGTGTACGTGAATATACAGTGGTCTCATACTAAGGACATAGAAACAGTTTCAGGCAGGGCCTAGGCCAAAGTCACATAGGACTTCTAGCTCTAAAGTGAGTGTTCCTTTCTCCCACTACGCCACAGTCACCATCCTGAGGCTCCCGGACCCATCAGAAATGTGGAGTTTGGCCTTTGGGGAACATGATGACGGAAGCTATTGCCATTCTTTACAGAAGAAAACAAACAAAAGCCCTTCCAAACACATTTCTGTACACAATTTAAAAAATTTCAGGGATTTCACTTCCAATCCTGAACAGCTCACTTAACTTCTATGGACCTAATAACCCCTTCCATGCATAGACGGTGTATGGGGTGGAGAAAGCACAGAGCAGGCCCTCAACACACGCCAACTTTAGCCGTATCTCACCATGTGACCACTGAAGCCAGTTCACACTAGAAGCTCTCTGTGCAGAATGAGTTAAGCCTATCTTCCGGTTACCAAGCAACTAACAAAAACTAGTCTTTTCAAGAAAAAAAAAAAAAAGGAATGGGCCGTGATTTGGGGTGTATGACTTGGCACTAAAGGCTTCTGCATTCCAATAACAATCCTTTGAGCTAAGCAATCCCCCAGGCTTGAAAGCAACCGAAGAGAACAACTTGCTCTTTTTTTTTTTCTTTTTTTTTAATCATCTATTACTTCATAAAACCACAGCGTTTCTTGGGAGGAGGCTACAACTCCAAGTGCACACAGCTGCGGGTCTCAGCAGAGGGTGGAGACAGAGCAGTACATCCAAGATTCAGAGCCAGGCCGCGGCCGCCCTGCCAGCCTCGGGGCAGGGAGATGTAACTTTCTCCCTTGCCCTCTCTCTGTGCTGTCCAGGGAGGCAGTGAGGTCTATCTCCTGGCTGCTCGATGCTGAACGTGAAGCAAGTCCTGCAGGGTATGTTGGAAGACACCGGGGTCTAGGAGCAGCATGAGAAGGTAGGCATGAGCAGCTAAAACAGGATCATCCAAGGATTTTATTAGGAATTACAAAGAGATTCTGTCTGGGCTATCTGCTGTGTGCAGAGAACAAAAGGGAGGGAACAGAGCTCCCTAACTCCCCACCCAGTGATCCTGCCTGAGCAGCCCAAGTACTCACAATGTTGTTTTCCAGCATAACTTCCAATGAAAAACAAAACCTTATCCACACTCTATGTCTAAGACTCCAAATTAGGGCACAGGCTGACAGGACAGAGAAGAAAGAGGTTTCAGGAGGAAACATAATCCTCAGTGTCATTCTTAAAAGAAAAATGATGCTGAAAATATAGAGCGGGTCATAATCTGCAGCCAGAAACCTCCCAAAATGAATGAAACAATTGTGTGTTTCAAACTCCCATCCACAAAGAAGAGACGAAACACCAGACATATTTCAGGTCAGACAGGCAGATACACTGAGAGGTTTGTGCTACTAGAGGCATCTTTCTAAAAACTGAAAACTTACCATTATATTCCTTTCTTTAAAATGATCCGACAGCTTCTCATGGCCTAGAATCACTGAACTCCTTGGCATGGCTCTCAGGACACTCAACACCCTGGCTCCAACTTGGCCATTATAATGATGAATCCTTCCGGGCTCATCTCCTAATACGCTCCACCCAGCACTCACTTCACTTCCTTCACTTGCCCCAATGCATTATGCTCCTTCCACATTTCCATACCTGTATGGAGGCTCGTGCCTCTACTTGGACTGACTTCCCCACCTTCTCCCATCACCAAACTTCTACCTTTGATTCAAATCCAACTCAAATGTCATCCTTTCAGTGAATCCCTCCAGGCCCTCCCTGTATCCCAATTATATATACATGTGCCTAAATCCACCTCAAAATGACAAACTCCCAGAGGGCAAAAACCAGCTCACACATGAAAAAAAAAAAATGCAAAAAGTTTCGGGAGGTATAAAGAAATTTAAAGTCAGGCCCTTTCAAAAGAAAATTACAGCAGAGCTGGAGAAAGATGTGCACAAAGGAAAAGGTAATTAATAAGATGATGTATGACAATAATGTAATGAGCCTGATACCAAGGTTTGGTGAGTCAGCCTCATAATTTTATCATAATATTTTGTGTAGGCCATATATTTGCCTCTAATGAGTAATCACAGACAAGGTTCAGAGGAGGGAAAGGGCTTTGGGGCTGGAGTAGCCAGAAAAGGCTTCATGGGGAAGAGATGTGAGCGGAAGCCTAGAGTTCAAGTCAAATAAGCATCTATGCCACTACTAGAATGAAACCCAAGAGACAAAAATCTGAATTGACAGGGCTGTCCCACTGGAGGAGGACTTATTTTACTGTACCATCATAGAACTTATTTGTGAAATGAAATCATTCCATCGTATAATTTAAAGTATTTAATTTTTAGGAACTAGACTTGTACGCATCCTCCCAGACCATCTCCCCTACAGCCCTATGGTTATACAGAAAGGGAAACTTATAATCCATACTAGAGGTGATTTCCCAACCATAAAAAAAGTTATCATTTTCATGAAAACTGATCATATTGAGCAAAGCTGACTTTGCCAGGAATGTGATACCACCACACGCATTAGGAAAACAAGGCTGTGGAATGTGGGCTCTAAGAATGTTGGAGTCGGGCAGACCTGAGTTTGATGACTGGCCTCACCACCTCCCAGCTGTGTAGCTTTAGGCAAATTAATTCTCTAAGCCCCAGTTTCCTCAAGTGCCGTATTACTAGCATCTATCTCAAAGGATGTTGTGAGAAATAAATGAAATAATGTAGAGTGCCTGATAAGTCAACAAGTTTCACCCTAATAACTGCTACAGAGCTCCATGTGTTTCAAAGCACTTTGACATGCATGATCTCACCTGCTCCGTATAATTCTGTAGGGCAGGGAAGTCATGAAATGATCAACCTCACCTTGCAGGTTGAGAAACTAAAACTGGGAAAGGGAGCATACCGTCCTAAGGTTACACACAGATAAGGGCAAGGCAGACCAAAACGCAGATCGCTGACGAGCACAGGACTAGTTCAGGTGCTTGCCTCCCGAAAGCATAATAAAACGCAGAAGCAGCAGGAGGAAAGGAGGAATGCAATGGTGATCTAGACAACACAATTCCTTGTGGGTGGTACTGTCTGTGGGAGGGAGGAATGGATGGGGTCTAATACGAAAAGAAGGCCTTGAACTGGGTAACAAGGTCTTGGAACAGACATGAAAGAAAGCAGAAGATCTGGACCAGTGAAGAGGTGAGGAGGTTTTCCCAAATACTCCATTCCCCTGGATCCCTTCATGCCCTTCTTATTGCTTTTCTGTTTACTTCTTGAGCACCTTTTCCTTAGTTGCCCTTTAATTGTGGATGCTCCCCAGGGTTCCTCCCTCACCCACATGTTCTTCTCAATGTTCATGTGCTGCCTGGGCAATCTCAATTACTCCCGCCATTCCAACCAACTACAAGTCAGATGACCTGCCAAATCTCAAACTCCACACTGTCCTCTGAGACATGCCTCCCGGGTGTTCCACGGCACCTCCAACTCAACACGTGCAAGGCAGACTCTGTGGTTTTTCCCAAAATGTTCTCCTCCACCTTGATTTCTATGTCAAGGGATCCAGTTACCCAAAGGGTCATCTTCTACTTCTCCTTCTCTCTGTGTACATCCAATCATCCATCTAATTAAGACTCCCAATTAATTCATGATGAGGTCCCCACCACTTCACCCTCTATTTGTATTAGTCAGGGTTCACCAAAGAAACAGAACCAAAAGGAGATGATATATATAGACATCTATAGATCTATATATATCAGTATAGACATATATCACACACACACACACACACCCTTCATATCTATGAAATCCTATACATATGTATATGAAGAAAATTATTATAAGGATTGGCTCACACAACTATGGAGGCTGAGAAGTCCCAAGATCTGCAGTAGACAAGCTGGAGACCCAGGAGTTCAAATCTGAGTCTGAAGACCTGAGACCCAGGAGAACGGATGGTGTAATTTCTAGTCTTAAGGCCAATAGCTCAAGACCCAAAAAGAACCAGTCCAAGTCCAAAGGCAGGAAAAGACCAATGTCCCAGCTCAAGGAAGTTAGGTAGGAGACGTTCCCTCTTACTCAGCCTTTTTGTTCTATTCAGGTCTTCAACTGACTGGATGAGACCCCCATGGGGAAGGCAATCTGCTTTATTCTTGGATACACTCGAAATGATGTCTGAACAAATGTCTGGGCATTCTGAGGCCCAGTCAAGTTGACACATAAAATTAACCATCACATTATATCTCAGATCACTATCCTATTTTCAATCCATCACATTCTATTGCCTAGATTACAGCTATCCTATCTACGGCATACTCTACAAGTGGCCACAATTCTTCCTTTCCCTGTATTAATGCCCTTTGTGATATAACCCTGTAGCTCTTCCCATCAAGAGGTAAGTCTGTTTCTCCACCACTCACTTGGTCTGGCCTTACCATCTGCTTTGACCAGTGGAAGGGAGCAGAGATGCCACCACGCTACTTCTGAACAGAGGCTTCAAATACCTTGCTCTTGTCTTGGAGTGGAGTGCTGCCTGGTGAGGCAGTTCAGGCCAGCCTGCTGGATGGTGACAGAACACGTAGAGCAGAAATGAACTACCCCAGCCAAGGCTCCAGACATGCAAGAGAGCTGAACAAAGCCAAGAACAAAAACCTAATCAGGAAACCTACTCTGCTCTTGAGCGAGACCAGAAAGATCACTTATCTTAGCTCATCCCAAATCAGCAAACTACATAATTATGAAGTAAACAAGTGGTTGTTTTTTTACTCCATTGGGTTTTGAGGTGGTTTGTTACCACCCCAACTGATACAGACCCTAACTTTCAAATCTTACCCCCTTTGATTCCCACCACCTACATAGCCAATTAGAACACAATCGCCTATGTAACATGTACATTTGACTATATAAATTATTTATTCACTCATTCATTCATTCATTATTTTGCATCTTCTACATGTCAGGTACGGTGCTCACTGCTAGGGAAATGAGCAAACAATAGACACAGCTCCTACCTACAGGGAGCTTTCAATCTAGTATACGTTGTACCCTTCAAAGTTTTCTACTACCTTTGGAATTAAAAATAAAATTCACTAACATGGCATATACAATCCATGTCTTACTCACCAGCTTCATCTCTGATCACTCTGAGATACTATACTAGAATCACGCACATATACTGTGCTTTTTCTTACCTTTATATCTTTATTCTTAGTGTATCCTCTCTGGACTACCCTCCCCCCTTCAACCTGGCCAACATGTACTCATCATTCTGTACTCAACTCAGGTATTACCCACTCCACACAGTCTTCCCTTATTCCCCTAAGCTGAGTAAGGTGCTCCCATGCTATACCCCCATATCCCTATCATGGCACTTCTCATCATACCCATTCATGGGTCTGTCTCCTTCACTAGACTAAAAGCTCTAAGGCGGGGAGGCGGGAGGGGAGGGGGGCAGGAGGTGAGGGGGAACTGTTTTATTCAATCTCTCTAGTCCTAGGACCTAGGATTGTATCTGCTATATAGATGATGAATAATGTTAGCTGAATGGATGAATAAATAAGTGAGCAGAGATGTGCAAGCTAAAGAGGAGTTTGTGGAAATGGGAGTAAGGAATGAATGAATAAATGAATGAGACTGTGAATAAGAACCGTCCCAGTCTCTCTTTCCTCATTCAAGTTAATGGCTTTTCACCGTCTGACTTAGGAGCAGAGACATTCTAGCCAAGCCAGACTGCCAGGAAGATAAATTTCTCTTCTTGGGGTGAGTAGGTCTTTGGAGAAGTTTCATTTTAATTGGAAAATGGATTCATTCACTTCCTGGCTTGGATTCCTGGGTCAGTGCAACCCCATGCTGAATGGCTGCCAAGCACCATTGCAGAGGGGGCTGAGGCGGGAACAGCACTCCGTCAAATGGCCAGTGTTCCGGGACACCTGAGGACAACCTGGCGTCAGATCCAGGCTGGCTGACATGCATGCCCCTTCCTCTTTCTTCCCCAAATTTCCTTCAACCTGAACTTTACTTATCCCTAACCCATAAAGGACAGGTATGCTCCACTGTTCCACTTGGCATTATTTTGGGCCTTATTTGGGCAGGTATAGCCTATTGTTACAGAGTTCCACTGCCATTTCCTGCAAAGCACAGACAAGGCCCACAACGGAGAAATCCTTTCACAACTCAACTAGTAAGAAGATCACAACTCCATAACCTCTTCCTTATAGTAGATGTGGACTAGCTCAACATCATAGAAAACATCCCTTCCATAGAACATTCCTTGTGTCTTCTGGGAAGGTCTTTGTAGAGGGCACTGAACACTATTTGAATTTGTGACCTGGCTCCAGCTTCCTCTTGAGCATCACCTCTCAACACTTCCACCCAGCAGCAACGCCCCAGTCCCTGAATCTCCAAATGGACTGATGCAAAGGCGGTTCCGAAAATGCAGTATGCTGCTCTCCACGGAGGCGCCTCTGGACACTCTGCCGCCTCTTCTCCAGAGCCAGACTGCACAGGAGCATATCCGGGCTCTAACACTTCCTCGCCGTGGGACTTTGGAAAAGCTGCTTACCTACTCTTCGCTTAAATTTCCTTGTCCTACAGTAACTACAGAGAACAATACTACTACCTACACCACTGAGTTGTGGCGGGAACAAATGAGCAAATGTATGTGAGGTGCTTAGAGCATGTGGCACAGAGTAAGCACTTCTCAAATGACTGTTATTATTAGAAGGTCAGTGTTGTGACCTGTTTCCATTTTCAGGAAGAAGCAGGAGCCTTAGAGACTGACACGTTCAGCTTCAAACCTTGGTTCTTCTTGTTAGCAGTGTTCCTTCCGGCCAGTGAGTCGCCTACTATCTACAGGTCTCATGTTCATCTACAGCAATGTTTAGCTCATGGTACTGTTAGTAGGATTCAATTCAATGAGTTTATAGATGTTAATGTGCCCATCTTGGCACATCCCCAATAACTGTTAGTTTCCTCTGCAATCCTTGTCTTCTCAAATTATACGGGGACCAAGCTGTCTCTCCGACTAGACTGTTTGCTCCTTTAAGGGAAGAACCACAATTCTCTCATCTGTATCACTACAGTCTACATGAAATAATTATTTCTCAAATGCAGTATTTATTGACCATGCTACAATTTGTCTATCAGCCCTGGTTTGTGGTCAAGTCTGTGCTAAGACCATGCACGAGAGGCAGGTGTATACTGGCCCCAATTCTCATGTTGTTTATTGGGTAGGTGGAACAGAGTCTGCATATGAAACACTCGGAAGCTGTGTAGAAATAGTACAGAATAATCTAAGTTTAGGGGAGCCTGGATGGCTCAGTCAGTTAAGCATCTGCCTTCGACTCAGGTCATGATCTCAGGTTCCGGGATTGAGCCCTGAGTCAGGCTTCCTGCTTATCAGGGAGTCTGTTACTCCCTCTCTCTCTGCCCCTACCACACACTTGTGCTCTGTCTCTCTCAAATAAATAAATAAAATCTTTAAAAAAAAAAAAAAAAGAAAAATCCAAGTTTAATAATATCTGTTATAAGCTAAGGATACTGCATGGTCATAAAGAAAGAGCTGGCTGTGGGCAAGCAGCCAAAGAAAAGTGTTATGTGGGAGGTAGTGCCTGACCTCGGTGTGGAGGCAAAGACCCCGAGAGATGGGGTGGAGGGCGGTGCAGCTGGTGCCAACTGCCTGAGGAAAGTTCAGGAAGAAGCATCAACTGTATCCCTGGCCACGGAAAAGGAATCCTGAGAGATGTATGCTGAAGTATAGTACAAGGAAATCTGAATTTGTACTAAACGCTGAGGTCAGAAGAGAATGGGAGCCATCATGAGTCCCAGGGGGAGTGGTCCTGTGAATGCGGTTTTAGAAAGGTTCGGACAGAACACAATGTGGGCGGTCTGGGGGAGAGAAGAGACAGGAGGCAGGAGGACCTCTTTCCACATGCATTTCTGACATAGGAGGAGGAGAAAGCGCAAGAAAAGGAAGGAAGAAAATAAAGACAAAGCAAAAGATGGACAAAAAGAAAGGGGAGATGGGGCAAAGTAAACACGAGAAATGAATAAAGTAAGAAAGACAGAAAAAAACAGAAAAATGAAGATGTGTGGAAAACGACAGCAGGACCGTGGCAGTGTCCCCAACGAGACACACCATGGAGAACGAAGGGCAGGAGCCAGAGCCCGCTGTCGGTCTGCACACTGTCTCTCCTCTGGGTGGATGAAGTCATAGCTGATGTCACCGCCTCTGAGTCACACGCCCACCAAGGGAGAGGTGACAAGAGCCCCTGCCTGGCGTTCAGTCCCACCCTCCTGGACAAAAGGGGTTCATTCACTGCTTCATTCTCTGGGGTACTGTCTAGTCTGGTCCTGATGGGACTGAAATGAGGACACTTCTCTGCCCAGGGAGGACACGGCAGCCACGTGAGCCCTGAGTTTCAGCTTTAGGCCCCTGAGATGGGAGCGTCAGAAAAGGCAAGGCGGATAGTTCCCAGCCTTTCTCTGCCTGTGGCTGGGGTACGGTGGCTCTATCCACGTGCAAACGGGAAACTCCCATCAGGAATAGCATTAACCACACAGATGGGACTCAAAAAGTGCTTTCTGACAGACTCACTGAACTGCTTTCCCATGTATGGTACTTGCAGCCCCACGGAGGTCTCATCTCCTCAAATCGGCAGACCTTACCCAGTGCTACTCTACCTACCCGGCCGGCCTTTTGCAGGCCGCCCCACCTGAGGGCTTACCTAGCTCCCCTGCACTGTCAGCCCCCAGCTACAGACCACCTCCTCCTGACTCCTCTCCCCTAACTGGGGTGTACTTCCAGTGACCTGAATTCCATCCCACCTACAGTGCACTGTGACTTCATTTCTGTCCCTCTTCTAGAATAGGAGCAGCTGGAGGTCAGGGCCTCTTATGTTTACTGCTACATTCCCAGCACTTTACCGAGGTCCTGGAATAAAATACATTTTCAATAAATATTTGCTGAATGAATGAATGTCCCTGATGGATTCTGGTGGGAACTGATTCGGCACACACTGTTGTTAGACCACTTCTAAAAGGTGTACGCATTCTCACAGCCATCACCGCGAGCATGTTTGTTGCTGAAGACAAGACCCTGTAAGTTACCAGTAACAGGGTAAGCGAGACTGGTCTGGGGCGTCTGAGGATGGACTGACTCTCTCCCAGCCCCTTCCACTCTCCCCGATCCTTGGCCTGTGAGCTGTTATGAGCACATGCTTGAGTAACTTTGAGTTAGATCCCAGCTTGGCCACTCATGAACTACTTGGCGTGAATCTTCTCAGCCTTTTGCCACCTGTTGAAGCAGGACAGTAATACCCGCACCCCACGCTGTCCCTAAAGATTAAGCACACTTTCTTTGTTAATTGCCTACCCTCACAATAATGTGAATTTTTCCCTTCACTCTTGGCCTTCTCAGCTGCATCTAGAGATAAGAATACGAAAAATAGGCCTAATTTCTTTCCCCAAACCAACTACTTCCATCATGTTCATTATTTGAAAATACATCATTATACTAGCACTCTACAACTTACCAAATATCCTCCCCTCTAAGACACGGAAACAATCCTGCCATTAACACCATTTTATAGACAGGAACCTAAGGCCCATGGTGAAGAGAACTGCCCAGATCATGCAGATGGTAAGTGAAAAGCCTGGGTGAAACCCCAGCCACTTGAATTCCAAGGCCAACACACTACTGTCGGGTTGCCGCTTCCCAGGACAAGGGAGGTGCTCGATAAATACTTGCACAGTGATTCACCCTCTTTCTCAGGTCCATGGGCTTGTCTCTGACCCCCAGCCAGAGCCAGACCACATGGCCTCAGGCCAAGACAACTGCAGTAGGGTTCACTCAGGTCCTGATTCTCTTCTCATCCATCTTAGATCCACACAATGCCAGCTTTGCGGGAGAATTTCAGGGCTCACGGAGACCAGTTGCTCCCAAATACCAGACCATGGACTGGTGTTAGTCCGTGACCCATAATTTTCACTAATCGATGGTGAAGTAATAATAATCATCATTATATTGGGGAAGATAAAACCCTTATTACTAAAAATATTATGAATAATTAATTGGCAAAAAGATCTTCTCTCCTAATTGCTCGCGTTGCTTTACTTGGGCAAGCTCCAATATGCTATACACGTAGCACGACTGGGAGAAAACGTCTCTGTGCCACAGTTCAGACCCTCAAGCAAAGCTCAAATGAGAGACGAGGGCCAGGGAAGGCAGAGCCACTTACTCAGGCAGCTCGCTCATTCCCTCTGAACACTCCCTAGTCTTGCATTTTTTGAGCCAGAAGACACTGACTGTTGAGATTACAAAGCTTGGAAGCCGAACTAAAGCAGCTTTTTAAGAGGGTGTGGGGACGGGTATTGACGGGGCTGTAGAGTTGAGATCAGACTTTTTATTACTGAGGTCGCTCACAAGTTTTACCTAATCCGTAGCTCTGCATACAGGAAGGATTCAGGAGACGTGGGTTTTAAGGAGAACCCTGAATGACTTCATCATTCAGCCAGCAGAGTGGCCACAGCCCGATGCACAGAGATTACCCTTGAGTGGTGTCTTAGCTGCAGAGGTGCCTCCAGGACCCCCGGGTTCAGAAGAGGTAAGGAACTAGTTAAATCATTTACTCTCTTTTTTCGAACTATGAACACTTGAAGGTGAATGCAAAGGGGGGTAAGAGGCCAGCTCTTTAAGAGGTAACTAACGTGCTAGAGCATGAACAAAGAAGAATGGGTTGGAATTTGCGTAGTGGAGGGCGCAGGCGTGATTCTTTCCTTGGGAGTCTAACTTAGGACGACTTAGATTACTTTTTATTCTAGAATTCACATTTAACTACAAATTTCAGTCAGACAAATTTGTTATTTGGGATTTGCAACCTGAACAGTGAGAACTAGCTCTCTCTACCCAGGTGTTTCATCTGTAGAGAAGAGGGGGACTGCGCCTGATAAAGGCTGGACTTTGACCAGCTAACCTCTGCAACTTTTTAAATCCATTTCCTGGAGTTAGAAAACCCAGGTTTGCATTCCAGCCCTGCCAGATGCAACAGTCAGTAAGTGGTCATCTACTTCACTTCCTCTACCCTCACCTTCTTCATCTGCAAAGAAAGTGATAACATCTACTTCGCAGGACTTTCATAAGCATTAAGTCAGAGAGCAAACTTAAAAGCACATGGTAGATATCTAATAAATTCTAGAGCAAGTGTTGATGATGTTTGTAGAGAGCAATCAAACAGGGTCAATATCTTAAACAGAATTTAGTAAGTATCTCAGTAAGGTAAACGGTCTTTAACATTTCAAACTGCTTTTAGAAGTGTAACGATGTCTCAACTTGCAAAACCTTAAGGAGGACTGATGGATGGATAGAAGGGCAGATAGATGGACATATGCCTGATATGGCAAGTAAAATGTTACTGGCAGAGCCAGGTGATGGTTCTGAGTATTCACAATAAAATTCTCCCAACTTTTCTGTATGTTTAAAGATTATGATCATAAAATGTTGGGGGGAAATGGCTTTCACAGCCTCTTGCACTTGGTCTTAGACTGGGGAACAACTTGAGATAAAGGACGCTCTTAGCTTCCACTTTGTCTCCCCATCACCAAGCACAGTGCCGTCTACATAGCAGTTACCAGCCCAAAGTTTGTTTCACTGATTAAATGAGTACGTCCCTACCAGAGCAGAATAGCTATGCTCATTTTGAATAAAACAAAACAAGAGTAAAGCCAAGCCATATATTCAGAGAAATGAGACTGACTTACCTTTCCAGAATAATCCCATCTAGCATCTTTCTTTTTCTTTTTTTTTTTAAAGATTTTATTTATTTATTTGACAGAGACAGCCAGCGAGAGAGGGAACACAAGCAGGGGGAGTGGGAGAGGAAGAAGCAGGCTTCCAGCAGAGGAGCCTGATGTGGGGCTTGATCCCAGAACGCTGGGATCACGCCCTGAGCCGAAGGCAGACGCTTAACGACTGCACCACCCAGGCGCCCCCCATCTAGCATCTTTCTTGACTTCTGGCCTGCCTCCTCTCTTGCCTTGATCGACATCTATCTACCCTGAGTCTCCAGATTTCCAAGGTGACAGTTCACCTCCACAAGGCTGACGGTGCTAACGAGTTCCTCTATCACGACACACATTAAATACATCGTTTTTCTCTGTATCTTTTCTAAAGATAACATTCCCTCTCACAGTACATTTTAGCCACTATAAGAAAGAATGTTCAATTTTTGTTCGACATTGAATCATCCCATGCAGGCATAAAGGCAGCCAAACTTAGCAATCTTACTCTTGCCTCTCTGGTTACATTGAAAATGCCTGGATGTAGCAGACATCCCTGCACAGTGGTCAGGAAGACAGCAGCAGAAATACTGGGCACATGGGCCTTCCTGCTACAGCCATAAGTGTGGCTCTGACCAGGTTATATGAATTCATTTAGCAGGTATTTATTGAGTACAATTTTAATGCCAAGCACTGTTTGGCTCTGGGGAGACAACTGCCAGGTATGGATAGACAGATTTGGTCCCTGCTCTTATAGAGCTGAAAATCCATCAGCCCAAAGGAGAAGGAACGTGGTGTAACAGGAAAAAAAACAAGACATGATTTAGAACCACGTGAACCTTCACTGAAGACCCAATCCTAATCCCAGTAGACAATCATTTCATCCCTTTGAGGCTTGTGTATTCACCTGTAAAATGTGGCAAATGGTAATATTTATCCCACAAGACCATGTCATAGGTCAAATAAAGAAAATGCACATCAAAGTCTCCCACAAACCATAAAGTAAAATACAAAATATAGTATGGTAATAGCTGACATTTATTAAATGTTACCAGTTATCTGACCAAGTCCTTTTATGGGAGGGGGGTCTACTTTTTAAAATTACTTTGTTGGGGGGTGCCTAGGTGGCTCAGTCGGCTGAGTGTCTGCCTTCGGCTCAGGTCATGATCCCAGGGTCCTGGGATCAAGTCCCGCATCGGGCTCCCTCCTCAGCCGGGAGTCTGCTTCTCCCTCTGCTCCTCCCCCCAGCTCGTGCTCCCTCTCTCTCTGACATATAAATAAATAAAATCTTTTTTTTAAATTAAAAAAAAATAAAAAATAAAATTACTTTGTTGGACTATAAAAGAATACAGCCCATACTTGGCATAAATCAAATATGCAAATGCAAGGATGGTAAGGACAGGATTCGCCGTCCACATAAGCGAAGCCAGGGCACTAGCCTCCACACTCCATATATTTAGTTACAAGCCCAGTTTATGGGCAGACCACCCGGGAGAGAAAATCCACAAAAGATGCCCTCACAACAGCTGACAACACGGTCCACACTGCTCAAAGGCTGGGAGGAATCTGGCCCGAAGGCAACAGCGCCCCTGGTATAAACATTCCAAAGAGAGGCTGTCAGGATTTAGTATACGCCTTGGATTCTCTGGCAAGGTGAAGGAAGCAGCTTCAAGGGTTATGCTCCTCAAGACACACAGACACAGAAGAGAGGCCAGGAGGAGTTACTGCCTCCATCTGGGGCCTTCACTGCACACACAAAACAAAACAAACTGTGACTCAAGGTAACAGGACTGCAGCCAAGGCATGGCTCTGGGGTGGAAAGGAGAGGTAATACTCCAAACTTCCCTTTCCACAATGGGGAAGAGAAAATGAACTTACATTGGTCTGCAGGAGATCTCTACTTTAGAATGGAACTATTGGTCAGACGTACGCAACAATCAAAAGTGGCATGATAAATGATTTGGTAAATTTGTTCATCTGTTCATCCATCCATCCGTTACAATATCTACTGAGTGGTTAGCGTTAGATGCTAAGCAGTGCCCTGGACATTAGGGACACAGAGATAAATGAGGCACTAATATAGTATAATACATTCCAAGGTAGAGGTAAGGGGGGGGTGCCATGGGGGACAAAGGACAGGAGCCTAATCAACACCCGATGGAGAAAGTCAAGGAAGGCTTCCTGGAGTCTTGAAGAATTCGTGTAAGTTTTCCCAAGTGGAGGACAAAATCCTAAGTGTGCCAGGCAAAGGAAAAACCCGAGCAAAGACTCAGAGGTGTGAGAGAATATGGGTAGAGCATCCCTAGAGCCACTGACCAAGAAGTTCACCATCTGGAAAATCTTTCCACTTCTCTCAGCATTTTGTTATAGGAAAAGTAATGATGGATTCCTTGAACAAATTCCCACAGCGTGGGTCTCCAATCCAAACGCCTAGAGGGTAGTGCTGGGAAAGGAAATGAGCAGAGCAAGCTGGGTGGGGATGGCTGTGAAATGAAGGACACTTGCCCCTTCTAAAGGGGGCAGCCCCTGCTCAGCACCGGCCAATTCCTTTCACATGGGAATGTGGGCCCCCCGACTGCCAAATCCTTTTGTTATTTCTTCTAAAGAAGCAGAAAATCTGGATTTTTATGTGAAATTTCTTAGTTTTTAAATGTTGAAAACTAATTCAAAAAAAAATTTTTTGTTTTGTTTTGTTTTTTTTTCAAGCACGGGGTAGGTCAAACAAAACCCATCTGGGGACCAGATTTGGCCTGTGGGCTGCCAGCCGGCTGCCCTGGCGTGTCGCAAGAAACGAGTGCTCTTTGAGAACAGGCAGTGAGGGCCGATGAAGAGAGCCCAGGGGCTGGAGGCGGGCTGGATTTGGTGAGAATCCTGGCGCCACCCGTATTTGCTGCGTAGCTTTGGGGAAGCTATTTAAGTTCTCTGGGTCTTGTTCTCCTCATCTGTATAATGGGATAATAATACTGTGTTGGTGCTTTTAAGGAAAACAAGCCCAAGAAGAAAAAAATCCTATGCTAAATAATGAAGCAGTATAAACCAGAAAGATTAGCTAGGACTACAAGATTTTTTTTTTTCATGAAAAACTACCAAGAAGTAATAAAAGCATGAGCACTGTGCTATAACAGTAGCAAACTATTCCAACCACAGACACTGCACCCCATTATTAATGTTTTTTGTATACATAGCCAGTTTTTTCTATAATGATAACTTTTTCAAGATTTTATTTATTTGGGGGGGAGAGAGAGAGAGCGAGCACACGAATGGGGGGAGGGGGAGGAGAGGGAAAACCAGACTCTCCGCTGAGCAGGGAGCCCAATATCCCAGGACCCCTGGATCATGACCTGAGCCGAAGGCAGCCGCTTAACCAACTGAGTCACCCAGGCGCCCCTCTATACTGATAATTTCTTACAACAAATGTATTCATAAGACTGTACATTGTTTTGTAATTTTTCCTTTTAACATTATAACGTAAACTTTGTTGTGGTTATACAAATATCTATTACCTACCCAGTACTATAGCAGAGTGCTTTCTAAGTCATAAACCAGAGATCATGTCACATTTATGATTAAAATCCACTGACCCTTTCCCCCTACTGTTAGAATAAAATCCAAATTCCTGCCCATGGCCTCAAGGCCATGCAGGAGCTGGCCCCTACCCACTGCTTCAACCCACCTCCCACTACTCTCTGCCTTGCTCACACCCTTCCAGCCCTGCTGACCTCCTCTGCTGATCTCACAGGTACTTTCCTCCCCTCATGTCTGCTGCCCTCTCTTCCTGAAATCATCATCATTCAGGTCAAACAAAACCTCCCAAGAGAGAACACGCCAGCCATGCCAAATTTGTTCATCTGTATTTTTCCTTCATAGCATTTTCCAGAAAATATAATCACTTTGTGTGTGTGTGTGTGTATTTGTCTCTTTGTCTATTTTCTGCCTCTCTATACTAGAATCTAAGTTCTCAGAAGCCTTCCCAGGGCCCTTACCTGTCTTCTTTGGAATCTCTAATGCCCAACACAGAGCCTACCGCATACGAGACAATAAACATTTGTTAAAGGAAAAAAAAAAAAAATGAACCCACCACCCATTGTTCCTGGCCTTAGATCTCCCTGAAGTTATCACTTACAAATTTCTTCCCTGAACTAATATATCCAAACCCTGCAAGGCAAACACCTGAAGAAGACAGGAGGGAAAAACAGTGATAAGCCCAGATTCTAGATCTGAAGTGCCAAGGTTCCAATCCCAGCCTTGCCATTTATTAGCTGAGTGACCTTGGGCAAGTTGCTTAACATCTCTGAGCCTGTTTTATCATCTGATACTTACTCCATAGGGTGGAAGTGAGGGTTAGAGGAGTTTAACACGGACAAAATGCTTGGAAAGTGCTAGACATATGTGTGCTTTAGCTACTGTCTTCATCTGTTTCCTTACTCCGATCTGATTGCTCAGGTGAGCTGTATCTCTCTTCTCCCATCAGACTATAATTTCTTGAAGGCAAAGACCACTTCTGGATCCCGACAGAGGATTACAGAGGCCCCACAGGACAGAGATCAGGGGCAGAGCTGCGGTACGGCTCCCGATATAGGTTTGCTCACCCAGTATGAGACTGTTAAGTCATTTAACGTTTCTGAGTTTCAGTTTCCTTACCCACAAGAGATCATATCAACCCTACAAGATGGGTGTGAAGATTAAATAAAATAATCTTTGTGAAATAAAATCATGCTGAGGCTGGAGGCAATGGTGAATTTCAGGGGAAACAGTAGAAGGTATTAGATCAATCTGCTTCCAAGTTCAAAGCCGGCTGCCTTCTGGTATAGGGATTACACATAGCATGTGGATGATTCACATAAATGAATGACCCTGAAAATATGTTTGTACTATTGTACTGGATATTTTCTATGATTGTCTCTGACAACCTCATGGTGGTTTTTAGATGCTTTCCTTAGCTAATAGTCAAACAGGAAAAAGACCACTCATTAAAGCCAACTACATGAAATAAGATATTCTAGTGTTTAAAATTCTCTCAGTTGGTGATAGGATATTACTGACATGCCCATCAATAGAACACAAACATTTTTTAAACACAATGGAAGTGAAGATGTAACTACTGCTTGAATATTTACTTGCATAAAGTGCTTCATAAATATCTGACTAAATTAGAATAGTTCCACAAGGCTGACACTACTATTCTCATTTTACAGCCGAACACTGTGAGACTCAGAGAAGTTGCTTTAGTTTGTCTGAGGTCCCAGAATCGGTAAATGGCAGAGAGCGATTTAAATCCAAGTGTGTCTGGCTTCAAATCCTGTATTTTACTTCTGTTACAGAACTGTGATTTATCCCCCAAATTTCCCCAATATCTTGTATCAGCTCTAATGCTGAGGTCTGATGAATGTGGGTGAACAATAATAGGCCTATACATGCAATTTAAAGCCAGAGTAACTAACAGAGAAAAACTGCCACCATAACTGCCATTAAAAAAGAAATGGTATATTTCAAAGAAAGGAAATTAACATTGTTTATCTTGCACAAAATTTCAAGCAAAAGAAATCTAAGATAATAGATGTTTTTATATAGTCAAGAAGAAGGAAAGAATAAGGCCAGACAAGGAGCTGGGACAAACCTCTTACTTCACAGAAAGGACTAGAACCAGGCTTTCCCGACCTCTCATGGAGTTTTGTTTTGTTTGTTTTCGATAGTTCCTCACAAAAAGCACTCCACTCACACTTTCCACAGCTAACGGGAAGTTATCAAACCACCTCTCTAGGCATCCCAACTCCCAGCTTCCTCCAAAGAATCTACATGTACAGGAAAAGGTACATTAGAACCGGAGAGTCGTTTCTTCATTTTCCCAGCATGCTATCAGGGGAACAGAAGCAGAGAGGCATGAACTTGGGAGAGATGGGAGGGGCATCTTCTAAACCCATCAACAAAATCCTCTGACATTCTAGCCAGTTGGTTCCAGTTGGGAACGAATGATGAAAATCTCAGACTATGAAATGATTAGCTTTCTGCTCTGCTGACAATGGCAAAAAGAGGAAATGAGTTAAAAGTCGGATTGGAAGATCTCCACGAAGCCCCTACACGCCAGTTAATTATGTTCCATTAACACTGAGCTGTCAGGATCTGCATCAGCCCTTAACTCTCTTGACCTTCCCCAGTGTGCACCTTGTTACCCTGCAATGTTTCATGTTTATAAAGATAGGAGACTCCAGCTGTTCCAGCCTGACAGAACTTAATTTACATTTGGCCTTCATTAAGATGAGAGTCAGAATCATTGAGACCAAATGGAAAAGCCAGACTGCTGGGGGTTATGAAAAATTCAAATGGCATTTTTCCTTTTATCTGACAATTCTTATTAAGGAAACATACATCAACCTGAAACACACAAACTTTAAATGTAAAGGACATGATTAAAATTCCACATTGCAGAACTAGGACCCACGTGACTTTGCCTAAGAGCTGCGGTGGTCCTAGTCTATCACTTGGGTCTTCTGGGAAGTCTGAACTCCAGACTCTGCCCGACTCCCGATGTCATCAGATTCCAAGCTAAGGACAAGGAGCCCGTGAGTGACAGCAATACTGAAGTGAATGGTCAGTTCTGACTGTGCCATCTCGCTTGCCCCTCAAAGCCAATCGGCCTCCATGTCTTGTTGATAGTATTCCCTAAAAACTCTGGAACCTATCTCTTTTCCACCCCACAGTGCTTACTTCCTGCCTCATGACTTCTCACCTGGAGGACTGCAAAAGCCCCTTTACTGAGCCCCTCAAATTATTCAAAACTATGTATTGATTACCTACTATATGCCAGGCATTTGATTAGGGGTAGGGAAACAGCCATGAACAAAATGGATAGACTCTCCATCCCCCTATGGATTACAGTGGTTGGAAGACCCAAGCACCATGGAAATCATCATACGACATGATACATCACTACAATTTATGAAAGATACAATGAAGTAAGAGTGCAGTGGAAAGAGATCTCTAATTCATTGGAGGGTCAGGCAAGGCTTTTCTGAAGACCTAACAATAAAGCTGAAGCCTCAATAATAAGTTGGGATCAGTGTTGAGCAGAGGGAAGACTGTTCAGGGGCAGAAGGCACAGCGTCACATCATTAAGACCAAGGGTCAGCAAACTTTTCTCTAACTGTCAGAGTAAATATTTTCAGCCCTGCAGGCACACAGTCTCTGTCTCAACTACTCCACTCTGTCGCCATGATGCAAAAGCAGCCACAGACAATCCATAAATGAATGAGCGTGGCTGTGTTTCAATAAAACTTTGTGGCCCTGAAAATTTTAATTTCACATGATTTTCACAAGTCACAAAATATTATTCTCCTTTTGAATCCTTTTTCAACCATTTGAAATAAAACTCATTCTTTACTCCCAAAACATTCAAAACGAGCATGTGGCCCATGTGCCAGAGTTTGCCAACCCCTAGTCAAGACGGAGGTGGCAAAGAACTGAGCGTGTTTGAGACACCCTGACTGGATCCCGGTGGATAGAGTGAGCAAGGGGAGGGACACACAGTAAGCAGAAAGGAGGAGGTGAACATGACATCACATACCATCTTCTGGGCCATGTTACAAATTTTGGAATTTATCCTAAAAGCAAGGGAAAGCCAACAAAGTGCTATAATCAGGAAAGTATGAAAACTAGTTCTTACTCCCACACACACACATTTCCTCACCTCTAATCCAGTCCCCTCATCCCTGCCAAAGGTATCTAAGACATTCCCTCCCCCTTGCTTAAAAACCATCTATTACCAAATAAGCCCTTACCAAACTGAGCCCAGGCTACTTACCTGGCCTCATCTCCGACTACACTCAGAGAAGCATCCTGGGCTCTCATCCCAGGACCTATGTACCTTACCAAAAATGAACCACAGTTTTTCTCTAGAATTTCCTCCCTGTCTTCTCTAATAGGCAAAACCTCCACTCCTATCTTGGGACTCATCTTCAAGAACTCCCAGAAGCAAATTATTTTCCCCGAAAGCACTTTGCATATTCCTTTATCAAGGTACTTAGAACATCTTCTGATAGTTCCTGTTCCGTGTCTCTTTCCTCCACCCAACCCCCTCTCCTTTACTTCCCCACCACTGCGCCAGAGGACGCTGGGCCCCTCAAGGGTAAGCCTGAGTCCTCTTCGTGCTTGTGTCCCCTGTGCCTATGACACTGCTGGGTCACAGCAGAACCTCAGTTAATATCTGGTGAATTCAAGAGTGAATAAGGGAGTAAACAAATGACAGACCCAGGAGCTTAGCACAGAGTCTCACGTTTGGACTCTGATGTGCTACTGAACAACTCTTTCAAAGCTATCTAACCTCCTGGTCCCCCAGTCTCCCATCGCCACATCCAAAAGAAGGTACTGTCCTCTGTGTCTCCACAAATGGGTGCCACTTATAAAAGTGGTTTTATAGGTCTGTGGGCCAGCAACATCAGCATCACCTGGGAGCTTGTCAGAAATGCCAATTCTCAGTCCCCATCCCAGGACTACTAAATCAGAAATCTACAATTTAACAAGATCCCCAGGTGATTCATTTACACGTTAAAGTCAGAAAAAGGTCATAAGCCATCCAGGTCAGGTTTTAAGGAGAAAATGCTAAAACTGGTATTAGACAATATCTTTTATTTTGAATTTGCACTCTTGATAAAAATCAAAGGAATTCTCAGCATGGATTCCTGTATGTACTTACCAAAATAAATAAATAAATAAATTTAAGAAATTTTAAAAACAGATTTGAGGCTCACCCACCAGGTAGTTAAATACACGATGAGATGTTTAAGGCCTTTCTCAGAAAACTCTGAAATGGAACTGATTAGATAGATGGATGGATGGCCAGTCTTAGGAGGTCACAATCACTGACTGCCATGCAATCTAGAACCTAATTATTTTCTCTGTGCTTTATTTAGTACAGTTTGATCTCAAGCACACAGCACTGAGCCTCCAGAGAGCTTCACACCAGATGTGCATTCAGACCTCCTGGGATATACAGCCCCAAGCCGGCCCTGAAGCAGGTGCTCAGTAAGGCCCTGATAATATACCAATGACCACCTGCCTGAACCTCCTTACCTGTGGCCAAGAAGGGTGTGATGGAGCCAACCCATTTGTTTTCTTGCACCATGTTTAGGCTGGTTTAAAAACACCACTGCCCCTGTTCCTGGCCCTACCCTAAGTGACATATGCTTTAAAGAGGGATTTCTGTGCAGCATGACACGATGGGGCGAGCTGGGATTTGGAGGCCAGCAGACATGGGTTTAAATTCTGGCTCTACCATCCGTTTAGGAAGATCATACTGCTATATCTGTCAGCCTCAGTTTCCCATGCTGTCTATCAGGCCAAGCTTGCTAAGATTAAATCAATTAATGTCTACAGAACACAAAGCAGAGGGTGGGTGCAGTGCAGAGTAGTTCTATATTCTGATTGGTATTTCAGGATATATTTACATCAGGTTTTCAAACTGGTCCAGACCATCTCTCTCACTTTATAGATAGAAGAAGTGAGGCCTGGGACGAGAACTACTTTGCTCAAAGTCACACAAGGTGATGCCAGTAGAGTCAGAAACCCCTGACTCCTAAAATGCTCTGTGTTTTCAAACTCTTAATAAATATAGAAGCCTTTTTGCAAATTAAAGCTTACACAACAGCTCAGTATGCTAAACAGATAAGAAGCCAAACCTCCCTTGATTACTGATGCCCTCTTTGCTTGTGTCTCTTCTGCTCCCGGTGGCAATCCAGGGACACTCTCTCAGCACCCTTACACTCCTCTCACCCCCATATACATTTTGAGTAATTGAAGACTCGGCCCACCTGAAACCCCAGAGCCAGAAAACGAATCACACCACGTCTTACTCATTGGACGGATTCTCTCCTCACCAGACCACCTAGGGATTTTCAAGTCCCTCATGTTCCCAGAGGACTTGAACTTTCTCGAACATCCATCCCTGCTGGGCACAGTGAAGCTGACATCACCATTATCCACACTTCATAAAGGACCGAACATCTGGAAACAGCAACCACCTGCAAGGGCTCCGTCTGGAGATCACCATATCACTCAAGGACATGGAAACTCAAGTTCAGGTGACATGAGAAACCCCAACATGCCACCAAAGCCAGATTAATCCTCGGGGGATACAGTGCGTAGAGAAAGAAGGTTCTGGTTAGAAGATGTGGACTTAAAGCCCAGCTCTGCCACTTTCTATTTGGAATGGTAATCAGCCTCTCTGAACTCCAGGAGAGTCCTGGATATTAAGAGAACTGATTTTGGAGTCGGCCAGTCTCAAGTCCCAGCCCTGGCTCTGCCACATACTTATCATGTCATTTTGGGTGAGTTGGTTAATCTCTATTAGCTTTAGTTTTCTTGTCTACAGACAACCCTCACCCTCCCAAAAAAGAGACAAGCCCTACCTTCATAAGGCGGCTGCTTGGATTCAAAGAGATAATCTGTGTCAAACACTTATCACCGTGCCTGCCTAAGGTTAGCACCTAAAAACAGGAAAGATTTAACTGCAACCTAATCAATAAATTGGGATCTAGCTTCCTCAGAGAGCTGCTGGGAAAAATCACACGGAACAGACTTTAGCACGGCTCCTGGTACAGACGGACCCACAATAAACAGAATCCCTGGCTGTGATAAGCACGCTCTCTCTGCCACAGACGCTCACCTCTTTTAGCCACAGAAGCTTCGGGGCCTGCATCTCCACGGACATTACGCCGCCGACACACTGCAGGACACGGTGCTTGGTTTCGTTGATCCTGTGGACCTGACTGACTGCCCGGTGGTCCAGCCACATGATGATGTTCCGGTGGGACTCCCCTAGCAGAAACGAGAGAGGGGAGGACACGCGCACGATCTTAGCCTTCGAATTCGAGGGGGGCGCTTCCGCAATCCCAAGGGCACCAGTCTGCACAGCTACTGTAACTTCATTCACTGACAGCAGCAAGGGAGGGGGCCACTACCAACACGGATTAGTACGTTCCACCCAAACCTTGGATGTGTCCTTTAAGTGTCACCCCACGGTTACATGTCTACACTAAAACCAGTCAGATCTACCAATTAATTAGATTCTTATTCATTCTCTCTCAACTTCTCCCCCTTCTTTCCTATCTCTTCTGTTCCAGAAAACCTTTTCTGGGTATGTATTCAGGAAAAGAGCCATGAGGTAAGTCTAAAACAGTATGTTGGCTTTTTAAGATCTGTTTGCACAGACACTTCAACAGAATAATAAATCCAATATAACACACCAACTACACAATGGCTTTTATCTGCTTATATTCCCACTTCTTCTAGTCGCTTTGATTAAAATTAGTTAACTTAGGTGTTTCCCCCCCCCCTCGGTTTGGTGCAGTGGGAATCACTGGAATTTTTTTCCAGTTTGAGGATTAAACAGACCAGTTACAGGGGGAGATACATTGACAGAGTCATTAAATTTTTCTTAGCCTAAGTGTCCTTACCTACAAAACAGGGATAACAACACCTAATAGCATATAAGGGTTAACTGAGATTTTCTGTTCACTGAAAAGGCAATGCACATAAGGGCAAGTACCTATTACACAGTAGGCTCTCAAGAGGAAGGAGAAATAAGAAACAGAATTTAAAACCAGCTGGAAAAGAAGCACAGGCATGCACCTCACATCCTACCTCTACCATCCTGCAGCCCACACAGGAACGAACTGTCCCTTTCTCCCTCCCTTGCACGGCCTCAACTAATTCCTCATGTACTAATGGGCAAGCCAACATTCTTTTTACGGTCCTCTGCTTCCTCGGATGGCAAAATGCAGAGATCAGCAATAAACAAACTGGGAGATAATAAAAGGGAAAGATAAAAGGGGACCCAACAGTAATTGAACCAGGCACTTCACACATTATTTTGCAATTGCAGAATAACTGCAGCAATTATATATCTTTGCTAATAACAAATATTTATAAAGCTGTGTGTGTGTATGTTGTGTTCCAAGCCCTGTGCTAAACATTTTACATGCATCATCTCATTTAATCCTCAAAACAACTCTCTGATCTAGGTCGTTTCCCATGACAGACTGACTCCAAGATTAAGACATGCTCCTATCTCACAGCTTGGAAAAGCATATAGCGTGCTTTGAAACAGATCTGTGCTGAGAACAGATAAATAAATTGGTACAACAAACTTCAACGCAAGCTACACATATCAACATGAATAATGACACCAGCTGGGATATTTTTAAACACCATACACATTGTTTGTTGTTGGGAGTATACACATATGTTGGGAAAGCACAGAAACGACGTGTTTGTGAACACCAGCTACAGCAGCACAGTCACCTGCTGGGCAGAGGGGGGAGGCAAGGGCCGAAGCTTCAAGCAGTTCTTCCTTTAAAAAAAAGTCTGTGGCAGGGGCGCCTGGGTGGCACAGCGGTTAAGCGTCTGCCTTCGGCTCAGAGCGTGATCCCGGCGTTATGGGATCGAGCCCCACATCAGGCTCCTCCGCTAGGAGCCTGCTTCTTCCTCTCCCACTCCCCCTGCTTGTGTTCCCTCTCTCGCTGGCTGTCTCTCTCTCTGTCAAATAAATAAATAAAATCTTAAAAAAAAAAAAAAAAGTCTGTGGCAAAGATGGCAAATTTTCATGCACTTACCCTCAGTAGTGCGTACATAAGAGGCTACGAATTTTATTTTCCTTACTTTGTCATGTCTCTGAAAAAGAATCTTTAAAACTGAAAGAACACAATGCCAACCTAAGAAAATATCGAAATCAGGTCATCATCACCATGATGAAGCAAGGACTCAGTCTCTGCTTTGCCTGCCGGGGCGGGGGCAGGGGGAGGTTCGGGCCCCACAAACTTTGAAAATAAGGAAATACAGGAGAACTTCCGGAGACACATCTAAGATTTGTTGTTGTTGTTTTTAAGATTTTATTTATTTGACAGAGCGAGTGAGAGAGAGAGAACACAAGTAGGGGTAGAGGCAGAAGGAGAGGGAGAAGCAGGATCCCTGCTCAGCAGGGAGCTCCATGAGGGATTCGATCCCAGGACCCTGGGGATCATGACCTGAGCTGAAGGCAGACACTTAACTGACTAAGCCACCCAGGTGCCCCAAGATTTGTTTCTAAATAGCTGAGTGATTATACTGTATAATATCACTGCTTAAAGTTTTGGTTCTTGACCCTCTGTGCACACAGAACCACCCAGGTAGTTTAAAAACATCGATGTCCAGATCTCATCCCAGAAACATCACAGAATCAAGACTGTGGGCGTGTAGGCACACACACATTAGAAGCAACTGCTAGAGCAGAATTTGGGTTGTACAGTCAGTTTACCCATGGGCAGATTATCCATCCATGTATTCACTCAATTAACATTCTGAGTATCTCACAGGAGGTGTGCCAAGAACGCCTGTGGGAAATTACTATGAATTAGCAAAAACATCTCAATATTAGGTTTCTACTGAAGAGTAGCCTAAGTGGTAGCTCCCTCCCTGACCCTGAATTACCACCCTTGCTTCTTCTTGTCCCCAAGAGCTCCTGTGGCTGGGATGACCCAAGCAGAGTTGTGCTGTGAGCCGGGGGGGTTGCAGAGAAGGGAGCAGTCAGCATTGCCACCACAGTCCAACCTGGGTGCTGTCTGATCTTCAAAGGAAAGAAGATCAAACAAGAAAAGGCTAAAATGAGAATATTTTATCATGTAGTAATGATTGGTGTTCTTAATCTATTGTACTAAATTTACTTGGGGGGTTTTTCCCTTTTCTTTCTTTTTTTTTTTTTGGTTACCATCTTTATATTTTTGCCAGTTTTGTGAGTTTGACTTTAATGGTCATGGTTAATTTCCTGACCCCACTGCCTGCTCCTCACAATTATTCCAGTTAACCAATCAAGAGTTGTTCACTGCCATGCAGGCATAAGAAGGCTTGAAACAACCTTTGAGTCACCTTTAAAATTCAAATTTCATTTTCTAGCACAAGATAATCCATTTCAGACAAAATCTAACCTTAATAGAACCTGTTGAAAGGCAAGAAGCTGGTAAGGGGTGCCTGCCACTGGACGCGTTTGATGAATGGGTACATTTTAACCTTTTTGGTGGAAAAAAATTATTTCAACACTAATAATTAGGGTTGCAACCTAACTACCCTTTTAATAGAAGGCCTGTTAACAGGAAGCAATTCCACCTACAATGAGAAAAAAGATGGCATCCAGAGAGGGTGCATATGTAAGCAGGTTTAACAAGGAACTCTTCTCTTCCAGTTCAAGTGTTCTTGCTCCTGGTATCTTAGCTGCCCATTCAGCTGCACCCAGTGATTCTCCACATACCAGACTATGGAGGAAACTTTAACAATGCTGATGCCCTAGTCTCAACACAAGCCAAGTGAATACAAATCTTGGGGTAAGGCTCATGAATTGGGGATTTTAAAAGATCCTGGGTTGATTCTACTATAAAGCCAGAATTAAAAACCATGTACCTTAGCAGATCAGAGGTCAGCGTCCTTGGAACCTAGGGCTGTTAACATCTAAAGTCCCACCCAAAATGAGAACTCATCCAATAGCATCCCTAAGAGACTATCACCTGGTCACTACTGAAAGCAAGTCATACAAGGAAGTGCAGACAGCCTGCCCAAGGGGCCAGCTCCATGACTGGCCATCTCTCATAACCGGAGAGGGCTTGTTGCTGCCAAGCTGAGGTCTGCTAGTCCAGGCTCATTTCTTCGGTCTGTGCTTTCTCAAGTGGCCCAGATTGGGGCTGTTTTGCTCTCCCAGGCCAGTGATCAGCCACCGAGAACAGGGAACATTCATGTTTGTCTTTGACACCCCAACACTTAATAAGAAAGGGCTTGGCACATGGGAGGTGCTAATAAATGTGGGGGAAAAGGGGGGAAAGTGTGTGTGTGTGTGTGTGTGTGTGTGTGTGTAAACATGGGCATCACTACCACTGTGTTCTAACCATTCATTCACTTGCATACTTTTTCCAGCACATGTAATTTATATAAATCACTGTTCTATGAATTCGGTCCATAAAAGTGAGAGGGACACATTCTCTTTTTAGGAATTCATGATCAGATGGAAGAAATGTTTCTGAGCATTCAGGGGTCAGGATCTCAATCCTCACAGCAAAGCTATGGTTCATTACTCCAATTCTTTCAGAAAATGCAGAGGTAAAGTGACTCGCTCAAGGTGTCACGGCTCAGCATCAACAGAGATGAGATCTGGCACCTTCCTGACTCCAGTTCCAAGGTGTCCCAGTGTACCCTAGTATCCACAGCTGCCCGTTAAGAAAGGCACTGCTACAGCAGTGTGCACTGCTGACGGTTCTCAAACACAATCTTGGCCTAAAACACATCTGCAGTGGCTATCTTGGCATCAACTCACTGATGATGCCTAGAGCCACACTCCTTAGGTGGAACTTGCAATTTCCAGTGCACTGTGGTCTCCACCACTCCCAAATGTCTTCTACTCATGAAAAGGTTGAAAATTAGTTGAAATTTATCTCCACACATGTGCTATTGTTGTTGTTGTTGTTTTTTCAAACCTGGTCCACTTTACTCATATTCGTTACCTACCCAACTACTATGGACTTTTGGGTTTGCAACCTCAGTGCTGATGCTACTTGCTAAAATTTCCCAAGAGGGACAGACCTTGACCTATGAAAAATTTCTGATGGTGAATCCAAGTGGCACAAACATTTTAAACAGTTCATTACTGTACTCACAAGTCTCTATCAGGACAATATCATTAAGCGGGAATGTCCTTTGGTCTGGCTACTGAAAACAGGCCAATCTGTTTCCAGCTTCTGTGTGATGCATGGTCCTGTCTGCCTTATTCTATTTCCTTTAAATGGACTTGGCTCACCTATTCAAATAAAGATGCTACAGGAGCTTCATACACAAAGCGAGTGCAGACACTGACATTCCCTTCCCAGAAAACACTCAGATCACTTGCCTGTTTCAAGGCCGCTCACTCTGAGCTAATGATCCCATGTCCTTCCTTTCCACGTGGAGAACAGTGAGTTCTTGACTGTGGCTCTTGGGCATGAGTAAGCCAAGTATCTCCCTAATCCAGCCCCCATGTCATCACTCCCACAAACTGTTCTCCAAGCATGTAACCTCCAGGACATGATTCTGGTCTCCCTGCTCCACCACTAAATCTCACCCTTGGCAATAAGAGACACCTGACCTCATGTTCCACCTGGGGCCCAGCCAGTCTCCCACCACCAGGGAAAGAGAATGGAATGGTCCTACCTTCATGGTTTACTGGTAAAGGACGAAACTGCTTATCCAAAACCACCAGAGAACACGTGGCATCAAACCCAAGCCCTCGGATTTGGTTTACATCAATCCCTTGTACAACTTGCTGTTTTAAAAACAAACAAACAAACAAAAACATAAATTACAAGACAGGCTTTTAAAAGACTGAAAATGGTTATGACTAGAAAAAAAGTGAATGGCTAAATTTAGTAAAGATTTACAACAGAAAACAGATAAAAGTTTAATGTAACTAAAATGACAGAAGATCCTATGAATTAATAAGACAAAGACAACCAATCTAACTGTAAATCAAGCAAAGGACATGGCAGGTCACTTCATAAAAAAAAAAAAGAAATAGTCGAAGAGCATATAAAAAGATTCCCAACTCCAGTTAAATAAATGAATGCAAATAAAAACACACCTACCTTTGCCTTCCACATTGGCAAATATGCATAAGATTAACAGTATACAGCAGTGGCAGACAGAGAGAAGCACACCTTCTCTTACATTACTCTAATTGTATAATAATTTGGTACAAATTTTGGAGAATAACTTCAGAGTATTTATCAAAATTAAAAACGTGCATAACATTTGCCCAGCCAACTCACTTCTAGGAAACTAGCTTAGTGAATTATTAGCCTAAGTTATATGTGGATTAAATTTAACTGTAGCACTACTTAAGAATATATTTAAAATTTGGAAAAACTGTTTTTTACTAGATTTGGTACATCTGCAAAATGGAATATTGTACAGCCATTAAAAAGAGGCAGAGAAGTAACTTCTGCATGTGGTACTCTGAAGAGGAGTGGCAAATTCTTTTAGCAAAATAAAAGTATCTCGCTGGACAAAAGCATCAAAAACAACCATCTGGGGGCTATGGAATGTGAATAAAGCCACATTTATTTATTTATTCTTGAAAAATCAAAGCATTTAATTTTTAAAAAGGATTTATTCTTGAAAAATCAAAATTGTATTTAAAACATTCCCACAAATACAAAAGAAAACAAAACAAAAAACTCTAGGACCAGATGGCTCCACTGGGAAATTCTGTTAAACATTCAAGGAGGAAATAATTCAATTCCTTCACAAACTTGTTTAGGATATAGTGAAGGAGGGAACGTTTTCCAACAAATTCTACATGGCCAGCATTACTCTCATAACAAAGCCAAACAAAGACATCAAAAGAAAAGAACACTATGGGCCAATATCTGCCATGAAAATAGGTGTAAAAATCCTTAACAAAACATTACTTACAAAACACGCATTATATATTATGACCATTAGGGGTTATCCCAGGAATGCGAGGTTGATTTTATAACTATAAATCAATTAATGTATTACACATATTAACAGAATAAAGCACAAATACCTAATGATCATCTCAACAGATGCAGAAAAAGAGAGAGGAAAAAAAAAACAAAAACAAATCAATAAACCCAGAGACAAGGGAACTTCCACAACCTGATAAAGAGCATCTACAAAAACCTAAAGCTAACATTACACTTCGTGATAAAATGAATGACTCCCTCCGACTATAAACAAAGAAAAATGTCTCTTTCACCACGTCTATTCAACCTGCAGCTAGTGTTTCCAGCCAATGCAATAAGGCAAGAAAAGAAATTTAAAGCACACAGAGTGGAAAGAAAGAAGTTCAAGCATCTTTTTTTGCAGAAAACATGATCTCATGTGCAGAAAATGCTAAGGTATCTACTAAAAAAAAAAAGCTACTAGAAGTAATAAACAAGTTTAGCAGGATCACAGGATACAAGACTAGCATATTAAAATTAATTGTATTTATATACATGAGCAGCTAATATATCAAAGTTGAAATTAAGGAAATAATTCCATTCAGAATAGCATCAAAAACAAAAACAAAAAACCCAAAAACCTCAGTAATGAATTTATCAAAAGAAGTTCAAAACCAATGCCCTGAAAAGTATAAAACATTGCTACAAAAGAAGGTACAAATTGGAGAAATATGCTATATTCATGAAATGGAAAACTCAACATTGTGAAAATGGTAATGTCCTCAAATTAATCTACAGATTCTATCTACACAAACCCTATAGAAATCTCAGCAGGTTTTTGGATATTTGGAGTTTTTTGTTGTTTACAAATTGACAAGCTGCTCTTAATATTTATGTAGAAAAGTAAAGAATGCAGAAGAGCCTAAGCATTTTTGAAAAGAAAGAACAAAGATGGAGAATTTAAGCTACTTTATATAAAACTATCACTACTAAATCAGTGTGGCATTGGCATTAGATAAATTTATAGATTAAATGGAACAGAAAAGGAATACAAGAAATAATCCCAAACATTTATGGTTGATTAATTTTTTATAAAGGTACCGAGACAATTCAATGGCAAAGGACAGTCTGTTCAATAATAGGGCTGGAAAAACTAAATGTCCACATGCAAGAAAAAAAAAAACACAACAAAACTTACACTTCTAGACTTTTACCTCACATGCACACAAAAATTAATTCAAAATGTGTCATATCTCCAAATGTAAAAATTAAACTATAAAACTTGTAAGTGAAAATTTTTCTAACGTGAGTTAAAGATTTCTTCAAAACTAAGACTCATAAAAGAAAAAAATGGATATATTTGTCTTCATCAAAATTTTTAAATTTTGCTCTTGAAATGCAACCACAGGAAAATGAAAAGATAAGCTACAGATTGGAGAAAATATTTATAATTCATACATCTAATAATAGACCTATGTATAGAATACATAAAGAACTCTTATAACCGAAATAGTAAGAGAAAAACAACCCAAATACAAAATGGACAAAAGATTTAAATATACACATCACCCAAGAAGACACATATCACACACAATATCCAATAAGTACATGGAAATATACTCAACATCATTAGTTATTAAGAAAATACAAACTAAATCACAATTGTAAAATATTGACAATACTAAGTGTTAGAAAATTCGGGAGAAAGTGAAAGCCTCATACACTGCTGGCAGGAACGGAAAATACAGCCACTTTGGGAAAACAGCTTGGCAATTTTTAAATATAGCTTATCATACAACCCAGCAATTTTACTTCTTAAGCATTTACATTTACCCAAGAAAATAAAAACGTATGGCAACATAAACTCTTGTATGTAAGTATTTATAGCAGCATTGTTCAGAATACCCCCAAACTGGAAACAAATCAAATGTCCATCATAGTTTAATCAAATGGTTAATCAGGGTGGTATACCCACACAATGGAATAGCACTCAGCAAGAGAAAGGCACCAACTGTTAAGTGCAACAACATGAATGAACCTTAAAAACATTACGCTAAATGAAAGAAGTCAGACACAAAAGAATGCATGCTGTAGGATTCCATTTATATGAAATTTCTAAAAAGGAGTAACCATAAAGACAGAAAGCAGATAAACAGTTATCTATAACTGGGGCTGGGGAATGACCACAAACAGTCACAAAGGAACTTTTTTAAAAGTAGCAGAAGTATCCTAAAATGTGATTATGGTGATAATTGTACGAATGAGTAAATTCAATAATATCACTGGATGGATTTGATGGTATGTAAATTACACCTCAAACTGTTAAATATTTTTGAGAGGTTCAGCTAAAGATGAAATGGAAAGACATCCATGACATGTTAGTAAGATTAAAAAATATATATAGATCTCCTCCACTGAGGACGAGCTTACATTGAATAAACCCATCCTAAGTTGAAAATAGCAATAAGTCGAAAATGCACTGAATATACCCAACCAATCAAACATCATAGCTTTGCCTAGCCTACCTTAAATGTGCTAAAAACACCTACATTAGCTTCAGTTGGGCACAATCATCTATCACAAAGCCTACTTTACACTAAAGTGCTAAATATCTCATGTAGTTTGCTGAATACTGTACTGGAAGTGAAAAACTGAACATCTGTATGGGTACAGAATGGTGTAAGTGTGTGGGTTCTT
The DNA here is from genome assembly GCF_023065955.2 of Ursus arctos. NCBI lineage: Eukaryota > Metazoa > Chordata > Mammalia > Carnivora > Ursidae > Ursus > Ursus arctos. The sequence goes on from NW_026622786.1 coordinate 57,893,393, forward strand.
TACCCTCACGATTACAGGGCATACTGGGTGCTGCGGCTCGTTACCACTGCCCAGCATTAAGAGAGAGCATCACACTGCATATTGCTAGCCCAGGAAAAAATCAAAACCCAAAATTCGAAGTACAGTTTCCATGGAATACCTATCACTTTCTCACCATCATAAAGTTGAAAAATCATAAGCTAGGGACGAATTTGTATACAACAAATTGTTAACAGCAGCGATTGCCTGTGAGAGCAGAAACTGCAGTTCGAGGATATAGGAGACTTTTTACTTTGTTATATAATTTTTAAAGTTGTAAAATAATAGATTGTTTCTATTTTTTTTTTCATGATAGTGAGATGGAGCCCCACATGGGGCTCCATGCTGAAGGTGGAGCCTGCTTAAGATTCTCTCTCCTTCTGCCCCTCGCCCCATCACTTGTACATGCCAAACTGCATGAACGCTCTCTTTCTCTTAAAAAAAAAATGAGGATAAAACCTTTTAATCCCACAAAAGTCAACTCAAAAGTGCTCATCCCCATTTAAAATACACAATTCTTCTTTTTCCCTGTTTCAGAATCCCAAACTTGTAATTTAGGATTCCAGGGGGGAACATCTGCTAGTGACCCATCTGTGACTGCTGGCAATATCTTTGCCCCACAGCATGAGACGAATGTCCTGCATACCTTTACGACACTGACCGATCTACACCTACATTCATGAAATCTTTCTTACTCACAAAGCAAAGCACACTCTGTCGTGTAAGCACATGTACAAATGATAGGCAAAGGGAATAGTGATTAAGAAGACTGAATAAACTCAAACCTTCTCAAGAATTATGGAGTAGGGGCGCCTGGGTGGCACAGCGGTTAAGCGTCTGCCTTCGGCTCAGGGCGTGATCCCGGCGTTCTGGGATCGAGCCCCACATCAGGCTCCTCCGCTATGAGCCTGCTTCTTCCTCTCCCACTCCCCCTGCTTGTGTTCCCTCTCTCACTGGCTGTCTCTATCTCTGTCGAATAAATAAATAAAATCTTAAAAAAAAAAAAAAAAGAATGATGGAGTAACCTCCCAGTAGGTGCAAAGAAAATATTCTCTTCAATCTATTTTATGAACCCCTCTGAAGACCTAGAGTTCCATATTCTACTCATGGCCTTTCACTCACAAAGGCTCAACCTCTCCATCTCTACAATAGAAATTGATCACAAAGAACTAGAAGAATAATTGTGACATGCATTTAAATCTGATTTGGTTAGGTAGCCACACCCCCAGCCTTACATGAAAACGTCTTACGATCATGCTGATCCAGGAGTAGGACCACCCTACTCCCCACCCCAACCCCCATCTAAACCATCCCAGAAAGATGGCTGTCAAGGCCACACTACCCAGAAGGTACCTGGGACTTGACCTGCTAACCTGAGGATTCCTTTTAATGCTCTTATTAATGGAAGAAGAAAGCAGTCCAGTAAACTCACCCCAACGACTTGGCATCAAGGGAATTTCCACAGCTAGAGAGAAAGCACATTGCTCTTCTAAAGAATTTCCAGAGAAGATTTCTGTAACTTCATTTGGTAACCTGGTCCATGTCTAACAACTGTCAACTCGTAGCTATGGGGCAGCAAGCAAATATTTGGGGAAGGGATTGTGCATCGCTTTGTTCTGATGGTGGGAACCAGTTCAATCCTGCATGTGTTTTAAATCAGCAGGCTCTGCCATATTGGGTGGGGAGACAGTATTCCTTTGAAACCATCCAAACTGAGAACTGGAGGGTCAGAGGCATACCTGGCTTTTTCTTTAGCCCTATTTGGAGCAAGGGTCAAAGCCTAAGGCCTCACAGACAGAGTCCAACTTGCAATTGAGTTTTGTGGCTGGTACTGTATTCTTTTCAATCTTGATCTGAATGCCTTTGTCAGCCTTGAGGGTGTGTGGCGTTATGAAATCCCTGGTTCCCTCAGGCTCATCACTCCCTGTTGCCTACACAATTCAATTACTCACACGTTCAATCAGTCAGCAAATATAATCAAACCTCTTCTAGGGTCAGGCTGAGCACTCTTCTGGGTATTTGGGAAAAAAAGAAGATAATATTACAAAAAAAAAACCATCCTTGCTCCTTTGGAGATGACATTTTATTAGGAATAGACAACACCTAATATAAATAAAACATAGAATGTACTAGAAAATGATAAGGGGATGAGGAGTGCCAAAAAAGAGGGAGGTAGTTGCTGAGATGAGATCTGAGGAAACACATAAAGGACCTGAGGAACTGACCTTGTGGAAATTTGGTGGGAAAGTGTTGCAGGCGGGAGAACAGCCAGTGCAAAGGCCCTGAGGTGGGAAGAGCAAACAGGCTGATACAGCTTGTATGGGGAGTATGTTACCTGCAAGGCCCCTGGAGACACTCTATTTAACAAAATTTACTCTAGTGACTAGTACAACGCATAAATCCAACCCTGGACCATGACCTACACAGCATCTTAGCTTAGTTGTGGTGTTGTTCCTTGAAGATAAACAGGGAAATGGAGACCTAACACTTCCACTTATGTCAGGGACACCAACATTCTTCTAAGAAGGGAAATTCTGAAACTATCTTCATCTCCTTCCTCTCCACTTTCACCAAGTCCTATTAGATCTTCCTTCCAAAGTCAGTCTTGTCACTGTTATTTACTCCTCTGCCAACATTCTTATCCAGCCATTAATTAATTAGGAAATTAATGAGGTGCCTGGGTGGCTCAGTAGGTTAAGCCTCTGACTCTTGATTTTGGCTCAGGTCATGATGTCAGGGTGGTGAGATGAAGCCCCACATCAGGCTCCATGCTCAGCGGGGAGTCTGCTTAAGATTCTCTCCTTCTTCTTCTGCCCCTGACCCTGCTGTGCTCTCTCTCTAATAAATAAATAAATCTTTAAAAAGAAAAAAGACATTATTAAGCACCTGTATGTGCCAGCATGGAGTACACATGCTGAACAAGACAGACGGAGCCCTAGCCTCGCAGAGCTGATGGTTCAAAGGAATCTCAGCCCCCAGAACTTCATCTGGAGAAACTGCCCCCTAACTGGCATCCGTGAATTTCATTTCTGTTCCTTGCAAGCCATCCTGAAGCAGCTGCTGGTCCATCTGAAATTCAGGATGATTCTAGAAGACACCCTACTGGCCTCAGAATCCACTGTCCCAGGTTTGCCCCCTCATGCAATGCAGTCTCCCCTCTTCCTCCAATTGGAAACCATGTGCCCCACCCCGAGCTGGCTCCTTCACATCCCTTCTGTCCGTGCCATTCCTCCAGCTCTGAATGTCGTCTCTTAGAGTTCTCCAGAGTCCCTGTTTGCCGTACACCCTTCCTTAAGCCTTCTCCATTGACTGGAGTAGAGAGGTCCCAATTTCTTTACTCACTCATTCTTTTGACACTTCCTGAGTCTACTAGGTGTTAGGACCTGGGTGAGTAAACTAGTTCCTACTCCCCTGAAACATCAAATCTAGGAGATAAGATAGAGATCAACTCAAAAAAATCAAAGACTTATTATTTATTTTATTATTTGATTATCAAATGACTTTATTATTTTATTATTCATCAAAAAATGGATGATTCACAAACCATGTGTAGTTCTATGAAGGAAAAGTATAAGGTACTGCGACAACACTAACTTAGTTTGGAGATGATCCTGGGCAAGAAAAGGCTTCTTCCTCGAAGGACTGGACTTTTGAACTAAGATGCAGTGCTGCACTTCCTGCAGTAATGGAAATGTTCTGTATCTGTGCTGCCCCATATGGTAGCCACGAGCCGTGCATGGCTCCCAAGCAACTGAAATGTGGCCAGTGCAACGGAGGAACCAAACTTTAAATTGTTATTTTATTTATTTATTTATTTTAAGATTTTATTTATTTGACAGAGAGAGACACAGCGAGAGAGGGAACACAGGCAGGGGGAGTGGGAGAGGAAGAAGCAGGCTTCCCGCTGAGCTGGGAGCCCAATGCAGAACTCAATCCCAGGACCCTGGGATCATGACCCGAGCCGAAGGCAGATGCTTAAAGACTGAGCCACCCAGGCGCCCCAAATTGTTTTTATTTTAATTAGCTTAAATTAAACAGCCACATGTGCCTAGTGACTACTGTATTAGATGGCGTGAATCCAAGGATGACAAAGAGTTAGATACATTGGCGGAAGGCGGGAAGAGTCTGTAGGAAGGAGAAAGAACATGTGTAAAGGTCCTGAGGCTAGAGGGAGCATTCACTGCATGCTTGAGGACAGAACAGAAAGAGAGCGTGGCCGGAAAGCAGGCAGCTGAGAGAAGCATCATGAGATGAGCCAGGAAATTAGGTGGAACCCAAACCATGAAGGGCCCGAAGACCACGTTAAGGATTCTGAGTTCTATCCAAATAGTAGTGTGATGCTATGGAAGGATGGTGAGCAAAAGAATGACAGGATCCAGTTACATTAAAAAAAAAAAAATCATTTCAACTCCAAGAAGGAGAAAGGACTGGGAAGGAGTAGTGCATACGTGACATCAGTTAGGTTCCTGCATGAATCCAGACAAGCAACACAGGTATGTGGTGCTGGACATGGAAAGAAGGCAAAGATCTGACCGGAGTTCAGGCTTATTGCCGACTTCCTGGGTGACTTAGAGAAAGTCACTTAACTCTTTGGGTCTCCATTTTTCTTTTCGGTTGTAAAATGGGAACCACCATCCCTGCCCCACCTACCTTGTATGACAACTGAACGGCTGTGAACATGCTTTGTAAACCACACAGGTTCTACGACTGTAAAAGGTTAGCATTGTTGCTCAATCCCACATGGGTTACTCCCTCTCTGCTCCTTCTCTCTCCAACCGTTACTCACATAGCTAGTACAACTTAAAACACTACTTCGTTGGCCTCATAGGTGCTGGGTTTTTCCATGCAACTGAACTATTTCAACCTTGGCGGCAGAGAATTTGTTGTATACCTCTTCTGCACACACTCCAGGTTTAGTAAAGATCAGCACATATTAGGTGCTCAGAGAACTATGTGAAAACTAGACGACATTTGACAAATGCCTGTTGGGCTGAATGACACCTCCAGCTTATCTTTGTCCTTTTTCCTAATGGAAGCTGGTACTCATTAGACACGAAATTGCAATGTTTTCACCTTCTTGGGATGATTAAGATTGTGGGTCCAAAAAGAGATAGAAGTCCTTAATATCAGAGACAGCGTATACCTCTAAGACTTCTATGTTCCCATAGCACTTTTTAGATGTGTGAGTGCCAACCCAATAAAGACCCTCCAATTTTAGGAGTAGCAGAACAGAAACTAGGATTTGGAGCCATCTTGCTAGGGGTCCTGCCCTGTCTCTAACACCTGTTAGTTTCAGAGCCTCAATATTCTCATGTGTCAAACAGAAGAATGGCAGTCTATCTCACACAGTTACTGTGACACTTAAGATGAGGGACGCCAGAATTTTGTTTGTTTGTTTTTAGTTCTAAGTAACTTTAATGCAGCAACCGCTGACTGAGCAGCAACACTGTGCCAGGCAATGTGTTAGAGGCTGGGAATATGGGGGTGATTCTCTTCAAGTTCAACTCATGGTTTTGAGGAAACCGAACAAGTCATCAATTACAATGCAATCCGCTAAGGACCAGATCAAATGCTATGTGATGAGGACAAGTGAAGACAGTAGGCTCCAGGGCAGCAGAGAGGGCTTTCCTACCCTCTCTTTCCTCTGAGGTTGGCAAGGAAGGGCAGGGGCTGTCAGAGGTCATCAGAGAAGGCTCCCAGGAGCAAGTAATGCTGAAGATTACAAGTACCTGTGCAGGAGTTGGGCAGGTGAAGAAGGTGAGAGAACTTTCCAGATATTGAAAATAACAGACATTTCATCCATTCACATGCTCCACAAACAGGAATTGGGCATATCAGAGGCAAGGAACTCTAGGGAACTACAGATAAACAAGACATGATCCCTGCTCAGGGGGCACACACTTTTCACAGGAGCAGACGGTCAGAGAAAGGCACTGAAAATGCAGTATGGTTAGTACTGCAATAGTTAGTACAGGGTATAGTTAGTACAGGTCTCCCCACACAGTGGCAAATTCAAAAAACTTCAGGAAGCTTAATAGGATTTCCAAGCAGAGGGCATGGGGAGCGAAACGAGGCTGGAGAGAGGGGCAAAGGGCAGAGCATGAGGGGGGCGGCAGCAGTCCACCCCTCGCTTGTATTAATCTTGTGACCTTGGACCGGTTATTTAACCCTTCAAAGCTCAATTCTTCCAGCTCCAGAACAGGCAGAATAATAAAAACTCTATCAAGAGGCTGTCACGTGGATAAACGAAGTGATGGATATCAAGTACTCAGCATGAGCGCTGGCACATAAGGAGTGCCTGGGAAAGGTGAGCTGTCATCATCGTCATCATCTTATTGTTCTTATTTGTTGCTGTTGTTCTGACTAACTTGACTAAGAGGAAAACCATCTCAGGCAGGAAGGGAAGTAGTACCACTGCTCTCAGGCTCTCCCAGAAGTCTCTGAAAAAGAAGAGACTGGACAGGATAGATTCTCGGTCACCCTTTGCCCTATACCAGCGCTTGTCAAAGCCTTCCATACAAAGAACCCTAACCACACAGGGAGTGAGTGAAGGTTTCCAGAAGGCACCTCCCTAATTGACTTTGACCTTTCAGTGTTTTATCTTAGAAGGTCATTCTCCTCCACAGGCCACCCATTTCTGCTACTGTTAACCATCATCATCACCACAGGGAAACGCAGTGCTTCCTCATTTCCAGGCACTGTTCTGGCTCTGGAAATGCATTCACTCACTTAGGTCTCACAACAACCGTTTGGAGATAAGCTACGATTATCATTCCCATCTTACCTGAGGAAACTCAGGCAAGAAACCTGAAGTCACTTGTTCAAGATGACCAGCTAATCAATGTTGGCAATGGGCTGTCAATCCAGGCAGTCTGGCTCCAGAATCTACGCTCTACAGTGAGTGACCTCCTTGATACAAAAATGCCTCCTTCTCTAAACCTCACACCAGCACTGAGCTGCGGGTAGATGTGGCATGCTTATGCTATGGCTCCTGGTACACGGCCACACAGCCATACTCCACGTGAGCAGACAGCCTAAGACCCAGCAGCTTCATCCCAATAGCCTCAATGAGACAGCCTCACTCAGGACAAATGCCCACGGCACTCATGGGGCTCACACAGATGACGAGTTGACCGCCACCAGGAGATGATTAAAAATCTACCATTAAACCAAGCTGTACTTAGAGCAGACCTTTTTTGAAGTAGCTTTTCATCAGGGGATTATATTTTCTTCTTGACAATTTCCTTAATGGCAAGAAAGGCTATATGTTAGAAGAACAAAGGAGACCCAAGGGCAAAGAGTAGAAGATTCTCACCAAGGCAGAGGCTGAGAGCAGGGAGGGAGGAGGAAAATTAAACAGGCAGAAGAGATGTGCCCCCACTTTTCTTCCTACAGACTGCTCCAGCGCTGCCCACCCCCACCTGCTCTGTCTCCTTCTCTGGGGGTACTAACAGCAGCCCAGAGCTCATTAAAGTTTAAACAGACTGATCAATACAGACAGAATGGTGAATTGTCCATCTGCAAATTACCAAGCCCTTCATGAATATTTAAGGAACAAAACTAGGAACAGAGAGAAAAGAGAAACCAGGACTTTATTTTTCCCTCTGAAAGGAAAAAAACACAAAAGTATCTCTGTCTCTCCTGATCACCAGGTTCTAAAACCAACCAGTCACGAGAGATAAGTGACATCCCTTCCTTCCCCAAGCCAGCAGGTGGACTGCAGTCCAAGGCCCCTCCACATCAACATCTGTCTGGCACAACTCAATGTCCTTGCTTCCTCAAAACACACCACGTGCGCCTGCCACTCACGCCTTGGCACATGCTGTTGCCTCTGAACAAAATGAGGTTCCTCCCACTTGTCCACCTGGAAAGGAGGACAGTCCAGCGACTCACGGTGTAGCGCTGGAGTCACTGCCACGTCTGCTGCTTACTAACTGCATGAACTTGGGTAAGTCACCTAACCTTTCTGTACCTGTTTCCTCCTCGATACAACAGGGGTTGTAATAGGACTACCTTCCCAGGGTCGTTGCTAGGATTCACATACACGATGCGTGCTAACACCGTTTACATAACATTGGGCACGCACGAAGGCACAGGTGTTAGCTATGATTATCAGTGACCACTTCCACATTCGGTCACACGTGACCAGAATCCTGGGTCCTGTCCACCTGAGCCCCTCTGAGTTACCCTTTCCTCAGCTCCAGACATAGCCCCTGACCCCCCAGCACCTACCGAGTCATAGTTTAGCCATCTACTGGTCTCTGCCACTAGACTATGAACTCCCGAAAGGCAAGGCCTATATCTAAAGCATCCCAACCTTGTCCCTGGTACCAGATGTACAAAACAGACATGCTCAGCAGGTGGGAGCAGGGGAGCATACACAAGGATAGAACGCCACAGCTGTGGCCATACCTTTGTGACAACACAGCAGGCGGCCCAGATGTCCTCAGAGGACTGCTCATGGTGGTTGAACTGAGGCTCCCATCGGTTAATCGGCTGGTCTGCAAAAGCCAAAATGATGCCCCTCTGGTCCACCAGAGCTGCACGCACACTCCCTGTTCCAACGTCCACACCCACGTAGTAGCTCCCTGGTTCCTGATCTCCGCCAGGCATTGTGGTCCCTGCACCTGCAGTGATCAAGGACAAAAGCCACATGAAGACCAAGTGGGTCTGCAAATTAGGCACAAAACATCTTGCAAGTGGAAATAAAAGGGGCGCAGCCGACCAACTGGTGGCCATTTACTTATTCCGCCCAACAAAAACGCTGAGTGCTAACAGTATGCTAATGGGCACACTGAGCTAGGTGCTGGGTAAACAAGACAGGCAAGGCCTCAGACGTGAGTTTGCCTTCTCGGAAGGAAATCAGATGTTCAGCAGTTGCAAGCCATGTAATAATTGAAGTAAAGTCATGATATTGGGTGAAAAATGCTATACAGGTAAACATGGGGCTGTGGAATTCAAACAATCTAGAGGTAACAGACACGCATGTATTCTCATTGAATTTGAATCAGGAGGAGGACAACGGCCACAGCACTAAAAAGGAACCTCATCTACCCTGTCAACTGTTCATTCCAAAAATGATCTACTAAGTACCTATTATATGCCAAACATGGTGAAACATGCACCCCCGCCACTCCTCACTGGGACTTTGGAAGGAGAGGATACTTAAATCTCTAGTTTACAGGTAATCAGGGGGAGACTCCCAGAGATACACGACTTTTCTCTTAAAGCTAGGTCCACACACGTAAGAAGAGTAAATGTACGGGAGCGCAGTGATGTGCGTCGTACTGATGGGGAAACAGGTCTCGGGGAAGTGAAGAGAGGTGGCGGCGTCACTCACAAGCAGCCTGGACCCACAGTGGCCCCTCTGCGCCTGCCAAGTCCCAGGCCTTTCCCATTCGTTCCTAACAGCTTGAGGGGTCGTTTTGGAGAAGAGGCCAATATACTGCAGCCGAGTCATGAAGTGACTGGGAATGCAGAAGGAGCCTCTCGGGAGACAGGATCAGGAATGTGTTAGACAATCTGTTTTCTTTACGGACCCCTTGTGAGTTACAAGGAAATCGGACCAGAGAACACTCAGGAATTCCTTGGCCTTCACTGCCGCTCTAAGTCCCTCTGGTCAGATTAGCCCACACGACACAGAAATCTCACGGAGGTTTTCATATCCCAGATCAGCCTTTCACCGAGTAAGAACAAGCCCCCGAGACAAGCACACAGGCGAACAGGCTACAACGCCTCAGGTGAGCTCGGGGCAGTCTTAGCACCCGGAGTCTCATTTCCACCGAGAAAGCGGTCTGAGCCCTTCCATTTCAAAAGGGTAATGTTTCCTTGGCAAAGTCACACTTGGGGATTCTAAAACGAAGCCAGCCCGCAGATGTTCAGTTACTGCTTCCTGGATATGTATCCCAGTCAAAAACAGCTTCATTAAAAGTGATTGCTTCTGACTTAATCACAATGACTCCCCAACGGTGTTTGCCCCCTTTGGCTTGCAGGCTCCCTGGCAGGTGGAGAGGAAAACAGGGAGGCCACAGTGAGCACGTGCGCTACCTGCAGCTGGGTTTCCGAGAACAGTGCTCGGACTCCAGCCTCGGCACTTTCCTATCATCCTGCCTCCCTTGCTCACAAGGCTTCCGGAGCTACACGGGACCCATGGCACCAGCTGTCAAGCTATGCATTCCTTCGTTTTCTTCAAGCCATGACTCACAGAAAATGTAAATACAACAAGTCAAAGTAGAGCTGCTCCCTGTGGAACAAGGATGGCCCAGCCCCGCCCTCCCCGCCTCCCCAGAGTGGTCCCTCTGCTGGGTCCTTCCTCAGGACTCAGGATGGCTGCCATATAGCCTGATACCCACGCGTGGCATTCCAGGCCCACCAAGAGCTCCCCTCTGTTTGCGGTCGGCCTCATCGTGGAACACAATCCTGACCGTTCTTACAGAAAACTCCAGACGTCCCGGGGCTCCTCGCAGGTTCTCTGGTGCCTTTGCCCCACTGCTTTGTACTTGCCCTTCCCTTCCTAACCCCTTCCTCTCTTGTGTGCCTGGTGACCTCGGACTTAATATTTTCAGTTCCAACTCAACCATCTCCCCTTCAGGAAAGACTTCTTTGCCTTTCTCTGTCCCTTGGTGCCATGAGAGTACCGCGTCCCTACTTTCTTTTAAATTCTAACCATTATGAAATATGATTTTTTTTTTTTTGGTTCCAGGTCTGTCTCCTTTACTGGCCTGAACCTGAAAAATAAAAGGACCTTAGTGATTTCTGTATCCCTAGTTCCTAACAGTGTCTGGGATAGAATCTATTTTCAATAACTGTGTACTGAATGAACTAGCTTGGTGAAATCAATAGAAAACAAGGATGAAAAGGCTCATGCTTTAACAGTCTGAATTCCTAATTTTGTACTTACAGGCACTAGTGTTTTGCTTTGATTCTAATCTCTGTATGCTTCGTTCATCCAATTAACAAATATTTATTAGATGCCTACGACCACATTTTCTTAATTCTACGACACTCGTTTTTTTCACATTTTGCTTCTCTGAAATCATTGAATCCCACAATCAATGGCATCTTACAATTAATTGGTAACACTGTCTTACTTTCCTAGTGGTATATGAAATAATAATGCATCTTGCAACTCCATGATTGATATTCAAAGAAATGCAGATTGCGCCAGGCACTAGGCACCCTGCTAAGAGCTGCGGATACCTTTTTTTTTCCCTTATAAATCTTTTTTTATTACTATTTTTTATAATAAATTTTTATTATGTTTTGTTGCAGATACCTTAAGGGACAAAACAGGACAGTGCACTAGCTCAGAGCTTCCTCGACATTCTCTACCTGCAAACAGGAAGAAGACTGACCAAGCCAGCCGCTGCACCTCTCACACTCACATCCTCTTCACTTGGAATTCCCTCTGCTAGCATCTCACCGTCTCAGGCCTGGAGGCCCAGCGGTGCCGCTCCTAACACTGATCCTAGCATGCCAACAACCCTCTGTCCTTGGCTAGAACTCTCCAAGACTATTCTAAGAGAAACAAGGAAAATAAATAGGAAATGAAGAATCTATACAAACGTTCTGGCTTACCCAAACCGACCAGCCACCACCCAGGCTTCTCCCTGCTCCAGCTAGCCCGTGACAAGACAGATTCCCCAGGGGGCTGGCCCAGCTCCTCAAGCCTGGGTTTCTCACTTCTGACTCTGTCTTCCTCGGCAGGGAGCACAACATCTTATCACCCACCACCCAGACATCCGATTTATTTTCAGTAAAATCCAGAGGCAGATTTCTACTCTACAGCTGACCCATCGCTTACCTCAGTTCTGAGTTTTGGACCCATGTCTTCGCTAAACAGGAAAGAGCCCACCCTTCAGGAGAGCCCCCATCCCATATGAAGAGTGGAGCTTTACTACTAAACGATTAACTCCATTGTTGCTGGGATCACAGCTAGCCCCTGTGCCAACCCGGTGCCTGGCACATAGCAGGAGCTCAGTGAGTCTTTGCGACTCCGTGCATACCTTTAAAACCTATCCTTAGGGAATACTAAAAGGTACTATGTATCTCCAATGCTCTGGTCAACAGCTTGCTTATATTGTCACAACACTTTTAATCTTGACCTCAACTCCTGAAGATAATTCATGAAAATACCATCCCCATTTCACTGATGAGGAAAATTGAGTCCCAGACAGGTAAAGCAGCTTGCTCCAGTAGGTCATGTAATAGTAAGGAATAGAGCTGACAGCCATCCCCTTCCCTGCTGCTCCAAAGTCCCCAACCATTCTCAGGGTGCCATACTGCCTGATTCTCCTCCATTTATTAAACGCCAATTTGCCAAGGACCCTGCCTCCTTTGTCTAAGATCGGCTACCTCGCGACTCAAGCCGCCCACCGCTGGAGCCTGACCCTTCCCCAATGCCAGGAAGCCTCTCTCTGACAAACCACCCGTTTCTAGACCACATTACCAGGGCATCGGTCAGGGACGGTCAAACTCATGGGGACCAGGGCACCATACCTCCCAGCATTGTTCACACACACCTCCCAGTTCATGTTTTTCTAAGAAATAGATCCTAATTAAATATTTCAGGTTCACCATGTTTCCCATTACTATAGTTTTAAGTGATCTCTTTGTGATTGTTTCCACACCTGGACCCTGAAAGCAGGGAAGCAAGTAAGTTCAAGCCCTTGGGCGGCCTCCCTGAAACTCGACCCTGAGAGTTTTAAAAACCCTGCCAGAGAATTTTCTGCAACTCAGATCCCTTGTCTTCCCCTCTGTGCCCTTTGTTCCTCAGTCAAAAGGACTCTGCTGTGTCCTGGACTCCAATCTGTATCCAGTTCCCCTTCTCCTCAACAAATAAAATAACTGCAAAATGGAAAACATTCCATTTTCTAATTTGCTAAGAAAAAAATAATAATAAGGAGTAGGATCCGTCTGTGTGTCTGGCACTTGCACAGATGCCTTAATCTCTTCCAAATGAAACTCAACCAAGTTGGTAAACCTATCACCATTTTATACTTCAGGGGGATGGGGAAATTCGCCCAAGGCACACAAACAGTAAATGGCAGCACCAAGCTCTGAACACCAGCCTCTACGGCAAAGTGTAGGGCTCCCTCCAAAACACCGACTGAAAACTGAAAACAGAATTCTTTAACTCCTTCAATAACAATTATCCACAACAAATGTAGCAACAACTAGCAATTATTAAGCTCTGCTCTACAAATCACCCACATGATTTTGTGATTCCATCCACTCCTTGCAACAACCCTGTGAGGTAGGCAGTTATGAGCCCATTTTCCAGTTAAGGAGACTGAGGTTCTCGGAAATAAAGCTGTTTAAGGTCACGCAGCACAAAACCAGAGGAGCTGGGATTCGAGGCTAAGTTGGAATGGCTGCAAAGCCCAATTTGTGAATGGTGAGGGTCAGAACTTTGGTTCTATCTCATTCTTTTTAAACAAAGATGAATACTCTAAAAAGAGAAATTACTATTAGGGCTACGGGGACGGTGACAGGCCTACGGAAATCCAGGTCCATCAGGACATGGACTATGGGGACCATGGGAAAGAAAACAATAGAGAAAAATTCAAGCTGTGCGGGACACGAGTCCTGGGCCACCTAACTTCTCAGTCTGCAAGATCCTTCAAAGGGCAGAAACAGCCTCGCATCCAAGTCCCCAGCATGGATGGTGATGTAGGAAGGATGTTAGGGTTTGAGGCCAATGGCCAAGGAAGAATTCTTGAGAGGTCTTTGGTGCAAAAAGGTGGTTTTATCAAAGCACCACGGGAGTGGCCCATTATATACTTTCAAGTTGGGAGGGGGTTAGGAACAGCGTAAGCCTCCCGGTATTTTGGAAACAAGGTTTCCAGGGTCTGGAGGGGGCTAGCTATTGTTGGGAAGGTCATTTATTACTGTTTAGTAAACCCTCAGTCATGAGACCCTTCAGATGTATATCGGTGGGTCATATGCTTGGGGGATGATTGCCAACATGTATCTTGGGGGGGTAGAGATAAAGGAAGTTTCCAAAAGAATTTTTATGTGTTAAAGTAGACTTACAGGATCCTAGGGGCTGGGCTAAGATTGCCTTTTGCCCTTAGCAAAGTATTAACATAGAGGCAGCGAGTCCCTAAAGGAAGGTCACTCTGCCTATTTCAAGGACTAGTCAATAGGCTGTAGACAGTAAGGAAATGTAATATTTTTTCTTCTGCCTTTGTTTCCCACGTCAGACGGGACTCATTTTTAGCCCCTATTCATGATCAAAATACTGTTCCTTATGATAAATATTTATATGGTTCATTAAATAATAGCTTGTATAAATATTATTAATAACGTGCCACAGGAAACCACAGACTTCATGGCTGATTCTTCAACAAACGTGTAAGTTGGTCAAATGCAGCGTGAAAAAGGAAGACAGACATGGACTTGGGAGGCTGTTCTTTGCAAAAGTAATATAGCAATTCTAAGAAGGGGGTCAACACTACGACTGTGCTGAAAACCCACCAAGTGGGGGTTGTTCTCGTATTTTTCCTTCCTCCTTTTTCCCTACATAACTTAATAGCAATAATATTGTTTCCTAAGACTACAATCCTCCAGAGTGGGTGAGCTTACCTTCAGTCCTATTTCTTAAAAAGCCACTCCTCCAGGACCAATTAGGTGACGGTGTGCACAGAAAACGTGTCCCAGGGATCTGAGAGGGAACTCAATATCCTCTTTCAACTTTGATCTTTGGACTTTGCTGGGAGCTCGGGTACAAGAGTCCCACACTATTTAGTTAGTTAGTCATATTGCAAGCAGACAGTTGGTAAGCTTGGAAAGAAAAAGATAAGCAATGAGTATATGCCTGACCACTTCAGCCTTCTAACAGAAAGAACCAAACAGCACTTTAAACAAATCACACGCGCTGTAAAATGGCAAGAACGCGTGGGATGGGAAGTAAAAAGCTAATCTGGCAATTGTAACCGGTTATCTACTGGTTTTACCAACAATACACAGGGGAGAAAACAACACAGGTTGCTCGTGGTAATTTTTTTCCCTTACTGTGAAAGGCTGTCTCCTACAGTTCCAATGTCATGGTGTTTTTTGATTAACTGAGATTATATAATTGAAGTGATTAGCATTAACATCTGATGTTTGGTACATGCTCCATGAACAGCAGCAATTATTAGGGCCATTATTATGTCCCTTCCAACACCAAATCACCTCTGGACACCTGCAATATACACAGGCTAGACCTGGGTGTTCTCACTGTATCTAACATCTTAAATTCCAGCAAACAAAGCAAATATTAAGTGCTTTCTCTGTGCTGGGACAGCAGGAATAGGAAGCTGAAAAACATAGGATCTCTGACATTAGAGTTGACAATTTAAACTAAGAATCTGATTTTTGAAAATCAAATGGTGACAACTCAAATTATTCCTAGTTTTTGTACTTCGAGCTAAACCGAATGCACCTCGGGAACTACGTATGGCAATAAGGCGGCTTCATGCTGCCAGCAGAATCCTAGCCACACTCTGAGGGCCAAGCATCCTATTCCAACACCACTTTTCTCCACAGAATTCAGAGATAATGGCTGGAAAAGGAAGCACCAGTTGACTGTTTTCATCCCTGTTCCAACCACTAGACCAGAAACTCAGTATTTTTCAGGATGCTGAGGATCTTGACTATAAGCCCATTTTCAAATATAAGCACGAGGTGATTCAAGGAGGCGTAGAGTATTAATAATAGAAAGGCTGGCTGTTCTTTTAATTCAAAGTTGGATTCCAAAAGGCAGAAAAGTCAGAACTCACCAAACCCCTACGCCTGCCTCACAATGTGGCAGCCACAGAATCAAAACGAAGCCAGTTCTGGATGTTAGCCGAAACCACCACCCTCCACAAGCCGCGCAGGCAAGACACAACAGCTGACACAAATACAAAATCCAACCATGTTGAGGACAAATGCACAGTATAGGTCCTAAAGAAATCATGGATGGAAAATCTGACTCACGAGAAGACATCCCCAAACCCCAACAACAAACAGTGCCTTAAGAGCAGATGAAAATTTGTATCTCCACATCCTCTTCTGGAAAACACTGCTGGCTCCCTCTTCTTTTCAATCCTTGTGATCTGATAAAGCAACTCCTTACTTGTTATAATGCCTCCCAAGCTCCTTATAATGCCCTACCACGCTATTCTGTTTGCAGAGAAAGGGGGAAGGGATGCCACATTTCTAACACCCATCGACGCATGTGCCATTTCTCCCATTTACAGATGGGGACACTCAAATTCTGTGAGCGTCAAATCTCCAGTTGATGGTCACAAAGCCAGGAGAGGAAGGAGGCTGTATTCAAATCCAGCTTTGTCTAAGCCAGAGCAGGGCTCTTGCTACTGTCCCTGAAATGACTTGGTTTTCCGTATCAACCAAGTTGCCTTTATCCTGGGCAAACTCAGAATGCCCTTCAAAGTCTGTTTATCCTGTGAAACCTTCTTGGACACTCAATCATTAGAAATGGCTTCTCCCTGCTCTGATTCATAAAGACTACTTAATGTCACTGTACATGCTACTGTAAGAAACATTAGATGTGAACTGAGAATGTTTTGCCTGCTACTTCCTTGTACCTGCTGATAGGCACAGTGTAGCTTAATATAGTAACAGGGGAAGTACTGGGTTGTGGGGGAGGGGAAGATTTTTAATGTATAAAATAGTCAAATACCTTTTCAAATAAAAAGTCTCTAAGGACTCTGCCCCTGGAGAGTTCCAGAAGCAGTATCAGCAAGCCTCTCTTCTATGTGAAGCACCCCATTCCTCCCCCAGGACAATCTCCCTCCTTGACCAGGCACGTATATGGAGGGGAGAAGGAAGAGAGACTCCTCAGACAAGGGGTCTTGTCAGAGTCAGTCTATCTTCTACAAATCCAATTTACACTGAGTTCACTAAAAGCCAGAGTGTAAAGCCGATAGTCTCACACTCCCATGCCAGGACCCAGAAAGCAGAAAAATGGCAAAAAAGGAAGAAAGACAGTGAGGACTGGCATCCTGATTCTAAACGCAAAGTTATAATATTTTAACCCCAATATGCCAATTACCAAGTTAAGCCTGTTAAAGGGGAAAACTGTACACACACTTAGTGATTATTACATGGACTCTTCTTTTTGGAACATGAATTCCTGACCTCCGAGTTCTGAATAATTTAAATATATGTGTAGTTTCTCTCTGTCACTTTCTTCTCCAAGAGGCTGCTGTTGATTTGCTGACATAATTAACTATGAAATGATTTTCTACAGAACTAACCAGACCTTCAAAGCAAGGCCGTTATCATTAGCATATTGGCCAGAATCCATGGCTTTTCCGAGAAAAATCACTCAAATTAAAACAACAGAAGAACCCACCAACCTCAGTGACTGCTGTCAGATGTCAGCAAACTCAGGAAAGGCTCGGGGCAGAATTAGCTAGAGCAACAAAATCCCTTACCCCCCCAGTCTTCCAAAACTCCTTCCTCAGAGACCAGGCTCAGCCAGAAGGCGGCTGAGGTCTTTGGCCTCTTCTTGTGTTTACCTGTTTATGAAGCATGACCACGTGGATTTAAGGTCCAAGGTGAAAGGCATAAAGAACAAGTTATTTGAAGATTAAACTTTACACTCGGGAAATTGGACAGGGCCTTTCACAAACAGGTCCTGTCGAAATTACCAAGAGCTACAGGACAAGCTCAAATTGCTGACTACAGCAATGCTGCTTCTGCCCAAAATAAGCCCAAGGACCTCAAAGCTCTGGCTCCTGCCTGCCTCCCTAACCTCACCCCCCTACCTCCCTACCCCGCCCCATCTCAACCCCCTATACTCCAACACTAGCTGCTGTTAGCAGTCCCTCAAACGAAGATTTGAAATGAAGACTTGGCACCTTTGTTCATACTGTTCCCTCTTCCTGTAATGCAAAGAATACAAACTTGCAGTTCACAGAAAAAGAAATACAATGAATACCATGAACCTTTAGCCTCACAAATAATGGAGGAAATGCAATATAAAACAATATAATTTTACATGTAACAAGTCAGCAAAAACTGAAAATATTGATAATACCCAGTTTTGGCAAGAGTGTGGGGAAATAGGCAGCTTCAAACACTTTTAGTGATAGAGTAATGGGCTTCAGCCTTATCTAGAAAAATCTGGCACTATCTGTCCATTTTTAAAAATCGACCCTTTTACCCAACAGTTTAACTTCTAAGAATTTATGGATTGGCAGAAGATACAGAGAAAAAATGTACACAACAAGTTTTTGTCAAGGCAAGAGCACATTCATAAAAAATCTGGAAACAAATTAACTATTTATTAATAGGGGACTTGCTAAAACTTATACATAAGCAGCTATTAAAACCAATGAGAGGAGCTAAAGAAAAACGCTAATGATATGTTATTAAATAAAAGAGCAAGTTCTTCAAGACGCCAATATGACCCCATTTGTACTACTTTTTTTTTTTTTTCAAGAAGACTATCAATGGTTCTCAAACTGTGGTCTCCAGCAGAACAAGGTCAGCATCACCAGGGAACGTGTTAGAAATGCAAATTCTCAGGCTCCAGCCCAGATCTACTGACTCCAAGACTCTGGGAGTGCAGCTCCAAAGCCAGGGCCACAGAAGCCCTCCAGGCGGTCCTGACCCATGCTACAGCTGGAGAGCCAATGCAGTGTATAAGGACTGAGCAGACGAGATTCGGGAAGAACACACAAGGGAAAAAGAAAGGTCATGGAAACTTGGAGGGCAATCTCTAAATGCCCTTCTCCGCAGCTATAATTTCACAATGAGCAGCTATTACTGTAATAAGAAGAAGAAAGATCTTCCTAATACTGAGTGGAGCTCTGTTTTGTAGGGCTCCCACCCTCCTCCCCTCATTCTCGTCCCACGTATCACCCAAACCACCTAATCCCTTTTAGGTGAGCTATGGCTTCAAATGCTTTGAGATGATTCCTGTGACCTCCTATTGGTCTTCTTTCCTCCATGCTATAGATTTTCGGTTCCTATAACCATTCCCCCATGCCCTGGCTTTTTCTAAAATAAAAGAGATGAGGCACACTTGAACATTTCACGAGAATGATCTTCAGATGCTCATGTTTCCATCTGACATTGTGCGGAGCTGAGGTAAGCAGGCTAAGAGCACACAGTAGACATGCAGGTCTCTACCTGCCTGGAGAACCCCCCGGATGCAGCATATACTGGGACAAGGCCCATTCAGCCCAATATCCAATCTCTGACACTAATATCAGAAGAATCTCTGACACTAATATCAGAAGAATTTGTTCAGGAGAAAAGGGAAAGCGAGCTCGAATATCTTCACAAACTGTCTACAATGGAGGGTTCTGAGGGGACCCTTGTCAAGTACCCTCATCTTCTCATCCTAGGTCCCTAAAATTGGTGTGACCTGTGTTTATCAGTATGTATCTTCACATGAATCCATATGTTTCCTGAACGTATTTTGAGCCAAGCCTCATCTTGGATCAATAAATTTCTCAGGAGCACTTACTCTGTGCCAGGCATGGTACCAGTGACTTAGGACATGGGCCTGCTAACCTCCCAACAACCCTAGAAGGGTCCACACTTAGAAATAGGGTAACTAAGGTTCTGTGCACTTGGGTTACTTGGCCACCATCACAGAGTCAGTAAAAACCAAAGAGGAACTTCAACCCTATGCCCCTTGCTTCAGGCCACGTGATATTTCTAAACATTCTAACAGTAGCCTCATTCGAACATCAAAGTTGGCCAGGAATTCTACAATCCCAGAATTTGGTGAACTACACTGAGATTCGTCTGTTGAAATCACTCTTAATTTCATAGAGCATCTTCCTCTCAGCCTTCGTCCCCCACAACCCACCAGTAACTGAGTCCTTTTTCAATCTCTCCATCCCGTGGCCAGTGGAGCAGAATGCAAGCTACTCAGCTGTCAGCCTGGTCTGCAACCAGAGGCCCAAATCCAGATGGCCAAGGGACTGGTAATACATTGAGCCTGAATGATTTCTACCTCATTTCCCTAGTCTCCCTAAACCCACCCCACACATACATCACTGTATAGGTACCCGCTGTTTGAACTCTGCTTCCTGCATGTTGATAAGGGCCTCCTCAATAAGTTAAGATGATGAAGGGGGCAGGAGGGGGTGTTATAGGAGTCTCCTGGGAAAAGTATGCCTAGTTTGGGAAGGAAATCTCATCATTTCTCCCTCACATGTCAAACCTACTTCCTCCAGACATACTATTCCTTCTCTCCTCTCTCTCAGTGAGTGGCACCACCAACCACCGTGCTACTGAGCCAGGCATCCAGAGCTTATCATGACTCCTGTGCAGGTTATTCTCAGCTTCCCCCACTCCTACCCTATATACTCAAAGCCTTTTCTGACTACCCTGTGTTCTGGGAACTAGAGTTTGGATCTCCAGGTGCTCCAACCCTCTGTTCTCTAGCTGGGTTTGGCCAATGGAGAGCACTAGCAGAAGCCTCCAAGGAGGAAGGAGATCAGGTCAGGACTCCCTTTGTTGAGAGATGAACTGAACCCCCTGCATCTATTGAACTAAGGTCATGAATCCTCTCGAGGCAGCTTTCTGCACATAGTTTCTCCTTTGGGGTTCTGGCAACCATTCCTCACCTTGACCCTTTAAATAGAAGGACAGAACAATCCTATTGTTATTAGCCCCAGAGATAATTCAGGCCACCTTCATCTCTCTAAATAGTTCCGTCACTGAAAATTATCCTAATTGGAGGGTGTCTTCTGTTTCCTTTTGATCTACTTCCTGCACTGTGCCCTGTCAGGCCTCAAGAAGTAAAAGTGGTCCCATTATTGCTGGTGTCCAGATACTTCAAAATCCCTTCCGCACATCCTCAAATAGTCCCTTCTTTAAATTTTCTTCAGAAATTCCAGTTGAAGACCTCCACTGCTAGCCATGATGGAGTAACAGGAACCATATTTACCCTCCCACCAAAAACAACTTAAAGCAAACAAACAAAATATAGGAAACAGGAGTTCTCAGGACACTGGACATTAGGCAACAAAATACAGCGATCCCACAAGCTGGGGGAAAATGAAGTGTCCTGAATTGGCTCAAGCTTAATGTGTGGGACCATGGCACAGGAAACGGAAATCCAGGCCAAGCCCTGCAGTCTCCCTGAGTTGAGGAGACGGAGTCAGGAATTTGCAGAAAACAGGAGGTTAGATTTCTTGGGCACAGAGTACAAGAAAGAAGAGAGTTGCATAGAGGGAGAATTCCAGTGAACTGCAAAGGGAGCTCCTCAAGTATTCAGTGGAGTACCAACCACTGTATGCATGTGAGGAAGCCATCTGAGCCAGAAGCTTCCAGAATGCACTGTCAGAGGACTTTGCACAGCACCATGAATAGTGCCTATTCACACCAGCCAGAGTGGGAAACCTTGTCACTGATAGGGCACTGAGTACTGTACTCAGAAGGGTTTTACCTCAGCAGTGAGGAATTAGCCCTGGTCCCACATAACAAAGCTTAAAGCAAGACTCAAAAGAATCCAGTGGTTTCCTAATCCCTCACACATGCCCCCAGAACAAAGTTCAAGTGTATTTATAAAATTACAAAAATATCTAGCACCAAACAAGATAAAATACACAATGTCTGCTAGTCAATCAAAATTTACCAGGCTCACCAAGTTGCAGGAAAAGACTACCCAAAATGAGAAAAATCAATGGGCACTACCTAGAATTGACACATTTGACAGAATTAGTAAACACAAATATTAAAACAACTATGATACCTGTATTTCATATGTTCAGAAAGCTAGAGAAGAGACTGAACTTGAAAGTTCAGACATGAAAGATAAAAAAGATTCAGGCTGAAATGCTAAAAATGACAACTAAGATGTCTGCGATGAAAAACTGTATAGGATCGGAAAATACAGAAGAAAGGATTAGTGACCTTCAAAGCACAGTAACAGACACTATCCACTAACAAAGAGAGAAAAAAAGATTTTTAAAAAATAAACAGAGCATCAGTGAGCTGGGGAAAAACTTCAGGTGGCATAATATATGTGAAATGGGAATCCCTGAAGGAAAGAACAAAGAAAGGGTCAGGAGCAATATCTGAAAATCTAATGGGCACAGATCTTCCAAATTTGATGAAAACTATAAACCCACAGATTCAAGAATATCAATGAACCCAAGCACAAGAAATATGAAGAAAGCTAACCCAAGAAACATCAGATTCAAGCGGTTCAAAACCAATGATAAAATCTTAGAAGTTGCTTAGGAGGAGGGGAAGCGACAATATGCACAAAAGAAAGAAAAATAGGAGAAGGATTCCCATCAGAAATAATAATGCAAACTATGACACTGTAGAGTAAGATCTTCGAAATACTGAAAGAAAAAACTTCATATCTAAAATTCTGTACCTTGTGAAAAAAAAACTTTCAAAACTGAAGTTTTAATAAAGACGAATTCAGACAAAGAAAAGATGAAAAAAATGCATTACCAGCAGAACTGCACCACAAGGAACGGAGGGGGAAAATGACAGCACATGGAAATCTGGATCTATAAAATGGAATGAAGAGCACAAGGGTAACCATGTGGGTACATACAAAGACTTTTTAAAAATTACTTGAATGTCTTAAAAAGATAACTGACTGCTTAAAACTAAAATAATAACCACATATCATGGGGCTTCAACCTATGTAAAAGTAAAACGTACAACATAAAACAACAGTAGCACAAAGGCTGGGAGGCAAGAATTATAAACATACTGTTATAAGGTTCCTATATTATATGTTAAGTGGTATAATCCCACTTGAAAGTTGACTCTGATAAATTAAAGATGTATACTATAAACCCTAAAGCAACCATTAAAATAATACCAAAAGAAAAAGTTGGGGCGCCTGGGTAGCGCAGTGGTTAAGCGTCTGCCTTCGGCTCAGGGCATGATCCCAGCGTTCTGGGATCGAGCCCCACATCAGGCTCCTCCACTAAGAGCCTGCTTCTTCCTCTCCCACTCCCCCTGCTTGTGTTCCTTCTCTTGCTGGCTGTCTCTCTCTGTCAAATAAATAAATAAAATCTAAAAAAAAAAAAAAAAAGAAAAGAAAAAGTTATGCCTAATAAGCCAATAAAGGAAGAAAAAAATGAAATTATAAAAAAACTAATCCAAAAGAAGGCAGAAAAAGAGAATAAAAAGAACAAAGAACAGATGGAACAAAGAGAAAAGAAAAAAAGCTAGATGGTATATTTAAAACAAACCATATGATAATTACATTAAATACAGTCTAAATACCCCTAATTAAAATGCAGAGATTATCAGGCCTTACTTAGTTAGCCAGTCTAACTACATGCTGCCTACAAGAAACCCACTTTAAACATAAGAAACACATAGGTTAAAAGTAAAAAGAAGAAAAAGATATGCCATTAAAAAGCATTCAAAAGAAAGCTAAATCATTACCATACTAAGTAGATTTTAGAGCAAAAATATTACCAGAAATAATGACTAAGTAGATTTCAGAGCAAAGAATATTATCAGAAATAAAGAAATAATAAAGGGGATGATTCACCAAGACAACCTAACAATCCTAAATATTAACACACCTAATAACAGTGCATCAGAATACATAAAGCAAAATCTGATAGAAGTGCAAAGAGAAATGCATATATCCACAATTATCTTCAGAGATTCTAATACCATTCTCTCAATAACAAATATAGTAAGTAAACACAAAAATCAGCAACGATGTAATATACCATAGTCAATGAAGTTGACATAATTGATATGGAAAAAGCACTCTACCAACAAGAGCAGAACACACATTCTTTTCAAGTACACATCAAACATTTACCAAGACAGACCACATTCTGGGCCATAAAACAAGTCTCAAGAAGATAAAAGGATTCAAATCATACCAAAGTAACTTCTGTGACCACAACAGAATTAAATTATAAATCAATAATAAAAAGATGAGTGTAAAGTCCTCAAATATTTGGAAACTGAATAACACACCTCTACCTAACACATGGATCAAAGAAGACATTTAAAAAAAAAATAGAAAGTATTTTAACTGAATGAAAATAAACATATAGCAAAAGTTACAGGATGTACTTGAAGCAGTAAATTTATAGCATCAAATGCCTATTAGAAAAGTCATCTCAAATAAATAATCTTAACTATTCACCTTAACAAATTAGAAAGAAAAGAGTAAAAGGAACCCAAAGTTAGCAGAAGAAAGGAAATAATAAATTTCAGAGGAGAAATCAGTAAGTTAAAAAAAAAATAGAAAAAATAAATAAAACCAAAAGCTGTTTTTTGGATAAAATTAATAAATTTCTGGACAGAATGATCAGGAAAATAAAGAGAAAATATAATAATATTAGTATTATCTATATTAGGAATGAGGAAGATGAAATCACAACAGATTCTATAGATATTAAAATGATAATAAGGGACTATTATGAACAATTAAGACATGTACAAATTCCTTAATATACAAAAACTATCAAACCTCGCTCAAGAAGAAACAGATGATCTGAATAGTCTTATATTACTTAATCAATTGAGTACTCCCTCTTCTCCACAAAAAACTAATAAACAAACTCTTAGACTAGATGGCTTCATAAGTGAATTTCATCAAACATTTAAAGAAGAAATAATACCACTTCTATACAAACTCTTCCAAAAAATTGAGTTGGAGGAAATATTTTCCAAATTATTTTATGAGGCCAGAATTATCTTGATAACAAAACTATATCAATATTCATCATTAACACAGATGCAGAAATTCTTAAAATTTTAGCAAAGAGAATCCAACCAAATATAAAAAAGATAAAAGGTCCTGACCAAGTGGGATTTATCTCAGGAATACAAGGTTTTACTTTCAAAAAAAAAAATCGAATGTAATTCATCATATTGAGGTTAAAAAGATCTTAACAGAGAAAAAAGCAGCTGACAAAATATAATATTTATTCTTCATTTAAAAAAAAACAACACCACAAAAAATACAGTATGTCTCAGCAAAGAAGGAATAGACAGGAACTTCCTAAACTTCCCAAAAGACTTCTACAAAAAATGTTCAACTAATGTCATACACCACAGTTAATGATGAACAAATGTGTCTCCCTAAGATCAAAAACAAGACAAGCTGTCTGCCCTCATCACTTCCTTGCAACAATGAATAGCAGCTCTAGCCAGTGCACTATATCAAGAAAATGAAATATAAGGTATCCACACTAAATGGAAGACATAAGCTGTCATTTATTTACAGATAACATGATCACCTACATAGAAAATCTGATGGCATCTATAAAAAAGCTCTTAGAACTGGTAAGTAGTTTAGCAAGATGATCAATATACAAGCAGCAACAAATGAAGTTAAACTGTAAAAGATAATTTCATTTACAATGGCATCAAAAAATATGAAATACCTACAGATAATCTGACAAAGATGTGCAAGACCTAGCTACTGAAAGCTACAAAACATTGCTAAGAAAAATTAAGGAAGACCTAAGTAAATAAACAGATATACCGTCCATGAATCAGAACACGCAGTCTTTAGCTGTGCCCCCAAATTAATGTATAGATTCAATGAAATTCCAATTAAAATCTAAACAGGCCTTTTTTCTGAAATTGAAAAAATGACTGTAAAAATATGGAAACGTAATGGTCCTAGAATAACCAAAACAACATTTGAAGTTGAAGGACCTATTCTACCTGACTTCAATACTAAATACGAAGCTACAGTGATTACGATTATGATATTGGCATTAAAATAGATGAAGAGATTACTGGAACAAAATAAAACATCCAGAAATGGGCCCACATGTATATGTCGTCAACTGATTTTAACCAAAGGCGCAAAGTAATTCAATGGAGAAAGGATAGACTTTTCAGAAAATGGTGCTTAACAATTAATGACATATGTGAAAAAATTAACTTTGTTCCATATCTGGTGCTAAGGATTAACTTAAAATAACTCAAAATGGATTGTGGATTTAATGTAAGGCCAAAACAATGAAGCTTCTTAAAAAGCAGGAGAAAATATTTGAGAGCTGGGGCTAGTCATGACTTCTTAGATACAATTACCAAAACCGTGATCCGTAAAAGAATAAATTGATAAAACAGTCATCATCAAAATTACAAACTGACAAATTAGTCTTCACCAAAATTGAGAACTCCGCTTGTGAAAGGACACTTAAGAAAATGGAAAGTCAAGCCACAACATGGGAGAAAACATTTGCAAATTACAGGTGAGATAAAGAATTTGTAATTCGTACATTAAAAAAGCTCTCAAAACTCAGAAAACAAACAACCCTTTGTTTTTTTTTTAAATGGATAAAAGATTTCATAAATACCTCACCCAAGAAGATATATGAAATATATAGTCAAGTAAGCCCATGACAAGAAGCTTGAAAATATCAGTCATTAGGGGAATGTACATTAAAACCCCCAAAAAGAGGATTCCACGTTATCAGAATGGCTAACATTAAAAAAAGGGACCACACCAAGTGCTGGAGTAATCGGCAGTTTCATGCACCACTGAAGGGAATATACAATGGCACCTCACTTTGAAATATAGTTTCTTAAAAAGTTAAACATACCCACCATGTGAACTAGCCATTCCACTTCTAGGTATTTAACCAAGAGAAATGAAAGCATACACCCATACAAAGATATGTATATGAATAGTCATAGTAGCTTTACTGAGAGTAGCCAAAAAGTAGCAAATAATCCAAATACCCATCAACAGGTAAATAAACAATGTTACAACCATACAACGTATAAAAGGAATGAACTATGTGCACACACTCAACATGGACAAGTCTTAAGACGATTATGCTAAGTAAAAGCCACCACACAAAAAAAGATATACATTGTATGACCCCACAGATAAAACCCTAAAATAATGGGGCGCCTGGGTAGCGCAGTCGTTAAGCATCTGCCTTCGGCTCAGGGCGTGATCCCGGCGTTCCGGGATCGAGTCCCACATCGGGCTCCTCCACTGGGAGCCTGCTTCTTCCTCTCCCACTCCCCTGCTGTGTTCCCTCTCTCGCTGGCTATCTCTCTGTCAAATAAATAAATAAAATCTTAAAAAAAAAAAACCCTAAAATAATATTAAATAATCTCTAGCAGCAAAAAGCAGATCACTATTCGATGGGGGGTAGGTGGGGGATAACCAGGGAGGTAGGGATTACAAAGGAGCCCGAGAAATCTTTATGGGTATTAAAAGTGTTCTTTATCTTACTTGTGATGATGGTTTCACAGATACCTACATATGTCAAAACATCTTGTATTAGACACTTTATATACAGTTTACTCTAGGTCAAGCATACCTCAATAAAGCTGTTGAAAAAACCCCCAGCTGGGAATGCCTTTTCCCTGATGGCACGATAACTGCTACATTGTTTCCCCATCCTTTACCTTCAATCAGTAGTTAATTCCTAACCAGTCTACAGCCAACCTTTGAACAATGCAGGAGCTAGAGGAACTGACCTCCTGCAATGTAAAAAGTCTGTGTATAACTTTTGACTCCCCAAAAAACTTAACTTTCTACTAGCCTACTATTGATAAGAAACCTTATCAAAAACATGAACAGTCGATTAACATACATTTTGTATGTTATATGTATAATATACTGTATTTTTACAATAAAGTTAGCTAAAGAAAATGTTAAGAAAATCCTAAGGAAAAGAAAATACATCTACAGTACTGTAAAAAAAAAAAAAATCCATGTATAAGTGGACCTGCATTCCAACTTGTGTTCTAGGGTCAACAGCATTCTCATCTCTCTCTCCAGTCCCAGAACTATTACCCTAACCCATTTCTGACCTGTATTATAAAAGCCTCTCTCCAGTCTTCACCTCTCCAAGTCCCTTCCCACCCTGCGGCCAGAATTAACTTTCTAAAACGCAAATCATCATCACTTCAGACAGCTCCTGATTGCTCTGGAGATACATTTCAAACTCCCTTACTATGACTCACCTGACCCTCCCTCATTTGGCCTTTTCACCTTTCCCAGACTCCTTTCTGGTGATTTCCCATCTCACCCTATCCTATCCAGCCACACTAGTCAACAATGTGCCAGGTTATATAGTTTGGCACATGCTGTTCCCAAGTCAAATAATCCCCTTCCCTTTTGTCATTCCCCAGCCCACTCACACTGAGGCTTTGAAATTCTGCTCAGGGAATTATCTCCTCTGGGAAGTTTTCCACAAAACCCACATTGGGCCATTTGCCCTTCTCCCAATTCCTGAGAATTTCCCACATACTTTGCCACAGCACTCAGTATCATATAATCTCCCTCTTCAGACTAGATAGAAGCAGACTGAGTGAAAGACTAAAAGTGGAGACCAAGTCTTGTTCATCTTTGCTTTCCCAGAGCCGACCACAGTACCAGGCCCAGAACACATGCCACAGGATTAGTGAATAAGTGAATGAATGAAAGAACTGGTTTGGATGACCCCTTACACCACCACCTGGGCTGATCCTGTATTTCTTCTTATAAAGAGATGGGCAGGTGAAGTCTCTGTAGTACATTCTGGTAAAATAATTATTTCAAATCCCCTGGCAGGAGGCCAGGGGTCCCCACTCTGGCTGGGCAAGATTCATTACCTCAAACTGTTTTCAAAACCAGCTGGTAATTGACTGTGATTTGAACTAAGTGAAAGGTTAGGGAAAGGGAACCAGATTCCAGGAAAAGACAAGGCCCACAGCAAAAATTAATACAGCCTGGAAAAAGGCCCAGTCTCCTCCCAGTAAACTTCTTAATTTCATCCAGAAAGACACAGCTCTCCACCCTTGGGGTTATTCCCTTCTCCCAATACACATGTTTTGATATCCAAATCCAGCAAGGGAGGCTCCCAAGCTCCTTTCCCCTCAAAATCAATCTCCAGGCCCTTCTCACCCTCTCTGGTCTGTTCCCACATCATCCTTAATCAACAGTCCTCCGGGCCTCCCACATGAAGGTCCTCCTCAGCTGATCCCTTTAAGAGCCAGGACAGTGATCATCAGGTCAAGAGCCAGGCTGAGGGCCTCATTACAGGAGACTCCCAGAAGACCAGGAGGCAGTGAGAAGGCTGCAAGACCCAGCTGGCAACATAAAAAATTAAAAAAAAAAAAAAAAAATCAGGATATACATTTGGTGGATCACTAAAAAAAGGAGAAAAGCAAGCAAAACAAAGCAAAACTGTACCATCTGTGTAACATCCACAAACCCAGAGAAGACGTGCCTTCTTTCTTACTGATTTGCAATTCAAAAGTGTAATCACTTCCTCCTTCCAGATCTATTTCAAAAATTAACCTAATGCTCTTCCATATCTTGGTAATGACTGACCCTTTAATTTAGGGACGAAATTAGTTAAGACATGAGAACTGCTTTCGTGGAAAATAGCCAATGATTAGGGAAATTCACCATTTTGCATCTTGTCAATCCTTAAAAGAAGGGAAATGAATTAAAATGGAAAGATAGTCCTAGGCCTTTCCTACCCAGGGTAACTGTAACCAAACAGCATTGTAACCGTCTAAAATGCACCTCAAACATTATCGCAAGCTGCTCAAAGCGTTTCAAGTTACAAGCAGCACTGGCCTTTAAAATTCTCCTAGGTAGCCAGATGTCTATTAAAAGCTCAAACTGCCTGGGAAAAAAATATCCTAAAACAAGGGTCCAGGGGAAGGGAAGAGGTGACGGGAAGCTGGAGTGAACAGTTAACTGGTCAGGGATGGCAGAAGACCCCGGGTTCCCGACATCTCAGAGGCAGCCCTGGGGATGCAGTAAAGGCCGACCCTTCCCTTGAGTGGCCGGACGCCTCACCCAGGAGAGGACACAGAGAACTCTACATCGTCCTGGGGGCCAAGGCTGGGCCGGCACAAGACTTAAGCGGCCGAGACTTCAGCGGCCTGAGCAGGACGACGAGGAGGAAGAGGCGGCGACTGCGGAAAAGGGGAGGGAGGCCTGGGCCGGGTGCGCTGTAGGGTTGGAAAACGTGGGCGCTGCGAGCCTGCGCGCCTGCAAAAGCCCCCACTGCACACGTGGGACTGGGAGGAGGGTCACTTACTTGTCCAATCTGAAATTACATTTTAGCTAGCGGGGCTCTGCAGGTTGCCGCACGGAGCTGCACCGCGCGGAGTAGGGCGGTCCCTGAGGGCTGCTGCGGCGGCGCCCCGCCCCTGGCCCCGCCCCCACCGGATGCGGCCCCTGTAACACGCGCCCTGATTGGCCCTTTGAACCGCTCCGGAGATTGGCCCGCGCGTCCGCCCCCTCGCCTGTCGCCGGGGGCGTGGACTGCAGCCTAGCCGCGGCTCCTCCCATCTCTTGGACTTTTAAAGGCGCCGAGCTGACCCCCGCAAACTCTCCGCAGACTCTGGTGCGTGCGTGCGTGCGTGTGTGTGTCGAGTGTGTATCCTATAATCACTTCTCAACATTTACAGGACTGTTGTAGGCGGATGTAATTAATAATAATATTTACTGAATGCTTACTTTGTGCCTGGTCTAGTTTCTGATACTTTACATGAATTTATGCCCATAATCTTGCGGCCAGCCCTCTAAGTGGTGTCACAGTCTTCACATCTACAAAGCAGATAGGTCCTGCCTTTGCCCAAGTTAACAATCTGTGAGCTGTGGACACACCTACCTCATTGAATACTCAGGATGCTTGCCTTTCCTATAAGCTAGGTAGTATCTGTCCCTATTTATAGATGCGAAGAGTCAGAAACGTTTCCAGCTTGTTCTGAGACACACAGCGAGCTACTAGGGAAACAAAAGGAGAGTTCCAACCTGGGATCCAATCTGAGCTGTTTCCCTTGAAAAGGTAGGTTCCCAGGCTGATGGGACTGGAGATTTGGAAGATAGTTTAGCAAGTTGCTAAATCCAAACCCTTTGCTTTCCTAGAAAAGTAAACTGAGGCCCAGTAAAGGGAAGTGAGTTTCCAAAGACACAGCAGATATAAGAGGTAAGCACAGGTAAGAGCAGTGATCTCACTGAACTGGCCTATTTGCCATGTTCATTACATTCGCAGTCTGCTGTTCTGGTAACAACCCCTCAAATCAATAGATGCCCTTATCTTTGTCCTACAGGTGAGGATACTGACTCAGTGAGGGTGAGGCCATATGATTAGCTACATCTGCTAGGGGTCCTGTTTTGGGATCATTTTCTTTCTTCTACACCAGAACTCCTCCCCTTTCATTTCAACAAATATCCAAAGGACCATGGACTCTAGGAAGACAGGAGGTACTGGGATCTGATTACTTAGCACCTGGTTGCATTATAGTGTACAATAGGAATAATAATATTAAGACCTGTTCATCTTAACCTTTCTGAAGTACTGTGAAGAGCAAATAAGGTAATAGTTATGGGAATACTTTGTATAGGGTGAAATGCTGAATACAGGGAACATATAGCTTCTAGATCTTCCTCAGTGTACCCCAGGAATAGAATACACAAAACACACTTGTTGCCTCATGAGCTATGGCAGGAGGTCTCATTTTGGCTAGACTTGAACAAATGTGGATTTGCTGTCTAGACTTGATGTACGTCTCTGTTTCTAGGCTTTTTGTAGTTGATTTTTGGTTTGTTTCCTTTTATTATCATACTATCATTAGTAATAATAGCAATTATAGCCTGTGGCTAGAGCTCTAGTAGCTATTTTGGACCATGAGAGAACCATAAGAATAAAAGCCACGCACAGCAAAGCAACAGGGTGAGAAGGCCGGGGTTGCCGACACCGTGCCCCACCAGACCAACACCCACTGCTCACTTCCACATGAAAGAAATAAACTGCTGTCTTATGCAAGACCCGTTCATTCTGTGTTTTCTGTCACATGGGGCCAAACCTAATCATAACTGATACATACACCTTACCTGGTGCAAATCTTCCAGCAACTCTATAAAGTGATGGATGCCAGCGAGTATAAATGACTTGTTCAAGGTCATCCAGCCAAGGGACAGAGTTGTGATTCTGAGACCAATTTTCATTCTCAATTTCAATTATGACCCACCGCCTATTGTGAATGAATGAGTCCATTTTTTTCTAATTCCATTCCATTCATTTATTCTAGGGGGTGGCAAACTTTTTCTGTACGGGACCAAATATTAAATATTTTAGATGATGTGAGTCATACCATTTCTGTTTCAACTATTCAACTCTGCCTTTGTAGTGCAAAAACAGCCATAGATAATAGTAAATGTGTGGGTGTGACTACGTTTCAGAAAAACTTAATTTACTAAAACAGGCCAAGGGGTAATGTGGCCCCTGATTTTTTTGATATTAATGTTCTATCACAAAAATGCATTGGAACTACATTCCAGAAGATGGGGGATTGTGACATTGCAGACACCCTCACACTTTTGACCAATGTAAAGGGTCGTGCATGACCGTGTGATCCAAAAGAAGATCCCTAAACTGAGAGTTATGAGACTGGGCAGTGAGTTTATATCTGCCAGTGAAACCAGATCTATATCCCGCACCACCCCTAATTGCCTCAGTTTCCCCATGTATTAGGAACAAATAACAGTACAAATGTTATCCATACGTCCTCATTTTCTATGGCTGCAGTGAGACTGAGATGAGATGATACACATAATCATATTTCGAAAGCTGTAACTATTATCCAATTCTGTGTATATTGCTTCACCTCAGGAAAAGCCACATATCCTCCTCCGTATCCTTCAGTTCCCTGTCTTTATTCTTCGATCATGGAATTCATAGAATGTATCAAATGCCTAGCAATTATTGCTGCGTATGTTTATATCCCCTCTCCTCCTCTCCAACTCTCCATAAGGGGTTATTGCTTTACGTTGGATCAGAAGACTTGATTAGCAGAAAGTCTAGACAGCCCTCCGAGTTATTGCTGGGCCACATGGGGATCATGCACGGTCATTGTCCACTAGGCACTTCACAAGTCACAATGGAAAAAGCAGCACCCCGGATTTAAGCAAGACAGAAAGAAATGGGTTGTGAAACCCTGGAAACCAGCTGAGCTGGAAATTTGTGTAATTTCCTTCCTGCTCAGAGACAGTTCTGTAGAGCACCAGGACGCACACAGGAGACCCTGTGCTCCCTCTGATGACCCGGGGTGGCCTTGTGACTCTCTAATGGCATTCTCTGAAGGTTTTTCCTTCCATTCGCAACCTGCCCCCTCACCAGAGAAAAGACAAATTTTCCCTGAGATTCTTAGAGTCACGGCACAGAAATAGATATAGTTATTCCTTTACCTATGAATTCATTTATTCATTCATACGTTCATGTATCCATTCATTTAACAAAGATTCATTGAGTGTCTACTGTTGTAGGCACTAAAGAGATGGTGTTGAGAAGAACAGGTGTTCTGTGCTCACAGGACTTACAGTCGTGAAACAGACATTCAATAAATAAGCATGCAGGTATATAATGGACTCAGTTGCAAGGAGAAAGGGAAATAGGACACTATGAGAGAAGGAACTGACTCAGATTAAGGTCGAACTTTGATGATTTTGAGTGTTTTACATACATACTCTCAGGTCTTCAACAATCCTCTGAAGTGGCTAGTCTCACAACCATTGTACAGATAGGGAAACTGAGGCTCAGGGAGATCAGGTAGCTGGCCTAAGCCTATTACTAAGTTTGGAGCGGGCTGTGATCTCTCCAGTACTCCACAAACGCAGAAGGTGAAAATTTTCCTATCTCCCGCCTTTGCAAATGACATGCCTCCTCTGCCTTGAAAGCCGCCCCCTCCTGCTTCTCTTACCAGAATAAGGGTTCATATTCTGCCTTCGGCACCTAGCAGAGGGCCTATTCCTCTGCCAAGTTGCCACTTCTATTTGAGGACTCAATACATCTCTTCTAGACTCCTACAAGCACTGTTCGTTGTCTATTGTTCATGTGGTGCTGAACCTAGGACACCTTGTAGAGTGAATTCTTTTTTACAGGCTTGCCCTGATGTCCTTGCTCACAGTCCTGGGAGCAGCATAGGCTGCTGAAGCCAGACATACCTGGACTCTTCTCCCAGTTCTGTGTTTGCTGGGTGACTTACAAGAAGTTTCTTAGCCTCTCTGTATTTTAATTTCCTTGGAGAATAATAATATTGACTTCTTGAGATATACCCTAAAACATTTGTCCCAGTGCTAAACAGGTAGGAAGTGCTCCACAGTGCTCAGTCTTCCATCCATTTCCATTCCCTAGATTAGAAGCCTCTGGAAGGCAAGAACCATGCCTTCTACTTTACAGTCTCAGCAACCACCACAGGGCTCTGTAAGAGCAGGTATGTAATTAGTCTATAATTACGGCAGTGACAGCCCTTACCTGCCAACTGGGTCCCTCACTGCTAATGAAACTTGTTTTCTCCTGTCTTTCTTCCTTTCTTTCTTTTTCAACTTAGACTCTTTTAAACCTCCCTTAAACTTGATCCTCTGGCAGGAACAGGTGCCACTGCAAACACATTCTATTTTTTCCAAATCTACACTGTCAGCTCAGAAGGCAAATAACTGTAATAGTTCATTGAAGCCCAAACAGATCGTCAATAAGGGAAAACCACTTTCTAGAAGGGCCTGCTGAGCTCTCCACTCTGACTACCACCTAGAGCCATATTTTATACAGAAAATCATGAGTTTGTTCAGCCCTCATCTCTGAAGGATGCCAGTAGCTCATTTCCAAAGACAGGAGAGTGCTCCAACTTACTTTATTATTTACTGACTACTTATTACCTGTCCTTGGCTGCCTGCCTTCATGTCTTCACTCAGCAAACATCTACTGAATACTGAGCACTTGCTAAGGGCTAGGCCAGAGCTGCTGCTACCATAAAAGCACAGGTGAAGTGCTGTGGGCACCCCAAGGCGAGTGAGAAGAAGAGGGGGTACAGAGTACTAGGGGAGAGGAAAGATTGCATTAACTTTCCGCTGAGTGCTGTGTTCCGTACCTCCTCGTGCAGTCTCAGTGATTCTCCCCAACTCCCACGTATGGGGGTAGGGATTGCTGCTGAAGAAGGGAAGGCTCACAACGGTGAAACAACTTGCCCGAGGTCATCGATCACAAGACCACACATCAGGCTGCCAAAGAGGGAGTTTCTGCTGAGGAGCTGATGTGGGCAGAGAAGCTCATGCTGGATCTAAAGGCTTCCGATGAAGCAAGTCCTAGTAATCTCACTGGTTTCAACCCACAGCCCCCATTTTCCCCTCTGGGTTTGATCTGCTCACCCACTTCCCAGTTCCAAGACCTCACTCACCATCAAAACCAGTTCCACACCATCTGTATCTTTCACCCCTAATACCACCTGATCACAACCCCATAGCCTCTCGGCCGTGAGTCATTTTAATAAAAGTGCAAACTCCGTGATGAGCCCTGACAACAATGTGCAACCCTAAACCCCTACCAGTGTTTTTCTGCAACGAGGCAACAGGTGGAAGAAGAAAGTCCAGGGCCATGAGATGATGACAAGGCCAAAACAGAGGTGGGAGGCAGCCTGCTGCACGTGCTCGCTCAAGGCCCCGGGGCCCGGTCAAAGATGGGGGCCCCTGGAGCCTGGGCAGTATGCAGACTTTGGTTGGAAGGAGGGCGCCATGAACTTCTCTAGAATCGGGTCATGCGGAAAGCATTAGAGAGCATTGGGTAGTTTTCAGAGTAGATTCTATGGGAAGTTTCCTACAGGGTCAAGGAGAGACGGAATGAACTTCCAGGCCTTCCAAAATGTCCCCTTCCCTGCCAAGTTGTTCTTTTCTCCAGGACACCAGAGAAGGGGGCTAGTGGGGGCTGAAATCCAGACTCCACTCTGCTTGCCAAACTCTGTGCCTGTGCAGCTGCTCTGCCCCACCAGAGAGGTCAATTTTCCCCAATTCGCACAATGTATAAAACGGAATTTTGATAGCTTTGTTCTCCCCGTTGCCCCCATGACACACGCATGCAAACGCAGGTACACATCCAGCCACACAGCACATACACACAGACACACACAGAAGCACAAGCATATGCCCATAATTGCACAAACACACATGTAGACCTCTAGCCACACTACACACAGAGCACACAGACACGTACAGACGTGAACACCATGCATACCATATGCCGCACATGCATAAACAGGCTTACACAAATGCAAACAAAACCACAAGAAGGTGCACAGACGTATACCCACGGACACAAATATAGTCACATGGAGATATAGACAGACAAATCACACAAACACACGTACCCTCAGACACACACACATACACACACACGCACATATAGTCATACTCACTTTACACCACTCACATATAAATGCACATATATGTAGACACACAGACCACACAGATACATACACACATAAATACACTTATATACAGATGCAGATACACAGATATACACACGTACGAACGACGTTAACAAGAACAATTCTACTTTATCAATTTGACATGACAAATTCTATTACAAATTTCACTGGACAAATGCTTCACTACTGAAAGAAAGGGAATTAATTTGCTCTTTTAGAGGGTTCATTTTTTAAAATTCATTTATCAAATATTACTGATGACAATATGTAGAAATGAAATGATAGTGGGAAGAAAGGTATACTCAGATATGATAATGGCAGGTCTTCTCATGACAGGAGTCTGGCAATTAATTTTATTTTCAGTTTATATCATGATGAAAAATTTGTGACTTTCAATACTGCTACATAACATATAGAGTCAGGACTCCAGCGGCGCCTGGGTAGCTCAGTCGTTGGGCGGCTGCGTTTGGCTCAGGTCATGATCTCAGGGCCTTGGGATTGAGCCCTGTGTTGGACTCCCTGCTTAGTGGGGAGGCTGCTTATCCCTCTGCCGCCCCCCCCCCCCCGCACCGCTTGTGTGCTCTCCCTCTGTCTCTCTGTCAAATAAATAAATAAGTAATCTTTAAAAAAAAAGATTTTATTTTTATTTATTTGAGAGAGAGAGAGAGACAGTCAGCAAGAGAGGGAACACAAGCAGGCGGAGTGGGAGAGGAAGAAGCAGGCTCCCAGCAGAGCAGGGAGCCCAATGCAAAGCTCAATCCCAGGACCCTGGGATCACACCCTGAGCCAAAGGCAGATGCTTAACGACTGAGCCACCCAGGCACCCCAGATAAAAATAAAATCTTTAAAAAAAAGAATCAGGACTCCTACTTTATGGTTTATACATTTTCTCAGAACTTACAAGTATTGGTATTTACCCCAACTTCTTCCCCTGCCAAAGGAATTCTGGAGCTGCGGAAAATGTTATGGGGACTTGGCTGTAAGGGTATAACATTATTAAGGAGTATACTAGACAGGAATGTTTTGGTTGTAAGAAATAAAAATATAACTCAGACTTGATTAAATAAATAACAAATACAGAAACAAACCAAAAGGCAATTTATTGTCTCATATATTTTGACAGTTCAAAAAGTGGGTGAACTTCAGGAAAGGCTGGATCCAGGGATATAAATTATGTCTTCGAGGATTTTTATTCTCCATTTTTTATGTCTCAGTTCCTGTGTTGACTTCATACTCAAGTAGCATCAATTCATGTGGTAGCAGAGGTGGCCAGCAATTGCTTTAGCCTTATGTGTCCTTATGAATCCTGATGGGAGGTGGGTGAGTGTCTCTCCACGCTCCTATTTCTTGCAAGACTGCTGGACAAAGCTTTAACTGGCCCAGTTTTGGTCAAGTATCCATCCCTAGGGATGGATTAGAAAGAGGTAATCTTCACCTGAACCAGAAAAACTGAATAATGAGGGTTGAGGTTGATTCCCCAAAGTGATAAAAGACAGAAAAAGGAATATAGATTTCCTCCTCCCTACTTCCAGATATACTCATGGGTCAGGATCTGTGCTGGAGGCTGGGGGCACAAAATAAAAAATGTTCACATTTTTTTTCCTCTAGGAATTCACAGCCTAGTGATAGAAACGGCATGTAAGTAAATAGTACAGGATGTGGAAGGCAATAACCACAAAATAAAAGTCTGATAAAATAACCTTCATGAGACAACACGAAACAAACGAATAGGCAAGCACAGAGTGGGAAGAAATATTCATAAAACGTTTTTATCTTTTAACAACCCCCCCAAACATTCCAATTTTTAAAAATAGGTAAAAGGCTTGGACACTTCATAAAAGAAGGCACATGAATGGCCAATAAATCCATGAAAAGCTGCCCAACATCATTAGTTAACAGAGAAATACAAATTCAAACCACAGGGAGATACCACTACCGAACATCTAGAATGGCTAAAATTAAAGAGATTGACAACAAGTATTGGAGATAATGGGGAGCAGCTGACCTCTCCTATATTTGTGGTGGGAACATAAAATAGTACAATCGTTTTGTAAAATCATACATCTACACTACGACCCAGCAATTCATGCGTAGGTATTAACCCAAGATAAAGAAACACATACTCACAAAAAAAGATTTGTGTGTGAATGTTCATAGAAGCTATATCGTTAATAGCTCCAGACTGGAAACAACCCAAATGTCCATTAACATGAGAACGGATAAGCACATTGTGGTGGACCCATACCGCGGAATATTAGTCAGTCATAGAAAGGAATGAAGTACTGATACACGTAATGACATGAACGAATCTCATAGAAAGTTATGTCGAGTGAGAGGAGCTGGGCATAAAAGAGTACCAATGGTATGAGTGCATTTCTGTGATGTTCTAAGCCAACAGGATGTAAAATAATTTATGAAGGAAAATAAATGGCATGGGTTTGTCTGCGGGGTGCAGAGGTGGAGGTTAGGAGGAAGCCTAACCATGAAAGGACCTGAGAAAACACTCTAGAGCCACGGAAATGTGCAAAATCTTGATAGATGTGTGGGTTACACAAGCATACCCATTTGTAATTGTGCATTTCACTACATGTGAACTTCACATTACATGAAAAATGTATGAAAAAATAAGTAAGTAAGGTAGAGAGTGATGAAAGGTATAGAAAAATCAGGAATATCAGTTTGTTTCTAACTGTGGAAGCTGGATGATGGGTACAAAGAGGTTTGCTAAACTATTTTGTTTATTTTGTGTATGTTTGAAATTTTCCATAAAAATGAGTTTTTAAAAAGCAAATAAGTGCATGGGCGCCTGGGTGGCTCAGTCGGTTAAGCGTGTGCCTTCGGCTCAGGTCATGATCCCAAGGTCCTGGGATCAAGTTCCTCATTGTGCTCCCTGCTCCACAGAGATCCTGTTTCTCCCTTTGCCCCCCCTTTCTCTCTCTTTAATGAATAAATAAATAAAATCTTTAAAAAGCAGATAAACTCATATTTAACTATATGATGACTCCATGAGAAAAATAGGAAGCCAAACCACAAAACCTAGGGCTATTACCTGCCTGGGGAATTGAGGGTGAGAGCAAGGGGTGAAAGTGGCTCTTGGAAAAAGCATTTAAGAAGAGAGGACATTTGATTTTGGAGTTACTAGCCAAGAAGGACTAAAGCGGTTGAAAATGCCCAGAATAGCCCGTGAGCCATTAGAGAGCACCGAGGAGCTTCTGTGACAGGGCAGCCCAGGACTGCAAATGATGCGTACTCTTCTGAAACTACCCTTCCCCCATAGGAACCAGGGCAGCCGAGTGTGCAGGACGGAGGAACTGCAGTCAGGCGATCCTACTCGGAGTGTCCTTAGATGCTCTAAGTTACAACCCTTCTCTGCACTTCAGTTTTCTTACCTCTGAAGTAGGAGGATTTAACAAGATTATTCCTAAGGTCTCTCCCAATGCAGCAAGTTAGCTGTGACAAAGAAGGACTAAAACAAAGGTCTGAGAACCTCTGATTCCCATATTCTTCCTACTGCCGTGTTTCCTGTATTCCAAGGTGCACGCTCTTATTTAACATTTAACAACCCAGAAATCAACGCATCCTTACAACCAATGACATCAGATGGCCAGGCTCCCACAATGCCATAGTCTCATTTCCTGCCTGGAGGCCCTCCGTTATTATTCTGGGGGAAAATGACTGGCAACTGCAGCCATCGATGTTTTAGTCAACAAACCACCTTTGGACCGTTGGAGGAAAAAATGTGAATTGTGGTTGTTTTCTGGAAAACCTCTACTTGTGCCTTCTAGTGGAATTAAAAAAAAAAAAATGGCACCAACATCAGAATTTGCAAATTGGTACCAGTGGGCTGACAGAATCTTCCCAAGACAACAGCATTCATTGAAGAAATGCTGCATTCTGAGACTCTCTCAAGGGCTCAGTTGACAATATTGTGCACAAAACACATCAACAACTCAGTCAAAAAGTGCTGTGGAAGAGATGAACCATTCCAAGTGTGAAGAAGTCTTGGTAATACTTTCACCAATGTATTTTGCTTGTATTTCCCTTTTTACATATACCCAAAGGCAATATGTGATTTAAAAAAATGTATGTCTAAATAAGTCTAAAAGAGATTTTCATTCAAAATATATCTAAATCATGTCTATTTATATCTAAAAGATTTTTCAGTATTAATAAAATAAAATAAACTTGAAGTAATTAGAAAGCATCTTATGGCTTAATTGGCGATGCTTTTCCTTTCTAAGAGATATGTAAATTAACGGTTCAGCTGGTAGTCTTAACTGTGATGAAATACAATAGTGAAACCCGATGTCTCTGCCAGCACTCACTTCCTGCTTCTCTATACTCTTTTAAGACTCTAGATAAAGTGTCATGTCTGAGGGCTTTCTGTACTAGGAGCTGTCCTAAAGGCCTTACAAACATCCCCTCACCTATCACACAATAGCCTAATAGGAGATACCATTATCATAGCCTTTCATGTTGAAGAGCCTGAGATACCTTGTCCAAGGTCACAAAGTTTGCATCACTTCCTTTCTGAAACGAGTGGAAAATCACAAAGCGAACTTTTCCCAGCTTAGATAAACTTTCTAGAATCTGTCAATAAACAACAAAGCATGGAGCCCCTGGGACTTTGGGCACACCGCAGAAGGTTCATAGGTTTAGAACAGGCTCTCACATACTCCTCCAGGGAGGCCAGCAGCACACAGCAGCATGGAGACAAGCTTTGGAGTCAGACAGAACCAGGTCTTAATCTCAACTCTACTGCTTACTGGTTGTGGGATTTTTAAGCAAACTAGTCACGTTCTCGGAGCCTCAATTTCTTCCTCAGTAAAATGGAACTAACATAACCTAACTCCAAGA
This sequence comes from Ursus arctos, assembly GCF_023065955.2. Classification (NCBI taxonomy): domain Eukaryota; kingdom Metazoa; phylum Chordata; class Mammalia; order Carnivora; family Ursidae; genus Ursus; species Ursus arctos. The sequence continues at coordinate 57,934,403 of NW_026622786.1, forward strand.
GTTGTGTGAAGGTTAAATAAATTCACTCAATTATTCATTTATTCAACAATTATTCATTTATCTACAGAGTGCCTGTTGCATGCTAGGCATTGTACGTAAGGTAAAGTGAATACTATACCCAAAGCCCCTAGCAGAGTGTCAGGTACAGAGCAGACAGACACTCTGGAGAAAATTTGTTTTTGTTTTTATTTTACTGAACCTATTTCCCCTTCATACCAGCATATCATTTTCCTTTGGGGGAGTCCTCTCCACCCCCAACCTCTGCTGCTATAATCAGACGCTCTGTCTTTCCCTTGCCTGGCCAGGAGCATGTGACCCAAGCTAGGTCATGGGTATGTGTTCTCTGGAACTTGAGTCTTCAGCAAAGAGACTGAGACTGAAAATGGTAGGTGTTCATGCATCCCACCTCTGCCAGAGCTCTTCCACCCGGGACCGAAGCTGTCTTCGTTCCTATTCATTTTCAAGCCCTATTCTCCAGGCTTACTATCACTTTTATTTGTTTGAAGTCACATTCCAAAAATTCTCTTTTCATAAGTTACCTAGAAATAGTATTTGTCACTTGCAACCAAACAAATTAGATGCCCAATAAAGAAAAAAAAAAGTATTACTGATTTAGGAGAATAGAAGAAGTAACCAAAAAGGTTAATTGATGGCACAGAGAAGTTAGAAGAGCTCATTTTGTTAGCATATATTCTAAATTCAGAATAGTTGATGTCAGATATTCTAAATAACAACGCCATTGACTTACATTGGTTGGTGTGCGTGTGTGTGTGTGTCTGTGTGGGTGCTTATTATGGGATAGACATGTATAGACATGTGTACACATTGTCTCATCTAAGCTCATAGGAACCTGTGGAGTAGGTATCATCATCACCCTGGTGTCCTATGAGGATGACATTAAAGCTCAGAGAGCTTTTAAATAAGTTGTTTATAGGACCAGCTACATAATTTGTAGGGCCTAGTATAAAATAAAAATGCAGGGCCCCCTATTGAGAAATTATTATGAATTTCAAAATGGCAGAGCACCTGGGTGGCTCAGTCAGCCAATTGTCTTCCTTCGGCTCAGGTCATGATCCTGGAGTCCTGGGATCAAGCCCCATGTTGGGCTCCCTGGTCAGTGGGTGCTTGCTTCTCCTTCTCTCTCTGCCCCGCTACCTGGCTCGTGCTCTCTCTGGCATGCTGTCTCTCTCTCTCTCAAAAAAATAAACAAAATCTTTTTTAAAAAAATTTCAAAATAGCAACAGCAGAACATTAAGTTCAGAGTCCTTCTGGGCATGGTTCTCCCCCTATAACTGCACAGGTCACATGCCCGTAAGTTTGGCCCAGCTTGCTTAAGCGAGTAAGTGGCAGAGCTGAGACTTAGAACTCATTAATCCAGAAGTCCATAGTCTCATTTTATAAGTAACCCTACAATGGGAGTGCCCCAGATCAAAATAGTACTGCCACCCACTCCAGATCATTCAGACTGGCTAGGCATTGCCCTCAGCCTCTACCCCATAGAGCAGCTGAGATACTCAAATGGAAGGCTGGTAATGACAAGGCCCTCAGAGATGCCTATGGAAAAGTCACTAATCTAGGGCAGTAGTGACAAGTCTTGTTGTCCTCTGCCTGCCTCCTGGCTTTTCAATTAAGACCCCACCCTTTGAGAGAGTTCTAGGCCCATTAGAGAAAATGTGGAAGAGGGTGAGCAGGGTGGTGAAGGAGCTACACACAAGGGTTTATGAAATTGGAAGTGGTTAGCCCGTAGACCAGAAGAATCACAGTTGCCATCAACTCTCCTCCCTGCTGAGACAGAAGCTCTGTGAGAAGTGGGCTCTCCCCTGCTCACCCCAAGTATCTGGAACAGTGCCTAGGACCTAGTTAATGCTCAATAAAAAGTAAATGAAGCAATTAATTAAACTGTTTACTGAATGCCTGTCAAGTAGAAGAGGAATTAGACGTGTTTTTTTCCCAAGGAGGAACATCGGTTCCAATGCAGTTGATGGGTTTTGACTCTTGGATATGGGAAAGTTCTGCATCCCCAGGATGGAACAGGCTGCCAGGTCCCCTTCAAAAGAGGGACTCCAGTGTGGACATGTGACCAGGGTATTCCCCAAATGCATTTCCTAGAATACCAGAAAATAGCAAAGAGGTTTCTACTCCTAAGTAATTTCCAACTGATTGATGGTGGCAGCTACCTGGGCTTCTGTGGAAAAACTGCTCACAGGGAAGCTCAGTGAGCAATACTGCTGTTCTTGAGACATCTCTCTAAACCTTAATGCCTGTGACTCCATGACCTTGTACATTTTATCCAACCCAGAACTCTTGGGTAAGGCTAACTTCGATGCCCCGATTGATGTAAGGCCAAGAATGGAAACGAAGTTCACCAGAGCTCATCTCTGTGTGTAGCCAGACCAATCTGCAACTCTCCTGCTTTCAGGAGAATTTTCTACCCTAATTGGGACAGTTGTTTGAAACACATTGTCATTTAATTTGATTAAATCTACAGTTGTGGGGGTTTTGAGGGTTCTTTGGGTTTTTTGTTTTGTTTTTTCAGTTTTGGGCTTATATTTCAGTTTTGGGCTGTCTCTATAATATCCAAACCTACTGGGCAATGCTGGATGTCAGATTCACCGCGCTTACAGACATCTGCGGGGAGAGAACTCTGAATAAATCTGTCTAAATAGTGATGATGAATTACATTACTTCATAGTGATGTTAACCTTTGGAGGCAAAAGTCCAGACAGGTTGAGGAATAGAAAATGAGGACATAAGTGGGGGGACAATTCCATTAGCTGTAATCAAAAGAAAAGGCCAAGAGGGGATTAAAATCTATAGTGTGTTCAAAAAGGGCAGAGACTAAACCACTCCAACTTTGAAGGGAAAAGATTATATATTTGCCATTGTTTCCTGTTTCTTCCACCAAAAGAGTTTATTAATTTACACTTAAGACTCTGCCTGCCTCGGTTAGCAAGAGTTTTTAAAATGAATGATAGACTTACTTATGTAAAACCAAGGAAAAAAAAATCTACCAGTACAATTCTCATCTCCTCTAACCCATATTTTGTAACTTTATTTAGATCGGGGATTTTAAACCTGGAGATCCAAACACTCCATTTTAAAAGATAAAATCCAGAAGGTCACTACAACTTTATTAGAATTTTAGATTATGTATATACATTATATATATATATAATATATATATTATATATATATATATATATTTTTTTTTCCTCCCCCATGTCAAATGATTCAAAGTTGTTTAAGACTGTTAAAGAGAGGGGCGCCTGGGTGGCACAGTCGTTAAGTGTCTGCCTTTGGCTCAGGGCGTGATCCCAGAGTTCTGGAATCGAGCCCCACATCAGGCTCCTCCGCTAGGAGCCTGCTTCTTCCTCTCCCACTCCCCCTGCTTGTGTTCCCTCTCTCGCTGGCTGTCTCTCTCTGTCAAATAAATGAATAAAATCTTTAAAAAAAAAAAAGATTATTAAAGAGAGTCTCTGATTGCACTTCTAGAAAAAAATACTAAGAAATTCTAGATAGACTACCTCATTTTTGAGGTATCCTCTTTTCTGGATTCAGGTATTCATCAAATGTTGAGCCATAACTAAACACTATTCTATTTTAACTAAATGCTTCCTCATTTAACCCTCCTTGGAGGTAGGGAACATTGCCTGCAGCTCACCTTTTTCTTTCTTATAGAAAACAGACTCTGTGCATTTGAATAATAATCATCGCCACCATCTACTGAATACCTCTGATGTGCTCACTGTTTTTACATCTCATTTAATCTTACAACAGTCTTCTGAGGTAAATGTTATTTTCTGCCCATTTCTACAATGATGAAGTCAATGATCCAGAAAGTTAAACAACTTGTCCAAGCATATTTAAGTTGGTATATGAAACATGGGTTTGAGCCCAGGCCTCATTTCCAATCCTGTTCGTTGGGCACTGCACCCCCCTGCTTTTGCCTGATAGCCCGGGGTACTTGCAGCCGGGCACCCTTAGCCAAGCCGTGGGACATACCACCCAGCAGGGGCTCCCCGGCCCCCCCAGCGTTGGATTTCTCACTGACCTCACCTCTTAACCAGTCACGCCAGCTTCCCTTCCGTGGACGCACATTTTCAGAAGAGGGAATACACGTCACCAAACAGGAGCAACATAAAAACATCCGATAACTTTCCACTCTGGAAATCGTTCCCAGGCTCCCGAAGCTGTGTCTGTAAGTGCTTGTGTGTTTCCTGTGAGACTCTCTCACGAGAGAGTCCTCTTCTGCCTTATGGGGACTCCCGGGAGCTCGGTGACTAGGGCGGGGAGAGCTCTTCTGGGTGCAGATCAAGCAAGACAGCAACCAGGGACTGACGGTGTCGCACAGAAGAGAGCTCCTCGCCCGTATTTCTGATCCTCCAGGGACCCACCCCTTCTCCAAGGAACCTCTCTGCCTGGACGCTGGATGTCATTGGCACTGCCAGGCAGCTCCCCACCGCAGTCAGAACAGCCAGTGACGAGGCGGGTGAGAAACATTTCACGTAGCAATGTCCCCCCACTCGCGCATGCAAGCTTTGATTTGCCGATCTGCGATGTGCCAGAGGCTTCCGAGGTGCCGTAGGTAGAGTTCCTCCTCAGGAGTGTTAGGGGGGCCACATGCGACATCATAGTTACAGTAAGCGTGTAGTAAGAGCTAAACGAGTGCTATTTTTCAAGGAATATGAAAGCAGAGAAAAGGTAGCAATAAACCCTCCTGGGGGTGTTCAGGAAATCTTCACAGAGGAAGTCACATTTAAGCGTGGTTCTGAAAGAAGAGTAGGAATTTTCCGAGAGGAAAACAAAATGGGGGTAAAGGTGTTTCAGAAAGGTCTGGCACAGAGGCTGCACAGTTACAGTGTGCTGGGCGAACACCATGGTTTAGGTCTGACTGCGATGGAGAGGTACCGGACCCCTGAGTCTGAGTCCGAGTCTGGTGCGAGACCGTGAAGGCCTGTGCAGGTCCAAGGTCTTGACGCTCTCTTGTCTGTACGACACCATTCTCTTCTCAATTACTTAATATTTTACAGCATTTCCCCCTAATTACAGTAGAAACGTGAGTGGGAAATAGAAGTTTGAAAGGACTCAGGACAGAAAAGAGAAGGAAATGACTGTTTCAGTAACACAGTGTCCAAAGATAGAAACTATTAAACAGAGCTGTACCAATAATTTCAGCTTTAATTAAAGACATGTGGGACAAAGGACTGTGTACACAATGTGAAGAAAACAAATTACACCAAAGAAAATGCTTTGTTTTTTCTTCTTTTACTTTTTTTTCCTTTTCTTTTCTTTTTTTAACATTTCCAGAAGAACTTCGGAGAAGACATTAGGAGCTGGGAAAGTGTAGTTAATGAGTGTCTGTTCTGTGTTATTGTTGCACAACATTGAATTCTTTGTAATCCTTAGTTCATACTATACTCTTATCATTTTAATAATGAGTAACACTCATCATTAACAGTAAAATAATCTATTGTTGCACCTGCCATGGAACCTGAGAACTAGGACGTTGGTGCTTCCCCGTGTGTTCCTCTTCCCTTCCCCCTCTAGCCCCATCCCAAATAACCACTTTCCAAGCTCTCCAACTTGCAAAGTGCGTTCCCTTCCTTTGATGGACAGTATTTAAAAAATGGACAGTTTGTACCCGCACACATTTGTATTTATTATATTACAAAGACTCAGTCACTCGGATGCATATAGCTTTGGTTAATTCCTTTCCCAAGGAATTATATTGTGCATGCAGTATATGGTGTCCATACACCACCATGTATTCACCTATTCTGCTGTCGAGGGGCCGGTGGGAGTGGGGGTGAGGATTTGGGTTTTTCCCTGATTACCTACTCTATGAAGAACTCTGTAATTTTTTCCCATCTCCAATTTCAAATCTCCCCCCAACTCTGTGAACTGGATATTATTAGCTTTACTATATGGGTGAGAACATGGAGACTCAGAGAGGGTAAGAAACTTCCCTGCCATCACATGGCCACTCAGCAGCAGAGCCCAAGTTTAACTTTAACCTGGTTCTCTGTGTATCCAAAGCCTGCAGTATCACTTCTTCCCTTCCTTGGAGGCCCAGTTTTTCCTCTCGATCCGGTGTGTTCCAGGCTCAAGAGACTCCCCCCCCAGCTCACTTTTGGTTTTTCTGAGTCTATTTTATGAGTCACTGCTGGGGTGAAGAGGGGATTTCCTGAGCTGCCCCTGCCAGGGGATGTAAAAACAACCTGCTCCCCCAAGCAATTCCATGGGTAATAGTCAGCTGCACTGAAAACTTCGGGACCAGCCAGCTGGGTGGGGCAGCACTGACCTAGTGATCTGCAGGAATGAGTTTCCTCCTTTTCCACCATGTGTGTCCTCAAATAGGTAATAATAATAATAAAATAATAATAATAATAATAATAATAATAATCCTTTACTTGGGAACAGAGCTGTACCATTTCCAAAGCTCTCTCTCTGAGTTAGGAAAGTAAGTATTATTAGCCCCATTTTGCAGATCAGGAAACCAGGTGTCAGGGAGATTGTGATTCAGCTGATAAGGGGTGTCTTGGAAAACGGGACTCGAGGCCAGAGTATGTTTTTTCTACACACACATCTCCTACTTAAATGAAAGCTATCACACGGTGATAGAGACTTTAAGAGCATCTGAACACCTGATATTCAGGACATTCCCCAACACAATCTTCACTACCAAGAGTCCCTTTCTTTCCAAAGGAAAAATACCCAGTCAGCTCTCTAACCACATACTGTCTGCAAACCACAGATTTTGCTAAATGACAGCCACAATACAGAAAGAGGCGGGTGACAACATGATGTGGTTTGAAGGTGCCAGGACAGAACCCTCCCTTTCGGTCTCTTTCCACGGTCTGCCACAGACAGCGAAGCCTCACTGCTCCTCCCCTGCTGCCTCCCTGTTTTGCACCTCAAAAGTGTGAGATCTAGCGTAGGTTGCATTAAGAAAAGTGACTGACAACTTAGACCAAGTGTTAGCTGTGTGTTCTTTCCATATCACACTGGGACACTGTCCAACAGGCTTACCCCAGGATTGTTTAATTCTCTCTTGTTTGGTACATCATGGACTATTGTTTAAGGCCCAGATTCTGTGAAGAAACATACCAACATATAGACTCCTTTTTCGAGCGCAGATGAAAATGATTTTTGTTTGGAAGAAAAATAACCCCAAAGATTATGGTTTTATTGCCCTGTAGGACATTAGCCAGTTTTGTCTTATTTAGACATTCTTTCTTCAGCACACATAAATACGTTCTGCCTTACATATTTTTTTTAATGATTTTAACTAATCAGTTGGTTTCTTCGTTAAGGATTTTGATTAATCTTGTACGTGTGTTCCCTTTATAATTGCTTCTATTTTTCAGAAATTATACTTAGACAAGCCTAGTGTTTAATGCCAAAATGAGAGTTTCCAATTATTATTACTGCATAACAAATTATTCTAAAATTAGTCATGTAAAACAGCATCCATTTCATTTACCCGCAGTGTGGGTTGGCACTTGGGGAAGGGCTTGCTGGGAAGTTGTTGTCCGGGGTCTCTCCTATGGTTACGGTCAGCTATCTGCAGCGGCCGTAGGCGTCCATAGGCTTCATTGGGCTGGATGTCCAAGATGGCTCATTTTCATGGGTACAGTTGATGCTGGCTGCTGGCTAGCAGCTCAGCCAGGCTATCAACAGGAGCCCCTGTAAACAGCCTCTAGAGCAGGTTAGTCTCAGGGAGTCAGACTTCTTAGACAGTGGCTGGCTTATCTCAGGACAAGCATCCCAAGAAAATCAACAGAGTCCATACTGGCACTTCTGTGGCACCTCACTGGTTAAAATAGAGCCATGGAGAAGGAACATATACCCCACCTCTTTTTGGGATGAGTGTCAAAGAATTTTTGGACTATGTTTTAAAAAGTCACATGGGGAACCACTTTGAAGCTTATAGTGGGAAGGAACACTCACATCTGAGTTATTACATTATCAAAAAGATAGTTGGGGACAGAGAGGGCAAGAGCGGGTAGGAGAAATAGAGGTAAGGGAGCCAGAAAGGAGAGTTTGTGCTACTTGAGGTTAAAAAGTGATTGGAGTCTTTGTTCATTCAGCATCATGGGAGGGGGAAGAAAGAGGCACATATTAGAGGTAATTCAAATTAAAAATTGAAAAGATTTGGTAGCAGATTGGTTAAGGCTTGCCTTATTAGCTCTGTAATAAAGAGTCTGACCCCATTTTCATTATTATTTTTAAAAAGTATTTGGCTGCTGACAGCTTTTAAGCCTCACTCTCCCTCTGCTCCTTCTTCCCCACAACCAGGGAAGCTGATAAGAAAGCCCAGTACTCCCTCCTTTGGCACCCATGGGAAGTTTAAACCATGCATGGAAACTCTCACCCCAGCCCCACCCGACCACCATAAAAACCCCAGCCAACTCTCCTGTTCCTGCTCTCTCAAGCCATTTTTTGATGTGCTTGGAAGCCACCCTGCTCTCCCCAGAAAGTCTCATTGTACGAATAAGAAACCTTTTATAATTACCCCCTTAGCACATGTATGCCGTCATCATTCTTGACATGCCAACCACAGTCTGGGTGGGGGTCCATCCTGCACCTTTAGAGTGATGATGACGAGTTCCCAGTCACACCGTCTGTAGTCATTTTGGTTTCTGAATAGAAAAATGATAATAGTTAGCATTTATTGCTTTCTATCCAACAGGCACTGTGCTGGCACTTCTTCTGTTTGAACTCATTTAATCTGCACAAGAGACCTCTGAGATGGTACTGCTATTATCCCCATTTTACAGATGGGGAAGTGGGCCAGAGGAGAGCAACCAGTGGAGGGGAGGGATTGACCAAGATAGTCAGATTGACCAGACTTGAAGTGTGGTTGAGAAGCTGGTGGCCCCACTGACTAAGAGAAAGAAACTTGGAGAGGGTCCACCTCTATGGGAAGTTATGCTCAGTTTCAGGCAGGTTTAATTTCTGATGAAAGGGGGTATATAAATGAAGACATCCTTTGGCATTTAGAGATAGGAGTTTATTCAATAGAAAATATATTGGGCACCATTTAAGTGTCAGACTCTAGATAGGTCCCCAACAGAGCTCTGGTTCAGGGAACAGAAACTGTAGAGTCACCAACATCCTGGACACTAGAGCTGAGATTTGGATGCCAAGAGAAGGAGAGAAGCCTAGGGCTGTGAACTCACATTCAGAGCAATGGGAGAAAGAGGAAGAGCCAGCAAACCAGACAGAGAAAGGACAGATCCCCTGAGTAGGTGGGTCTGAAAATTTTTTTAAGAAGCTGCCATTTCAAAATCAGACAAAGCCTGGAAGCCAGTGGAGTCAGTCATATTTCTTTGATTTGGAAGTGTCTCTTCACTTGATGGCCCTTTTTAGTTATGCAGACAGAAGGCAAATGGGCACCCACTGCCAGAGGGAATGCTAGAGCAAAGCACTTTATTTTTGCCTTTAAGAGGCTGCCCTCCCTTGCTACTCAAAGAGCGTCACTTAGGTGGAAGTAGGAAAATTTGTAAAGAGACCCCAACGGCATGGGGATCTGGACTCCCTTTAAGATGTTCGACTTTATTACATCTTTCCAACAATCAGAGATGGCCCCAACTGAAGTCTCCTGGCAAAAAGGACACCAAGGGTTCCTGAAAAGGGATTCCCCATGAGGAAATCTCTGAACTGATTATCCAGGTTGAATATCAGCATTTAGGCGGCGCAAAGGAAGGGTCATTTCCATCAAGTGTGTGGCCTGTGGTTCCGCTGATGGGAACACTTTGAGCACAGTTAGGAGGACAAACGTGCAGCAGCCTTGGCCGAGAATAACACTGGCAGAGTAGCACTGCCCTTCCTTAAATCTCTGCAGCTTCAAAAGTGTCTAAAACAGCTAGAATGTCACTGAGTCAGGAAGTGAGGGTGAAGGTAACCGGCCAGGACCAGACCGTGATGATGAGCTCCTGCAGCCGTGTCAGAGGCTGGAGCCACTGAATGTGAAAATGCGACATTATTTGTAGCCCAAGTTGATGAAGCAGGCCATGCAGTTATGAGGACAAAAAAGGCATAATCTTCACAATCTTGCTACCATTCTTTGAATTCTCATTATGCACCTTGTCTTGCAGTATTCCTGTACCTGAAAGGTGCTTAATATATGGTAACTGATCAATAACATTCTTATTAATCTCAGTATATTATTGGTTCTGGTGGTTAAAGCACTAACTTTGACTCGGTGGTCAAAACAGTCCTGGTAGAATAATCAAGTAACGATGCCGACAGCCACCTGCCTTTCCAATCTCATTCCTCAAGTAAACCGTGAACAGTGCAAGAAGGGCTATTGTTTGAGATAAGGAAGGAAAGGCTGCTGCCAAAGGCATCATCACAACCAAATGGCAAGTGGTGACGATTCTTCTTCCTGCAGCTGGAACCTTGACGGGAGAGGGGAGGTACAGTCCTCACCCTCTAGGGACCATTATTAACTGGGTCCCTGATTAGCAGAAGGAGGTGGCTTTGTTTGCTTATTTTTACCCTGAACACACAGCCCAACTCTGGGGACTCTGCCAAGGGAAAAAATAATTACTTGTAGACGGGGGCAATCTGGCCAATCTGTGGATTTGGGAGGGGGGACTTCCTTATTGTGGACGTCTGTCCTCCTCTTCCTCATTTTTCTCCTCTGTCTTCCCTATCTTACCTCCTTGACTTCTCTCCATCCCAAACACAAATGCCACATTTCCTAAATTCCCACCCACATGACCTGGGGAACATTTCCTCATCCCACAGATGTACCACCCAGCATGGCTCTGTGTGTAAGCAGTTTTGGGAAACCCAGGACACCAGACACCTACCCTTCCTAGAAATTCACAGGGCAACTCACCATGCCCAGAACTCTGGGAAATCCTGTGGTCAAGGCACCATTTAACTCTCTTGAACCCGGGGCTTCCTAATCTCCTTTGCTCACAAACACAATCATATTTAATTACTTTTTCACAACGCTTATTCATATTTCTCAACACTGGGATTCGATTAGGGCAATCCAGGAAGAGGGGAAAGTATAAGGACACAGAGGTATGAAACAATTTTGTTGGACCGGGCAATGTGGAAGGAGTGCTGGGGGAAAATATTAAAGAATTGTGTTAGGGCTCGTGTGCCTAAAGAACGGGGTGCAGAGAAAGGCTCATAAGGCTCATCATAAGGAATCGGTTTCATGGAGGTCCCTAAAAATTCTAGTATGAAAGCAAGTAAGGAGGGCGCAGGCAAACTCCATTGCCCAGCTCACCGTTGAGCCTCATATGCTTCCTTTCTATCTGGGGAGTGAATTGGAAGATGGTGATGGACATGCCCAGCAGGGAAATGAGGGAAGAGACCTGAGTCGTAAGCTGGGTGTTTTCATTTTATTCTCTTCAGTGCTTTCCAGCTTTTGTCTCATTGTGGCACACATAGGAAATTATTGTAGTTTTGGTTTTGTACAACACACTGCAGTAAATGGAGGAGGATGCTTGGTCCAGAAGAGGAGGGATCAGTATCTCAAGCACCCGGTAAGCCATTTGTGCCCTGATGTGGCTGGGAAGTGCGGCTCCAGGTGCTAGGGATTACCTGAAGAGTTTTGAGCATCTAAGTGATCTGATTAGGGTAGCATCAAGGGCTCTTGCGGGTTTTAGCTGAGACCCAGAAAAAGATCAGGAGCAGCTGGTCCGTCTAGTTCCACAAACTTGCCAGGGTCCTCCCACTACAGGATCTTGTGCATATGTTTTGCTTCTGCCTGGAGTTGTTCCCTCCAGCATTACTGGTCTCTACTTTGTCCTCCTCCTCATCCTTCTGCTCACAGCTCGAATATCACGTTTTCAAGGAAGCTGTCCCTCATTTCTCAAGATCAAGTCTCCTTGATCATAACTTACATATGTATTTTCTCCCATGCCACTAATTTTAATTGACATTTGTGCATTCATGTTATCATATGGGCTGCTCCCAGAGAGACCAGGTATTTGTCATACTACTTTCCCACCTGGAAAGCACACCCCACCCCGACTTCTCATAGTCATCCTTCAAGGTCCATCTTGGATTTCACTTCCCATCAATCTCCCCAGTTGAAAATACTTCTGCCCTTCTTCCTGGTATTCTATAAATATGATTTCTGCACATCTTCAGTAGCTTTGTAGAACAGACATTTAGGGATGTTTTGCCTACCACTGCTGTTTTCTGGGACTTGCCCCCTGGGTCCCCCAGGTCCTGTCACATAGTCACTGTGGGGCCTGCCAGCTTCATTCTCTGTGACTCCACCTGAGGCCCCAGCTCAGTAGAGAGCAGGGAGGATACCGGAGCCAACCAGTTCATTCTCTGGGATTTTAAGGTCTGGGTTAGAAAGGTTGCATCAACCTGTCTTATATACCTGACTTTCTAAGATGCAGCACCCTGGAGATGTGAATGGCTATGGTTTTGGTTTGTAGACAATTGGGGCTCCAGTGAAGAAGAAAAATGAAGCTGTACTCAGAGAGAAGCAGGGCCAAGATAATGTCCCAGCAGCACCAGAGTCTCTGTGGCCAATGGTTCCTGAACCCCAACTATATCCAACCCTCGCCTTGCCTTGGAGCTGTGACCTATCCGTGGATGCTTCCAGTCAATTCCACATAGCTTAATTTGAATGGCTTTCTGCCACTCTGTCGCCAAGAATACAAACAAATTCATATGTATAGACCACTCTTGAGAGCTTTTTGGGATGACATTCACGGCTTGCATCAAGGACAACCAGGATAGAGAAAGTTAAAACAGCAATGAAACATCACAGAGTTTAAATTATCGTTTCTAAAATATGTTTATCTGAAGTCTCCACTGGAACAGTACAGTACAATGGGAAGATTATAGGCTTTGGAATCAGATTTGGGTTTGAGGCCAACTATTTTTCCCAAGCAGAAATTGTGAGTCCAGGCAATTGACTGCACTACTCTGAGCCTTAACTGTCAAGTGGTGATACGAATACCTACCTTAAAGAGTTATTATCACATGGTGTCACGAATGATACATTAGAGGACTTGACATAGAATCTGGCTCACCACAGGTGCTCAGCATTCCACATTTCACTGGATCTAAGATACCATCAATCATCGTAGGCATCATGATTCTATGTACCACTGAGAAAGGAAAAGCTGATTAATCTATGACATGCAATTGCTTATATGAGACATTCTGATTTTGGGGGCTGTTAAACTACGAAAAGACATGTGCCTTAGAATCAAGGAAATGCAGTACATGTATCAAGCATAGGAGATCTGGGCAATAATGTCAGGTCCTGGTGATACAGGAGCGAACGAGACTGAGATTGCTTCTCGAGGTGCTAGGAGCTAATAATTAATACATTTCAGATTTTCCAAAGGACACTGAATCACCTTAGATGGTGAGCTCATCCCCCTTGCAAAGATGCCTCAGATCAAGGAGTAAAGCAGCAGAGAAATACTAGACTTTAATCCTCTTATATGTTGTTAGATCCTATAGCAGTTATATTTTCATGCTCTGCATACAATCCAAAACAAATTGTCTGCTTACAATTAAAATCCTGCTGAGTTTCCAAGAGTCCAGCCCCCAGGGAGCTATTTGAACCCCATGTCTTATCCACAATGACGCAATTCTACTTTTAAGGGACAATTAAGGGGTTTCCTTGTAAGTCAGGCCAAACTTTCTCCAAAATACATGAAGGAAGTGCCTGGAAAAGAAAACGTTTGAGACTTGTTTTCCTACTGTCACTTAAGAAGAACAATTTCCAAAAAGGACTGATTTTTAAAAAAATCAAACTTGGAAGGGCCTGTGCTTTATAGACCTTTACAGCCTTTTAGGAGAACAGAACAAAGTCCCTTAGGAAACTTAATGTAACAGTAACCAAATGTCCTTGTTAAGCAGCCATTTATTGGTCTATTAAATCTGATCTGAACTGTGATATTTTGTGGTAAATCTTTTCTCCAACATAAATTGCTCAGTATGGGCTTCTTACGGCATCTCCCCCTCTGGAGACAGCTTTTACATCTCCGAGAAAACACAAGGCTGTTTGCATCTTCCTGGGCAACTCCTGCAGGAGGGGAACTCTAAAAACATTTTCTTTATCTCATTTACTTAGGAAGACTTAAAAATGATTTTGGAGATAGTTCAGGCCCATTGCTTCATTTTATAGGTGAGGCAGGACCAACAATTAATTAATAAGTACTAAGTATAATCAGGCACTGTCTTAGACCCTGGGAATGCAGAGATGAATAAAAGGCTTTCCTCTGCTCTCAAGGCACTAGCCATCCAGTGGGGAAGAGCGATCAGTAAGCTCAGTGGTAAGTGCTAGACAACTGAGGGAACCCCCTACAAACTAGGGCTGGCAGCTGGGAGAGGGGAGGAAAAGGATCTGTATTGGTTAAGTGCATTGTCAGGGTCCCTGCAGGGACCAGGACTCATACAGATGCTTTAAATGAAGAGATCGTGATGAAGGAACTACTTACAGAATGTGGGCAGAGCAAAGGGAGCAAACGGGGGATTATTTGGGGCACCCTGAGAATAGTAAGTGAGAAGCTCTTCTCTCCCCTAGGGTCAAAGGGATAAAAGGAAGAAACAGTGTATTAGAGTTTGGTAAGGACAGGCGGGAGAAGCAGCCTCTTGCCAGGAGCTGCAGTCATAGGGGGGTCATAGCGGCTGCCAGAAGAAAGGCGCCAAAGCAAAGAGCAGGGAAGAAATGCCTCTAATTTTCTAATTTTCCATTGGTGCTTCTTGTCGGCTGAATCCAACTGGAAGCCAGATTGCAAATGTGACATAACTTCAGAGTCGGCCTCCGGAAGCATAGAGCAAGGCGGAGAAGGGTCAGGGGGAGAGCACAAATGCAGACGAAGCAGCACATCTGGCATTTGCAATCTCTCAAGGTGCCTAGGTGTGCGTGTGTACACTTGTATGTGCGGGCACTCACACCCACACCATTCACTTACTTAGCAAACGCTTACCAATTACCTACCATGTAAATAATATCGATAAAAGCTGCTAGAAACAGTGTCTTGGTTTTAGAAGTGAAGGATAAACAAAATGAAGACCATCTTTACCTTTATGAGCCTTCTAGTCTCGTGAGAAACATGAATAAGTAAATAACCCATAAAGCATAATGAGTATTACATTAAGGAGAGGTCAGGAGGCCTTAGGAGTATACTGGGTGGGGAAGGAGGTAATCCAGTCTAGGGCCCATAGAATATTCCCCTGAGAAAGTGACATTTCAGAGACTTGGGGGTGGACAGAAGCCCTATTCACTCACCTACAAGCGTGAGTGGCAGCGAAAGGAATGTTTCTGGTGGAATGAACACATGTGCAAAGGCCCCGAGGCCACAGTGGGTGTCAAGTTCAAGGGTCTGAATGACGTCTAGTGTACTTGGAGCTTGGAGCATGAAGAGGAAGTGTTGAGAGGTGAAGCTGGTGTGGCAGATTGTTTGGGGCCAGATTTTGAAGTCTAAAGATGATGAGGAATCATCAAAAATCTTTGATTAGGATTTGCAGGTTTGAAGAGTCACACTCAGGTTGTATTTTTCTCTCAGTCATCCTGCTTTAAGGGGATACAGACATGGTAGTGCTCAAGACAAGTCTTGAGGACAGTAGGAGCCAGTCAACTGATAACAGTTGAGGATGGTGGCCCCGGCAGAAGGAAGAGCATGTGCAAAGGCTCAGAAGCAAAAGAAAGCAGAGCAGGACCCAGGAATTTGGCGAGTGATGAAGTGGTGGGGCAGGTGATGGGACAAGTGAGAGATGACTCTCTATTCCACCTATCCTGAATTTCAGGGCCACCAACCATCTTACCATCACTACGCATATGCTTTCATTTATCTTAGGTAAATACCTGGCATTGGAATTGCATATGTTCTCTGTGTCTTTGCTTGTGCTTGTTCCTCCGTCTGGAATCCCCGGTCCTACCATCTAAGAAAGTTGCTTCGCAGCAGTTGTGGAAATACTAAGAGTGCCAGGGCAAGATAAGAGGATGCACAGCCAGCAGTAGCTGAAGTTGGAGAGGGGGTGGGAAAGCAGAGCAAGGAGCAGGGCTCAGAAAGAAGGACAAGCACTGGGGGGGGGGGGTGGTGGCAGTAATTTCAGAAGGGAATCTGTAAAACGAGGAGCTTGCAAAGCTGTTGAGTTTTAAGTCATGATACTCAGCTTTCTTCAGGGTCGTTCTGTGCTTCCCTTAAAGCTGCAAATCTTGGTGCTTGTTGCCAAACCAAATGATTAGTTCTTTCCCATTAATATTCAGTAATACCTGAACATAGCCTGCTTCATTCCATCACCTGCCAGGTCCTCTCTCAGAACAGTGATTCAAATGTGAACTTGTACAAACCATTTGAATGGGATTTTGTGACCTGTATGAAAGAGCTTTCAAGTTAGCCTGGTGATGGGTATTAAGGAGGGCATGTATTGCGTGGAGCACTGGGTGTTATATGCAAACAATGAATTATGGAACACTGCATCAAAAACGAATGATGTACTGTATGGTGACTAATGTAACATAATAAAAAGAATTACAACAAAAACAAAAGGCCAAAAACATTAAGCCATGCTTAAATCCCTCCATTGTTAGAATAAAATCTAGGTGCTGATAAAAAAAAAAGAAAGAATGAACTTTCAAAATGTCAGTATTCCTTAATCTAGGAATTTCACTAATAATTAATAGCTAATACCACTGTGGTAGTTAATTTTATGTGTCAACCTGGCTGGGCCATCAGGCACTCAGATATTTGATCAAACACTACTCTGGGTGTTTCTGTGAGGATGTTTTTGGATGAGATTAGCATTTAAATTAACAGGCAGGTGTGGGTGGGCCTCATCCAATCAGTTGAAGGCCTGAATAGAACAAGACGCTTCCCTAAATTACAGAAAGCTTCTCCTGCCTAACTGCCTAAATGATGGGGCATTATTTCCCCCCCCCCCCCCGACTTTGGATTTGAACTGACACATCTATTTTTCTTGAGTCTTGAGCGTCCTAGTGTTTGGGCAGAAACTATCCCATTGGCTCTTCTGGGGCTCAAACTTACAGACTGCAGATCTTAGGGCTTGTCATCCACCACAACTGCATGAGCCAATTCCTTACAATCAATCCATCAGTCAATCATTATCAATCCACCTTCTATGGTTTTGTTTCTCTGGACAACCCTAATACAGCAACCAAATACTTACCATACACAGGCACTATTTTAAGTGATTTACATGTATTAGGACAGTTACATCTCACTAAACCCCCTGAAGTAGATACTATTATTTCCATTATTGATGAGGATAAAAATAAGAAAAGTAGAGGTGACATGCCACATGCACACCTGGCATGTCAACTCTAGAAACATACAGAGCTGGAATTTAAACTGAGGCAGTCTGACTTCAGAATTAGTATGCTTCCCACCGTACCACATGGCCTCTCCAATCTATGTAGACAGGTTATGTGGGTTAAGATCTCTGCACAAAGATGTGCGTTGCCATATTACTTATCCTAGGGAATATTTTGATACTTTCTAAAGGTACAATTTATTCACAGTAAAGGTGCACACATCTTAAGTGTTTAGTTCAACTAATTTTTTCATATGTATGTAGACCCATGTAACTGCCACTCAGATCAAACTATAGACATTTCCAATACCCCAGCCATTTCCTGCTTGCCTCTTCCTTGTCAATAACCCATATGCAGAGGTAATCACTATCCAATTTCCATCAACATCATTTTGCCTGTTCAAGAACTTCATATAAATAGAACCATATAGTAAGTGTATTTTGTGATTGCTTTTCATGATGCTTCATGTTTGTAAAGTTCATCCATTTTTTTTGTATGTGTACATCAATTGTTTGTTCGTTCTTATTACTGTGTCCTATTCTACTGTAGACATTTTTCACAATTTCCCAATCCATTCTCCTATTGATGGACATTTGTGTTGTTTCCAGTTGGGGACTGTTATGAATAAGTTGCTAAAATATTTTCTTACATGTCGTTAGCAGATATGTACCTTCATTTCTCTTAAGTAAATGCCAGTAAATTCCTGTTTCACTGTTTTAATTTATGCTGAAAAACAGTTTTCCAAAGTGCTTTAACTAGTTTACAATGACACCAGTAATGTATGAAAGTTCTAATTGCCCCACATCCTTGATAACACTTGATATAGCTAGGCTGATTAATTTTAGCTGTTCTGGTGAGTTTATAGTGATACTGTGGCTTATCTTGAAATTCCCCTATAGCTAATGAAATCAAACACTCATGTGTTTGGCCATTTGAGCAGTCTCTTTTGTGCAATACTCATTCAAATATTTTTGCCTTTGAAAAAAAATCAGGTTGTTTGTGCTTTTCTTATTGATTTTTAGAAGCAGTTCTTTACATATTATAGGTATGAATTATTTGTTGGATGTATGTATTATACATAATGGCTTCTAGTCTGTGGCTTGCCTAGTCACTTTTTGATGAACAGAAATTCTTAACATTAATATAATATTATTTTTTTTCTTTTAAGCTGAGTTCTTGTGTCCTATTTAATATATCTTTCATATATCAAAGTCAAGAAGATATTCTTCAATATATTTTGCGTTTAGCTTGATTGTTTTAGTCCTCGTATTAGGTTTTTAATGCACTTTGAATTAGTTTTTGTGCATGCTGTGAGGTAGAGAACAAGGTTCATTTTTTCCATATGGATATTCAATTTGCCCTGCACCATTTATGGAAAAATTTGTCTTTTTCCTACTGAATTTGAGGGTTATAAATCAAGTGACCCAATACGTGGGCTTCTATTTCTGGACTCCATATTCTGTTTCAGTCAGTCTATTTTTCTAACTTAGCACCAATACTGTATTGCCTAATTATCATAACTTTATAATGAGTCTTGAAATTTGCTAAAGTCCTCCAATTTTGTTCTTCTTTTAAAAATTGCTTTGATGGATGCATTTTTAATTTTTAATATCAAAGCAATAAAGAAATGGCATAAATTATAGTAAAGCCATAAAAATGCAATATTATGCATCCATAAAGATCAAGTTTATAAAATTTTGAATGATGGGGCAAAATACATAAATAATACTGAGTGAAAACAGAAGGACATCAACTTGCAAAACCTGTATGATCTCAATTATGTAAATAAAAAATATAAGAAGACGATGAAAAGTAAATATGGTAGAACATCAACAGTGGCTCTCTCTTCAAAATGAAATTATAGATATGTTTCTGTCTTTTTTTTGTTTATTTGATCTCAGACCCATTCACCACTTCCTAAGATCTTTTTGTATTGTAGCGAGGTAAACCCCGCAAACTACATTTCCCATTTCTCACATATTCTGGCTCTTCGTCACTCTGTTAGGATTGGCCAGTGCAAGGCAACAGACAGAGGGTAGGGGTGCGAGGAGGAGAGAAGACAAGGGATTTCTGTACTCCTTTCTGCTTGCTCAGGTAGCATGGCCAGGGTGACTGTGAATTCTCAGTGGTTGGCAACCCCTTGGTAACCCCTCCCTCTAGGCGGCTCTGCATCTTAGCTCTGTTAACGCTACTTCTTTCCTTTGTCCTGCCATCCTTCAGGGTGACAGTGGGTTTCCTGCTAAGTCCTGGGTTACTTCTCCATCCCCTGTTTGCATCTGTAGCTCTCCCAAGACACATGAAATGAGTTTCTCGTATTCCATTTCCTCCCTTAAATTACTTGGTCTGGGTTCTATTTTTCTCACTAGACCTTGACTGACTTGGTAAATATTATTGACTTAATTGTATTTTCTACGTTTTTAGACATTTGTTAAACTGTACCTGGATGGCTGTTCTAATTTTTTTTTCCAGTTTTTACCCGAGATGCTAAAAAGGAGATCAAACATTTGGAAAATTAACTAAAAATTAGTGTCTACTGTGAATCAGGCACAAAGTTATCAATGAATTGGCCACAATGGTTGTACTAGATGCTACAGATACAAGAGCAACAGAAGATGCTGCAGCTGGACTGAGTGGTTATCTTACTTTACTTATTTACTTATTTTTATTACAAAAGGAGAGCACATACCGGGGCAGGGTGCAGAGGGAGAGGGAGAGAGAGAATCTTGAGCAGGCTCCATACCCAGTGCAGAGCCCAGCGTGGGGCTCAACATGGGGATCTGTCTCATGACCCTGAAATCATGACCTGAGATGAAATCAAGAGTCAGATGCTTCACCGACTGAGCCCCTGGGCTGAGTCGCTATAAAGCCTCTTTTTTTTTTTTTCCAGGAAATTTATTTTATTTATTAAGTTTTTATTTTAATTCCAGTATAGTTAACATACAGTGTTATATTAAAGATCTTCTGATCTGGTATTCTTTGTCTCTCATTTCTATAACCACAGTGAGCAGAAAGTATATTGCAGAGGAAATGGAATATAGAATAAATGCATTTTTTTTGCAGAAATGATAGACAAAATTTGTTTGTACCCTATAATCATGTAGAAAGGGCAGGCCTGAATGTTGGCTCTTAGGAAGGAGTCCAGAGACAAGATAATGAGAGACACAGAGAGAGATACAGAGAGAGAGAGAGAGAATATGAATCTGGAGGGTTTTTCTGTTATTGGTTGAGCTCCTCTTTTGAGGGCAAAGCTGGAGAGAGCAGCCCCTTCTTCTCACTGAAGGTTACTTCCCTTCCTGTCAACATAAATCCCTTAAGGGTCATTGGCAGAGAAAACTGTCGTTGTTTTGTTTGTTTTTCAGAATTTGGGAAAGAAAAACTAAACTCTGTAGACCAACAGAAAAAAAGGCTCTGGGAGGTAGGCAGAGGCCAGGTTGGTGTTTCTTCAGAGAAACATATGGGGTCTCTGCACTCTCCGTGTTACACTTCTTTGGAATGACCAATGATCAGGACTTGGCTTCTCCCTTTCACAAGTCATTGCTCTCAGAGACAGCATGGTGATGTCTAACAAACTTAGGGTTTGGATTCAGAATACCCAAGTCTTGGTCTAGGCTCATGCTCACTGTCTCTCTCTCACATGCACACACTCGCACACACACCTGCACACACCCGCATGAACCCTGGCTGACGTGAGCAGTTATTCTGTGAACCTCATAGTTGGGGATAATCATACTCACCTGACAAAGTCCGTCTGTGAATTAACTCTGCTGCTGTTTGTGTCTTCATATTTCCTCATGTCCTTGTGAAGAGAGTCCCTACTCCTTGATATGACATGCACAGCCTGCATCCAGCACCTCATTTTCCACTCTCTGTTCATCTTACTCTTCTCTGGGTCCCCTGTGAGTGCCCCACCCCGAAGGATGTGTATATTCCTCCCTGCTCCAATTCCTTCATGCAAATACTTCTCTCTTCACACAAAGCCCCTCTGTCCATGATCTGGATAGCAAGCCTCTCCTCTTACTTGAAAATTCAACTTTTACTTCTTGGTGAAATGCTCCCTTGTTCCACAGGCTTAGTTAATTGCTCACTCTTTGTTAATCCATTTTGCCTGTGTAAACTTCCAATGTACTAACTGTAACTGTGTGTACATCTATCTTCCCGGAAGGAGTAAGATTTCCTGCAGTATAAATCTTTGTGTCCTCAGTGAGAAAACCCTGAATTGGTCCACAGCAAGTGATGAGCAAATGTAGTGAGTAAATAAATACAATTTCAAGTTTGGAGGTGAAACAGTTCTGGTGAAGTGTCAGGGACTAGCAGAAAGATTGAAAATCCAGAGATGGATTCTGACCCCAATTTTATCTCAGCAAGTGACCTCCATCTCTCTGGGCCTTGGTTTCTCATCTTAAAGCAGAAACATGGAACTAAATGGTCTCCAAGATCCCTCTCAGCCATTCTGATGACCCTTCCCTTGTGAAATAGCAGAGATTCTAGCCCTTTGGCTAAGGGACCCACCTCTGAAGGCCATTAAAAATAACCACAAAGTGAAGCCTGAGGCAGACGGGTGTTGGAATAGTGGAAAGGGTGTTGAATTGGACAAGAAAATCTAGGTTCAAGTAAGTCTTGTCTCTACTACTTCCTATAATCTATGGGACTCTGCTCAGAGGAATAATTTCTTTTCTGGAAACTATTTTTCTCATAGTGTGGGGGAGAATAAAGTCTTAGCAAAATATGTGTCAGGATTAAATTGGTAATACATTTTAAAAGTCTAACACTCTCTACCAAAAACAAAATATTGTTGTTTTGATTATTCTCTCTTACCAATTTTGGGCCTTAAGAGATCTACCATGAAAACCAGAGGAGCTTTTTGAGATGATTTCTTAAAAGGGATCATTGATATTAAATTACTGGCCAGGAATTCACACTCTGAATTTTGTAGTCAAAAGCTTTACAATGCTCACCCTACCATCTGCTTGATTGCTCAACTGCAGCCCTCAACCACTTTAGCTTTGAAGTTAGACATGAATTAAACTGTCTCCAGCTTCTACATGGATGGAAATTATTCAGTGGTAAATTGTCTCATAAACTGTGGTCAAACGTGCCATAAAACAAACACAATGAAAAATGTAAGCTGTGTAATAATTTCTCAGTGTTACCAGGATGGAGCGTGAGGGCTCTCAGAACTTGGAGAAGTTGATACATATCTGCTCAAATAAAGCAGTATTTTCTTCTTGACTGTTACTTCAGTGGGAGTAAGCTAAGATGTCAATTGTGTATCTGTATATTTGTATATGTATATGTGTTAGTGCATAATCCCTATGATTTAGGTACCATAAAACATACAGTATTTCATAGTATTTTCATCATAATAGGGATTGAGAAGAAGATGGGGTTTTTACTCTCTTCCACTCCAGATTTTTCTCAGAATCCATCTATTGACCTACAACTGATCTTTCTGGATAATAAAAGAGGGGGAAATGCAGGCACCCAGTTATCTATGTGGACCTATACATCTCTTCTCTCCCTATTAAGGACACTGAGAAGCAGCAAGCCAGACAGATCTGAGAATCATGGGGCACCACTCTGGAATTCCTGCTGAGACTATAGAATTGTAGGGTGGCCAGTAGGGTTCTAGAATGACCTAGAGACTCAGAGAGGAGCTGAACCCAGAGGAAAGTGGCCATTTGAGTTCTTTCCTCATCTCCCACCTAACATAACCTTCTAGAGAAGTGGGAGAGAGATGTGCTTTCCAGAAAAGAGGGAAAGGGAAAATTGTGGGAGTCATTTTACAGTTTGTGTAGATACGAATTTGTGTGCGTCATCTTTTTAGCAAAACAGCATTGGATTTATTGTCTATTTACTTCATTGGTTGCTTGGCAAAAAACAAAACAAAACAAAAAACTGCTTTCTATGGTGATTATGTCTTCATAGACAAAACGGGAGTTACTACTCATATGATAATGAAGGGCTCACAGAATAATGGTGAACGGCTCAGGCCCTGAGATCAAAGGACTTAGAACCCAATCCTGGTTCCGCCATTTATTAACCATGGGTCTTTGGACGAGTTAGAAAAGCTCACTGGTCTCAGTTTTCTCATCTGTGGTGGGAGATGCTCTTAACACTACACCTCATAAAGATGCTGTGATGACAAATGGGATACTACTTGTAAGGCACTTGGAAGAGTGGCACTTAGACTTTGCCTGTGCACGTTTGTTGTTTATTATTCTGCTTTGTGAGCTTCTTAAGGGCGGGGACTATGGATTCATTCATTCAACAAGCAATTAGCAACCGTGTACTTTGTGCCGGGCATTGGAGCTGCAGAGAGGTGGTTAGTCCACAGGTGCTGAGGAAGGGGCTCCGAGTCTAGTGGGAACAAATAGGTGCTTCTCTGTAAGGACTCAGATACGTACTATACAAAGTATATGGAAGATATTAAGGTATTAATATTAATATCGTAATAAAGATATTACGACCCAGAGTCGTAATGACTAATTTGGGCCTAAGAGACCCAAGTAGGATTCAGCCTTGAAGTTCAAAAGTCATATGCCAGATTAACAAGGCAGAGAGAACTTTCCAGGGGAGTGTGTATATTCTCTATGTCAGATACTTACATGTGTGTAAATGTATGTATAGTCAAGATTGTTAAACCATCTGAGACAGATGATTTTAAATTTCCAGTCATGATTACAAATACTCTGACCTGTCAGTGTTTGTTCTATATGTTTTCAGTCAATTTTAGGTAAACAAGAGTTTATGACTTCTATATTTTCTTGGCAGAGGTTCTTTTAGTTATCTAGTATTTTTTATTCTACTAATGCTTTTTTCCTTAAGCTGCTTTTGGCTTAATACTAATATTGCTATACCAGCTTTATTGGATTTATATGTGACTGTTGTATCTTATTTCATCCACTTAGTTTCAATCTTTGGGCCATTGTGTTTTGGATATATTTTTTTCATGAAGCATGTAGCAGGCTGTTTTAAAAATCCAATGTGATAATCTCTAGCTTTTAATAGATGAATTTAATTCATTTACAATTAACTTGATTACTATTTTTTGGATGTATTTCTGCCTTTTTAAATATTTTCTTTTCTCCTTATTATAAACAGCATTTGGCTGTTTTTAAAGCAAGTATCTAGGGGCGCCTGGGTAGCACAGTCGTTAAAGCGTCTGCCTTCGGCTCAGGGCGTGATCCTGGCGTTCCGGGATCGAGTCCCACATCAGGCTCCTCCGCTGGGAGCCTGCTTCTTCCTCTTCCACTCCCCCTGCTGTGTTTCCTCTCTCGCTGGCTGTCTCTCTGTCACATAAATAAATAAATCTTAAAAAAAAAAAATAAAGCAAGTATCTATAGGTAATAAATGCTCTATCTTTTGCGGATCTGAATATGTCTTTAACTCTGTTTGTTATGGACTGAATTGTGTCCCCACCCAACCCCAAAATTCATGTGCTGAATCCCTAACTGCCACTGCCTACATCAGAATGTGACTATATTTGAAGGTAGGACCTTTAAAAGGGTGATTAAGTTAAAATGAGACCATTAGGGTGGGCTCTCATCCAATCTAACTGGTGTCCCTATAAGAAGAAGAAATTTGGACACACGAAACAAGCACAAAATAAATACCTATTGTTTAAGCTACCCAGTCTGGTATTTTATTATGGCAGCCCTGGTAAACGAATATACCTCTGAATGACAGTAATATAAGACGTGGGTGTCACAGTCCGATCTTTTCCCCATCAGCACGTGTAGATATCTATGGAGTTCTGGCTAAGATTGCTGCTGAGTTACCTGCTATCCACTTCACAGCTGTTCAGTGGTAGATAATCTGTCCCTTTTCTCTAGTAGATTTGAAGATTTGCTTGGTATCCATGATGTTCTACACTTTTTATCTAAGTACAATTCGTTCTATTTTTATTTATCTTTTGGCCCTCGTGGTGCTTTCAATCTCAGTCCAATGGTCTGGTCTGCCTTCCATGCTGAAAAATTCTCATCCATTATCTTTTCAAGTACTGCCTTTCCACTCTTGTCTAGAAGAGAATCAATAGCAGATAGCTTGGCCTGAATCCTAGTTGCACAGCTGTTCTGCTCCCTCCTGGAGCTTTATACAAACCACAGCTCTGGGCAACAGATGGTAAGACTTTAAGCCTCCCTTCATGGTTTGGAGAGTCCTGCCCAGACTCTCCGTTTTAGTTCATGAGATTCACTCTGGTTCCCTGCCACATTTGGTTCTCCTTGCTCCAGAAATTCAGCTGCATGGCATCTTGGCTGGCCAGGTGAAGAGCCTAGTCAGCCACACCTTTAGACACTGATTAGTGTTATGTTTTGGTTCTGTTTCTGGGTGTGGCTACAGAGATGCTTATCTTTCTTTTTTTAACCATTTTTTTTAACTTTTATTTTAAAATAACTATGGACTCACAGAAGAGTTTCAGAGATAGGACAGAAAGTTGCCATATACCTTCCATCTAGCTTTCCTCCCCTAATATTAGCATGTTACATAACACAATTAGGTTTTTAATTTTTTTTTTTTTTTTTGTAGTTTATCTCTTAGTTCTTGGCTGTTGGCACTCAAAAACAGTGGAAGCATGAACTCATTAAGGCATAGCAACCAGAAATTCTGGGCCAGGAATCTTCCTGTTGACTAACCACAGAACCATTCATTCATTCATTCAACAAATATTTAGGCACTTGCTATGTTCCAAGCACTTTCCTAAGCACAAGGGATGTAACAGTGATCAAAACAGGCAAAAATCTCTGCCCTTGTGTTACTAAGATGTTAGTGTTGGAGACAGGAGATAAAGAAGATAAAAATGGTAAAATATGCAGTGTGTTATATAGTGATAAGCACTGAAGAGAAAAATTAAACATGGGAAGACGATATAAAGTGTTGGGGGCAGGGAGGGATATTTGTAGTATTAAATATGAAGGTTGAAGAAGGCTTTACTGAAAAGGACAACTGAGTGAAGACCCAAAGAGTTGTGATCACGAGTCCTACACATACCTGGGGTGGGAGTGGGGGGGAAACTGCCCTCAAAATAACCTTGAGAAGTAGACATTATAGCCACAAGAAAACAGATTCAGAGGCGTTAAGTAACTTGCCTCTGCATGCAGCTTGTGATTTGGACCCAGGTCTTCCTGACCCCAAAGCTTGTGCTCTTATCTGGGTGGCTAAGCATAGATTTACAAGGAGACGCACACCCCTTCACAGGGTGCATTCTGGTCCTTTTACTCACAAAACTTAGCGCGAAGCCATGGTGTTCTCATAAACCTTTCAAGAAAACCCTAGAAATCTATTTACAGAGTACTTGAGGTTTTTCAACAAGATGTTTTCATTGAACAGGCTGAGCTTCATAAAATATGACTTTGACCTTTCCAGCCAGTGGTCTGGGAGTTGAGTGGTCATGGCTAGCCTGGAAGGTGGCCAGTGCCCCCGTGCAGGGCAGCTCGTTTGTCAGCTCCCACACTAATGGGGAAGCTAATAATTCTTTCCAAGTGTGTTTGTTCTTATTTTGCTACCTTTGGCCACGCATATCATCTACTTCCATCAAAATATATCATGGAAAATGACTCCTTCTGAGCAATCCCTACTAATTCTTACAAAGCAGAGAGACATATTTATATATTTATTTTATATTTATATATTGTTTATATTGTAAAAGGTTTGGATTAGAGGGATTTTAAAGGACAGCGCATATAATTTGTTCTTTAAAAGGAATGCAGTAATAACAAACTGAACCCCAGTGGAGGTCTTCTGAAGTCATATTAGTGTTTGTAAGACTCTCCTGGAGAGTTTAAATGCAGATTCCTGAGCCTGACCTTCAGGAATTAGATTCAGGTCTAAGATGATGACAAGGAGTCTGCCTATTCAACAGTTACTCCTCTCACAAGTGACATTCTTTGGGACAGGAGGTCAAATGTCGATTCCTGCTGAGGGAACTAATGGTCTCTCCAGGATCAGCCCCAACCTACATCAGTTGTCCTACTTCCCCTTCCCCTGGCTCCTTGCTCTTTGCCCCTTACACTCATCATCTCATGGACACATACCCTGACCGGTCACAGGAATTCTTATTTCCTTGGACTTCCCCTCCAGTATAGTTTTGTTTCACGGAGTCCCTTGCTGAAAAGCTTTTTCTCTTATCCCTGAATATCAGTCCTGCCCCTTGTTCAAGAATCTGCTCAGGGCGCTTCACTCCATAAGTCTTCCTAAATCTTCCAATCAAAATGAATTTTTCCCTTTTCTGTGTTTCTACAGTTTGAAAGAAAAAGAAGAGGGAGTATAGAGGGAGGCAGAGGGGGACAGAAGGGGAGCAACAGAGGAGAGAGGAGGGTAGAGAAGGGGCATGGGGAGGGGAGAGAGAGAAGGAAAAGGAGAAGGAATTCTTCTGTGATGGATCTTAACATGGCTTGCTCTCAATGGATCCAAGTGGTGACTTTTATCTTTCTATCCCTCTGAAGCCCAGCACTGGTTTTTGCACAAGATGTTCACTAAATCCTTGTTGATTCAAAAGAACAGATGAGTATTAGTAGCGATTAGCCCATTAATGATTAGTTTGAAATAAATGAAGTTCCACCTGAGTACTAGAAATCACTGGTCTCCTAAGTAGATTAAATGACTGTGCAAAAGTCTTGCCTATATACTTGTATACTTGGCTAAGAAATTATTTTTGTTTTTGTTTTTTTCCTTTTCACATTTCAACTTTCACCCTAAGCTATGGATCAAATCTCATTGTAGTTTTAAAAGGTCACTAGTAGATGTACTTGTTGAGACTGTGCAGTATACTGAGGTTAAGACTAATGGACATAGACTCTGGAGTTAGCACTGCCATTCATTGCCAATTGCTGAATCTCCCTTATAGCGAAACAAGGATGTTTTCTCTCCATTTCTTAAAATGTGCATAATACCTCCCTCACAGGTTTTTATGTGCATTCAATTAGATAATATATTAAGAACATTAGCACAAAGGCTAACTCAGAAAGTGCAAAATAAATGGTACAATTATTATTGCAATTGTTCAAAATGGTTCCCTCTCCTGGAGCACCTTCAGAAAAGAGCTGTACTCAGTGGACCCATTTGCAGCCTCTGCATCTAAAGAGTCAGATACCATCACGGGCTAAACTGTTTTGTGGTTTCTCATGCCTGTGATGGTATGTAACCTTTTCTCATGAACTTTGTCAAAATGGTCACCTCTTTCTGCTCCTGGCTCCTTCCTTTCCCAGCTGAGTATAGGACATACTGGCTTTGGTGGTGCCTCTTCCTAACTCTGCAGAGAACAGTCCCTGAAAAAATGAAGCTAGGTGTAGGTCCTCAGAGAAAGTATAACAATGGCATTCTATGTATTAAATGTTTTATTTGTTTAACTTAATATTTTGAAATAATTTCAGACTTGCAGAAAAGTTTCAGAAATAGAATAAAGAATGTCTGTCTGCTTTTTATCTAAATTCCTCAAATGTTAACATTTTTTCCACATAACCGCCATACTATTATCAAACGTATAAAAGGAACATTGATACAATATTAATAGCTAGTGTATATTTCTCTAATGCAAATTTGTCCTAATGCAAATTTCTCCAGCTGACCCACAGATGTCTTTTCTCTGGTCCAGTACCCAAACTAGCATCACCGGTTGTGTTTTATTGCCATATCTCCTTAGTTTTCTTGAACCCAGAACATGTCCTGAGTCATTCCTTGACCTGATACTTGATACGTAACCTTGATACCTTTGAGAACTGACAAATTATTTAGTAGACTGTTCCTCAATTTTTCTACTATTTCCTCATGATTACTTTCTGGTTATGCATTTTTATCAAGAATACCACAGAAATGCTCTGTCCTTCTCAATACATTTCATCAGGAGGCACATGATCACCATTTGTCCCTGTCTTGGTGATGTTTACTACAATCCCTTGGTCAAATTGTCCTCAAAATGGAGATACTGTGGAAGTATGCAAAAATTTTGTTTCTCATCTTTTTTTTTTTCTCACTAATTTTATTATCTATTGAAGATTCTTGCCTGAAACAATCTTACTTTTTCTGGTTGCCAAATGATGATTTTCTATTTTTCTCACTTCTCATACAGTCATAATTTGGAATTCTATTCTAATAAAGAGATTTCCCTTCCTTCCTTCCTTCCTTCCTTCCTTCCTTCCTTCCTTCCTTCCTTCCTCCTTTCCTTCCTTCCTTCCTTCCTTCCTTCCTTCCTTCCTTCCTTCCCTCCTCCTTTCCTTCCTTCCTTCCTTCCTTCCTTCCTTCCTTCCTTCCTTCCTTCCTTCCTTCCTTCCTTCCTTCCTTATTCATATACACATTCATTTGCTTCAATATGAACTCATTGATTCTTATTTTAGTCTTTGGTTATAACCTATTGCAGCTAACATTATCCTAGACTGGCTATCAATAGGACAGTGCTTTCAAGTTGGCTCTTGAATCCTTTTGACATAGTCTTACATCTTACATTGTTTTGGGTTGTATTGAGATTGTGTTGATGCAGATGAAGAAAATAAAGCCTCTCTGATCCACCCCCCAATGAATTTAAACAACTCTGGTGGTAAACTTTTCCTTCCAATGACTGTGATTTTGCTGTGCCCACATGCTACTCTGTAGAACCTCTCTGTAGGTGCTATCCAGATGGTGTTTGTGTGTACATTCGATCTTTCAACGACTCCTATGTGGTCTGCCATTATTGCCTTTCCATTGGTAGTTTCTTTGAAACATTTTGTAGGAAACCCAACAACACAATTCCCTATGGCCTCTTGAGCTCTAAACCATGCTCTTTCTTCATCGTTCCTGCACTGGATTCTATTTAATTAACATTTGATTTTGCATTGCAAGACCCAGATATACATTAGGAGGTCACCACCCAGCCATTTATCTTTTAAACTAACTGGGCTGGTTATTTTTTTAAAGTTCCATCAGGTTAAAACAGTTAGCAATTTTTCTCCTTGCAGTGTCCCTTCAGCCTGGACCAGACGGATAATAGATCAGTGTAGGTTCAGATGCATTACAACATTAGTCATCAATTAGGTTTAAACCAGCACTGTAATATATCATTTATCTTGCCTGCCACGGCTCTTTTGAACATTTAATTTTTTAAGGCCTCTTAGGTTTTTTTTTTTTTCTTTCTAACTGGCCTCCTGCCTCTCTCCTCTGTCTCCAACACAGCCATCTCCTTAAGGAACAATAAAAATTAGATTTGTTTGACCTGCTCTCAGGGTTCATTTCAGCAAGATGGATTTTAATAGCTTTGACTGGTTAGGCAGACAGCTTTTATGTAATATTCCAGACATTTACGCACTGTCTTTTGCTGAGCCCTGAGCAGGTGTGTATGTGAGAGGGTGTGTCTGGGTGCCACTGAAGAGCTCCTTATTATTCCTTTCACATCAAACAGTCCTCTGGGAAATTGCTTACTCCTAGCTATGATGGGCATCTCATTAAGGGCTCAAGTCATTGGCATGTCTTTCTCCTCCTAATAACATTTTTCTAATCTGCATTTGGCATTTATTGCATTGTTCCTATTAAAAGGATGCTCTTTGTTCAATGGGGTCTTTCTAAGTTGACTTGAGTGGTAATGGGTTGTCTCTGTTTTTTCTAGGTGTGCAATAATAACTTCATCATGAATATTCTGATTCAGGGATAGCCATTTTCTTGTGGAAAGGTGAGTTAAGTTCATGGGAAGAGCAAGAGTTTTGAGGCCATATGACCAAGGGTTTGAATCGTGACCCAGCCCTTTATCAGATAACTGCTCTCTGACTCAACATGGTGACACTGAATCTCAGTGTCCACCTTGCTAGTATGGTAATACCTACCTCACAATGTAGTTACCAGTTTTCAGTGAAAGCATGGTGAACTTGGACTGCCTGCCACAAGATCACGGATTTTTTTTTTTTTTAGCATCTCTAAATTTAGCTTTTTCTTTGCAAAGTAGGAATAATAATATTTATTCAACATTCATGCCATTAATGCTTACTGAGCATATACTTGATACCATGTCCTCGTCCAGGCAAAGGAAGCAGCAGTGAACAAGACAGACAAAGATTTCAGCCCTTGTGGAGGCTAAATTCTTGTGGAGGAAACGAATAGTAGACAAGGTAAATAAGGAAAATATATGGTGTGTTAGATAGTGCTAAGCACTAAGGGGAAAAAGATAAAGCAGGGTTGTTGAAAGGATGAAATAAGATAACATAAAATGTTGCTAGCCAGTGTTTTGCACACAATCAATAGTCCATTTGTGGAAGTTACTCATATCAATCATTCATTCATTATTTCACACATTTATTCAACATCTGTTGAAACCATACTTTAAGCTAGGCACAGATGCTGTAATTTTGGGTACTTCTGGAACTGTAAGACAAAAAAATCATTCATTCATTCATTCATTCATTCTTATATCAGCTGAACTCCTACTCTATACAAGGCACTTTGCTAAGTGCTGGAGCCTAGAGATGAATAAAGCAAGTCCTTGTCCTAATGGAATCTCAACTATGACAGGAGCCAAAGAGATAAGAGGAGAAATTTGGTTGGGGCTTAGAAGGAGCTAGGATCTAGAAAGGCAGAGTAGAAAAAAGGGTATAAGCAGGTTGAGAGTTCCAGCCTGCTTTGCTCAGGCTTCTAGAACACTGAACTGGTAATTTCCTGATGCTGATGGTAATGAATTTCAATGACTTAAGCTGCTGGACAACCCTCTCCAGCTTCTCAGGATTTTCTCTGGAGCTCACCAATAACTGAGTGGGAACAGAGACCAGATCTGTGCTGAGATTCAAACCAAACTGCTCTGCTCTTAGAGAAGCCCTCCAGCTTTGGTGGAAGAAGAGCTGTAAACTATAGGCTGAACCCCAGTTTTGTGTGCTAGGAAAAAGTCATTGGAGAAAATGAATAAAATTAGTTGCGATTTTTACCATATTTTAATATGAAATGACTCAGTTTTAAACTTGACCCTGCCAAGAAATTGTTGTTTGAATGTGGGCTCTGAAAAATGCACAGGTTGGATTAAAGAAAATCCTGGCTCTGGAAAGAATCCTACAAAATTAGTTAATTTAATCACTTCATACTCATTTACATAGTTACCCATCTAACTATCCACTTACTCTTTATTTCGTTTATCTGACCAGGGTTTTGAGCATCGTCTTTCTGCCAGGCATTGTGATGTGTGATTCACTACAATAAGACGTGGTTCCAGGATCAAGAAGATAATGCTGTAGACTGCACTTTTTCAGAGATTATTTAAATTCCCTTTGACTTGGCTAGATATAATCAAGACGTAACAATAACAATCCTCCCTCAACATTACTATACAGAATAATAACCCTGTGAATGAGATAGGACAACTATTAGCCCCCTTTGTTTCCATTCTACAGGGAAGGAAGTCAAGGCATTGAGAAACCTAGTGGGCATAGCAGAGGCTCATTACATTCCAAGAGCTGCCCTCGTGCTACTAATATAGAGGTGAACAAGTAGAGTAAGCAACCATTCAGATTTGCCTAACCCTGTGTCTGATTTTAAATAAAAAGACCTGCATCCTGGGAAACCCTCCAGTTCTGGACAAACCAGAGCAGGTAGTCAACCTAAGATGTCTTATGAAATTACTCTTCTATCACAGAACACTAAGCATCAGGCCAGGTTCAGCAAATGAAGTTCAGTATGATTTTATTGATTTGGATTTAAGCAAATGGAAATCACACTAGAAACATTTCATTTCTTTCCTAGGGACCTAGCAATCCCAATTTAGATAGCCATTGAATAGATGGGACAGAACCCCCTGATGAGAAACCAGGGATAAGAGAAAACACTGATATAATGTTGAAAACGACCAACATAGGCCCCTTCCCTTCATACTCTTCAATAGCAAGTACAGGGACCACAGGATCCTCTTTGAAGGATAATATTACTCAAGCATCTTTGAAGGATTGTTTTACCTGGGATGCGGATGAGGGTGGGTGGGTGGTGGGGAGACAAAATTCCCTGAATGCTATCAACCATGAATAAATCATTTCACATTCCATACAATTCTACTCTCTTGGATCAGAGAGCTCCCTGCCTCTAGTTACTTTGTAAAAATGACATTATTCTATAGGTCATTTCATAGAACAAAGAGAATGGCAGACAGGGGATTAGGAAAGGTCTGATCTTTTATACAATTTGAAAACATAGGCTAGTTCATTTCTCTTCTGGGGTCTCAAAATTTTTACCTGGGAAAAGGCACAGCCACACCTGCCTTTCTGGAGAGACAGAGAAGACAGAAGTTACTCTATCTCCTGCAAAATGTCCCGAATTTGATTCTTAATGAACACTACTGGTAGAAATATTTGGCACAAAACAAAGTTGATAATGGATAAAACCACACATAGTATAATGTGATATTGGCTACAAATTAACAGACATGTCAATTTTTCTTAAACAAAAACAGATTTTAAAAACTGAATTTTATGAAAGTAATGTTTACAAAAGAAAACTAGCAGTGGCAGAAAGCTATAATCAGTTCAGTTTGACATGAAAAAAATGATTGATTAATAAAATATTCATTTTAGAATTTACAGAGAAATATTTGATTCTAATAAACTTTAAATGGGAAAATCATAAATAGTGAACTGTGCTATATAAAAATTCAATGAAAACATATAACCTGGCTCGATAAAATTTACTTCAGAAAACAAATTTTTGACCCATTAATGTTAATATAATTCGGATAAAAATAGTTGCTCTCTTTTTTAAAGCAAAGGAGAAGGAGCATTAGTATTGCAAGGAGGTAGTATGGCATAAGTCAGAGTCAAAACAGTGGAGTCAAACATTTAACTTCTCTTCCTCACCCTGGATGGAGCTCCCAACACTGGCATTTGCTTGAGCCCCAGCTAAGCTGGCCTTATTCTTTGGACATGAGATATTGGAGGGAAGAGCTGCACTGAAGGGCTTTGTAGCCTTGTCTGTTTCCCCAGTCACTTCCTGCTCAGTGCTAGCCTCCTTTGCTAGCCTCCTTTCCTCCTTGCCAACTGATTCCAGGAAAGGCTTGCAACTGAGTTTGCAAAAAACCCCTTGTTTTAGCAAAAATGTTGTTTTGCACACAAATTTGTCATGAGGAGGAAAAAACCCCTGTCGACAAAGAGTCTCTACATAATGCCTGCCACAATGGTCCTTCATACGTAGAAGTTTGTTGCTCTACCCTTGTCCTCTGCTTTCCTCCCTTCTCAAGGAGGGAGCATAGCTCATTGGAAAGGGCATGGGCTTAAGAATTAGACTGAGCTAGGTTAAAGTCTTAGTTCTCCCATTTTTTAGTTATGTGTTCTTGGATGAATTATTTCATTTCTTTGGATGCAGTTCCACTACAATAGGATGGAAAGAAAAATATTACTTACCTCCTTGCATTGTTGCAAAGAAGAAATGACAGTGCATGTGAAACATTCATTCACTCAGACCCTGGGAACACATGATGAACACAGCCCCTGTCTGCATATTGCTTAAGGAAGGACTCAGACAGCAGCAAACAATGATCAGATTGATAAATTTTTACAAGCACAACTGCCACTATGAAAGAGATGCTGTAAGGGCAAATAACAGGGATATCTAATCTCATTGAGGGTTGGTTGGGAGTATCACTGAAACTGTCCTACACACGATGATTATGCCACATTTTCATGTATATGTGTATAGGGGCGTGTGTGTGTGTGCGTGCATGTAAACAGTGATTATAAGTAAAGTCTTTGAAATCAGGCGGACATGAGCTTGAATCCTGGCTTTTCCATTTATAAGTGGATTTTGGCACAGTACTTAATTTTCTAAATTTCAATGTCTCATCTGTAAAAAGAGAATCATAACATATTTATAACATAGAACTGTCCTGAGAATTTTCTTCCACTTCCTGCTCATCTCTAACCTTCACTGAGTGCTTTCCAAGGGTTGGGTGCCATGAACTCAGTAATCCCATGAAGTTAGGACCACTATGATGTAGAGGGGAAACTGAGGCAACAAGAGTTTAGGGAACTTGCCCAGGGTTATACCCTTGTAAGTGATGGACTAAGACAGAATTTCACCCCCAAACTGGCTTACAAGGCCGTGTGTTTTATACATTTCAGCTGCATGGAGAGAGAGCTCAGTAACTGGGAGATCTTCTCCTTATGACTCTTTATCACTGGGTTTGTTTTCTCCGACAAGGGCGCAGGAATGTGCATTATTCCCGTCTATCTCCTCAAGACATAGAGGACACAATTGGTGCTCTGTAAGTGTATCCTGAACGGATGAATGTGCTGGGCCTGGCAAAGGCAGTCATGTTTTAGAGTGGGTGGGTGGAGGTGGGAAGGGATTAAGGACCCACACTCCTCCCTAGTACTTTCAGAAAGGCTTTCAACACCCTTGATTGCTATGTGCTCTGACAAATGCATAAAATATGGTCCCCTTCCAGCTGCTTGCTCGGTCCATTTCTGGAGAGGTGCCAGCCGCCTATTTGATCAGCTTCGAACAGCAATGAGGTAGTTAAGACTGAGCAGGGTGCAGTCGGCTGAGAAATGGGTAAATATTTTATGGACTGTATGGTAAATAATGTATGCATTTAGAGAAACAAGGTGAATCTTTTATAGGCCTGAGCCTCTGTTAAGTCTGCAATTAAATGCTGGTGCTAGAAGAAATAAAAGTGAGTCCTAAATCTCCCTACCTTACAGAAGTCAAAGGCCTGCCCTTAAGCTCTGAGTAAGAAGTGTCGACTCTGTCCTTGGCTGCTTTGCTCAAAGGGTAATGTCTTTCTGTAAAGAAGAAAGGTCCATTTCTTTATCCCAACACCACTTACAAACATATGTTTACAAACATTTCTTAACATACATTTATATTTTTATATTATTTATTTGTATTGAGTGTCTACTGTTGAGCTTGATTCCTTCTCATAGAAGATTTATCTTAGTCCTCAAAGCAATTTCAGTGAGGTGCATGTAATAGGTACATATGAATACTGGTATTTTATTTATGTTTGTTGGGGACCTACCTTGTACCAGGCACTCTTCTAGGTGGTGGGTTGCCATAGGTCTGGAGTATACAATCTGATAGTAGGAGATGGATAATATACAAGAGTTTCAGGTGCAGATAAGTGCTGGGAGAAAAATGAAACGGGGTAAGAGGAGTAGAGAGGGCCAGAGAGAGGCCTCGATGGTAAGATGACATTGGAGCTGACACTTGCAGTGTGGATGGTGGTGTTAAGAGTGTTCCTCTATTTCAAAGGATCATAGAGAATGTTGAGTTGTGTGGCCCAGAGCAGGATCAAGGTACTCATTCTCCCAGCTTCTGGAAGCTGCTGAGGGCTCACATCTGCACCCGTCCCCTGAAACTGCCCTCAACTGGAGGAGCTAACTTGACTACATTTTGCACCTCTCTCTAGGAGCAGTCCATATCCAGTGACTGGTTGAGGCAGAGGTAGAAAGATTTGACCCCTTGTTTCTGTGGGGGTTAACTCAGAATAAGCATCTTGGTGGGCAATGAGAGGCTATCACTAGTGGTATGTGGAGCCCTGGAAGTCCCTGGAATGTTCCAGCCATACAATTGTTAACACTTCAGTTACTGGTGCTTGGGGAGACAGGGAGACCAACAGAGAAGAATGCAGTAGCCATTGCAATATCTCAGCCATTTAAGAGGTTTAGGGAAAAGAATAATTAGAAAGACAATGGAATTGGATGGTTGAGTACAATTAATGCATTAGAAAAATATATGAGAAAATATATGACGGACTGGAGTGTTTAATCATCAATTCATAGTAAAATGTAAAAGTCAGAGGTTCTCCTTGGCAGCATACAGGGAGAAGCTCATTTACTATAGCCGGAAGACAGAAAAAAAGTGAGGCTCAGTCCCAGAACTTAGTTATAAAAGCAGCAGAGCTCTAGAGAAGACTGGATCCTCAACCATAGTAAGCCAACTCAACCAAGGCCAAGGCCCTGATTGGGAAAGAAAAGGATCCTGAGACTTGGGGTGGGAATATCTATGTTGATTGCATGTGAAAACTTTAAGACTCCACATATCTCTGACCCCTTTGGCCTATAGAATTGGTGCATCGCTCCTTGTTAAAAGATAGTGCTTTGTCTTTGGTGATGATGGAGAAGCCTATGCCTTGCAAGACAAAATGCCCCTGCAAGGATCCATCTCCACTTATCCTCATGACTACCAGACCGTAATTATGTCAAGTCCTGTCATAACCAAGCAGAGGAAGTGCTGGGCCTACTAAGGGAGGAGAGGGGCTATACCCCAAAGAAGCTGAAGGACCTATACAGTATAAAGCAGCAAGAGCTGGGAGGGTGCATTTGGACCTGAATCCAAAGTGTGATAGATCAAGGAGAGCAGGATTAAGGTGAGGTAAATGACAGTGTATTGGTATAAGAATACTAGCCTGTGATATAGGATTTAACACTCTGGGAAGGTCCTCAGAAGATGATACAATGGATCCCAGAAACTTTGATAAAAGTGTTAACCAACATGGGGTAAAGTAGAATCAACAGAATGGCCACAGCAGATGGTGAAGAGGAGATCGAAAAGAAGTGACTATATTACAATGAACATTCAAGAAAGGCCAGAAAAACCACCAGCCAATTATTTTTTGGGGTGATACCCTGTTTACCAACACAATAGGAACTATCTGGACAGAAGAGGACAAACATCGTTGAGAAACCCAGTTACCTGTCCTATATGGGTGTGAGCTAATGGTAGAAGATGGTATCACAGAATTGGGCTCCCTAATAGTATTGGGGATGATAGAATTCCCAGATAATAGGGGTCACTTGGTGGCACATAATCTGATATAGGTTTGCCTTTTCTGCTTGCAGGTCATTGGCAAGAACAGCCATCCAAAGATTTATAGAATGTTTGATCCATCAGTAAGACAGTCTATTTAATATCACATTGCACCAACAAACCTATTTTATAGCAAAGGAGGTAAGGCAGTGCCATGTGTCCTATCACATATTGTATGACCTGAAGCTGCTTCCCGATACAGTGATAGAATGGCCTTTTGAAGAATCATCTAAAATTCAAACCTTGAAATGGTACTTTGCAAAGATGGGCACTATCATCCAGGATGCACTAAACATGCTAAGGCAATGACTATTATATGGTGCTGTCCCCAATAGGTAGAATTCATGAGTCTAGGATCCAAGAAGTGGAAGTAGGAGTGTCTTGTTTACCATGACTACCATGATCTACTCGGAAAATTTGTGCTTTTTATCCCCACTACCCTGGACTTTGTGAATTTTGAGGTTCTGGCTTTCAAAAGAAAAAAAATTTCTATCAGGGTACACTCCAAGAATCCTGTTAGACTTTAAGCTATCACCAGTTGAGTGACTTCTGGTCACTTTGGGCTTCTTATGTCAAAGACCAGCATGCAAGGGAAAGAATCACCATTTTAGTCAGGGTTCATTGATTCTGATCACCAGTGGAGGTGGGGTTGCTATTATACAATGGGGGCAGGGAGGGATAGCTTTGATATCCAGGGGATTCACTGGGGGCATCTTTTGCTACCTCCATGCCCAATTTTGATAGCAAATGAACAAGAGGACATGATGACCAGAGACTCAGATTTCTCATGGATGAGAGTCTGGATTATCCCTGTTCTCCCGCATTGATCAGTAGAGGTTCTAGAAGGTGATAGGGGATATAAAATGGGTTAGGAGAGAGAAATGATGCAAATCTGTTCTCTCCAGGAGACCAGCTGAAGTGGCAGGGACTAGTTTATCCACTAATCTTCCTCTTGTAAGTTTCCCTGGGAAGAAAAAAAGCAGGATCTGAGAGAGGCTGTTCAGTTGAGTTGAATTTATTATATAAAGCAAGTACACTGTAGTACTATGCCCTGCAGATCGCCTGTTTAGGACTTGGGCACTCATACTCCCAGCTGTCAGGAACTGTTGGAGGGGGAAGGGGCAATTGGCTGAATGCAAGAAGGAGGACATCCAATTGATCTCAAGTCCTAGTACCAGTGATTCAAGGATGTGGGAGAGAAAACAGTCACCACTTGAGGGACATGCTGAATATTGGGTGAATCAATTTTTTCTATCTAACAAAGAAACCAAGGGTTAAGGTAAGGTGTGGTTAAGAGGCTGAATCACCAAAAGTCACAGAGTAGGTTTGCAGTAGGTGTGGGATTTGAGCTCAAGGATTTTAATTCAAGGCCCAAGGTCCTTCTATCATCCCAGAAGGGTATTTTCAGGCTTCTAGTCTTTAGTACTGGTTTTGCAATCGAGGAAACTGAGGATTTGGCAGGCCAAATGACTTGTACCAAGACCTGTGACCAACATTTCTGACCCAGAGACCCAGATTCAATCTGCAATACCATTTTCAGTACAATTCAACATCTGAAATGTGTTAGCTATGTGTCCTTGAATGTAGGTTTTGAGGAATTGGGCTGTCAAAGCTGCCCAGTGTCACCTCACTAGTCACCCAGATCTGTCTGTCTCCTGAGGCATGGCTCTTTTGTGCTGTCCTCCTCTCCATATTAATAAGAGTGACTGAGGACTCCAGTGCAGGTCACCCTGTGGCAAAAGGCTACCACAGGTGAAGCTTAATAAATATTTGTCATTTACATGAAGGTAACCAGCCTGACTGAAGGAGACCAGGTGGGAGTGCAGAGAAACAGAATGGCCTATGTCTGAGAACATCAGCTTTAGCCTTAGATATATCTGGGTTCGAATCCAAGTGCAGACCATTTCCTGGCTGCTTGATTTTACGTAAGTCACAATCTCTTTGAGTCTTAGTTTCCTCCTTTGTAAAATGAAGTACAGTAATGCCTACCACAGAGAGCTGCTGAATTATTAAATGGCATCATGCATATCAAACACTTCCAGGAGGCTTGGCACACAGAAGTGTTCAGTCAAGATGAGCTATTACTAGCTACTCTTTGACTTGAATCTCTATTCTCTCTTTGTACCCCAGGTTGTCTATGAGTTCTTTATGTTTGCTCTGCTGTCAAATGGGTCCAGGTTCCATACTTGGCATTGACCACTGGATCCTGTTTTCTTTCCCCTTCACACCCACCCTGAGTGCTCTTTGTCTTTGCCCATTCATCTCTGGATCTAGGACTAGGCTCCTGCCCTAGTCATGGAGACTTTGTCATCTACCCAGTCACTCTTTTTCTTGGGATCCCAGTCCATATGAACCTGCACGTTCTAGCTATGCTTATTCATAGGATAATAGCAATCTAATTAATGGTGCACCTTCACTAAGCATTTACTCTGAGCTAGGTTCTTTGCTAAGCACTTGTATTTATCATCTGGTTTAATCCTCATGGTGACCCCAGTGTAGTGTTTTATGTGCTTTAATCTCTTTTACAGAGCAGGAGACTAAAGTTCCAAGAGGTTAAGTAATATGCCCAAGGCCTACAGTTTGTAACCGGTGAAGTGGGGTTTCTTCCTTGGGCTGTCTGACTTCACAACCTGTGCTTCCAACCCGAGGAACTATGAATTGCTCTTGCTGCTCACCCAGGGACGGAGGCTGCTGACCCTATGCACTACCCAGCCTTCTGTCTCCCTTCAGAAACTTGGAGGTGACTTGTCTGAATGAGGGAAGCACTATCTAAAGTGGCTACCTGAAAGATACTAGCTATTTACTTTTGTTCCTCTAATAGAATGCCAACTCCAGGAAGTCAAGGACAATGACTTGTTCTCCACTGTATCCCTAGTTTCCAGAACCAGTGGCTGACATGCAGTAGGTCCTTAGTAGAGTTATTGAATGATTGATTACTGGATGAATCCCACAGAGCTTACCACAGCCCTTGGACTCCACCCTCCCAGTATGGCTCAGATGCCTGTGCATTTAGGCTCAGTAGCCAGGCCTGTT
Source organism: Ursus arctos (assembly GCF_023065955.2). Taxonomy (NCBI): domain Eukaryota; kingdom Metazoa; phylum Chordata; class Mammalia; order Carnivora; family Ursidae; genus Ursus; species Ursus arctos. Next base: position 57,975,453 of record NW_026622786.1, read on the forward strand.
CCCCTGGCCACTTGGACCCTTGGAAGCTCTCTTTTGCCCTTTATATTGCTGCAAAAATCTCTGCTTCCCCTCCCTGCACCTTAGAGACCTCTGCTCTGTGGTTGGAAATGAAAGCTAGTCTCATAATTTGTATAGATCCATTGGGACGCAGGATGATTCAGAGAGGGCCTAAGCCATGCATGCAGCACACAGCCACTCCACCCAACTGCCCTCTTCCAAAACATTAGCTGCCATTGATGGAGCCCCTCCTAGGATGCTGGGCTGAAGGCATTATTACATTATTTCATTGAGTCCTTTAAAAATTTTTGGAGAAGAGATATTTGTATCCCTGTTTGGCAGATGAAGAAATTGAAGTTCAGAGAGAGGAATTCACTTGCCAAAAATCACACATTAATTGGCAGAGTTGGGTTTGGAATCCAGATGTTTGATTTCAAAGGTAGTCCCCTTATCTAATAAGTAGAAGTTGGAGACTGTCAATGGGTGTGCCCTGGAAAGGACTCCTGTATACAGAAGGCAGGAGAGAAACAAAGAAGGAGAAGTCCCACCTTGGCATTGTACCATATTAATATGCTTGGATCCAGACTGGAAACTTCACTGGGCTCTGCCTGTGGCAACTCCAGCTGCTCTCCTCTCTCACTTCAGTGGGGGTCCCCCGGGGTATGCCATATTTCTCTCTGACATTCTTGGAATATTTTATGAATCATTCTTGGAGCGTGAACTTTTTAACTCTTTTCCTGAGGAAGAATTTCTCCTTCCTTAGCAGCAGGTCTGCATGGAAACTCACAGAACTTACATAAAAAAAAGGAAAAGAAAAGAAAAAAGAAAGACACCCTTTGGTGTTTCTACTCCTGTTGCCCTTACTGGAATCTAATAATTTATTAGCTTGTTCTGGAGACCATCAAGACTGGAAGGGATCTTATTTTTCAGAGAAGCGACTTGGCCAAGAGCATGGACAGAGATAGGAGCTCAGGTCTCACTACTTTGAGTTCTGGGTTCTTTGCATTCCAACTTCATAAATCCAGGGTGTCTGACGTGGTGCAGTTTACTAACATAAATACAAGATAAGCCAAAAGTTTTAGCTTGGTCAATGGAACTCATATTTTCACATAATATTTTCCTAATTCTATTACTAGGGCAGAAAGCTGAACTGAGTGGGCCCAGGATGAACAATAAGTAAAACACCACAAGCAGAACTAAATACATACTGCCAACAATTTATAAATATTTTGTTCTTTGATGGTACTAATAACTCTGTGAAACATTATCTCCATCTTATAGATAAAGAACTGAGGCTCAGAGAAAGTAATTAACTTATGTAAGGTCTCACAGCTTGTAACAAGTCCAGGGCCCAAATACAGATCAACTTGACTATAAAGCTTGAGGTCCTTTCACAGCTCTATGTCTCCAGGAGTAATTGGGTTTTACAAAAGGTTGAGTTTCTCTAGAAGTACAAGGACTCCTTAATCAGTGGCCCCAGGGAGTGATTTGTAATTTCTCAGGAGGGAAGAGGGGGGACAGTGATAGTAGCTGTTACGCCCCATCCATTCCCCATGTCTCACCCCTCTGACATCATGGGCCTGCATCTCATTTCTGGAAGGCCCCACCCAGAGAGGCTCCACCCAATGGCCCAATACCATGGAAATGAGCCCATGATCTGGGCCAGGGGTGTCAGTCCCTGCTCCCAAGGCAGAGAATAAAGCCAAAGCCTGCATGAATTTCAGGCCAGACATCAGAGCCTAGGACCCAGAGGTAAGCTGCTGGAAGCATCTAAGAAATTCCAGCAGTTCCATCTCAGTGACTTAAGATCATACTTATATGGAATGTTCTTCAAATGGCTCCCGACAGCATTCAGAATGAAGTTTAAACTCTCATCCTGGCATACATGGTCCTTTATGATCTAGCTTTAGGCCTAGCATTTGCCTCCTTCCCACTCATACCTTTTCTCTAACACATCAACTACCATCAATGTTTCTTGCTCCTAACTCTTTCTCTCAAGCTGATCCTACTGTCTGGAATGCTTGTTACTTTTTTGCCTGGATGACTCCAACACATCTTTCAAAACTCAGCTTCTCAGCCATCATATCTCCTCTGGGAAGTCTTCCTGAAAGTCCACATCTTGGGAGAGGTGCCCATCTTACCAACACAAGTGTCCTCCATTACGCTTCTCTGCTTGTCTGCCACCTCCTTCAGGATGTAAGTGATCTGGAGGAGGGGCTGTGTTTTAATCCATCCTGGTGTCCCTAGTGTCTAGGCAAGGTTGGTCATAGTTTGAACAAAATGTCTGGAAGAGCTTGTGGGTATTTCTCATCATCACAGTGAAAATCCTTTCCATGACCAGGTGCACATAAAGATGATGGGAAACATTTATTTTCCCGTGTCACCATCTCCCATGCCCGAATCCAGTTCACACAGACATTTGGGATCTGGAGCCTTTCTTCCTCCCTTGTCTTCCCCTTGTTTCTTTTTTTATACCCATTTCCCACCTGTACTTCCTCCTCCCCTGCCTGGGATCTTAGCTTCAACCCAAAGGGGCAGCATTAAGTCTGTCAAGCTCTAAGACCTTTCAAGTTTTCAGAGTACAACATCAACAAGCCAAATCAGCACATCTCTTCCTAACACTGACCAACTTTCTTAATAAACCTTAGATGTATTTTTGTGCTGATGCAACCTTTATGTCTTTACTCTGTCTTACTTAATGATCTCTTCTCTGCAAAGGATTTGTGGCAGGAAAAAGAAGGAAGTGAGAGGGAAGTCAAACACGATCTTTCACGTGAATATTTAATGTACAAGAGAATGTATGGATGGTTGGATGGATGAACAAATGAGCGGCAGGATGTGTGGGTGCATAAGTAAATGAAATGTCCCTGGTTTGGCCATGGCCCCTGGCACGGCAGGGCTGGTCATGCTCCTGCTTGCTCCCCATGTTTGCTCACTCTCTCACATACCAGGGCTCTGAGCTCAAATACTGATGGGGATTCAATTATTTGCAGAGTCCTGCTTGATGCTGATCACAGACTTCCTAGTGTCTCCTAACTCAGGGTCCCATGTTCCTAGGCTCATCTGCTTATTAGTGCAACCCCTCCTTGCCAAGAAAGTCACAGAGCAGATTCACTCCTCTGTCCAACTTGCTGCAATTTTAGGCACAATATACATGAAGTCTGAATTGTGTATTATAGAAAATTTCTAGGGAGGACTTAGGAGACCCTGATGGAGACCCCCTCAATGAGGAGGGGTTATGATGGGAAAGATAAGCCTTTTATCTTGCCAGAACTATGATGGTCAGAGAAAGTCCATGGAAGTGAAATGCTGGTGCGGCCATTCCTTACCTTTGCTTCCTATCTTTCCCCTTCCATTTGAATTCCTAACCCTTACTTTTCATTCCTGGTTTTAGCTCTCAGCTCCAAATGCCCCTTGCCCTCCCTTTAAGCAAAATCCTTTAGGATTTGGTGTCACCTCCCCCCTAGATGTCCTTCCCATACCCGTCTATAAGAGCTATGTGCCCACTCATTGTGACAGACACAGGAACCCACTGCCCAGATCCCCGGCCAGAAAGAAGTATGGTCAGCAGGTCGTCTCCAGCTATCAGCTCCTCCAGGGTCAGCCCAAGCTGTAGAAAACCACTTTGCCTAGAATTATAGCCCTGTAGTCATCAGTACTAAGCAAGGTTGTGACATAAAGAGATCTTCATTTTAGCCTCATGGAAGACCTTGCTGTTGGGCAGTTAGCTCCAGAGCCCTTTGCCAGGTTGCTCTGTATTGAGGTTCAACTTCTTCCTTTGCCCAGTCCTGCTCCTTCCTTGCACAAATGTTCATCACCAATAAACACCTTGTACGCCCAAATCCATCTCAGTGTCTGCCTCTTGAGACCCCACCTGTGATATCCAGCTACAAAGAACAGAGCATAGTAGGAAACAGAGAGAGCTTTGGAAAGGTAGAAACCACCGTTTGAATCTAGTCTTCCCACTTATTATGTATGTGACATTAGGCTAGTCGACTTCTCTGAGCCTCACTTTGTTCATCTGTAAGGTACAGGCAGTAGTTCGTACCTCGTGGGACTGCTGTGGCAATTACATGATAAGCACATCTAAAGTACCATGTGCACAGTAAGTTTTCAGTGCATATTAAATTTTAGTCTCTTGTGCTTCTTTTGTCAACTTATCATATTTATAGTTGTTAAAAATTTGATTGTTTCTCTTTCTCGGAGGCTGGGACCATTTCTTATTTCTTATTGTGTCCTTTGTACCTAGCACAGATCCTGCATGGAGTGAGGTCTCAATAAGTGTTTGTTCAATAAGAAATTTGTGCCCTGACTTTCCAGATGAGGGGACTGAGCACAGAGGTCACACCAACAGTAACTAGCAGAGCCATAACTGGAACTCAACTCTGACTTCTTCAAAGCAAATGATATTCTATCATAGACTTTCAGAGCCTGCATGTAAAGATGGGGACTTTAGAAATGCTAAAGAATTTTAATTTTATCTTGAAAGCAATGGGGAACCATAGCAAATTTTATTTGGGGAAACTTCAAAGTCATATTTACATTTAAGGAGGTCACAAAGGGTATAGGGTGGAGGCAGACAGAGGAGGCCAGTCTGAGGAGATGGAGAATGTATCGATTGGCTATGGCTGCATAACGAATTATCCCCCAAATCAGTGGCTTCACACAACAGTACTCCTCTAGGCATGACTTATCCAAGGATGGTTTAGCGAGTCCTCCATTCCAGGATCTTTCACAAACTTGCAGTCAGGTGTTGGCTAGAGCCACAGACAGCTTGAGGCTCAACTCAGAGAGGAGTGATATCCAATCTAACTCACGTGGTTGGCAGAGATCAGTTCCTTGCTGACTAATGGCTGCAGGCTGCCTTTAGTTTGTTGCCATTGACCTCTCTTTTGAACAGCTGACAACATAGCATCTTCCTTTATCTAAGCAAGTGAGAAGGACCAGAAAGAGAATGACAAGACAAAAGCCATACTTTGTTTTTTTTGTTTGTTTGTTTCTTTGTGTGTATGTGTTTTAAGAGGGAGAGAGTGCACAAGAGCGAGGAGAGGAGCAGAGAGAGAGGCAGAGAGAATCTTAAGTAGGCTCCATGCTGGGCATGAGGGGCTCCCTCTCACAACCCTGAGATCATGCCCTTAGCTGAAATCAGAAGTTAGACGCTTAACTGACTGAGCCACCTGGGAGCCCCGAAAAGTCATACTCCTTTGTAATTTAATGTTGGAAGTGACACCCTATCCTTTTCCTGTCTTCTGTTCTTTAGAAACAAGTCAGTAGGTCCAGTCAACGCTCAAGGGAAGGAGATTGCACCAGGGCATAAATACCAGTGGGGTGTTATGGCCTTACAGGTTGAATTGTGTCATCCCCAAATGCATATGTTGAAGTCCTCATACTTAGTATTCCAGAATGTGACTTTATTTGGAGATAGGGTCTTTACAGAGGTAATCAAATTAAAATGATGTCACTAAGGTGAGCCCTCATCTGGGATGACTTGTGCCCAGGGGAAATTTGGAAAGGGAAATTTGGAGACCAATATGCCCACAGGAAGAACACAGTGTGAACATTAAGACAGCCACCTACAGAGGGAGAGGCCTAGAGTGAACAGACTATCCTTCAGAGCCCTCAGAAGGAACCAACTTTGCCAACACCTTGATCTCAGACTTCTAGTTTCCCGCACTGTTGGATACTAACTTTCTGTTGCCGAAACCACTCCATTTGTGTGGTGCTTTGTTATGGCAGCCCTAGCCAGCTAGTACAGGGATCATTGAGAGCCACTTCAGAAGCTGCCTCTCACAGAGGGCTACAGTCTGGTAGGTCCAGCCTGATGCTGAGAAAGGGCTGATCCGAGATGAAGTTAGATGCAAATTGCAGGTCTTGGTGGCTGATGGACAGAGTAGGAGAGGAAAAGGAAGGGTGTCTGCTGTGCCCACCTGATTTGCACACGGTCTAAGTAATGTTGGTGAGGACTAAGGAAGGCATTTCCAGTGGAGTGTGTCCGTAGGCATAGAGACACACCAGAGCTGGCTTGCCAAGGAAAGACGTGTCACACCGCGCAAGTGTTGAACATGGATTGCAGGCTCCTGGGAACTCTGGAGGGCCTGGAATACCATCTTAAGGAGAGAGTAACTACTGTGACTCCGGCCCTGCACCCTGGACACAAAGCTACTTAACAAGTTAAAAGAGAAGGAGAATGTGCTGTGCCTATTCTCACCGCCACCTCTAACTGCTTGATCCTGGATCCCCCAACCCATGTCTTTGTCAGGATTTACAACTTTCACTCATATTTTTATTAAATGTAAAAGACCATTTTATTGCATTTACTTACTCCCTCGGATTAAAAATAGCACATACTCATTAAAAAACAAAAACAAAAAACAAAAAAACCAGGAAACTATCTTTTTTTTTTTTAAAAAAAGAAAACCTTGCATCTCCACATGTAAATACAATCCTTGTTTAGATATTGGCTTATTTTCTGAACACAATCTGAAAAAAAAAACCAATGTTGTATCCTACAGTTTCATCTAATATACCACGAACCCTCTCACGTTATTTGTTTGGGCAGGGACCAATTATGAAGAATCCTCTCTTCATAGAGACATAGGACACGAGAGGCAGATAGAAAGAAAGGTGCTGGCTCTATTGCTGATGTAACAGGGTTTCAGACGTGCAGGTGAAGGTCCTTCATGCTGCCCTCTGAGTAAGGCTTTCCCACACTGCAGTGGGTCTCAACAGGCTGGCTCAGCTTCAGAAACCATGCCCACCCTTATCCTATGCTCCAGCAGAGGACAGATGGATGGTAGAGGTGGTGGGGTATCTGTGAATAGGCTGGTTCTGAAAAAGACAGGACCCACAAAGGCTGAGGTGGGCATGTCTCATACCTATTCTTCAACTCAGAGAAGCTCTTGTCCAGGGAGAGAATAGAACTTTCCCTTCTGGCGGAAGCCATGGACTTTCTCTCCTCTCACCTATCCCCTTTCCTTCCTGAGCCTTGTACATCAAAGCCAGAAAAATAGGTGAAGAGCACCTTTAGCACATCTGCTGTTGGAAGCCTTCTCCCAAGGAGCCCCTGGGTTACCTGTCATGTGCCTCCAAAGCTTCCTTAACTAACCTCCATCCCTGGTACTTGTCTCTTGCCATGAAAGTGACCTATTGTCTCCTCTTCCCCTCATGCTGTAGTATGAGTTCCCTGAGAGCAGAGACCCATGATTTTATTCACTCTTGGCCTCTCAGACCTTAGCATAGAGCCTGGTACAGATCCTGAATCAATGCTTGAGGAGTGCACGAAAGATCATACCCAGCTTCCTTCGTTTTGTAAACTCCCGTCCTGTCACTGGCTCTGGAAAGTTCCTATGTCTGGCTTATTCTGTCCCCCGGCATCACCTGTCTAATGAGGTCAGACACTCAGGACAAGTAAGTCCAGTGACTGAGAGGGGGTGGGAGCCTGTGCAGCCTGGTGAAGTCCAAAGGCAGAGCCCCAGGGGACCAGCTGGAAGGCGCGTGATGTAACCACATCTCCAGGCCTGGTATTAGACCCCTCTAATTTGGTTTTGAAAACATGTGGTTTTGTCCTTGTTCAAATATTGATTTTAGGAAACTTGAGCCTGGCAGAAAAGGCCCTACGGAGGCCAGTGGGGCTGTTTGTTGCCTTAATGACATTTCTGTGTGTTTGTATAACACGGGCTGGCGGTCGAGTTGTCGCTCCCAGGGAAGATTTACGGGACTTTACACTTTGGAAGATATTGAGGCAAACTGTTGATGAAGGCCCAGGGCATAAATCAGACCCACTCAGGCCAACAAAGGACACTTTGGAAACCTTGCCAACTGCCTCTCTTGGTGTGAGTGAGGGGTTTGGATGAGGTCAGCTGGTTATGGAGTGTGCTCCCTACAACCCTCAGATTTCAAGAAGCAGGTGTGGGGAGCCAGAGAAGCAGAGTGCTTTTGGGTGTGAGGCTGAGCAGTCCAGGTTCCATGGCCTTCTAGAACTTTATTGGTTTTAGAATTGTTCTTACTAGATCTCTGCAGGTAAGAATAAAGATTTGAGAACCATAAGAATAGAAGACTTTTGACACACCTTCCAGATTTAATACTGTAGCACTGAATTACTCTGGGTCCTAAAAGGAAACAGATGGCTCACTCAAATGGGGTTTATTGAGAAGAGTTTAATGAAGGAATTATTAACAAAACTATGGATGGAACTAAGGGACACAAGCAAAGGATGAAGAAGCACTAGTGGCTGGTAACAGTGCCGTGAGAGAGCGCCAGAGCTATGCTGTGGCTCCAGCAGAGAGCTGTGGGATAGGAGTTGAGGCCTTTGGTAGAGGAATACAGCCACTGCAAGCCAACCAATGACCCTGAGGGAGGGAGCAGGGAATAAATACCTTGACTTTTCTCTCTCTTACTCCTGGATCTTCTGCGAGTGCCTCCCACTTGCTGAACCCAGCTGGGAGCCAGAAGTTTGATGGGGTCCACAGAGGCCAGGCTCCTGGACCCAGAAAGACTGAGGTGGAAAGTGGATTTGCAGAGGTAAATAAAAACCACCCAGGCTATATCAGATCCGTAGACCACTGTAAGATGGCAGCAGGTGGAAAGCCCTGCTTCTCCTCCACCCTCTGTCTACAGCCAACCTTCAGCGGCACATCTCATATCTTCAGCTACCTTGTTTCTCTTTTTAATCAAATTGGGATCTGTTGATTTCTTCACATCTTTTCCTATGCTATGAAAAATGATTCTGCATCTGCCTGAACGGGGAAATGATGGTTTAGTCAAGTTTAAAAAGAAACAGGAAAGGATATTGACTAAGGACATGAACCTCGAGGTCATACATCACTATGTTTCCATATTGGCTCTATCTCTTAATAGCTGGGTGACTTTGGGCAAATTATGTCACTTCTTAGAGCCTCAGTTTCTCATCTGTGAAATGAGACAATTGTATTATCTTACAGCATTGGGGCAGTGACAAAATCAGTTTAAACCTGTCATGCACTCAGAGTCAAGCACATGGTTAGGAATCAATTGGCAGTAGTTATTCCCAGATGAGAGCCCACTGGAAAACACTCCTAGACACAGCAGTATTACAGTCCTCATGCTCTACTAATCTTTGCATTCTTGTCTCCCCTCTGTCCTCAGTTCTCCTGGTCAAAATCTAGCAATTTGGAGGGAGTTCTCGGGTTAGTGCCACAAGCCAGCTAATGAGCTGACCTGCAATCCTTGAGCTGACTGGGTTATTGTGAATTTCAATGTCTGCCCTTGGGAAAGTGGTCTCACCTCTCTGGGACTTAGGTCCTTCAGCTCTGCCATTCCCCATCTTCACAGCAAACCATGGCATCTTCAGAGCATGCCAAAGTATCTGGAGCCCCTGCTGAGCACAGCAGTTTCTCTCTTTCTCTCTTTACGCGTGAGAGGTTTTGCCAGGGCAGGCTGGCCCTGGCTGTGCTCCCTGGCACATAAAATCCCACCTTCTATCAAAGCCAAAATAGAGAGAGCTGGGGGCACTGGTGACCCAAGGCAACAGCTACCTCCTCCCTGTTTTACCAAATGCTGTCCCCTGGGGCCTGCAAGACAGATGACCAGTTCACATCTCAGCAGCTGGCCCCAGCTGTAAGTCTGCAGATTTAGCTTGGCTCTCATTGGCACTAAGAATGAGGTCATGGGAGGAAGGAGACAACGGAGAAGACCTCTGGAAGGGCAGCAGTAAAACACGCTGTCAGGAGGCAGGAGATGACCCTTGAGTCATGGGGTCCTTGGCAGCTGTCTTTGAGAGGTAAATAATTTCGAGAAGTCCTTGAGGGGAAGATAAAATGTGTGCTTTTATGTGTACCAAAGGCCATCCGGAGACTCTTCTCTCATTTGATTATTTTTATTGAATCAATTTCCTTACGGCTCAAGAGTATGGTATGGTAAGACGAGCAAGAACTGGGATGGGGAGGGGGAAGATCACAGAGTTCCAGAACCAGCCAGGGCTGATGCCCCCCTCTCCAATACTCTCCTTTTCATTCCCCCAGTGCCAGATTCACTGGACTTCTTCCAGCACTCCCCCGCCAAAGTTTCCTGAGACCTGCACTCTTCCAGTCTTTCTTCTGGAAAGCTCTTCTTTCTTCCTCTTCCCTTGGATAATTCCCGTACATTTTTCAAATCTCAATTTGTAGGGGCCTTTTCTCATTCTACTTCTTTGTTATTTTCTCCTTCCAGACAGCTTGAATGCAGTTGTGATCAGTGGAGTTTGAGCAGCCATTTTAAACCATGAGGCAGAAGGGAAAACTATGGATGGCAGAACTACAAAATAGAAGGAGCCTGGATCCCTGAAATTGTCATAAAGCTGCCTATCAGTTCCGAATTTCCCAACTCTGGATTTCTTTTATTTTTTTAAACTGATATAAAATTCAAGTAACATAAAATTAGCCATTTACCAAAATGTCCAATTCAGTGACATTTAGTATAGTCATTGGGTTGTGAAACAACCACCTCTATATAGTTCCAAGATATATTAATCATTCCAAAAGGAAACTCCCACTAAGCGGTTTCATTCCCCTTTCCTTAATTCTCTAGAAACCACTAGTCTGCTTTCATTCTGTATGGATTTGTCTATTACAGACACTTCATATAAATGGAATCATAATACATGTGACCATTTGCATCTGGTTTCTTTCACTTAGTATAATGTTTTGGGGATTCATCCACACTGCATCATTTATCAGTATTCTGTTCCTTTTTATGACCAAATAATAGCTCATTGTATGTGTAAACCATGTTTTATTTATGTATTCATCTATTGATGGGCATTTGAGTTGTTCTTACTTTTTGACAACTGTAAATAAATAGTGTTGCCATGAACATTTGTGTACAAGTACCTCTAGATTTCTTTTACACAAGATGGGAATACATTTCTGTCTATTTAACCCATTGTTATTTGGATTTTTGTCACTTTCAACTGATCATACTTTCAGCTGATACAAGGGGTCTAGCAATGAAAATGAAAAAAAAATCTATTTATTCATCCTGTCTGGAAGTAGAGACTTTTAAGAAGCAGAAAGATCTATGTGATTTTCTCCCCACCACCATTTCCTGTGTTTCTTTAGGCCTTAGCAACTTTATCTATAAAATGGGGATAAACAGCCCTTAAAAGCAGAGGTCTAAACTAGATAATCTCTCGAGGTCTCTTGTATTTGATTCTTCAAAGTATGTTTTGAAAGGGCTAGAGGTTACAGGAAACAGTGTGAAACCCATTGAAATGTCATGTCACTTTCTTTGGAACACTGTTGCAAATTCATCCCCTTCCCTTGCCCTCGAGCTAGACTTGTTCCTTTCATCTCCCTGCCCTGTAACACCTCTAAAACTGCATCTTTCATGGTCCGTCTTAAATTTGTTGTGTACATATCTGTTTTCTTGGTAGAACACGCAGTCTTTCAAAAGAAGTCCTTTTAATGCAACCTGCTCTGCCACACAAAACAAGCATGTAAGAGCCACCCGTAGCAACAACGTATATGCTAGGTGTTGCTTCTCACCCAGCTCTTTCACCTTCCTAAGGGCCTCTGGTTCCTTGGGCCTTGATACCTATGTTTTAGTATCTCTTTTAGTTCTCTTGGATGAAAATATTATTCTTTCAGTTGGCAATCTTGTCCTAAGCTATGGCTGAGAACCATGTCATAAAAAGCCCTGGGCCCATGGAACTCTCAATGGCTGGTTCAGTCCTTGCCCTACTCTCCATCCCCAGTGGAGAGGAGTTCAGAAAGGTTCTAGGTCAAAGTTGCCAAGGAATAAAACCTAGAGGCAAAGCCCAATCCTGGTCCTTCTGGGAATCTGGGTTGAAGATAAGGAGGAAAACAATTAATTGGAATTCTTTAACATATGTCTGAAAATATATTGCTAGTTCCCTTATTTCTCTCTAAATTAACCATCTCTCCCTGCGCCCCCCCCCAATTAGTCAATTCTTTGTATATGCAAAGGATACATTAAATGCATTAAATTTGAAAACTTTTTTAAGTTAATAACATCTAACATAAATATTATATAAGTACTTATCACATGACAGGCACTATGAAATTTCTTTATATGGATCATCTCGTTTATTCCTTGCAAAGCCCTATGTGGTAGGTTCTATAATAATTTTTATTTTAGATATGAGAACACTGAAATTTCTCAGGTTAAGTAACTTGCCCAAAGTCTCACGGCTAATAAGGGAGGGGGCCTGGTTTCACTAAGGTTTTCTGATTTTATTCTACCCACACCACCACTCTGCTATACCCAAAATGAAATTCAAATTTGTGCAAATATTTCCTTACAATCTTTCCTTAATCAAACTTGCATTAGTGTCTCTCCCGGGTCACTTGCTTGAGATAAAGAGATAACTAACATGGGGTTCTATGCAGGGTAAGATGATGAATTTCAACATTATTATTTCTGGCATACTTCCATAGTCCTTAATTCTCAGCTTCAATCACAAGATTTGTCCAGTGGTGGGGTCCTTCTGAGACTCTGTATCTCCTTAATAATCAGGGAAACGTGAGTAAATATACTATTATATTTACCGCTACTTAAATATTCCTAAGTGTAGCTGAATAATGGGACTCAAAGATACCAGGTCCTAATACCTGGAACCTGTACATGTTACCTTATATAGTAAAAACTTTATAGATGTGATTAAGCTAAATATTTTAAAATGAGATTATTTTGGATTATCCCCGTGGGCCTTCAATGTAATCCTAAATGTCCTTATAGGAGGGAGGCAGAGGAAGACCTGGAAAACCACTAGAAGAGGAGGAGGCAGTGTGACCGTGGAGGTAGAGATTGGAGCGATGTGCCAAGGAAAGCTGGCAATGCTCAGATGCTGGAAGAGGCCAGGAACCCATTTTCCTCTAGAACCACCAGTGAAACGGATTTCATACTTCTGGTCTCCAGAACTGTGAAAAAATAAATTTCTGTTGTTTTAAGCCATCTAGGTTGTGTGAATTTGTTACAGCAGCCACGGGAAACTAATACACCAAGTTACCATACCTTGCTGTTTTGATGGCCCCTGGGATCATTAGGACCCAGGACAGGTATGAAACAGACAAAATATGAAAGTGAGTTTCAGAAAAATAAATTGAACTTGCCCAGGATCTAATGGCTAGCAGGCAGTGGAGCTGAGATTAAAATATGGTTCTAACTCCGAGTTTTGCAAATCACTTTATAGTTTAACCACCTTGACTTAATAGTCTTTTAAAATTTTTCGTGAGAAACCAGAGCAGACTTTATTCCTTTCTTTTCTTTTCTTCTTTTCTTTTTTCCTCTCTTCTCTCTCTCTCTCTTTTTTTTTTAAATAAAGAATCTGAGGTTTTGCAAGGTAAAGAGACATGCCTTAAGTGACAGCAGAGGAGCTGAGATAGGAGCTCATGCTGGGTCTTTGAATTCCCTGCCCTTGTGGCCACACCCCCTCTCCTGTGATGGGTTCAAATACTGGTGAGGGGATCCTGTCATAAGCTTCCTGCCAGCTTGCCTGCAGGCACCCCCAGCTTATCAGTCTGACCTCTGGTTTTCCCTGGCAAACCCCTGTGCTGAGGAAGCCGCCAACAGGCAGCCAAGTCTTTGTATTGTCCTTATTTAGAATTGCTTTCACTTAAACTAGCCCTGTTCTTGCAAAACATGTTTATTCTGGTTTCCTCTCCCTCCTGGCTGCCTGACCAGTATGGGCCCAGAGTGCAGATGCTCCAGGTCTCAGAACTGGGCCAGACAGGGCAGGACATAAAGAAAAACATGAGACTCCAGGGAAAGGACACAGGAGGGCATGGTTCCCCTTCCCAGGTTGTGTGCCAGGCGGGATGGACACCTTCTCTTCAGGGTATTGCTATGGGCCCCCAGGGAGAAAGTGGCCATTCAAAACACACCCCTGCTAAGATTGCCTTCAACTTAAAAACCCAACAGTTTGAGAGTAACAATACTGCGATGATGATCATTTTAATAATATAGCGACTTCCTTTTCTTAAGTGCTATAAACCAGGCACACTGTTAAATCTCTTATGTAGTTTATTTCATTTAGGACTCAGGATAACCACATTAGCTAGGTTATATCTAATAAACTTGCTTTATAGATGGGGAAACTGAGACATATCTCATTCATCCAGCTAGCAGGCCACAGGAACTGAGATTCGAAGCCAAGTTTGTCGGGTCTAGAGTGTGCTTTCTTACAAACACTCTTCTTTAAGGACTCCCGGGTCCGACCCCTTTGTTAGAGCAGAACAGAGTTCAGAGAGCACAGTGACTTGCCCAAGGTCACACAGTGACTTCTCAGCAGAGCTCATTTCCCAGGATTCTAGAACACTCTTCTTTCTAATAGGTGATCCCAATATAAGCTATAATGTAAAGAGGAAGAAAAAGCAGTGGGAGATTTCTCACTTGTAATTTGAAAGCCTTGTTCTCCTTTCCCCTCATCCCACTGAATCTCATTTTGTTATTGTCTTTGGGGCCAATGCATTTCTTCCATGGGCCTATCTGGGTAGAAGCTGGCAGCGAGAGGAGAGAGGAAGCCTGGAAGTTGAAGGGGGCTGTGCTTGCCAAGTTCCTTATAATAAGTCTGCATGGAGAGCATTTGATGACACATGTCTCCTGGAGTCCTCTCACAGAGTTTTCCCACTCTTCTGGGGAGTATCCCCATTACACAGGTGAGTAAAGTGAAGTTCAGAGGCAATATGTCATTTGTCCACAGCAAGTAGATGTTAAAGAGATAGGGCTGGTCCTCTAACCTGTGTACCCTGACTGCTTGGTGGCTGTACACATAAGTCCTGGAAACAAGCTGAGTATTTCCCAGGCCAAGAGAGCTCCTCACTCAGCCCCCATCCACTTTTTTATCATTTGGAAATGAGAATGTATTAAAAAATTCTGATCTTCCTCTGTAAAGGGAAAGAGAGGGGAAAAGGAAGACTCCCAATTGAATGTTCTTCATAGTAGGGGAGAGGGTAATAGCTGGGGCACCCTGAGAACTTGACCCTTTATTTCAAGGTTATTCAACAAATGATAACTGAATGTTGATTCTGGGAAGGCACCGTGCTTAGTACTGGCGACTTGGAATCTGGGATTTGGACTACAGACAAGTAGACAGACAATAGGAGCACATAGCCAGAATCCCCAAATCAGCATGGGTATGGAGAGGCACTGGGGCTATTTGTGGTCCTCTCACTCCCTTCTACTCCTGTTTAGGCTACCCTGGGCTACTTTTAAGTCCCTCAACATGCCGTCCTATTTCTCAGTCCTGATTTCACTCATGCTGTTTTTCTGCCCTTCTGCACCTTGCTAGCCTCTAGGCTGTTTTATTACCTCTATGGCAAATGGCCCTGCAATTGTTTGCTACTTTGTATATCTTTCCCGCTGAGTTCTTTCAAAGCAGGGATTGTCTTTTGCCATTTTGTTTTCCCTGCCTTTTCGAAAACAATAGATCAAATTTATAACATGTAATGACCATGAATAAAAACAGTAAAGCTGGGTTTACGAATACAAACATTTTACACCAGGTATCATACTCAGCCCTCAATGACTTCTGCACATTGTTTTGTTTGTTCATTTTGGAAAATTCTGACTTGCCCCGATGAGCAGTCCCAAGATATAGCTTTTAAAAAGTGAGCTTTGCAATCTCAGGAGAGTGGAGTTCACAGAGGGGGCAGGCAGGTTCTCATTCAGAACATGGCAAAAAGGTGATTTGGCTTGGCAGCACGTGAAATCATTAGATAATGATCTTGTGATCAAAGAAAGGGAAAGATAAGTATAGATTGTGTTTCATACTGACCCGACTGATGTTTCAGACACTAACTGAGGTGCAGAGAGCAAAGAGGGGGTCTCTAGACAGGTGCTGGGGAAGGCTTCTTGGAAGAGGTGACATTTGAGGGGGTAACTGAAGAGTGAGAAGAAGCCAGGTATGCAAGGGGTTGGAGGAAGACCTTTCTGAACAGGTTAGAGTAAGTGCCAAGGCCCCAGAGCAGGAAGAAGCCTGGGATTCACTCTGCACCTTTGCTTTAGGCAACCATGCCAGGGACTTCAGATAAACTGCGATGTCCTCAGCGGCCTCCTAGAGATGCCTGACCTCTTTTCTCAAACACGGTGTCACTTGAACAATCTTGGGAGGCACTGGGCAGATTTTACAGCTGAGGAATAGAAGGGGCATCTGACAGTCACACACTGCTGGTTATTGACAGGACATAATGAGGTCCCTGCAACACTCTGGTTTCAAGGCCAAGAGTCCTAACCACAACATCACACCACTCTCCAGCCAGAAGGTAGAGTCGTTCCTAAAGCCGAACCTTCTTCCACCGGAAACCGGGGACTCAGTGCCAGGCAGGATTTATGACCTAGTAACTGAGGACAGAAATAATTGGTTGCATTAATGCCTGGCAATCCCAGGCTGGGCTGCACTCTGGAGGGGGGCAGTGCTGCCTGAAACAGTGGAGGCAAGTTTACCTCTGTCAGCCCAGGTGCTCTGCTGTGGCCAACACAGCCCTAATGAGCTCTGCATATTCAGGACCCAAATAATTGATGGCCCAATTTAAAGTGTGCAGAGGCCACATTTCTTTCCAGGCTCTGAAGGAAAAACACCAGTGAGGAAGAATGAAGAACGGCCTGTTCTAAGTTATTTTCCTTCTGTGGTCATTCAATCCCCAGGAAGACCACATCTACCCCATCAAGAGCTTGGAGAAAGGAGGCAATTATCTAGAGAAGCCAAACAAAAAGGAAAGGACAAAATAAAATTCCTGCACAGGGACGAGGTCTCAGGCTACACAATGAAACGCATGCAACCTTCAACATGCCCTGCTTCTCACAGAAGTTTGAGTTAAGGCTTTGGACTTTGGGGTCAGACAGATCTGGATCTGAAAACTAATTCAACTACATATTACACATGTGAGCACAGCAAGACTTCACTTCTCTGTGCTTCAGTCTACTCATTTGCTAAATGGAGATTAAGAGCACAGACTTTGGGGGCAATCAGACTTGGATTTCAAACCCAACTCTACCACTGACTGTGTCTTAAACAGCAAGTTTCAAACCCCCAGTGTTAGTTTCTTTTATCTTGGAAGACGGGGGGTTAAATAGTTGCTTTGGAAGACTGTTTAGGAGGACTGACTGAGAGAGGACATAAAATGTGTGCTCATAGGGCTCAGGAAACTCATGGTTAACTTGTCACTCATCGCTGGTTAAGTGCTAGGACAGGGGCTCTCGAAATGTGGTCCCTGGACCAGCAGCATTAGCCTCCCCTGAGGACTTCTTAGAAATGCAAATGATAGAGCCCATTCTAGACCCACTGAATCAGACACTTTGGGGAGTGGGGCCCAGGATCCTGTTTTAAGAAGCCCTCTGAAAGATTCTAGCACCTGTCAAAGTTTGAGAATCTCTGCTCTAGGTGATCATTCAGAATGCACCCGAGACATTTCGGCTTGTCCGCAGCTGTCTCAGGCTCCTGAGTGCCTCAATGCCATAATCCTTCAAAATGAGCTCTCTGCTCCTTCCATTCTGTCCCCAAAAGGGAAAGAAATACCTAACTGCTCAAGATTTTAAAAGGGCCCCTCGGCACTAGGTAGCATTTTCTGTGTGCTTAGTATATTCTAGGTATTCTGATAATAGCTGCACATGGATTATTGCAATTTATCTCTTCAATAATCCTCTATGGTAGATATTATTGTTTTGCTGATAAAGAAACCAAAGCTCTGTTAGATGAAGTAAATTGCCCAAAGATGTAAGTTGAGTGGCAAAGCCAGGATTCAAACCCCAGTAGTCTATTGCTAGAACCCATGCACTTCCTAACTCACCACACTGCTTCTTTATACCAACATGGAAAACGAGGGATGTCTAGTTTAGTGAAGAGAAGCATCCGGAACACATGTAAAAAGTTTCTAATGTGGTTCCACACTGCAGAATATGAGACCATGAGTGCGGTTTAAATGAAAGAATGGCCTTCAGCAATAGTCTGAATTGTCCAGAATTGTCTTACCTTAAAAAGTTGTGAGCTCCCTGTCACTGAGGATGTCTGAGCATAAGCTGGGTGAAGATCTGTGTACATGCTTTGATGTTTGTGAAGAAAATGGACATATTTCACTTGCACAGGAAGGAGACTAAAGTGAGCTCCCTGATCTGGAGAAGAAAGAATCCACTTCCTATGGCTCCAAGGAACCATATCAAGATCCTCTCTGATCCTCGTAGCTGGAAGGTGTCTCTCTTTCCTCTGCCCTCTCCTGTCATGTTATACGGATACCACTCTTGTAACACTGAGCCCTGTCCTACTGCACTGTAGCTATTTACAGGTGGCTATGTTTCTCCTGTTAGGGAAGCAGCAAGACATATGTTCATGGAGGCTAATAGACCCATGGGATCATGAGCAATAATCTTAACTCTTGGGGTCTCAGTTTCCTCATTATGTAAAGGGGTCACTAAGGATTCCTTATGAAGCTAGAAGGATTCAAGGGGTCAGAAGTCTGGTGCATCATACCGTGTACTCCTCTCTAGTCCCCCTACAGATTTTAACAAGTCTTTAGGGAGAATACACTTCTGATTCATTGAGATACCCTTTCTACTCCTCTCCATGACTTTGTAACCGTCACCTTCCCACCTGAAATATAGAGATTCAATATGTGGTACATTATAAGCACTTATACATTTATTGAAAAAATGAAAGGGAAAGAAACAAGAGAGAAAGCAAGAAACAGAAAGAAAGAAAGAAAGAAAGAAAGAAAGAAAGAAAGAAAGAAAGAAAGAAAGAAAGAAAGAGGGGCACCTGGGTGGCACAGCCGTTAAGCGTCTGCCTTCGGCTCAGGGCGTGATCCCGGCGTTATGGGATCGAGCCCCACATCAGGCTCCTCCGCTATGAGCCTGCTTCTTCCTCTCCCACTCCCCCTGCTTGTGTTCCCTCTCTCGCTGGCTGTCTCTATCTCTGTTGAATAAATAAATAAAATCTTTAAAAAAAGAAAGAAAGAAAGAAAGAAAGAAAGAAAGAAAGAAAGAGAAAAATTTAACAAATAAATGCTCTTCCTCATTTGCTGTCCATCAGCTGGTAGGCACTCTACTTGGGTGGACCTTTTCTTGGGCATACCATGGTGTGTGTGTGTGTGTGTGTGTGTGTGTGTGTGTGTGTGCGCGCGCGCGCGTGCATGCACTTAACAGAACAATCCACAACAGGCCATAGTATGAAGAGACCTATGGGAGCAAAGAGGAAACAGGAAAGAAGGACTTGAAACAGTCTCTCTATAGGCAGCTAATTGCAGTTTTGTGGTTATTTGGAGCAGTTGTTTACTGTGGAAGAAGCTGGCCTCTGGGGTAACAAGCCTCGCACATACTGATCTCCATCTTGAACCCCTTTGATAGGAGCAGAATGTTTCAGGGGCAGATTCTAGGAGACTTAAAAGCAGGTCTGGTTTTCAACACAGTGCCTATTGAACTTTCTCCACTGTGGGAGGCAGGCCAAGTAGTGGTTTTTGAAGCTTTTAAAGGCTCACTGGCCCTTCAAAAAAATGGCTGTTGTGGACATATGGTTTTAGAAGCTTTTTAAAAAGCCTTGTGGGCTTATTTTTAGAGCAAACCTTAACCTTGTAAAACTTCTTAAAGGAGCTACGGAGGGCCCAATCACTAGAGCCTGCTTTGAGCCCTAGGCAGCTGCTCCCCAAGATTTCCAACATAGGCTTTCCTTGTGCTTGATGTGAGTGTCAGGCTGCCAGCTGAGCCTCAGATTGGCTGCCCCTTGAGAGGCTGTGTCCTGGGCGCTAGAAGACCCAAGACTTGGGCCACAAGTGAGTCACCCAAGGAGGCCAAGTTTGCTTGCCAGTGAGTGGACCCAAGAATCATAGACACACAAAACCTTAAAGACTCTCCTGAAGGAAAAGAACCTTAAAAGTCATGCCGTCACACCCAATCTCATGCTAGGGCCTCCCTTGAAGCACACTTACAAAGAGGTGGTTCCACTTCTGCTTGCACATCTCCAGCTATGAGAAGATCATTGACTGGGCATTCATTCATTCATTCATTCATTCAACACATTTGTGATTGAGTACACATAATGTCCTTGGTATAGTGCAAAGTTCTGGAAATATAGAGGTGAATAAAAAATCAGATGCAGTCTCAATGTGGATTAAACATTAGTGGGAGAGCCAGACATGGATTAAATGATCACATCAATACACAACTGCAAATAAAAAGATAGCATTAAAAAAAATTCAAGGACTTATAAAAGCTTCTGACTGGACCTGCTCTGGTCAGAGATACGGGGGAAGATTTGATGAAGAGGTGACCTTTGAACCAGGATCTGAAGGATGAGTGAATATTGGCAAGGCAACAGAAGGTTAAGGGAGGACACAGAGGCTGAGGGAATATCCCTGCAGAGGCCTTCAGGTAGGAGGGAGGGTTGCATTTTAGTGGAAATGGAAACCCAGGTGTATAATATCAGAGGGAAAGACCTGGTTTGAGGCTGGGGGCACACGGTGTATAGGACATGCATGCTCTTGCTGCCATGTTGAGGATTTTGATCTTTAGCCCGAGACGTATGGGAAACCTCCGACTCCCTTTAAGCAGAAGCTAGGCAACTGTGCAAATTTGTTCTTAGGTTGTTAAGTGTAATGGTCTTAAAACATGTCCATAATTCTCCTCCCTTCAAAAGTCAGAGCTTAATTTCCCTCCCTTGAATGTAGGTCTGTCTCAGTCTAATTGACAAAATGTGGTAGAAGTGATTCTATGGGACCTCAGAGGCTAGGATAGCTTCCCTGACACTCTTTCTCTTAGATTGCTTGTTTTGGGGGAAGGAAGCCACCATGCTGTGAGGACACTCAAACAACCAATGAAGAGGGCCACATGGAGAGGAACCAAGGCCTCACTTCCTACCACCAGCACCAGATTGCCAATGATGACAATCGGAAGTGGATCTTCCAGCCCCAGTCGAACCTGTAGATAATTGTAGCCTCAGCTGTAGCCTCAGATAACTTGACTGTAGCTCCAGAGACACCCCAGGCCAGAACCACCCAGCTAAGCTGTTCTTGAATTCCTGACTCACAGAAGCTGTAAGACAATAAATGCATATTGTTGCTTCAAATGATGGACTTTGGGTAACTTGGTAAGCAGCAATAGATACCTGGTTAAGTGAGGCACCTCCAGGTAGGAGGAGGAAAGCAAGGACTTTGGGGTCAGAGAGACTTGGGTTTGAAATGTGACTCTTTAACTTCCTGGTTGTTGGACTGGAGGTGTGTTGCTTTACCTCCTGGAGCTCCCATTTTCCATCTGTAATGTGAGACGATGCCCACAGAGCCCCCAGGAAATAGTATTGGGTAGCCATTCCCACTTTCCTTGCCTTCCCCCTCTTCATATCCAATTAAGACATGCTGTTCTCAAAGATGAGAAGACAAAAAAAAAAAAAAAACCCTGTAGATGTGGGTATCTTGATTACCCTAGAAAAAAAGGGCTTGAAAACTGTTTGTCTGAGGCTGCCTTAGGCCCTGTTCCATTAATTCAATCTACATCTTTTCAAGCCTACTCCCCACTTGGGTTTATGAGTTTTATGAATCCAACTCTTGCTGTGTAAACAGAATTGACTTTTATTTATCTGAAAGTTACCTTTTCATAGTTGCATGTCTTTTTTCATTTGCATTTCATTAAGGAGATAGATTTATGATGAGTTTCCTAATGAAAATATTATGTGTAATATACATTGCGAAGATATTTTTAGTTAATTCTTTAAACACAACCCTGGGGTATCCATCACTTGTGCCACTTTACAGATGAGGAAACAGGTATAAAAGCCAGAAATATTACTTTGCCATCAAGTGTTATGTGATCTTGGCCAGTTATTCAACTTCTCTTATATCTTAGTTTCCTCATCTGCAAAATAGGGGATAAGAATAGAACCTATGCACACAAGAAACAAATAAACAAATCAAAAAATGGGCAGAAGATATGAACAGACACTTTTCCAATGAAGACATACAAATGGCTAACAGACACATGAAAAAATGTTCAAAATCATTAGCCATCAAGGAAATTCAAATCAAAACCACACTGAGATACCACCTTACGCCAGTTAGAATGGCAAAAATAGACAAGGCAAGAAACAACAATTGTTGGAGAGGATGTGGAGAAAGGGGATCCCTCCTACATTGTTGGTGGGAATGCAAGTTGGTACAGCCACTCTGGAAAACAGTGTGGAGGTCCCTTAAAAAGTTAAAAATTGAGCTACCCTATGATCCAGCCATTGCACTACTGGGTATTTACCCCAAAGATACAGACGTAGTAAAGAGAAGGGCCATTAACACCCCAATGTTCATAGCAGCAATGTCCACAATAGCTAAATCGTGGAAGGAGCCGAGATGTCCTTCAACAGATGACTGGATTAAGAAGCTGTGGTCCATATATACAATGGAATATTACTCAGCTATCAGAAAGAACGAGTTCTCAACATTTGCTACAACATGGACGGCACTGGAGGAGATAATGCTAAGTGAAATAAGTCAAGCAGAGAAAGACAAATATCATATGATTTCTCTCATCTATGGAACATAAGAACTAGGATGATCAGTAGGGGAAGAAAGGGATAAAGAAAGGGGGGGTAATCAGAAGGGGGAATGAAACGTGAGAGACTATGGACTATGAGAAACAAACTGAGGGCCTCAGAGGGGAGGGGGGTGGGGGAATGGGATAGGCTGGTGATGGGTAGTAAGGAGGGCACGTATTGCATGGTGCACTGGGTGTTATACACAACTAATGAATCATCTAGCCTTACATCGGAAACCGGGGATGTACTGTATGGTGACTAACATAATAAAATAAAAAATCATTATATATATATATATAAAAAAAAGAATAGAACCTATGCAAAACTAGGTTGACATGAAGATTAAAGGAGTTAGAATGTATAAAATACTTAGAAAAGTGTCTGATGTATTTGGATATATTCCTAATTAGCTCCTACCATTATTTTTCTTATTTTTAAACCAATGTTTCAAAAAGTCAGAACAAAACTTCTGTCTAAGCCATTTTGCTCCATCCATGTTATCTCTCTCCTGAAATAATAGTCCTTTCCATTTTTATGGCATTTTAAAAATATCCATTTGTTTCTTGCAACAATTCAGTGACTCAGCATCATTATCTTGATTTTTTCAGCCAAAGCAAACTAAGACTCAAAATGGTGAATGGGAATTGTTCAAAGTAGCTTTGGTTGCAAACAACAGAAACCAAATGGGACTAGCTTCAGCTAAAGAGAGAAATTTCACTGTAAGATGCAGGGGTGATTCAGGAAACCAAGCTCATGAGCAAGCCATGGGAAAAGTTTCCAGGAACGACAGGAACTGGGGAGAGGAGGGCTGCAGGGAACTTGAGGAATGGTGCTTCTCCTTCTTTCCCCTTTTGTCTATTCGGCTGATGGGCTACCTCTGTCTTTCTTTTCTGAGGCTGGCTTTTTTCAGCCACTCAGTGCAAATGGTTGGTGCATGGCAGCCTGCCACAGCTTCCAAGCCCACAAGTTATCACGCCAACCATAGGAGAGATTGACCTTCTGCTTCTCTGTGTTCAGATTCCCCATTACTACAGATAGGACCCTGATTGAAACAGCTTTGAGTCAGGGACCTTCCCCCAGTCTGGTCAAACATGGCTAAGGAGTGGGGTCAATGTGTACAGAGTGGGGTCAGTTGCTGCTGGCCACTCACTCCTATAGATTCCTGTAGGAAGGTCATGAGTAAGTGAAAAACACTCCAGAGGGAGTCCAGAACATGAAATGTGTTTCCTGCCATTTTACATACTGGAATGACTGAGGCACAATTCCCCTCCAGATCTTCCTCTCCTGTGAGGCCAACACTTTTCCTGTAAGGCTTCAGCTACATCCCTTTAGGAGACCAGCACCTCCTGGGATTCAGGTAGGGGAGGATTTGGGCACCGCTCTAATTGTGGTCAACCCAGCTGCAGAACTGTTTTATCTTACAAACTGAAACTTAGCACTCATTAAACAACTCCTCCCCATTCTCCCCCTTCCCAAGCCACTGTTCTACTTTCTGTCTCTGTGAATTTGACTACTCTGGGTATTTCACATAAGTGGAATCATACAATATTTATCTTTTGTTGACTGGCTTATTTCATTAGCATAGTGTCCTCAAGGTTCATCTATGTAGTAGCGTATATCAGAATGTCTTTCCTTTTTATGGGTTGGACAACATCCCATTGTATGCGAGTACCACATGTTGTTTATCCATTCATCTGTCCATGGCCACTTGGGCTGCTTCTATCTCTTTGGGATTGTGAATGGTGCTGCTCTGAACATGGATGTGAGGAGTTGTCTTTTTGCAACATAAAGGACAGAAGGAGGATCCTGAGAACATAGTATGAAGACAACAGAAAGGATGTCATTCCTGCTCTGTATGAGAAAGTGAGGGGGAGTTTTGCTCCTGATGGAAACGGGGAGAGAAGAGAGGAAAGGCACCAAGGAGGTGAGGCGGGAAGAGGTGACCCAGAGTGATAGGTGGACTGGAAAACACCTGGGGAGAGGGGCCAGGGAAGAACTTCCACTGCTGTGTGATCTATCACTCAACATAAAGTGGTTCCAGTGGTTGTTTTGTCCCATCCCCACTACATAGTGAATTTTGGGAACATTTCCTACATGTACGTACACAAATGCTCTGTGTGAGTTGCCTTTTGGTGTAAACTGAAGAAGGAATTAAGACCATCTGGTCTGATGTGAAGCAGACTGAGACAGGGAGCACAGGAGGGCAAAATCAGCTCTAAACTGTTCTATGCAGGGGAAGCAGATGTTCCAGGGATGTCCCTGACAGAGTGAGTTCCCTGGGAATTAGCAGACCATTTGGGAAGAGATATGGACTTCCATGGAACTTACCAAGGGTTTTGAGGCAATCTTATAGAGATCAGTGCGTCTTACTCTTTAGTGTGCCTGAGAATTGCTTGAGGGACTTGATGAGAGGCAAATGTTGATTCAGTCTGCAGTGGGGCCTGGGATTCTGCATTTCAGACAAGCTCAAGCTCATGGCTGATGGTGATGCTGGCAGTCTGTGGACCACACTTTGAATCAGAGGGTTCCAGATCTCAAAGGGATGGAAAATTCCTAATAGTGTCATAGTGCCTCTCTGTTTCTCTCTGTTTCTCCATCTCTGTCTGTCTTTCACACATACACCATCTCCTAGTGTTCCTGGGAAAACATGGCTCTCCTGTCCTCTCAGGGTGAAGCTGTGGCAGAGGAATCCATAAAGGAGCTACTGCTCTCTTGTTAGCTCTTCATCTCAGTCCTTGCTCTGTTCCCACCCAGGGAGTGTGGAGGTCATGCCAGGGGACGCTCAGTGGTCCATTCTGCATGCTTTGGCCAGGGTATTAGAACAACAGTTTTCAGGGTGAAAACCAAAGTCTCTTTCTCCGTGGTTGGCCTCAGAACTCCCTCTTTCAGAAAGATGGAGCGAGGCGGAGAAAAATGTTTTAAATGGTATTTTTCTTGAGAAAAGTCGTTCTGGGGAGCCAAGCATTAATTGAGTACTTGATTGTGAGAGGGTTGTGTGGTAAACTCCCTTGTTTTCCACAGATGTTGAAGGACTCTGAGCCAGAGTTCAGGAAAAATGTTTTCCCGCATATCCACCCCTGCCCCAGAGGCTGTGATGAAGTTGGCAAAGGACCTTCAGGTCAAGTGGGGCTCCAGCAACCTCACAGAAACACAAGAATTCGCAGAATCTGAAGGGGAAACAGTAGCAAGGGAGCACCTAACATGAAAAGAAGAGAGGGAGAGCAGGAGAGCCCAGCCAATGGAGTACCCCACTTCCACCCTGGCAGAGCCCTGTGCCAGAAGCTTCAGTTACCACAGGTGATGAAGGAAACCCTCCGTGGCTTTCTTGTCTGGTCAGATGCTTCCTTTCCTGGGGGGTGCTTCCTGCCTCAGAGACAGCCCAGCTCACTCAGGAGCACTCACTATGGAAGGACTTCCCTCACTCTGGGCTGAAATCTGCCTTTCTGAAAACAGCCATGCTCAGGACTTTCATGCCAATGCTGCCCTCCAAAGCCACAGTGAGTGAGACACTATCACGTCTCTGCAGTGCATCTCACAGTTAAAGCACATCCCGGCACACCCATGGGCCCATCTGATCCTCAGAGCTGTCTGAAAGGAAGCAGGGGGGCAATTTTTCTTCAGGGTTTCAGATAAGCAAGTGGAAGGGCTGCTCACAGTAGAGGTTGAGAGCCTAGGCTCTAGAGTCTGACTGCCTGGGTTCACAAGCCTGTCCCCTCATGGTTGTGTATCCTTCAACAAACCCATTCTTCAACAAACATGGTTGTGTATCCTTCAACAAACAAGAACATTCTTCTCCTGGGTTTCCTCTTCTATAAAATGAGCATAATGATATTACATAGTGGAGAAAGTTGTGGTAAGGACTTAATAAAAGTAAAGCGTTCAACCTTTGGTTTATAGGAACTCCCCTTCTGCTACTGAGGAGGGAGAGGAGAAAAAGATGGCGGTCAAGTGATTTGCCCGAGGCCAGAAAATGGTGGCACCAGATCGAGAACTCAGATACCCTGATGCTAACTCCAATACTCTTTTCATTACAGTCAACATTTTGCATTCGTAAGCCCATCAGAGATGGAAATTCTCCAGTGATCCTCACATTGGCAGGGCCTGTCCCTGCACTGAGCTGTGTGCACAATAGGAAGATAAATAGTTCTAGAGAGTTTTGCCTGCACAGGATAGTTTATAGCTTCTTTCGTCCCCCCTTGTCTGTTCTCTCTGGTCTGTTCCATATCAACCCAGATGGGAAATGTAATCACTTCCTTAGTTTCCACAAAAAAAAAAAAAAAAAAAAAAAAAGGACTCATCTGATCTTCCCAATACTTTGAGTTGGTCACTAGCGCTCTTAGTTTTATACCTAACAAAACACAGAGAGGTTAAGTAACTTGCCTGGAGGTCATACATCCATTAAGTAGTGACTCAGCTAGCTCCTTCCTCCATGCCTCTCTGCCTTCAAGCTAGCAGGCAGCAGCTAACACCCTGGGGGCCTTAATCAGATTCTTTTAGGATGTCACAATAGGCACAAGGGGTTGGCCGGCCCTTTTGCTAGCCCCTCCAGAAATAAGCCTCATTCACCAGGGTGGGGAGGACACCCAGAGGAATGTGAGGGCACGAGGGGGAGTCCAACCAAACAGGCGGAGCAGGTTTCCAGAGAGTTTGGGATGGGAGTGAGTGAATGGTCATGGAGGGGAGGCTATCAAGTCAAGCATTCCAGCTGTTTTCCAGAGGTTAAGTCTGTATCCAGGTGAGCTAGAGAATTCACAGCACCTGGTTAAGGGTAGGTAGGAGTGTCCCATTGGGGTCAAATGACGAGTGTTTACAGATAGGATGAGGCCTCCAGGGAAGTAGCTGGAGAGGTGGAATATCCTAGGAGTCAGGAGAGATGTCTTAAGGCCATACTGCTTGGGTTCTCCTTCTGATCCCCCACTTGTTAGCTGTGCGCCCTTGGCCAGTTACTTAAATGTCTCATGTTCCTCATCTAGGATACTAATAGAGTCTCAATCATAAATTTGTTGTGAAGATTAAATAAATAAGAAGGAGGAAAGCAGCTCTCAACATCTGTGAACTGGCCTCACATTAAAAGCAGGGCTTCGGTATTGTTAGGTGATGGCCTGGCATTTGTAGGTTGGCTCTAGTGTTTCTCTTGCTGAACATAAATAATCTCATAAATGAGAACCCCCCCCCCACACACACAAAAGGGTAGCCTTTTTTTCCAAGCACATACAAAAACAGTCACTGTGCAAACCACAAAAATATTAAAAGTCCCCCTCTCCCAGCTAATATGAGTGATGCTACCACTTTACTATTTACTTCTTTAGCTTCTTTCTATTATTCCCACCTTCTAGATAATATTCATTAGAGTATCTAACCATAATCATACAGAACAAGCCCTGCCTCCTTTGAACCCTCTCCAAAATCACCTGACCCAGACTTTCATCCTATAGGTCCCTTTTAACATCCTCTACTGCAACACTCCATGGTTTCCTATGATATGGAGTCTCCCTCATTGCAACGAGTCAAGCAACCCAGTGTTCAGTTATAGATGTGTTCCTGATGGTCTTTGGCTAGAGGGTATGGACACAAATTAATAAATGGAAGCCTGTAGAGTAGTTCCTAGCACAGAGTAAGTGCCATGTTGGTGATGCCATCATAATTACTGGCTAGAATACCAAAGCAGCCTTAGGGACAAGGCGATCCAAGAAGGAAAGCTACAGGACAGAGGCCAAGTGGAGTAGCAGATTTACAACGAGGAGACTTCAATTTAAGTTCCAACCTACCATTCAAAATAGTAAATAACATTTTATTGCACACGTCAAAAGTGCCAGACACAGAGTGAATGTTTGATGTACACAGTCTCACTTTCTTACTGTGAAACCATGGGCAAATTCCTTAAGCTCTCTGAGTCTCAGTTTCTCTGCCTGTACAAAACGGAACAAAATTAAAATACTTTTAGGTTTGCTGTAAGGTTCCAACAAGAACATAAATGTGCTGTAGACCACAAATTTTATTAAAATGTCACTTAGATGGGCAAAGTTTAGGTGATAGGCATACGGCAGTCCTGTAATCCCAACTTGAACCCAAGGTTGGCAAAAATGTCCAGAAAGCTAAGTTGATTTAAAATAAGTTTGCTGAAATTCCTGTATTATTATACCTTCTAATAGATGAGGCCTATGCTTGAACTCAGAATTGTTGCTCTGGAAGAATGGTGAGAAGACCTCTATCAGGAATCCCTTCCTTGGCCTCGTTTCCATGAAGTTCCTTTTCCAGGGAGACCAGGAATGATGAAAAGCTTTTGGCTCTGTGTCACTTATTAACATGAGCAGACACTTACTTGAGACCTGGTTTCTCAAAATGGGAATAAAGTCAATTCCTACCTTATATATTTGTGGTGAGGATCCAGTAAAAAGGTGTCCATGCTACTGTGTTATAAGCTATAAAGGGGACACTATCAGTCCCTCTGAGGCTGCCTCCCATAGAGTAGTCTCTCACTTGGGGACCCAGCTGTCTGCTTTCTAAGGGCCAAGGTATTGGCCATTGACCAAGGTGCTTGCTTATGGGTCTCCATGAATTACCCCCTCCTGTAAAACTACTTGCATCAGGGAGACTGCAGGGATCCCCCACAATGCGCTATGTGAAACAGGTTTCTCTCTTCCCTAGCAATCCAAAGGAAAGCAGTCTGGGTTAGCATGGGGCTCTGTGTCACAAGCCACTCCAGGTTTCCAACAACTTGTTTCTATACCACCCCTAGAGTGTCATCTTCTTTTCTGGCTGTGGCTGGGTTACTGTCTTCTCAGATTTCCAGCCTGAGGAGGTGAAAGAAAGGGGGCCCTGCATAAGGGACATTGTCTTTAAAGAGGTGACGTGGAGGCTCCATGTATCACTTACTCTAAATCACATTCCACGCTTCAAGGAAGGTGGAAAAATGTAGTCTCTAGCTGGGTGATCAAATGCTCAGTTTCAGTTTGGGAGCTTTATTAATCTATGTTCAAGATCAGGAGTAATGGAAGCAAGGAAAGTATCAAGGAAATAAATACTGATCAATTCACCCCTTGGGTCTCTGAGCCTGAGCCTGTATCTGTGCTGAGTAAATATCTGGATGAAAAGCAGAGTGAACTTATGCAGATGCTTGAATTATCCAATGCCAAAAATCAAATATTTGGAATCATCCCAGTGAATCTTCATATTTTTTAGTTTCCTCCTATATCTTGGCACTAGGAGACAGAACCCTAGGCACATAACTCACTACATGAGCACTCACATGCACCCACACACATACAGACATTGTGTGTGTGTGTGTGTGTGTGTGTGTGTGTGTGTGTGTGTGTTTATACAAACCTATATACAAATGCAATATAGATTTACACTTGCATAGATCTTAATTTTGTACAAGAGGAACATAAGTCTTACCCAGTTACCTCCCTCTTTTCAGTGGGATCAGAGCATTGTTGAAAAAAGTAAATTCTTAGAAGCCAGAGGTCAGGTTTAAATGCAGCGTATGTCATTGATATACATTGAAACACTGCATGAGTTACTTCATTTTCTTGACCTCTGTTCCACATTTCTAAAATGAGTATTACATAATCTGTCTCCAAATATTATTTTGAACTTAAATACAATGCCATACATATTTGCCTTACTAATGCTGCAGTTGGTACAGTCAATATTAACTGTTATTATTATTTTTTTTAATGAGACAAATGAGCACAAGCACAAGTTAATGGCAGGGCAGGAAATCTCCAACCTCCTCCTTAGTATGAAGAATAATCCTTTCTAAACTTGTACTGCTCTCAGCTGCACTTATTGAAAAAAAGAAAATTTGTTAAGACAATTTTTCAAAATTAATTGTTTAGGGAAGCAAACATAGATACAGAAAAGTGCATGAATCATAAGCATACAGCTCACTGATTTTTCAAAATGGGATCCTACCCATGTCATCAGCCCTCAGATCAAGAACTAGAACATTAGCACACCCCAGAAGTTCCTTCATTATCCTGAGAATAACTACTATCTTACATTATAGATTAATTTTACCTTTTTATATTTTATAGAAATAGGATCACATATAGATACTCTTACATCTGGCTGCTTTTTTCACTCTGTACAATGATTGACACATTCATCCATATTGTTGCATGTAGTTGTGGCTTTGCCCGATCACTCTCTCCCATACAGTGTTCCAGTGAATATACTACAATTTATTGATCCATTCTACTCTTGATGGAGACTTGGGTGGTTTCTGGGTTTTGGCTATTTTCAATAATGTTGCTATAAACATTCTTGCATGTGTCTTTGGTGAATGCATTTCTGTTGAGTGCATATCTGTGGCTGGAATTTCTCAGGGTTAAGATTTGTACATGTTCATCTTTTGTAGATCTGTCATGCAGAAGGTAGTGGAAGTAGTCCCTACTTTTAATAAGGTTTATTTATTTATGAGAGAGAGAGAGAGAGAGAGAGCACATGGGGGTAGGGAAGGGGTAGAGGGAGAGGGAGAGAGAGTCTCAAGCAGACTTTGTGCTGAGTGGGGAGTCCAACGTGGGGCTTGATTTCATGACCCTGAGATCATGATCAGAGCCAAAACCAAGGGTGAAACACTCAACAGACTATGCCACCCAGGTGCCCCAGTAGTCCCCATTTTTAATTGGTAGAACCTTCAGAAACTTTGATAGTTCCGTGTGCTTCCAATCTCTCTCACTGGCCCTGTATGTCCTGGAATCCAAAGATATACTCTTACTCTTTGGGTATAAGGAATAAATAGCCTCCAGATAACCCAATGTATTAGTTATCTATTGCTATGCAATACATCCTCTCCAAACATAGAGGCCTAAATCAGAAGTACATATTAACTATCTCTTACAGTTTTTGTAGATGAGGAATTGGGACATAACTTGGCTGGTGGTTCAAACTGAAAGTCTCTAATGAGATTGAATCAGATGTTGGTCTGGGCTACAGTCTCTGAAGAGTTTATTGGGGCTAGAGGATCCACCTTCAGGGTGGTTCTCTCCTATAACTGGCAAATTGGTGCTGGCTATTGGCAGGAAGCCTCAGTTTTTCCCCGCATGAGTCTATCCATGTGGCTGCCCGAGTATCCTGACAACAGGGTAGCTGGCCTCCAGGGTGAGCAATCCAAGAGCCCATGGTAGAAGCAGCAATGCGTTTTATGACCTCACCTTGGACACTACACAGTCCCTTTCTCAATATTTTATTGATCAGCCGAGTCATGCTTATTCAATAGGAGAGGGCTCTACATAAGAACATGAGTATCAGAAAGTGAGGATTATTAGGGGCCATGTTAGAAGCTGGCCACCACACCTTCCTGCTACCAGATAAAGACTTTTCTGTGATAATTGGATCCCCAAGTTATTAGCACAGGGAAAAGGTAAATTTTGATGGACAAGGAAAGGAAAAGAAGAGAGAATACACAGAACAAGTAAGTCCAGGGAGAAAGGCAGGCCTGAATATAGCAACCAAGAGGCAGTTAGTTGTAGTATTTGAGTATCTGAGTAGGAGTAAAGGAAAATGTGCTTGGGGCAGGATTTTGGAAGATTATATGTGTGGGTCCAGAAAAATTTTCCTTTGTTTCCTAACTAGATCATGTTATTGGACCACGAAGACTCAACTCTGGCATTGTTTGCCTAAAAATAATAGCCCAAATTGAGTATTCTCAAATTTTCTCACAGGTTATTCAATTTACCATCCATCCATCCATCCATCCATCCATCCATCCATCCATATGTCTAACTCTTATTAAGCATCTAGCAAATGCCAGGTCTATTCTAGAGAGTGATGGGGGATGCAGAAATGAGCAAATACACAAACCTGACATAG
Organism: Ursus arctos; assembly: GCF_023065955.2. Classification (NCBI taxonomy): domain Eukaryota; kingdom Metazoa; phylum Chordata; class Mammalia; order Carnivora; family Ursidae; genus Ursus; species Ursus arctos. Next base: position 58,007,740 of record NW_026622786.1, read on the forward strand.
AGAATGGGAGAGAGAGAACTAATATTTATTGTGTACCTACTGTGTTCCTGTTCTTCACATTCATTGTTTAAATAATTCTCATAACTACTCCAGATATTGGGCATAATGGTTCCCACTTGGCAGATGAATGAACAGACTTGAGAGTTCATTTATTTACTCAGAGTTGGAGTTGAAAAGTGGTGAAGCTGAGCACTCTTCAGATAACAATGGTACAAAGTAGAAAGTGATTAAATGCCAAAAAAAGTTCTGCATGTAGTGCAATGGCAGCTCAGAGAATAGAATGAGTTCTTTGGCCTGGGGAGATAAGAGAAGGCTTTATGGAAGAGGTAGCATTTCAGCTGGATCTTGATACATGAGTAGGAGATAATGGAAAAGAGTCGTATGTCAGGCGTAAAGAATATCAAAAACAAAGGCATGAAGGTAGGAATGGTTATTAGTAATGATCACACACACAGAGACACACAGGGACATACACATATAACGTGGCTAGAGAAATGTGCACAAAGGAAAGAACTGGCTGATAGAGGTGAACGAAATGGCTTCGGGCCACACAGACAGCAGAGACACCAGACCTAGCTATTCTGTAATGTGACAGGAAGCCAGAGAAGGCTAGATCATCATCGTACACCTGAGTGGGAACTCCTTTCAGACTTCTTGGATAACACCTTCTTCAAGGTTATTCTTAATTAAATTATGATTGCACCTTCACACCCAGCAACAATAACAACAAGACTGACAAACTATATAAGAGTATTCAAATTATTGAATAAGAATGAGAAATGCCATTGATCGGTAATAAGGGCAATAAATGTACTGATGGTGAGGTCTGCTACTAGTTAAAGATGGAAGAAAAACTATGGGAAAAGTCAGCAGGACCCAGGGCTATTGATTCCCAGAAAAAATCCAAGAATCTCAGAGTGGGGAGAGGCCTGGAGGATTATTTCCTCTAATTTTGCAGTTTACATAGGAGGGAACTGAGGTCAGAAAGTAGGAGTGACTTATTCTTCTAGAGCAGAGCTCCTTCTAATAGTCCTCAACCTTGTGAGAATAGGGCACAATCCCTGATACCAAGAAGGCCACGAGTATGGAGGGTGCTATGAAAATCACTGTTTGTAAAACATGTCTATTATGAGTTGAGTTGTGTCTTCCCCAGATCCATAATTTGAGATCCTAACCTCCAATACCTAAGAACACGGTCTTATTTCGAAAGAAGGTTGGTGCAGATAAAATTAAGAAAAGGCCATATTAGAGTTGAGTGGGCCCCAAATCCAGTATAATTGGTGTCTTTATTAAAAGAGGAAATTTAGACATACACACAGGGAGAATGCCATGTGAACATGAAGGCAGAGATTGGAGCAATGTGTCTACAAGACAAGGAATACTGAAAATTGCCAGCAAACCACTAGAAGCTAAGAGGGAGGCATGGAACAGTCTCCTTCACAGCCCTCAGAAGAAACCAACCCTGTGACACCTTACTCTTATACTTCTAGCCCCCAGAACTGTAAGACAATACATTCCTATTATTTAAGCTACTTTTATGGTGGTACTTTTTATGACAGCCCTAGAGAACACATACAATTGCTAAAAGAAAGAAAGGTTATATAGAAGCCACAGGAAGTAGGCATTAAGAGGAAGGAGTAGTGGATTAATGGAATAATAAAGCCATTTATTAATCCATTCAAATGCTGAGTGTGCATGAGGCACCTCTCTTGGCCCTGGAGCTGATAAATGAAGTAGACTATAACTCTCCTGCCTTTGAGAAGTTCAAAGTGTGGGTAGGTTCACAAGAGAAGTAAATGTTCTGGGGACCCAAAGGAATGAGATAGGGAAAGGTTTGGATGCAGAAGGTAACATCTGAGCCAAGTTTTGAAGGATGAGTGTGTTTGCTTGCTGGTTGCTAAATTAAGCCGATTATTTCTGCCACTGGAAAGAGCTTTCTAAAATCTCCATCCTGGTCCACATAGCCATCAAAGAGACAAAATCACAGACTTACTAAGTTTCTTCAATCCAACATTTCAGACAAACAGCTTCAACAACCCAGGCCAGTTATCTCAATTTCCTGCCCTAGTTGGCCTGCCATTCATAGGAAAAACAGGAACAGAGAGGCTGACCTCTGGCTGCTCAGCCCAAGTCCCCTTGGAGCTTCAGGCTCGTGTAAGAACTGGCTTCAGAAACTCACCCCGGTGGGGGGTCTTCCTATTCTGGCTACACAGACCTCTCTGCAGTGCTGAAAGTCAGATTGTGTTATTTATGTATAAAAACAACAACAAAAATAACCTTTTCTTTCCAAATATTCCATGCATAGGAAGCCAAGCCTTCAGTAGGTCATTGCTATGTTGACATTTTGAAGAACTATGCTTTCAGGCCCTGGAACAGGAGCCAGGTTTGCTGGCCTTGGTCTTGAGATGTCTTGGCTGTCTCATATTAAGGACCCCCAGACTCCCAAATTTGAGCTCTCGGCAGCCACTGCTCTGAGTAATGCTGGTAAGAAACACAGCAAAGAACAGAGCCAATTGCAGCTGGAGCCGCATCTTCCTCTGTGGAATGATGTCAAGTGTGTTAGGAGGAAGGCAAAGGGTGTCACTTAATTCTAATTGCTTCCCTACTGGTCAGCCATGCTCCCTGAAATTCCATTAAGATTATGGACCTATTCCTTTAGGTTTATGAGCAAGAACGGTGGGACAGGAGAGGGTCTGAACAAAAACCAGCAGTCTTTGCTTGGTTGATTACATCGGAAAACCTTTAAGCAGAGCGTGTATGCTCAGTTGCCCCAGGCCATAGGGTTTCCCTAGAGTATTACATCAAGTCTCATTCATTGGCTGTTACCTGCCTGGCCCCTTCAAGCATTTGTTTTGGTAAGCCCTGATTAACTCATCCATACCTATGCTTTTGACCACCACCTGGGTGGAATATTTTAAAACTTCCACCTCCAGTTCATACCTTTAAGCTTCTGACTCTTCTAACTACCTGTCCCTGTGCACATGATCTTAAACTAATTCATCATCTTTTCTCACAAAACTATCCCTCTCCAGGGTTCTCTTTGTCCTACTTCCCAAATCAGAAAACTGGAAAGCATCCTTGACCCTTCCCTTCCTGGCATATTAAATCAATAACTAAGATTTACTAACATTACTTCCTAAAAGTTTCTTTTAACTGTTCTTCCTCCCACGCTTTCTGATAATTCTTTAATTCAGGACTACATCATCTTTTGCTTAAACTACTAGAACAGCTTCCAAGAGGGTCTCCTATTATCAGCTCATCCCCAACCCATCCATTCTCTACTTAACAGCTGAAGTATTTTTAAAAAGTGTAAATCTGCAGTCAAAAAACCACTACTAGAAGGAAACTACTTTAACATAATAAGGGCCATATACGAAAAACCAACAGCTAACATCATATTCAGTGGTGAAATACTGAAAACTTTCCCTCTGTGATCAGGGCAAGCATTCCTGCTTTAGCCTGCTTTCTATTCAACATAATAGTGGAAATCCTAACCAGAGTAATTAGGCAAGAAAAAGAAGTAAAAGGCATCCAAATTGGAAAGGTAGATGTAAAATTACCTCTGTTTACGGATGACATAATTTTATATGGAGAAAATCCTAAAGATTCCATAAAAATCCCCTATTAAAGCTAGTAAACGACTCAGCAAAGTTGCAGAATACAAAATCAACCTGCAGAAAATCACTTGCATTTCTGTACATTAACAATGCACAATCTGAAAAGAAAATTAAGAAGTTAACAACATCAAAAAGAATGAAATACTTAGGAATAAATTTAATCAAGACAGCAAAAGAACTGCACACTGAAAACTAGAAAATACTGGTGAAAGAAGTTAAAGAAGACACGAATAATGGAAGGACATCTTGTGTTAAGGGAAGGGAAGACTTAGTATTGCTAAGATGTCAATACTACCCAAAGCCGTCTGCAGATTTAATGCAATTCCTGTTAAAATCCCAATGATAGAAGCGGTAACACCCATTCTAAAACCATAAGAAGTCTCGAGAGACCTGGAATAGCCCAAAACAATCTTGGGAAAAAAAAAAAAAAACAAATTAGAGATCTCACACTTCCTGATTTTAAAACTTACTGCAAAGCTATGGTAATCAAAACAGTGAGGTACTGGCATAAAGATAGACAAATAGATCAATGGAACATTGATATGGTAATAAATCCTCACATATATAGAAAATGATTTTCAACACGAGTGCCAAGACCATTCAATGGAGAAAAGGACAGGTTTTTCAACAAATAGTGTTTAGAAAATTAGATAGCACCCCCCCCCAAAAGTTGGATCCTTACTTTACACCACATGCAAAAATTACCTCAAAATGGATCAAAGATCTAAATGTAACAGCTAAAACTACAAAACTTTTAGAAGTGTGTGTGTGTGTGTAGTATATATACACGTGTACATGTATACATTTATATGTATACGTATATATGTATATTTAATTTACTTTCATTGGTGTCTTCACATGTTATTGCCAAACTTTAAAGAAATTCTGTTATACAAAAGAGGAAACTGGGACTGGAGAAAATAAGAAATCTGCTTAAGATCAACTAGGTCTTAAGTGGATCTTGAGCAGATCGTGACCCTTTAGGTCAGACCTCTGGCCAACTGAAAGTAAAACCTTATAAAGAACACAGGCTTTAAAACCAGAAAGAACACTGACCATAAAATTGGATGTTTTAAAACCTTTCTGTTGACTCAATTTCCTCATCATTAACATGAAGATAATAATATCTGACCTTTTGCAAGTCACAGGTGGTGAGGACTAATTAAAAGGAGGTGGGGACAAGAAGAAGAAAGACCTATGACTTAGCCCTTCAGGCTCTCTATAGCCGTAGAAATTCACAGCTGAGTCTGAAGAAGAGCTGCGTGGGGAGGTGATACATACTCTGGAAATGAGAGGAGATGGAAATAGAAATAAGAGAGGGAAGGAAAAGTAAAATGAAGATGAACTCTTTAAAAAAAAGTGGCATGAGAAAAGATTTTGGAAACTCTTTTGTCTCATTGATCAATGAGAAAGGAAGTAGAAATACGTATATCATGTACTTTACCTTTAAAAAACCATTCTGAGTGATTTCCAAAGGCAGTGTGACATAGCAGAGAGAGTACTCTAAACTCCAACTCTGGTTTCACAACTTCCTACCCTTGGCAACGTTTGGACATGTCACAGAAGTGCTCCAAATTTCCAGGTCCCTCTCTCTAAAACAGGAATATTAATGCCTACCTGACCTCCTGGGAAAAACAAAGTGAGAAACAGAGGTACATCTTACTTGAAAAGTTAAAATGCCATTAGGGTCCAGGTTAAAAATCCCTTTTCCTAGCCAGATGACCCACACACCACCTCACTGTTCTGAACCTGTTTAGTCACCTGTAAAAGATTAAAAATAGAATCTACACCATAGAGTTGTTAAAGAGATCAAGCGGAACAGTGAAGGTAAATGCATAGCATGGCGTCTGGCACATATTAAGGACGAAATAAATGGCTATGTTCATGGTAGATACCAGCAACAACAGCAAAAGACGCATTTCTTTCCTGCTGGGAAGGAAAAGAAAGTAAGATCTATTAGGAATTCTAGGAAAAGAATTCATGGCAATTTTTAAAAATCTAGCTTTCCTGGTCTTCTTAATTTCTCCTTACCCAGAGCAACAGCAAGCGAATGGCATGCTGGAGGTGGCGTGTGTGTCTGTGAATTTTTCTTCGACTCTGCAAGGTTAGAAGCTTCTTGTCTCCTGTGATTGAACACCCCCAAGACATTGGATCATTTCCTGAACTTCATTTATTTAATAACTAATCTTTTATTGCCTTCCGTCCTTTAAAGCTGGTCGGCCAGTCTCATTCCCACCCCCACCCTATAGGTCTCACCTCTTTAATCATTTGGATAATGCTGAGACACACTACAAACCATCTTAATGGAAGGCTGATAAGTGAAGGCCATTTTTCCTCCCGTCTGCTTCTCTACCCAGCAGTATTTCGGATGATTTTCAATAATCCCAGCAAATCACTCATGTCATCCCCCCACAGTCACCTAGTTAATATCTCCAGTCAACAGGTTTCTTTTGGCTCTTTTGTCTGGGAAAGCTGCCTACACAAGGCCCCAGAACTCCAGAGGAATGAGTCTGCACCTGGAATTTGTACAAACTAAGAGTAACTACAAGAGTAACATTTTCCCAAGTTAATAAGAATAGCTACCATTTTTGAGCCATAATTGTGTGCCTGACACTGTGCCCTATATCTGTATTATCATGTTTAACTCTCATAAAACCTTTTAAGGAATGCTCTCATGTCCATTTTATGGATGGAGAAACTTATAGCCTGGACACTGGTACTCAAAATGTGGTCTTCCAAGCAACAGCGTTACCTGGGAACTTGTTAGCAATGGAAATTCTCCAGCTCTACCACAAAACTAGTGAATAAGAATCTCTGGGTGGTGTTGGGGAATCGATGTTTTAACAAACTCGCCTGATGATTCTGCTGCAGAATAAAATTTGAAAAGCACTGCACTACAAAAGGTGTTTAACTTGCAAAATTCACAGACCTAGTAAGTGGCAGAGAGAAACTTAGAAATCAGAGTCTGGCTGACTCCTAACCAAGTCAGAAGGGCTCTAGAATGAGATGGCCCACAAAGTTTTAGGATTTCAAGTAAAATTGCCTTGTACGGTGTAGACATCTATTATTTCATATAACAGATGTGCAGAAGTATCTCAGTTCTGGGATTGATTTAATTGAGCAGTTCAATGCCTTTATGGCTCATCACTCTCATTCTCTTGGCTTTCTCTTCATGGTCATAAGAGAGCTGCAGCAATTCCGGGCATTACATTTTGCCCCTCAGTGCCCAGATGTCTGGATTGAAGGAAGAAGGAAAGGCCCTATCTGTTCTGTGTCTTTTTATGAGCAATACTTTTTTTCCAAGAAGTACTTTCCCCTAGACCTCCTCTTATGCATTACTGCTTAGCATTTCATTGCATGCTCATTCCTAAACCAATCACTGGGAAGAAAAATGGAATAACATGATTGGATAAGACTAATTAATATTCACCTTACTTGGGGCATGTGGGTGGCACAGTCAGTTAAGCATCCAACTTGGTTTCGGCTCGGGTCGTGATCTCAGGGTCTTGAGAACAAGCCTGAATCAGGCTCTGTGCTCAGCACGGTGTCTACTTGAGATTCTCTCTCTCTCTCCCTCTGCCCCTCCCACCCGTGCTCGCTCTCTCTCTCTCTCTAAAATAAATAAATAAATCTTTAAAAAAAAAAGCTTCACATCACTTGAAGCACATGTATGCCTATGTGAACACAGTGGATGGACGTGCTAGGTCAGAGCAATGTATACAAATTATGAAATGGTGAGAAATAAGTTTGGATTCATAGGGTAATGTCGGATGATGAATCCAGATAGAAAAATTAAGAGTTTATGCCATAAGAAATAGACAGCCTTTAAATTTTTGAGCAGGGGAGACAAACATGTAAGGACATACATGGAAAGAGTCTACTGGTAGTGTGTAGGATTGATGGGTGTAAGACTCAGGAGAGGCAATGAGGAGAGGCTGTGGGGGGACCAGCTGTTGCTGTAGCCTTGGTAGAATCTGGCAAGGCCCTAGTCTAGGTAGGTGGTGATGGCTATGAAGGGTGGGTAAAGATAAAGTCATTCGGAAGGAAAATTGGCCAGAGTGGGTGACTGACTGGCCATGAGGAGACAAAGAAGGGGATGAATCAGGGGTTAGAGGCCAGCTTTATGTCTGTGACCAGCTGTTCTTCTGACCCCATGGAGCCATGATGGGGAGAAAAGTGCTGACTCCTGCAAAAGGAGTTTAGGCAAGTTAAAGAAACACTGTCAGATGGACAATGGGTTATTTAAGGGTATATGCTTAAATCCTCAATTCATTCACCTCTTGGTTCTGTGAATAATAATAATAATAATAATAATAATAATAGTGCCATTTATTGCTAGTTGGATATGTCTTTCTGTTTTACTTAAATTTATTTTTATTATAGAAAAATTCAAAATACAATTTATTTTATTGTAGAAAATTTGTCCCTACAAAAGTAGGAAGAATCATGTAATGAACTCCCATGCACCTGTCAACCAGCTTCACCATGATCAAATCCTGGCCAGTTGATCTTGTTTCCTCTGTTTTCCCTCTCACTCTTCCCCAAAACCTTCAGCCCACGTTATCATTGATTCAAATAACAACTTTACTGAGACATAACTGACACACCATACAATTCGCCTATTTAAAGCGTACAACACAATGGTTTTTAGTATATTCATAGAGTTGTACAACCATCACCACGATTGATATTAGGACATTTCATCACCCCAAAAAGAAACCTCATACTCTTCAGCTATCACCCCTGACCTTGCATCCCCCTACCCCCAGCCCAGAGCGATCACTAATCTGCTTTGCCTGTTATGAGTTTGCCTGTTACAGATATTTCATATAAATGGAATCATACAATATGTAATTTTCTATGACTGGCTTCTTTTACTTAGCATAATGTTTTTGGGGTTCATCCATCTTGTAGCATATATCAGTACTTCATTTCATTTTATTGCCCAATTATACTCTACTGTATGCATATAGTATATTATCTATTTATCAGTTGATGGATGTTTGAGTTCCACTTTTTAGCTATTATAAATACTACTATGAACATTTGTGTACAAGAATGTTCATGTACGAGTGGACGTATGTTTTCATTTCTCTTTGGTATATACCTAGCAGAAGCATAGTCTGCCACATTAACTTTATAGTTAACCTTCTGAGAAAATGCCAGACTGGTTTTCATAGCAGCTGCATGATTTTACGTGCCCACCAACAGTGTATAAAGATTCCAATTTCTCCACATCTTTCCGAACACTTTTTTTTAAAGATTTTATTTATTTATTTGAGAGAGAAAGAGAGAGAGAAAACGTGAGTGGGGAGAGGGAGAGGGAGAGGCAGGCTCCTCGCTGAGCAGGGAGCCCAACCCGGGACTGGATCCCAGGACTCTGGGATCATGACCTGAGCCGAAGGCAGATGCTTAACCAACTGAGCCACGTAGGCACCCCTTCCCTAATACTTTTTATTAGTTTTATTTATTTTTCAATTTTTAATTTTTTTAAATTTTCTTAAGGCTTTTATTGTTTAGTGTAGTTTTAGATACTTAAAATCAAGAGGAAGGTATAATTCCCCATATAACTTCTGTCCTCACACATGCAATGCATCCCAATTATCAACATTCTCCTCCAGAGCAGTGCATTTCTTACAACTGATGAACCTGTATTGACATATAATATCCCCCAAAGTCTGCAGTTTACATCAGCGTTTATTCTTGATATTGTACATTCTCTGCGTTTGGACAAATGTCTAATGATATATATTCATCATTAGAGTATCATACAGAGTATTTATCCTGCCCTAATAATAATTCTGTGTTCTTGTTGTTTTGATTTGCATTCCCTGATGGCTAAGGATGTTGAGCATTTTTTCATGTGCTTATCAGTCATTTGTATATCTTTTTTTAGAAAAATATCTATTCAGATCATTTGCCCATTTTTAATTGGGTTATTTGTCTTTTTATTATTGAGATGCAAAAGTTCTTTATACAGTCAGTATATAAGTCCCTTATCAGATATATAATTTCTAAGTATTTTCTCCTACTGTGCAGGTCATTTTTTCTCTTTCTGGATGGTGTCCTTTGAAGCACAAATATTTTTAATTCTAATGAAGTCCAACTTAACCTATCATTTTCTCTTGTTGCTTATATTCATGGTGTCATAGTTAAGAAACAGTTGCCTCATGTGTTCTTCTAAGTTTTATAGTTTCAGCCCTTACATTTAGGTGTTTGATCCACTTTGAGTTACTTTTTATAGATGATGTGATAAGGGTCCAACTTCATTCTTTTGCATGTGGATATCCAGTTGTCCCAGTACTATTTGTTGAAAAGAATAATCAAAAGACTGTTGAATTGTCATAGCTCCCTTGTCAAAAATCAATTGACCATCACCCCAGTTATTTTGAAGCAAATGCCAGACATCATGTCAATTCATCTGTAAATATATTAATATGTGTCTCCAAATTTCAATGCCCCATGTTTTATCTATCTCATCACTGATCCTCACAACAGCCCTCAAGGAGCCATTACCCTCATTTAAAAGAAAAAGACACTGATGCTTGGAGGGGTTGTATGACTTGTCCAAGATCAAGCAGCTACCTATGTGATAGAGCCAGATCCAGGGCTGTGTTCTTCCTATTATACCATCACCCGTGTGGCCAAAGCACAGTGGAATGTAGCAAGAGTGAGGGCAGCCTGACCCAGGCAACCCTTGCCCTTGATTCCTTAAACGTATCATTTAACTTGTTTTCTTTCTTCATTGGCACCAACACCATCTCTATTTGCCCTTCACACAGCATTTACCCATCAGGAGAGAAAGAAAGACAACTCTCAAAAAACCCAGAAATTATCTCCTCAGAATCCAGGAAATGTGAGGTGGAAAAATCAAAAGCCCAAGGTGAGAAGTCTATGAATTTGCATCAATTCTGAGAGGTGACGGTGTTTATTTTGAAGTGAGGAGCAGGTTGAACAATTTTAACTTTCCAATGGAAACTGAAATTTTGTTTACTAGAAGGAAGGCTTGAATTACTAAATCTTAGCCTTGAAAAACACTTCAGTAGTAGTTTGACCTCTTATCTCACTCATGTAAAAATTCTAGTGATTTCCCCAAGGTCACGGGACTGGTTAGTGGCAGAAAGGGGACTGAAAGGCAGGTCATCTGATTCCTGTATTAAGGAATATTGGAATTTCCTATTCCTAGAGCCTACCGGGCATCGAATGCCAGATAACTTGCCTCAGCAAACAAAGGTATAAAATAATCTCATGAGACTACAAGAATTACAGGAATGGGGAAAAGGGGAGAAAAATCACTGAAGAATGGGATTTTTTTTCTTTTTTTTAAATAAGATTTTATTTATTTATTTGAGAGAAAGAGTATGTGCAAGCAGGGGGAGGGGCAGAGGGGGAGGGACAGAATCTTCAAACAGACTCCCTGCTGAGCCTGGAGCCAGACAGGGGGCTCGATCTCATGCCCCCGAAATCATAACCTGTGCCAAATCAGGAGTCAGGTGTTTAACTGACTGAGCCACCCAGGCACTCTGAAAACTGGGATTTTTCTGAACCTGCCCATGGGGAACAGAAATTTTCAAAGATCTGTAAGGTGACAAGCAATCCAACTTTTGAGTCAGCTGGAAGATATATGATCTGGGAATTGGAGAGCATCTTACACATTCTGTCTTTTTTTTTCAATAAGGCGAACAGAGACAAAGTTGAACTCAGACTCACCTGCAATGTACTGCCTAGGGCTCCACAGAAACACTGTAGAGAGAAGATGGATCCGAAATAACTGGGGTGCGAAAAGATGTGCAGCCTATGCTAAGATGGGTTAAATCTACATCAGAGGGCAGAATCCCACCCAGTTAGACAACACAGGGGAGAGGACATCAGCCAATGACATGACCTTCAGGACTGGTGTCATCTTACCTCCCATGCTGTCCTTACTCCACCTCTAGCAGAGAGTAATCTTAGCAAGGGCTCTGCTGGCCGCTGAGTATGGGTGTTGTAACGAAGCTTTAGGGCCAGCTAGATCAAGTTCAAATTCTCATTCCTTTACTAAATAGCTATGGGACCTAAGGCAAGTCATTTCAAGCCTAGGCTCTTCCTCTACCCAGTGAAGGATGTTGTGAGGATTTAACAAATGGAATGGCATAAAGCACACAGCACCATTCCTGGGACATAGCAGAGGTTTCATTTGTGAATATTTGCACCTCTCCTTGGTCTTTCTCAGCTTCATATGAATTTTGGTCTCCGTGCCACCTCTCCAGGTACTCTCTGGATCTCAGGACCTAGATTTTTCGGTATGGGATGAAATATTTCATTCTCCTATTGAGAGAATTTTAGAACTGAAGTTGCAGAGGCCCTGCTTAGGAACTGAGGCCAGAGTGCTCATGGCAGAGTGGAGGTCTGGACACCATTCAGTGCTCCCTTCTCAGCATCACTGTGGTGTGCCTGGATGCTGGTTGCCATGACCACCTAATTATTTTCTCTAGGTCTGACCACCATGACGAACTGAAACCCTTGCCAAACTCCCATATAAACAGGCAGCAGATGTCCAATTTGAAAAACATCATTCCTGAACAATAATGTTTGGTTTCCCATCCATCACATGGACCCATCCCCAGAAATGGAGTCAGGGAAAGGCAGCTATGGGGGAGGAAGGAACAAGAACTGGGATGCAGCATGGGGCCAGACTTATGGTCTGTGCCTTGCCCTGGACCAACCATTCAGGAGGCACTCCTTCCTGACATGACATACTGATTCATTTACGGAGTCATTAACAATGAGCTTCCAACAAGTCTCCATAGCCACACAGCAGCTGTGGAGGGCAAAATGAATGGCTTCGAGACTCAGACAGGTGTGGTTACCAATACCACTTTTGCCTCTGGCAAGCTGGGTAACTTTGATCAAATTCACTCCTCTGAGGCTCAGATTTCTCATATAAAATGAAGATAATGATACCTGTCTCATAAAGTCATTGTGGGATTAAAGCAAAATGCACGGAGATATAGCACAGGGCTCGGACTTAGTAAGTCCTTGAGGAACGTCAGTTATAAATCTGTTTTTAAATTATTACACATCCTGATATACCCACTCTGCCATGATACATGATGAGTGATTGCTTTCAAGAAATACAGAATATCATGCAAACAAAAAGTGTCTTATGAACTATTTCATACAGTACTCTTATTTTATGGAAGACAGAATTGAGACCCAGTGAGCTTAAGGCATTTGCCTGAGATCACACAGCTAGTGAACAGCAGGGCTAGGAGAGAATGCCAGGGTTCTGACATCCAACCCAATGCCTTTTCCAGCATCCTATCATGCCTAAGAAAGAGAAGGAGGGAAGAGAATCAGCATTTATTGAGTATCTACTGTTGACGGGATATTCTTCGTGAATTGTTTCACTTACAGCCATAATAGAATGTTAAGTATTATTGCTTTTACTTAATAAATGAGCAGATTAGAATATAAGGTTTTTTTTTTTTAATATTTTATTTATTTATTTGACAGAGATAGAGACAGCCAGAGAGAGAAGGAACACAAGCAGGGGGAGTGGGAGAGGAAGAAGCAGGCTCATAGCGGAGGAGCCTGATGTGGGGCTCAATCCCACAACGCCGGGATCATGCCCTGAGCTGAAGGCAGACACTTAACCGCTGTGCCACCCAGGCGCCCCAGAATATAAGTTTTGAAGAGCAGGAACTATGTCTTTCTTACTCATTCCTGTGTCCCTAGCAGGCAGAATAATGCCTGGCATGTAGTAAGTGCCCAATAAATATTTGCCAGTGAACACGGAGAAATAACTTGCCAAAGTCAGATAATTAATAAATGGCAGAGCCAGGACTTGAAGTAAAATCTGTCTGACTCCAACACACATGATCTTTCTGAGGTGGCCCTTGTACTTTCTCCCCCAGGTGAACTAGGATGCAGGAAGGAAGGAACGAAGACTCCTTCTTTGAGAAACTTGTAAGTTCCAAGTTATTAAACTAGGTTTAATTTATATCTGTTATCTCGTTTGGTTTTTGCGACCACTAAGGATAACTCTTTTCGTTTCCATTGGAAACTGAGATGCAGAAAGCTTCGGTGACTATTCTAGGGTAAAAGAGTGATTAGGAAAAACAAGGGCTCAGATTCAGTCCCAGACTTTCACCTCCAGCCTGGGCTTCTCTCATAAAATCACAGTTGCTTATAGGATGGGCCCTGAAGGAGGCTGGTGGTGGGTCAGGAACATATCAGGCCTGTCATGCAATGAGGGGCAAGAATATCCCTTGGGTTGTGGCACTGGATGGGCAGGATGCCAAGAGCTATGGTGGCCTTTGATGATCAAAAGCACAAAGACAGAACACCAGGAAACTGAGGATGGCTGAATGCTTGGTGACACTGTCAGGGCTTGCAACAAACCTGGAGGTGCCTGTCTCCCCTCTCCCAACTAAGTTCAATAACAAAAAGCCTTTGTTTCTTAAGCTTTTATTAGTTTTATTCTGTTATCTGCAGTCCAAAGCATTTCTGTCTGATCTGCTGTACTTTTCAGGAGTGAGGGAGTAGTCAAAACCATGGCTCACGGACAGGCAAATCTGTATACTTCTGGAATTCTCAGTGTCCATATTTTTATTGGCGGGAGATATCTGTTGGTTGAAAGTGTCAGAAAGAGGGATGCCTGGGTGGCCCAGTCGGTTGAGTGTCTGCCTTCCACTCAGGTCATGATCCCGGGGTCCTGGGATCTAGTCCCGCTGTGGCTCCTTGCTCAGCAGGGAGCCTGTGTCTCCGTCCCCCTGCTGTTCCCCCTGCTAGTGCACTGGTGCGCTCTCTCTCTCTCTCTCTCATTTTGGCAAATAAATAAATAAACTCTTTAAAAAAAAAAAAAAAGGAAAGAAAGTGTCAGAATGGAAATTGAGCTAGCTTATATGAATGAGGGCAAATTGTTATAGGAATAAGGATCATCTCATGGAACCGAAGTATAGGGATTCCACTGAGCCTGGCAGTGGTCTGGGACCAGGACCGCAAAAGCATTTGGCTCTCTGTTTGTCTTTCATAATACCTGTTTTCCTCTCCCCCTCCCCTTTCCTCCCTTCCCATCCTCTTCCCCTCTCCTCCTCCTCCTTCTTTCTGTCTCTCCTCTCCCTCTCTCCACCTCTCTCACTGTTTGAAAAACAGCCTCCATCAGCACCCGCATTTATGCATAACCAGTTCAAACCACTGGAAGAGGGACTGAATCTCAGGGCCCCATTTAGCATTTGTCAGAGGGCGGTTGTGACTGACCACACTCAGATCTGTGGCCAGTGCTGCAACACTCAGCCCTTCCCCAGAGGAAGGAGGGCTGAGTAAGAACCAGGCTTCCTGGGGACAGTCCCTATACACCACGCAGATGATGGGACAGGGACGTTCTGAATAAACGGCCTGGGGAGCTAGCCCCAAGCTGTCTCTTATAAACACCCCTCTCTTTGCTCTTCCTGAGGCATAATTAAAGGCTGGTTTCAGCTATTGTCATGGCCAGGTGGCAACTCGTCCCTTGCTGCAGTTTGGTCTCTAACTTATTTAACATTCAACAGGCATTGAGTCTCGAGCAGTGGACAGAGCTGGTCAGGTCACTGCACTCAGAAGTCTTACACTTTCCGCCTTCAAATGTGTGGGATCTCCCATATCCTTCCAAGAATCATCCCTTTGCCTAAGCTTGTCTGAGATGGATCTTTGTCACTGCTAACCAAGAGTTCCAACGGATGCAAGAACGGGTACAGGGAGGGGAATGTTACAACCAGCACATTCCTGAATGTGAAACTGGCTGAGTTGGGATAGAGCACGGAGTTGTAAGGACTCTGCCATACAGGGCTGGGGTATCAGCAATCCTCGTTAGGTGGTAGGAAATCAGTCGGTTAAAAGATTATCAGTTGTCTGTTAGAACTCAGACCACTGCACACAAATTAGAAATTTTAGGTGAACTGGTAGAGAAATGTCGAAGTATTGCTATACGTGGCTACCTTCTTCTAGTGTGTTAGTGACTTGGGCCCATCTGATAGCAGATAGAGAAGAGCCGGGCAGGTTTAGAGCTCTGTTTGGAGAATTAATTTCTTTCTACCTGTAGTTAGCAATATGAACCAGTTGAATCAGATAATCAGGTGCCTTAAGAATACAGCCTTAAATTGGTGCATTGGGAGGATTTAGAAGAATTTAGAATTTAGAATACAGCCTACTGGGCATTGGGAGGATTTAGAAGAACCCAGGAAGCCCGATGCCCCAGATGCTTCTGAGCAGCTCTGCTGTGCCTCCCTGTCTGGGAAAGTGGGAAATGCTCATCTGAGTGAGCAGTGATGTGGAGAGAGGAGCCACAATGGTAGGCCTCCAGAAGAGTATTCTTCAAACTCAAAGGCAGAAGCCAATAAGCGAAGAGTTAGACCTATGTGCAGAGTCCCCCAGATTGGGAGAAATCGATGTCAGAAAAGTGAGGTCCAAATTCAGAGTGAAATTTTGTCAAGATCTCTGGTGTTGAGTACCAGCAAACTGAGTCTTTCCTGCATCCTCCCTGCCCTAACTTTGTGCAGTTAATAGGCTGGGCTAAGAAAGGACTTAAAAGTTGTACTGTAAGAAATGCTCAAGCCTAGTAAACAGAGGCCTGTGTTCAACCCTGGAAGCAACTCTGAGTCCATGTTCATGACTCAAACAGAAATGAACTACCAAGGTGGTACAGCCCCTTATAATGGAGCCCATTAATTCTGCTTTCAATTTCAACGCGGATTAACACTGGCCTAGTCAGTAGAACCCAGGGCAGCTAGAATGATTGGTCAAGGAACAAACAGATGTCCATGAGAGTGAGTGGCCCAAGAGAATCCAGATAATGCTCCAGCTCACGGAATCTTATTACTTTCCCCACCCTCACTAGGTGAGTCTTGCTATCTTTTATTTCCCTGACCCCTGAGTAATGAGTGTATGGGGCAATTAAGCACATTATTTAGCTTTTAGCTTGCAAAATCTCAAGGAACCACAGGGATATGCTCAAGAAGAGGAATTGGCATTCACCAGAAAAGCTGGGCTTAGAAATCACTGGCTGGGCATTTCACCTCTGAATTCATCAGCTGGAAAGGGTTGAGTTTGGATGAAATGAGATGATTTCTGCCATAATAATAGCTAATGCTTATTAAATCCTCACTAAATGCCAGGCGGTGGTCTAGGGGTTTATGCGCATGACTCATTTAAGTGTCCCAACTACCCTATGAAGTAGGTACTATTATTACCTGCGTTTTACAGAGGCGGTTAAGCGTCTTGTCTGAAGTTGAGCTGAGATTTGGAGCTACGGCTTGGGTTCTTAACCATTACATTCATTTATTTTTAGGTTACTTATCTTGCTGGATTTTGCTTTTTTCCCGCCTCCTACCTCTGCATCTTCTTGGCACTGATTTTGTTGAAGTGCAATTGACATACAATGACTAGTACAATTCCCTGAGTTTTGACTTATGTTTACACTCCTGAAAACATCACTACAATTCAAATAAGGAACACAGTCATCACTCCCTCCTCCAGTTTTCCTCGTATCTTTTTGTAATCTATCTCTTCTCCCTTTCTCCCCCACCCCCAGGCAACCACTGATATGCTTTCTGTCATTATGGAACGGTTTGCATTTTCTAGAATTGTCTGCAATCGGAATCTTAGAGTATGTACTCTGTTTCTGTCTGCCTCCTTTCATTCAGCATAATTAGTTTCATGATTTAGAGTGTGTCAATCATTTGTTCTTTTTACTTTCTAACCATTATTTCATTGTATGGATGCTGCTATGTGTCATAGTACACAAAGCAGCATAAGTGTAGCCACTGTGAATATTCACGTGCAAATCTTTGTGTGGACATACACTTCCATTTCAGTAAATATCTTGGAGTGCAAAGTCTGGGTGGTATGTAGGTATATGTTCAACTTTTTAAGACACTGTCCAACAGTTTTGCAAAGTGGTAGTATTATTCTACATTCTCCAGCAATAGTCGAGTGTTCCAGTTGCTCTATATCCTCACCGACACTTGATATGATTAGTCTTTTTAATTGCAGCCATTCTACTTGTCATGCAGAAGTTTTTGATGGTGGGTTTAACTGGTGTTTTCCTAATAATTAATGATGTTGAAAACCTTTTCATGTGCTTATTTGCCATCTATATCTCCTGTCAAAATGCCTCTATTGACAAATATTTTGTCCCTTTTATTTTTATTGAATTCTTTATATTTATTTAGGCTTGTTTTGTTTTGTTTGGTCCTATTTCTTCCCTCTGGAGTCAGCTTCTTTTTTCTTGAAACAGACATTCTATAAATTGAAACACAGATCAAGGAGATGAACATGGTTTAGTAGATAGGGCACAGGTTTGAAAATAATCAGGTCTATTTGCACTTGCATTTTAGCTCTGCTGCTTGGTAAGTTATGTTGCCTTGGGCAGTTCTATTCATGCCCCAGCACTTCACTTCATTTGTCTGTAAAATGAATCTAGTGACCCTATATCCTGCTGTTTCTACAAAGAATGAATAAAACACTCTTCTTAAATGAGTGGCATGAAACAATGGGAATAACCCTTGTTAAGGCCATGTACTAAAAAGGAGACTACTTATGAGAATTTTGATTGCAAGAATTATTAGAATACCCTCAAGGCCAGATATTCCTGTGGAATAATATTGGAGTGGCATCTTGCTTATTATTTCCTTTTTTCTTTCTCCTCTCCTTCTTACGCATAATATACAAGTTTGCAAAAGAGGTCTATCATTCACACACATCTGATATCATACCCCAGTACCTGCTATGGTACTAGTCACTCACCAGGGAGCAGGGAACCCTCTGATCTCCAGGCTCCTCTTCTTGGTCATCCTGTTTTTACACTGCCCTCATGCCTTTCTGAGTCCCTCCCTGTCTATATCCTGGTCAGGTAGACAAAACAATGCTCACTTCCATGTGGGTTATTTTTTAAAGCAATGGTAGAGAATTCCGTCTCTCTGTGCGGGGCTGATAGATACAGACAGCCATCGACATCTAATGAGGAGGTTTGTTTTCCTCCATTGTCCACGAAGCACAGTAGTAGCTCTGTGGATCTCTACCCCACACTCAGAGCATCTCCATGGGAGTTGAGCTGCTTGAGCTGTGCTCTTGGGGGGGGGGGGCAGGGCAGGAGAGAGGCCCATAGCTATTGCCCCTGGCTCTCTGACAAGAAAAGAGCATCTTCCAGACGGGGCTCAACCAGCAAAAAGGCTCCCCTGCTGTGCAGGAATTATTCACTCTAGGACAGGTTTCCTGTGTCCTAACATCAAATACTCCCGCTGGCTGCAGAAGCTCAGAATAGGACAGTTTAACTGTTTCATGTCCAGTCTGCATGAATGGCAGAATCCCCTGCCAGGATGCTGTGCATATAATGAGGGCCTGGTTATGGCAGTTTCCTTTCCCTAATTCTGATTGTTACTCCCAAACGGGTATCAGGGACGTCTAAATTCCCCTGTGGTTGCTGTCTATGTAAGTGAGGCTAATTCTTTATTTTTTTTTTATTTTAATGTTTTTTTATTATATTATGTTAGTCACCATACAGTACATCCCCGGTTTCCGATGTAAAGTTCGATGATTCATTAGTTGCGTATAACACCCAGTGCACCATGCAATACGTGCCCTTCTTACTACCCATCACCAGCCTATCCCATTCCCCCAGCCCCTCCCCTCTGAAGCCCTCAGTTTGTTTCTCAGAGTCCATAGTCTCTCATGCTTCATTCCCCCTTCTGATTACCCCCCTTTCTTTATCCCTTTCTTCTCTTACCGATCTTCCTAGTTCTTATGTTCCATAGATGAGAGAAATCATATGATAATTGTCTTTGTGAGGCTAATTCTTACCACCGTCCCAGGGGACTATATCAATTCTTGTTCCCTGAGTCCTGCCTGCCCTGGATGAACCTAACTGTTGGCTTCGTAGAAGATGCTAAGAAGCACATGGAATGTCACAGACGCATCAAAAGGATCAACAGCCTTCCCAGTGTTTTAGGGCCGAGGCCTTTCTTAAAGAACTTTTGGTATTCTCTACCCTGAGGAAATGTGACATATCTTGAGGAAAGGCTGGTGACATATCTGAGATAACCACCTCTCTCACTAAGTGGAAACCTTCTGGTCCTTTTGGTGGAGAAATTCATAGCAATAAACCTGCAGATTACAAAGGGCACATGGAAAGAGACATTGCATTAAACCCAGAGTCCTCCGGGATGCCACAGGAAGGTTGGCCGAGACTCAAATGCTAATAGCCCGGCTGATGAGCATGGAAGCAGGATTACACAGGGAAGGCAAGGCCAAGTTCTGCACTCTCTCCCCAGCTGGCAGGAGCAGTCTTCCTGGAAAGGCTCCGTCCTACCTCCCATCCTCTCTGCAATCAAAAAACTTCCGGGAATCTGATTTCCTGCCCTCAGCCTCTTCAAACAAAATGAATGGATCGAGAAATCACCCTTCTCACAAACCTCAGTGCCTTACCTTCCGGCACCGTAATTAGAAAACAAAACACTAAACTGATTATTTTGTAGAGCAAAGTGTCAACAATAGAAAGAATAGGAGGCAGGGTTTAAGGGATGTCAGGAAACAGAGGATCTGAAGGCATCTTGTGGAGAGCTGACCATGTGCCAGGCCCTCCCTGTGCTGGCCAGCTGATCCTCGGGATAGGTTTTAATCTCCAGTTTATGAGTGAGGGGACAGAGGCTCATGGAGTTTAAAGAATTTGTCTCAGGCCACAAAAAACAGCAACAGACCCGGTTTTGATCATGAGTTGGTCTGATTTCCAAAGCTCATGGGTTTCCCACTGTATACTTTCTAGATTTTTGCATTGACTAGGCCCCTCATTCCACGCATCTGTACCTCACGTAGCCAACCTTCTAGTCTCGAGCCATGCTGTGCCTCAGACCCTGAGGGGGTGCCAACCAGTACTTGTTTTCTCCACTCTTTACACTTTTCCTGAAGCATATCAACAAGTCAGCTGGTTGGAATTACCCAGTCTCTTCCCCTTCATTATCGCCTGGTCTCTCTGTGGGTCTCCTCAGGGCCCAGGGGTCTCTGTGGAGAAGAGTACCATCCCACAGTGAGAAACAGGGTCTGAGTCTCCTGTTTCAAAGCTGGCACTGCTCTTCAAACCCCACTTTTTGTTACTCCGGTGGTGGTGATGTGTTTGTTGGTTGGCTGGTCTGAGAGCACTTTTGCCCTCAAAGCTCACTTGGTGACCACAGATAAATGACCTACCCTCAGCCTACTGGCAATCAAACCTCTCTCCACCTCAGATTAGTGGCTCCACCCACTTTTTTAAGGGGTTCATTTCCCAGAAGCCTCTCTTAGCAAGAATGAATAAGACATGGTCTTAACCTTCTAATAGCAGCTCTCAGCAGGGTGAGATAGATGCTATCATTCAGTGTTCAATTCAAGAAATGAAAGCCATTCTAGATATTTCAAGCAGAAAAGATTTGAATATGGGGATTAGATGCTAATAAAATCATTGCAATTTTCTGAAGGAGTAGGTTATAGGCTCCAGTGATAGCTTCCAGAGGGAGCTGCTACTGCTGCCCCATCAGGAAGGAGAAATCAGGAGGACCCAAATTGAATAGTGAATTCTAGATTCTAGAATCTGTAACAATCACATACTTTTAATCTAGGGAATCAGAAAGGCAGCACTGGGAAGCTGTTGTGCTGCTATTAAGACTGACTCTGGGCCATCATGAAACTGTTGACTAGTTACTGAAATACAAAGCAGAAAAATGTCATGTCTCCACAACTGTGCTTGCCAGCAGAAAATATCTAAAACAGCAAGATTTTCTTCGTTTCTTTTCTACTTTTCAAATCTTACATATGTGCATCTATTAGTGGAATTTAATTGGCATTCAGAACCCTATATATCTACAGAGAAGTCTGGAAAATGGACTTATACTACAGAAAATGAGCGTGGATATTGGGATCATAACTAGCAGTGTCTTCCATAGACTCGTGAACATATATGTGCATTAAAGTATAGAGGAAACATGCTCTACAAGGTATGCCATGGGTCACAAAGAAGGGAGAGAACAGGTCTACCTGGGGTTCGGAGAAAGTCGCAGAAAAAATACTCCTCCAGCTGGGTCTTGAAGAATATTCCTTAGCAGTTTGCCTCAAAGAGGGCTGAAGGGCATTCGAGGCAGAGTAAGCATTATGAGTTATGGCAGAGAATATGAAAAAATGTAGCGTACTTAGGGTCACCCTATGCTTTCTTTGTCTGAAGCAGAAGGGAGAAAGAGGAGAGCATTGAGCAATGAGGCCCAGGGCAGGCAGGGCCCAAATCAAGGCAGACCCCACACGCCATGTTCAAGAGCTCAGACTTTCTCCTGGTGGGGGCCTTTGGAAAGTTTTACACAGAGGAATGACAAGATGAGAAGGGTTTTAGAAATCTCCCTCTACATGCTGTGTGGAAGACACATTGGAAGGGGAAAGAATCAGGATAAAGAAAGCAGTTGGAAGGATATTGCAAAATGGCAGACTAGACATGGTCAGGACCTAAACCAGGACCTTGGATGTTGGAATGGGAAGAGAAGGCTTGCAATATATTGGGAAGTTGAATAAATAGAATTCAACTGAGCTAAAGTAATTAAGAACAATTAGTGTATGTATACTACATGCCAGATTCCGTTCTGTATACTCTGCATTTATGAATTCAACCAATCCTTACAAAACTCTGTAAAGTAGGGTTTATTATCAACCCACCTCTACAGTGAGGAGACTGAAGCATGGCTGGCAAATGGCAGAGCCAGGATTTGAAAACAGGTAGTCTAGTTTTAGAAAACAAATATTCAACCAATTTGCTATGAAACTGATAAAATTTGCTTTCCTGCATTTACTGATAAAATTCACTTTTCTGTACTTTATGATTCTGCATCTCACTTACGAATTCCCATTTTGACTCTGAATCAGGAGTTCTTTTAACCTAGATGTTCATGGATGAATTTGTGCAAATCTAATGAATCCCGAAATTATAATCAAGTTTTTATATTTTTTAGTGTTTGTGTAATTGTTTTTCTGGGAAGTGGTGGCAAGGACAATCAAATGGGTTGTCAAGGATTCTCAAAAGGATCTTTGACCTAAAAATACATTTAAGAATACGTTTGCCTGAGAGCAGTGGCTCTTAATGGGTGATCCCTGAGCTAACAGCATCAGCACCTCCTGGAAAATTGTTAGGAATGCCTATTTCCAGGCCCCATCTGAGACCTATGGAACCAGAAGCTCTAAGGGTGGGGCCCAGGAATTTGTGTCCATCAGTTTTCCAGCTGCTTTTGATGGATGTTTAAGTTTGGGAACCACTGTCCTAGAGCAAGCATAAGCATGAGTGATATGGCAACAAGAGGCTGCACCCCAGCCTAAGTGGGCCATTCACAGTAGATGTGGTATCAAGGAGGACAGAGCAAAATCTGAGAAGTCTGAGATCTTTTTTAGACACTTTCAGGAAGGAAATACTGCAACATAAGCTCTGAAGTGTGCCAGTATTTTGCACAAGGCACTCACTGAGGGCTTCCGCCATGCTCAGAACATGCACTTCTGGGACCTGCTGTGCTTGGAACTAGCAGCAGAGAAGATGCAACCCAGAGACCCGGGTACCAGTCCCGCGGCGCCTCAGATGCCAGCCTCCCCCTCTCCTGCACCTTTTCTTCTAGGGCTGCAGTTTAGGTATCTTGTTTCATCCAAGGCACACGGACCTCTAATGACATTTCAGCAGAAGATAACCTGCCTGGCTTCCAGGGCATTTAGCACCCACTGACACCTTAACTGCTCACAGGGAGGTGCCAGTGCCTCTGGTCTACACCTTGCCCAGTTGAAACAACAGATGTGCAATCTCTGCAGGATTCATGCCTGCCGGTCTTTTTACATTTTCTTGGAGACTTGAAAAGTCACAGAAACCACCTGCTGCACTAGGTAAGGAGACAGCCCTTACCCCCCTGCAAGGCTTCCTGAGCCCTCCTCTCCTGTGGCCCCTCCCTTCCAGAAAGGCTGGGCTCCTCCTTTCTGCTAAGTCACAAAGCTGGAAAGCTCTTGGGGTAGGGAGAGAGCATGTGCCTGCTGGTTGGCTTGGAGAGGTTCTGGGAATTCATTCTGATCTAAACAACTATTACAGTTATTCATGTGACTCAGCCCCTGAGAGCGGGATCTTCCTGTGTCCACAGGGCTGGGTGTTGCTGACTCAGTGCTGAAGAGGGCACCTTGTCAGCCCTCCTGGTCTCCCAGCTCCCCTCCCCCTCCCCTTCGTCCCCAGAGGACACCAAAGGGAAGCAGACAGGGAGGGGGAGGGGGAGCCGCTCAGCCGGTTCTGTTTCATTTCTAAATAAGCAGCCAACCTCCTCCCATTACAGCTGGCTCCACACACATCTGTCAGTCTTCTGGGCATTTTGGAAGGGACATAACCAGAAACAGTCACCCATGTGCGTTCACATTTGCCTTTCGCACATTTTATCCAGCACCTACTATGTGTCTGGCTGCCTGCTATGGGTACCTTTCAGGGGCCTGGTTGGGGAGAATGCATTAACAGTCATTCAGGAAGGAACGGAAAGAGCACTGTAGCAGAGCTATAAAGAGCTTCGAGAATGCCAAGCAGCAACCCACAACCCTTTCGAGGGACTTGGGATTTCTCTTTAACACGGGGAAAAATTCAGAGCGCGGATAAGAATTACTTCCCTCTGTGGAAGACAGAAGAAGAAGAAGCCAGGAACCAACATGGTACAAGAGAAGGACTTTCTGGAAGAATTAGGCAAGAACGAAGGAAGAGGTAAAAGGGCAGGAAGACTAAAGTGGCAAATTTTCCAGTTTTGCCAAGGGCCTTCTCTTAACTTGAACCAGCTACACATTGTATCTACCCGGCAGGATGGCTCAATTTCCCCAATAGTGAACTGCTTGAAGTTTTCTCCTGCCTATGAGAAGGAGGAGAAAAGAAAGATCACATGCATGAAAATTTTCTGGATGAAAATTGAAGAAAAGCGAAGACACTAATATGGACATTGACTGTGTATCAAGCCTTTAATGTCTGATATCATACCTCATTAAATGCTAAAGGAATACACAGTCACATGCTCACATACGTGGTTAGGTGTTGAGACACAGAGGGGTTAGGTAACCTGCATGAGTGTGTCCGAGCTGAGACTAGGGCCCATGCTCTTGCCACTTGCAAACTTACTGAGCACTAAGTTACCTAATATAAAGAGATGCTCATATCCCCATTTTATGGATGGGGAAACTGAGGGTTGGAACAATTAACTAAACTGTCTAAGGTCATACAAGTAGAAAGCGATTTAACAGGACTTCAGACCCACATCTGTCTCAATTCAAAGTCCTAGTCTTTCTACCACACCAGCCTGTTTTTCTCCCTGTTTTGAGAGACCAGCTTTCATCTCTCTTTAGGTTCTACTGTCTGAACCTCTAAAAATAGAACCTGACAACGGTAATGTTAGAATGAAAATGCTTCATCATAACCCCAAGCATACTTTCTTATCATGCATTCCTTCATTCCATCGGTTTATATTGAATATTCACCCCCTTGTGCCAGACACAAGGTCCTGAGAATAGAGCAATGAGAAAGGTAGGCACAGTTCCTTCTTCTCATGAAGCTTGCAGTGTGACAGGGGAGGGAACTGTGAAGTAAGAGTTACCCAACCAAGCAGTTTATGACAGTTGCAGTAAGTGCTATAATAATGATAGCTAACCCTTCAATTGAACTTACTATGTGCCGGGAACTATTCTAAGTGCTCTACATAAACAAATGCACTTAATTCTCACAGGGCAATGAGGGGAAGAAGAGAAATCAATGAAGGCTTCCTGAAGGAAGTGTCAGCTCAGTTGGGAACAGGAGGAGTTAGTTATGCTGAGGAGGAGAGGGGCAGACAGGAACAGGGGTACAGTCTAGGACTGTGCTACCCAAGTAGCCACTAACCTCACGTGGCTCATGGTACTTGAAATGTGGCTAGGCTGAATTAAGGTGTGCTAGAAGTGTAAAACACATACTGGGTTTCAAAGACTTAGTACAGAAAAAAATAATGTAAAATATCTCACTAGCTTTTTGTACTGATTACATGATGATATGATGATATCTTGGATATATTGGGTTAAATCAAATTTATTATTAAAATTAATTTTGCCTTTTTTAAACTTTTTTTTGCTATTGAAAAATGTTTTTAATGTGGTCACTCAGAAAATTTTAAATGATGTATGTGGCTCACATTATATTTTGATTGGACAGTGCCGCTCTAGAAGGCCGGGGAGGCTCAGGGATCGGGCACATCAGGGGAACTAGAGCCTGGAGGGGGTGTGGAGAGTGATGGGGGAAGACGAGAGGATGCCGAAGGCAAATGTGAACTGCCAACCTTCCATCTGCAGGTCTGTAGGGTGACTAACTGCAACCCGCGTGAGCCCACATCTGAGATGCCGGGCTTGACTGACCTACTGAAAGTCGTCTCTTCCTCAAATCCAGCTCCAGCTAAGAGCCAGGGAATGGTTAATGTTATTCCTGAGCCTCGTACTGTAGATAGAAGAGGTAAGAACAACCAGGGCAAAAAGTAAAGAAAAATGCAGGAACATCATAGGGTAAAATTCAAGCCCCCAACAATGGCCCACCCAACGCTAAAACATCTTCCTGCTGGCCCCTTTACCCCTTGGACCTGGACCTCATCTCCTATTCATCTTCTCCTTCCACCCCACCTCCACTCCAGTGACATTGGCCTCTTTGCTGGGCCTCAAACATACCAGGCATGTCCCTGCCTCAGGATCTTTGCATTGGCTGCTTCCCTTATTTGAAGCATTCTTCCCCCAGCTATCACATAACCAACTACCTTAACTCCCGGTTTAAGTATTACCTTCTCAGTAAGGTCTACCTTGACCATCTGATTTCAAATGCAATCCCCATGGGCACTCCCTTACCCTACTCTTGTTTTTTTTTCCCCCATAGCATCTTTACCTTTTAACATACTCAATAATTTACTCTTGTTATGTTTATTGTTAATCTCCCTACTAGAAGGTATTTGCCCTAAAGACGGTGATCTCATTTCATTTCCTGCATTATCCCTGACACTGAGACCATGCTGGACATATAGTAGCTGCTCAATTAACATTTTTTAATCAATGAAAGTGTCAGTGGCATTGCTTAGGCCACCACTGGTTGATGAATAGGCATCCTCCGTGCAGTCTTTTCCTTTTTCTCCCTCCCCCCCTGCCACACTTGGTTAACCATGCTTCCCATTCAGCTTTTACTTCTCAGGGTTCTGCCCTGTGCTGGAGCCCTCACACAAGCCCCCAAGAGACTACAGGCAGCAGCTGATGCTACAGAAAGCATGCCCCACCCCCATCCTTGGACTGGGTGTTGGGACTCCCAGATTCCCTCCTGGCTTTGCCCAAATTCAGGTCCCCCTCCCCCAGTTTCTCCTGCTGTCAAGGATTCCAGGGTCCTTTGGAGGCTGAACAAGGTACTTAGTGGATTAAGTCAAAGGGAGACAGGGCAATGATTCTCAAGGAATGGTCCCTGGACCAGAAGCATCAGCATCACCCGGGAGATTATTAGAAATTCATAGTCTCAGGCCATACCCTAAACCCACTGGATCAGAAACAGTGGAGGGAGGATAGCAATGGTTTTTAATAATGGTTAAATCATTGACTTTATTTATTAAATTAACTAATTAACACTGATGCACTCAAGTGTGAGAATCCCCAGGCTAGTGAAAAGGGCGGGGGGATCTTTGTTAGAGCCTTGAAGACTTAAAAGGTCAGGTGAGAGCACCAGTCCCCGTGGGCAGCTAGCAGTGGGTGGCTTGCCTGCATCAGAGGCCTGCGGGGTGGTCCTACCCCCAGTACGACCCAGGAGGCTAAAGGCCAGAGCTCCCAGGTCCTCCCAGCCCCACCCCAGGAAAGTCCCCGCGGCAAGGAGGCCCAGGAGGCCGTGACCTTCCTCCAGCCACGTCCCACTGTTGGCTGCCCTGGGTCCACAGGCGCGGGCGGAGGGAGGAGGCTGTGCTCTGCGCGCTCTGCCCTTCCCACCCCTCCTGGGGCGCCCGGCCTCCCAGACCCAGCCAGCAACGTCAGTCCCCTTCTGCCCTGCCCCTCGGTCTGGAGCCCGCCCTCCCCGTGTCTCACCCCTGCCAGATTTGTTGATTTGTTCTTTCCACCCTACTTGACTTTTTCATTCCCTTTCAGTGTTTTAACCAAGTGACCAAGTGCCCACGGCGTACCTTGCACATGCATCCTGGGCTCTGGGCAGTCAGAGGGCTGCGTCCGTCCGGCAGGGAGCTGACTGGGCCTGGTTCTGTTTCACCTCATCGCCATTCTTTAAACAGTTATCACCTGTTAACCCCTCAGCCAAAATTAGTTTATTAACCTAATGCAGACAGCCGTAACCTATGGGTGTTACCCAGCTGAGAGAAACCAGTATTTACCTACTTTCACCTTCGTGCTAGATGCTCATTTAGTCAAGAAAATGCATGCATTCAGGCCACGATTTATTAAGTAGCCAGTGACCCAGATGCTGTTCAGGAAGGGCTGAGCACTGTCCACTAGAAATAATAATATAAACCCCACAGTGTTCTCCGTAGTGCTATGAAGAAATTAAAACAATTACGTAAGAGATTGAAAATTACTCATCTAAGCCTTACAGTCCCCCTTCAAGTTGAGTAATACTATATAACCATTTTATATATGTGAAAACTGAGCCCGAGAGACCATACAAACCGCCCCTGCAGCGGTGAGCAGTACGGCCAGCATTCGGACCCAGTTTGGCTCTAAGCTGGTTCTCATTATCCTCCAAGGCCAGGCTGAAGGCAAGGCTGCCATGAAGAAGAGGGAGGTGAGGAAGAGGAGTGGAACGGCTTTGGAGATGACCCTCTTGGGGCTTCGGTTTCCTCATCTGTTGAGTAGTGATCATAGAGAGACCTCCCCGGCCGGCTTCTGATTGAGGGGAGTCACGTTAGACACAACAGGGGCTGGAGCACAAGAGCTGCTCTGTAAACTTCGACTTTTATTAATATTTCTGTCTTTCTTACTGGCAGCAAGGACTGGGTCTTTTCCTCAGTGCCCAGGCATATACAGGGAGGGGTTCAACAAATAGTAGTTGAATGAATGACTCAGAGACTCCCACATGCCATGAATTCTTTGGTCTCTGTTCAGCCCTCTCCCCTACCCCCTGGCTTGGCCCCCTCTCCAGTTTTCCTTTGAAATGGGTTTTGCAGCTTCTGCTTTCCATTCAGTGCCGGTGCTCTTTCTTGGTCAGAGGCTCCCCCACCCCTTGCCCGTCTTCCTATGTGTCTCTCTGATTCAGGTACTTCCCAGCTCACGCCAGCCCATAGCTCTGCTTCAGACCCAACCTGCTACCTCTCCTCTCCTCGGCCTCTGATCCCTCGAGAGCTCATGCTCTCTACTGAATTAATTCGGAGGACTTCACCCACGGGTTTCAAGGTCCTCCAGCATTTGGGTCCCCCGCGACCATGGATGCACCTGTCCCTTTCTCACTGTTTGCCTGTGCCCTTCTCTGAGCATGGCAACCCCCTCGCTACCTAAGCAGCCATCCACTTGAAGCACTCACCTTTCTGGACTGATGTTTGTGTCCCCCCGGATTCATCTGTTGAAACCCTAACCCTCTATGTAACAGCAGCAGGAGGCAGGGATTTTGGAGGTAATTAAGTTGAGATGAGGTCATGAGGCTGGAGCCCCCACGATGGGATTAGTGATCTTATAAAAAGAAGAGACATCAGAGCTTCCTCCCTCTGCCTTGTGAGAACCCAGCGATGGTGGCCATTTGTGAGCCTTGAAGAGGGCCCTCAGCAGGACTGACCATGCACACACCCTGATCTGAGACTTCCCAGCCTCCAGAACCATGAGGGGGAAAAAATGCCTCTTTTTATAAACCATCTAGTCTATGATATTTTGTTACAGTAGCCAGAGCTGACTAAGACACTATATGCCGGGCATCTCTTCTTCTAGTTCTACAACCTTAGCTATGACCTTGTTGTGGATATAGGAATGGGAGAGAAGTAAGGGGAAGGACACTAACCTTTACTGAGCGCCGGGCGAGGCACTATCAAGCTTTCAAAATAAGTGTATTATCCCTATTTCACAGAGGAGGAAGCTCAGAGAGGGAAAGCAAGGACCACGGCCACACAGTCCCAAGGGGCGGGGTGAGGATTTGAACCCAGGTCACCGGGGCTCTGGGATCTGGGATCTCTCTAGCGCTGTTAAGCACGGCTTGCTCGTGTAAGAGAAGATGTTGTCTGTGCTTAGAGAACGTTAAAGGAGTTTTACAAGCCCAAGGAATTGCTGTCATTAAATTTTCAACAGCCTCCAAAAAGAACGACCTTTTCCTGTGGATTCTGCCCATGCAAAAGGTCACTGAGTGTTGGCTCTCACCCAGAGTGTTATCACAGCAGTTTCCAGGAACAAGGCTGGGCACGGGGCAGTCACTCAGCAAGCACTTGTGGGTGGGTCTGTTGGCAGAAAGGTGCTCCCAGCTCCCTGCCAGCCTGCATGGCCCCCCTCCTGGGGGGCTCTGCCTGGTGAGGTCGGCAGCCTGTGTTATCACAGCTGGCAGAAAAGCTGTAGCCTCGAGCTGCCACGCTGTCTGCCACCATGGGCCCTGCAGGCAGGACACACACTCTCAGGCTCGGGGGTTTCTGAAACTTCAAGAAAGCTTGAGTCCAGATCGCCTGCCCACCAAGATTCTTCCCCTGCAGCCTAACGTTTCCCCGTGGCCCCCCTACACTGAAGAAATTCAAACCCAGGTTGGAAACCACTGGACTTCTTGCAAGGGGAGAGTGAACCAAGTGACCACTCACCTCCCTTCCAGTCACATAAGACTGGGATGAATTAAGGGAGAAAATATTTTTTCAACTAAAATTGTTTTCTCCTTGAAGGCAAAGACCGTATCATTCCTTGACTTGGCCTTGTAGCTAGCTTTACGCTCCCTTCCTCTCCATGCCCTTGGCCCTCACCCTAGTCAAGAGCACCACAGTCATTGCCCCAACTCACAGCTACAGCCTCCTAACGGGTGTCCCCGCGTGTATCTTGTCCTGTCCCGGCTGTACTCAGAAGCCGGACTGGTGCTTCTAGATCTCTGGCCTTTTTATAATTCTTCAACTGCCCTTCTTGATGGATTTCAAGATCTGAAGTTTTTCCAAGTGCTCAACTGTCCTATCTTATCCCTTTACCCCTCGTGCCTTTGTACCCCGCAGGCGCCTCCCCTGTGCTCTTCTCCCTGCTCCTGACACCCTCAGCTCCCTGCCGATCCCCTCCACAGCCTGCAGGTCCCGGGCACTAACACAGGGATCCAGTCCTTTCCCCCAACCCCCGCATCTCAGGTAGGTGGCCTCCTCTGGGCTCCGACAGCACTCACAGCCTTCTTCACCCTGGGTTGTAATTTTCTGGTGCGTTTTCAGTCTTTCTCACCAGCTGTAAGCTCCAGGCAGGATGTGTCCATTTACTTGTTTATCATCATCTTTCAGCGTCCGGCCCAGTAAGACCCTCACTCCCATAAGAGGCACTTCACTGATGCGTTTTTGTTCCACCGAGCAGGGCTCTCTTCTGAGGCCAGGTCAGACTCCTTGCCTCCTCCTTGCTTGAAAGGCTCTGTGGCACAAGGCCGCCAATGTGGAAGCCATTAACGCAACCTCCCCCTGCTCTTAACTGAATTTGCTCAGAACAGGCAGGGGGCCTTTGGAAGCACCTGAATCCTATTATAGAGCTTGGCCCCAAAGCCAGACATAATTGGGCCGCCTTCCCCACCCCCCCTTCTTAGCCAGATGACCAGCATCCCGTCCCCTCAGGATCCCTGACTGCCCCTCTGCCAGCATGTTCTGGCTGCGACAGCACTGTCACCACTGAATGGGCAGCTGCAGTCACATTCAGGGAGGGTGAGGCAGAGAGACTCACTTCAACTCTGACATTCAATCTGTCCCTGGTGACTCAGGTTGCCACTTACCCTGGGGCTGCGGGATGCGAGCAGGGATAACCCTTTCATTAGCTAACTGTGACATGGGAAAAGGTCAGACAGGCGGCCCGAACTGCTGAGTCATGGACCGCAAGTGCCCACCCCTTGGGCTCCACATCGTTGCTGGCCCATCTCAGGGGGCCCCCGGTCCCCTCGCTGAGGCCGGGTTGAGGCATGGGATGGGTTCAAGTCAGGGCATGCAGGGGTGGATGTTCCCTGTCTACCTCTGTAAAGGGCGGCGACAGTGATAGAACACGGTCGGGAGGAAAGCCGGCTGTGTGCCGGCCCACCTGGGCTAGAATCCCAGCCCTGCCACTTGCCACCTGTGGCACCCAGCACAAATTGCTTAGCCTCTCGGACCCTCAGTGCCTCCTCTATCAGGTGGAGGTAATATTACCTAATGCAGAGGAAGACTGTTGTGAGAACACTGAGGTCAAATGTGTAAGCAGCTTAGCAGCGCTTGGCCGGCAGTAAACGGTCCATGGCCCTAAGGGTTCTTATTGTCTACCCTGGGCTCTCAGTAGAGGCTTGATCCCCCCCACAGTCACCAGGCTCCAGCCCCTACTTCCCACATCTGCAGTCACACAGTCCCGACTTTGGAACATGGAGTTTAAGTAGGCTGAGGTGGGAAGAAGCAAAAGGAACTGAAGGGCTAGTGACATTTGAAAAATTTCACGATTTCAGATTGACAAACTGTTTCCTCAACTCGAATGGTTCCTGGCCGTGTTTGTCGGAGGGGAACCAGATGCACAGGTGGGCACAGGGACCGCAGGAGCCCAGAAAGCAGAGTTTGACGGAGCCAGGTTTTTGCCTCAGAGAACAAGGGAAAACAGAGCTCTGAGACCCCTGACACACACACACTCCCCTACGACTCACTGAATTCAGACTGAGGCTGTGCCCTTTGCTCTTGGATCAACACCCTCTCCTGTTCCTCCAATACTTCTAACCCTCTGAATAGAGAAAAGACATCACAGGACTCTTTGGACCAACATGGAGAAGACCGAATTCGCTCAGCGTCAGTTGGCAAGCTGTTTAACCTCCCTTGTAACCTAGCTATCTTTAGCCTCCTTGATGCTATTTTGAAATGTCAAACTAGCAAATACTGCTTCCAGAATGGTTCTGATCTGGGATGTGACAGGATGCTTGGGGGTGGGGAGACGAGGGGGAGGTGGGGACGGTAAAGGAGCCTTCTGGTAGAGGGTGAGATAATGCACCGACTTTATGACTGCCAAGATTCCCTCTCTTCTTCTGTCCCAGCCACCTTCTCCAGGGGCCGGCCCACTTAAGCGGAAACGCGGCATTGAGTCCCACCTGGGCCTAATCAGGAGGAACGTCTGCTTATCTGACTCTGGAGCCAGAAGTGGATGTCCCATCAGCCAACAGAGCAAACGGACTCTTGTGTGCCCAGCCCAGTTCTAAAAATATTTATTCATTCACTCACTCATTTATTCATTCAACAGGTATTTATTGAGTAGCAACTATGTGCCAGGTACTGTACTAGGTACTGTGGGTATGGTAGCTTGAGAAGGTTACTACGCATTGGAATCATCTGGGAGTTTATTAAAATGCACCTTCTCAGGCCGCAGCCCCAGGAGTTGATGCAGGAGGTTTGATGCTTAGCCAGGAGGGTGCATTTTTAACGAGTGCTTAGGCATTCTGATGCAGGTAGTTCAGGTTGTATGAGGAACCCTAGGCTAGCCCGTAGTAACATTCGTTTCCTAAAAAGCTCCCCAGTGTGGAAAGCTAGGGATATAGAAATACATATTATAGCCCCAGACCTTGAAGAGCTCACAGTTCACAGTAACCAAGAGAGTCAGAGAAATATCATTTCAGGAGCTAAGTGCTTGGAAAGCAGAGATTACAAAGTTCTGTTGGGCCCCATGTAGGAGGTAACTAGCTCTGGGAGAGCTGGAGAGGATTTAAGAAGGAGGTGATATTTGAGCTGGGTCTTGAGCATGAGAAGAGTTTTTCAGATAGAAAGAGGGGTGCAGAAAATAGTTGCCAAAGAGACTCATCAAGGTCTAAGTCTCATCCCATCCCCTCTTCTAACAATGGGAATGACATGCCTCATAGAAGTGGGGCTCTGTGTTCTCTGCTCTTGACTTTTGGTGGGGGGCTGTGACTGCTTCCACCCAGAGGGTGTGACAGAAATGACGCCTGTGATGTCCGAGGCTAGGACACCACCAGGCCATACAGCTTCTTCTTGGCTCTTTCTCTCGTGGGACATATGCCTCAGAAGCCCTGAGCTGACCTGTAAGAAGTCTGGCTTCCCTGAAGCTGCCGTGCTATTGACACCATGTGGTGTCCATAGAGAAGCTGTAGAGGGAGAGGCCAAAGGAGCCCACCTTTGGAAAATTCTAACCCCCAGCCTGGGAGCCTCCCGAGCTGACACCGAGTAGAAGAGGAGCTGTTCCCGCTCAGCCAGGCTACGCTGCAGATTTGTGAGTAAAAGAAATGTTCTCGTGGTTTCAGCCACTCCATCTCCAGCTGCTGTGCTTTGCAGCATTAGGTACCTGGAAGGGGCTATGAAGGCGTCCCAGGAAGAGGAGGTGACCGCAGCTCGAAGGCGTGGAAGGTGAAAGGTGCATTAACTCTTTTTGAAACTTAGATTCAATATCCTCTTATAGAATTTAGGGGCCTTGATTCCCTACAGACCAAAATGTACAAGGAAGCCACCTGTGTGCTTGCCTCAGCAGTGAGGTCTGTGCTCTTTCCCCAGACCTCGCAACCCATCCGCTTGGCGATGTCCCAAATTGGCATACGTGGTTTTAACCGTCCTGTCTTTGTAGTGATGTAATTTTAACGGTGTGGTGGCACCTTCTCTATTCCTAGGGAAAGGGTTCAGAGGCTGTTGAAACTGGAGTGATTCAGGTATCACTCAGTCTAACAGTCTCTCAGGTCTGACCACACCAAGCACAGTGCTCAGAGCACAGTGGGCCATTGACAATGTGACTGAGTGTTTGAATGAGGCCGGTCTGAGTAGTAACATTAGAACCAGGGCCTGCATCTGTGACTCATGGGATCCCAGAATCTTGGTCATGGAGGGATCTTCACAGGTCATCCTGCCAACAAGACTGTTGATATCAAGGACTTGGTTACGCCTGCTTACACACCTCTTTTAGCAACCATTCCTGACTCTTTTTAACTAGAACCCAATTGTCTTCCCTGTGAGGTAACATAAATCCAGTCCATAAGTGAGTAAATCGAAGCTCAGAGAAACCACCCAGCTTCTAAGTGATCAGCTAGATGTGACCCCCATAGCTGAATGCCTTCCCACTCCCATAGACTGTAAGTCCTACAAATGAAACAGGAGCCTACTACCTCTGTACCTTTGCCCCACCGTTTCCCCACCTGAAATGCCTTCCCCATCTTCTCTCCTTTGAAGTCCCTGCTCTATGCATAACTCCTATGGGAGACATCATTCACAAGTGTGTAAGACCCCAAAGATGAAGCTTGTGGCTGAACATTAATGCATGGCCCTTTCTTCCTCTGGGTTCCCAGGAAAAGAGCCAGATTCACCCATTGGGGGCCCATGTTCTTTTCCAAGTTCTCTTGTGCCTGTGGCTCTGATATGACCACAACATTTAGTGTCCAGTCCAGCCAAGTACAAGGAAGATCTTTGTCCTCCTCAAAGGCTCAATAGGGCAAATTGCTTGGATAGGAATTAGAAATTATACTGAGAATATTCCTTTCTGTAGTTCCCATGAATTTTAGGTTTCTGTCTTTTCCATGATGCCAATAACAGTCGAAGGGACATTTTCCATGCTCACCCCTGCCTCTGGTCCTGTGATTGCTAGTTGCTCCTGAGCAGCCCATCACATTTATATTACTTCCTGCATGGCCCCAAACCCTTCTCAAAATGACTGCTTTAGAGTTTGTACCATACCTCGGAGGTAATAAGGCTCATTTACATAATATTAATTTTTTAAATTCTGGATCTCACAATTAAATTTTTATTTGATTTCTTGGAATTCATATGCATATAGATGAGGGAGATTTGATGCTTATTAACACACGAAATAAGGAGAGTTTCTTGGGTTTTTAAGGAGGGAGATTTGTGCCAAGAGAAGTATGGCAACTTCCTGAAATAAGTGAAGATATTTCAGGCCTAATAGTTAGAGAGTCTCAGCCAAATGATAAAGTCGTACTGGAGAAACTAAAACTGTTGTGGGTCAAAGGTAGTTGAATTGATGGATGAGCACTAACTCCAGAGGCAATGGCTTCTAATGCAATGAACTATAAACCCAGGTTCTAGATTGTCCGTCCATCCATCCATCCATCCATCCATCCATCCATCCATCCATCCTACCATCCATCCATTCAGAGAAATACATTCCAGGCAGATGAATAGCATATGCCTTGACCCAACAGTAAGAAAAAGCATATCCCATTTGGGAAAAGATAAAGATATTCCATAAGAATGGGTTCAAGGATGGGGGTGGGTCAGGATGACAAGAGATGGAGTTTGCTGGATAAGCAGAGGCTAAATTTTAAAGGATTTTGTAAGCCTTGCCTTGAAGTTTGTCTTTAAGGCAATAGCAGGTGTGGGGGAGGGGTGGTATTGAAGAGTTGCAGGAAAGGGAATACTTATGTTAATTCATTAATTTGTTGTGAAAATACTTTGAACATTTCAGGAATAGTTTTGGAGCTCTACACATACTCTTCATGTTTTGGTGGTCCTGAGTTTGCAGGGTAGAGATAAGAATTAATTTCATTTCTAACTCATAGCATGTCTGAGGCAAGTCACTTCCTACTTGGGATCCTTAGTTTTCTCACTTATAAAGCAAAATAAAAGGGATGTGTGGGTGGCACAGTTGGTTGAGGGTCCAACCCTTGGTTTCAGCTCAGGTCTTGATCTTGGGTCGTGATCTTGGGTTGTGAGACCGAGCCCTGCACTGGGTTCTGCACTCAGTGAGTGCAGAGTCTGCTTGAGATTCTCTCTTCATCTCCCTCTGCCCCTCCTGCTCATGCTCTCTCTCTCTGTCAAATAAATAAATATATCTTCAAAAAAAAAAAAAAAAAAGAAAAGAAAAGAAAAGAAAAGAAAAGCAAGGGTATTGGCAAGTTGAGCACACTGAATAGTTTTCCTTTACTGAACCGTTCCCAGAGGGTCAACCAGATTTCAGTAGGTGTGATTAATAAATTACAGAAGATAAATAGAGTGCCTTGAAAGATTTTATGTTCCTTATTTAAATTTTACCTGTCTTTATAGCCTGCCAGGAAGCCTGTCATTCAACCCTTAGCAATAAAACAGCCCTGCACAAATGAAGACAAAATAAATCAGAAGCCGTATGCTTTTAAACTCACTAAATGAAAGCCCAGCATGCATGCTGCCTCCCTCCAAATTAATCACTGGATTAAATGTGAGACGTGCACCCCAAATCAATAGCTTGTGACAGAGAACTCCTGCCTCTGCTTCAGGAAAATTCCACTTCCTTTCAGATGTTGTCACTTGAAATGTCAGGAAGTCTCCATTCATCACCCACCCTTGAAAAGGCCACCATCGCCATACTTCACATTTCCTTGCTGCCTTTCTTCAGGGAAATCAAGGCATATTGCCTAGGAAGCCTACTCATTGTCATAGCCTCTTCTGGAGGCTGGAAGAGGGGCAAAGAGGAGAGGTATAGAGATGCCCAAGTTAGGAATAAGAAAACCAAAGTATAAAGATGCCCAAAGTCTTGTTCAAAAGTCCCAAAGAAATAGGGGCGCCTGGGTGGCACAGCGGTTAAGCGTCTGCCTTTGGCTCAGGGCGTGATCCCGGCGTTCTGGGATCGAGCCCCACATCAGGCTCTTCCGCTATGAGCCTGCTTCTTCCTCTCCCACTCCCCCTGCTTGTGTTCCCTCTCTCGCTGGCTGTCTCTATCTCTGTTGAATAAATAAAATTAAAAAAAAAAAATTAAAAAAAAAAAAAAAAGTCCCAAAGAAACAAAACTCATATATTCCCTTGATGGCAACATAACATAGTGGGAAGAAGATGGGCTTAGGAGTTTGAGAGACATGGATTTAAATCTTGGCTCTACCACCACTCTGAGCTTCACTTTTCTTATCTATGAAATAGAGGGAATACAAATACAATGTGTCACGAGCTGTGTAACCTTGTGCAAGTTGTGTAACATCTCTGTGCCTGAGCATCTTCGTTTGTAAATGAGGTGATGGAGGTTAAATGTCCATCCCATTGTCACAGATCAACACATGATGAGAATGGGGTGTTTCATCTCCAGATCAAAGCTCTACCCACTTTTCTGCTTTTCAAAACTCAATTCTGCCATCACCTTCTCCAGTAGCCCCAAGATTGGGTTACATCCCTTTTGTTCTCTCATTACAATATTATTAAGAGTAATTAAAAAAAACAGTGATAATACTAACACTAAAAACTAACACTTATTGATCACTTACTACATGACAGGCTCTGAATTACTTGAATTTACTCATCTAGTCCTCAGAACAATCCTATAAAGTAAGTGTTACTGTGTTCTACATTTTACAGAAACTGAGGCAACAGAGTTTACATTACCTACCCAAGATCTCATCACTGGTAGGTGGGAGAACTGTCCTGTCTCCCAGAACACCCTGAGCTTCACTCTTTCTTGACTTGACTGTATGACTATGATAATTCCCCTTATATGACTTTCATCTCTACTGGCCTTCAGGTTCCCCTGAAATAGTGACTGGGTATTATCCAATTTTGTATTCCCAAAGTTTAGCACAGAGTAGGTGTTCTTGAATTTGAAATGAGAGGAAATTGACTCATCATGCAAAGATAATAGGCTACAAGTATTTAATACCAAGGACTCTGAATTGAGAAGGTGACTTCCTAGGTCAGAATGTTGCAGAGCTAGACATCATCTCACACGGAAGGGACTCAGACAGACAGGGACAAAGCAAAGACAAGAGCAGTACAGATGAGACAACCAAAAACAAAACAAAAAAAACCCCCAAAACCCACACAAAACTCTTCCATTAGTCACACAAATGAAAGACCCTTAATAGATGCTTAATTTTGCTGGAAGTTGCCCTCAGAACTTCAGTGCATGGTATATATGGTTGTCAAATACCGCGATGCCAAATAAACGTCAAAAGAAAGCAGTCATTCTCAACAAATTCTTGTGTCAGTATCACAGTCTTGAGTTGAAACTTCCTGGGGTCTTTGTAGAAATGGATTTTAGGACTGAGGAGAACTCATTGCAGTTCAGATTCTGATAGTCATGGCACAAAAGAAAAACCTATAAACATACAGAAAGGTGCTCAACTGCATATTATTCTAAGGTTTATAAAAGTTACAAAGATCAACAATATCCAGGTTCATGAGGCCCTGAGGAAATAGGTATGATATACCCAGTTAGTGGGAGTATAACTTTGTAGTCTTCACCAAAATTCCATTTCTAGGAATCTATCACAGAAATACCTGCACATGTGTTTGCAAATATATTTTCAAGTGTGTTTATTCTAGTCCCATTTGTAATAGGAAAAAAAAAAACCCCACAAAAAACTAGAAGTTTCTAAAGTAGGGAAATGGTTTAAAAATTATGGTATATTCATACAATGGTTAGGGAGTGATGACAACAAATTCAATGGGTCCATATATGTTGAAATGGAAAGATGGCCAGATTCTGGCAACCAACACATGAACCCTTGTCTCCACAGGAGGACTTTAGCAGTCTGCTCCAGCTCTTTGTTCTGATTGGTCCATGTCTGTGCCATACCAGACACATAACTAAGTGATTATAAGGGATAGGAATGGGAAGGGAAGGGTTGGATGGGACCTTTTTTTCCCATTTATATCTGTGACTTACTCCCTTCCTTCCTTCCTTTCTTTCCTCCTTCGGTGCAATGAACATGTATTTTTTTTTGTTATCAATATTATTCTATCTGTTCTTTTTAAAAGTTCCGGTATCCAGTGACAGCAAAATCAGACTCATGATGAGTTTTAGTTCAGTGTGGGTATACCATGTGTTACACTATAATAAAAGTATGGACAAAGCCCCATGTTATTAAGAGACAAAAATGTGAAACAAGACATCTGCCTAGAAGCACAGGGGAAGATCTTACAGGAGAAGAGGGTCTAAGATTCAGACTGAGCCTTGACCAGGGAATAGGAGCGCTCTAGGGGAAACAATGAAGGCAAAGCTTTCCAGGCAGAGGTGCACAAGGGCCCAAACCTAGAGGCATGGAACAGGTGGAGTATTGTGGGTCTGTAGCTGGAATGTCTCCCTCGGTGCTCAGATGGTTATTCCTTCTTGGGGTGGGGCACCAGAAGAAGCACAGTCTGAGGAGTAGCCCACGTTTAACTCTAGCTGAGGAGCAGCCACGGGGGAAGAAGGCGAGGAAGCCAGGATGGATGGTTTGCACGTTGCTTTCATCTGACCTGCTGTGGAATGTGACTCATAACTCATCTGCATAGGCAGCTCTTGGAGTGGACAAAGGAAACCCAGCCAGTGGAAATTCCTGGGAAACTGTGATGGGGCCCAAATAGGAAATGCCAGTCAAGAGATTTTACTGGTGCTAAGCTCAAATACCGACCTTGGAGCTGTGCTCCTCAAAGATTCTGCTTGTTAACTGTAGAAGAGACACTTTGGCAGAAGGGATATGGATAATAATCAGGGTCCCATAGATATCATCCTTTCCAACCCTTTTGCATTCACCATCTAACTTGATGCATTAAGAACCTTTGAGCCAGGGGTGATTATCCTCATTTCATATACCTTGGAACTGAGACTCAGGGAGATTAATGACTTGCTCAAGGTCACACAGCTAAGGGAGACTGGATGGTATCAGAAAAACAAAAAATTTTACTTTTAGAACGGTAAGACTTGTTTTAAAAACTTTATTGCATAACTCATTATTTGGGGAGATTGGCTAACTTACTTTCCTCTCTGACTCCATTTTCCCATATGTAGATTATGGATAACATTATCTACCCTACAGAGCTGTTGGAAAAATGGAGCGAGGTTATATATGCTGCCTACTTGCTACCTATTTGCCTCTTCCTTAGTGACTCAACCCTAATTTGGGATTCAGGGGGAAAGCAAATACATCCTGTTAAAAATGTTCCATTTCCCAGCCTCCCTTGCACTTGAGAGTGGCCAGATGACACAGTTCTGGCCAATGAAATGTAGAAGTCTCTAGAAAGCATATCTGGTCCTGAATTAGAAAGTTAAACCTTTTTAGGAAAAGTCTTTCTTCTCTGCTTCTTCCTTCTTGGAGTGGAACTGCATTCCAAGCAATGGAAGAAATGCAGATTCAGCAGTCATTTTGGAACGGTGGCAGAACATGTATCTCTGATGGTAATGTTGGACTGCTTTTTCCTGGACCTGTCATTGCTTGATACATATAGACCCTTGTTAGTTTAAGCAGTTTGCAGCTGTCTATATTTCTGATGGAGTAATCTAGGCTTTGACTTATCATACATACCCAAAGAACCACAGGCATTTTGATTAGAGCAGGAAACTTTCTCTAAGGTGAAGGGAGATTTCAAGTCCCTGTCTCCTACCCATAAAATAGCATTAACCTGCCCAACCATGCCCACATCACACTTACGTGTTCATTTCTCTCTTCTCTGCCTTCCCTACCTCCAAAGTTGGGTACATAGCCCTCTCCACCTGCAGACCAATCTCAGTTCAAGTGAGATAAGATATATAAAATCCCTAGCATGGTTCCTGACACACAAGTATAAAACAAGTGGGATTTATTGTTCTTGAGTCAGAAAGTTTTAAAGCAACCTCAGCATACTGGAATCTTTTTACTTAACAAATACGCATGGAACACTTCAGAGGGTCTCCTGATCAACAAGATAAAGAAACCCAAGCAGCTTTAGCATGGTATTCAAGGCCCTAACTCCTGCATACAGCACTGGGTTTTTCTTCCTAAGTCCCTTGATAACATCCCTTCTCTTGTCACAGTAGCACCATAAGGTTTTGCTTTCCCTCTGCTATAGCACTCATGTGATCACAGCCATTGCGTCTGCCTCTCCCAATGAAGGTGAGGCTTGAGTCTCATTTATCTTTGACTCCCTGGTAACCCTGCACAGAGAGGCACTGGATAAATTACTGCTGAAGGAATAAATAAGTCTCTAGTCAGTGCCTAGAAGTTGAGTCACATGGAGGTCTTGGCTTTTTCCTGAACACAGCTGAGCATTTTCATGCTTCAGAAGTTTTGCATATGCTCTTCCTTTTGCTTAGAATCTTCTTCCTCCATTTTATGTCTATAGAATTCCTACTCACCCTCATACAGCCACCTCAAATATCATCTCTGCCAACTCACTCAGTTGCTCTCCGTTCTCTCCTAAGGTATCTGATGCTTACTTCTGCTATGGCAAATAACTCGCTACTCATTATTATTATTATTTGTCCACGTGCTTCTCTTCCTTGCCAGACTATGAACTCTTATGAACATTTAATCATATTTTTCTGTCACTTATACTCAACATAGTTCCTGGCGCATGGTAGATATTGAGAATTTCAGTGAATTTAGCTACAAAATTTTTTGAATTTACACAAAATTGTGTTTTTGAGTTGTTGCCTATCCCTGGCTCTGTAATGAGGCTCATAACATCAGGTATTGAGGTGGGGAATGAAAGGAAATGAGCTTTATTTAGTATCTACTGTGGACCAGACATTATTATTGTCCATGTTGTTTCCAGAATAAGTATGAAACCCACCCTAAAAGAGCTTATAACTTTATTAGGGAATTGCTCTATACTTATATAAATGCTTTAGGAATTGGTATAAATTTTGGTAACAGTTCCTTTTTCACTTTAGATCACACCTCCTGGGTCTGACACACAGGGCACCCATCATTCTAAGAAGCTTGGAGACAATCAGTGGCCCTGACTGTATTGTGACTCTTCCTGCCCACCCTTAATAGAGACCTGAGAGCCTGACCCAAGCTGGCTCAATCAGATTCTCTCTGAAAGAAATATGAATTTGGAATGGATTGCTGAAGAGATTGGAGTTGTTGGGGGTGAGTCACATGTGTGGCAGTCCTCCAGGGTGAAAGGCTATAAAGAATTCTGAGATACCACAACTGCCTTGGGTTCCCCTATCTTGGTAGTTCAGCATTTCCTTTGATTCTCTGAGACACCCTCAACATCCTTCCAATAAATTTCCCCTTTGCTTCAACTAGACAAAGTCCATTTCAGATGCTTACAGGTTAAAAAAAAGAAAGAAAGAAAAAAAAAAAGAAAAAAGAACCAATACAGTCTGATGCCAAAAGAATTTCCTGTTTGGTCTCTGAATTGGTTAAGATTTGCATCAGCTGCAAATGAAAGAAAACCCATAACAGTAGCTTTAAAAGAACACAAGATTATCTCTCTCAAGTGAATGTAGGCAACCAGAACTAGCTGCTTGATCTGCAGGAATCCAGATTCCCACTATTATCAATCTCAGGATGTACCTTCTGTCTCAAGGAACAAGATGGCTGCTCAAATTCCAATCATCATGTCACCAATCCAATTTATAGGAAGGAGGAAGACATGCCCCTCCCTTTAAAGGTGTGTCCCCAAAGCTGAACACACTATTTC
Organism: Ursus arctos; assembly: GCF_023065955.2. NCBI lineage: Eukaryota > Metazoa > Chordata > Mammalia > Carnivora > Ursidae > Ursus > Ursus arctos. Next base: position 58,050,791 of record NW_026622786.1, read on the forward strand.
TGCTCCCATTCCATTGGCCAAAATGTAGTTACATAACTCTCATATGCCAACTATCTTCCATTTGCCTGTCCAGACCCACTGCATTCTACTCTGCTCTCTGCCTGGAGAGACAGGCCTGTGTAAACCATATCAATGGGAGAGTATAATCTCTGGCTTTTATGGTTCTAGCTCGGACAACACAGGTTCTGGCAGGAAATCAGAAAAAGAGAAGAGTGAGATCAAAGCATTTCTTTCTCTGGATCCCTTCCTTCAAAGTTGCATTGGGCTGGCTCTGTCCCTCAACTGAGGGTGACTGGCCCTTGAAAAGTGATTGAATCTACTCGACTCTCTCTTTTTCTAGGCTTTAGTAGCTATTCCCTTCCTTCATTCCATTATGTCTTAAGGGAGGCAACAGCCTAGCTGCTATGAGCTCTGGATTACTGCACTGTACTTACAATTCCTCCACACCTTATTTTAGTAAATCACCCCTTTTAAAATAAATCCTCCTTGGCTTATCCCATTTTGAATGTGTCATCTCTTTTCTGTTGGGACTTTGACATACTTACATAACTACAAGGTTTTTATTATGGGCCAGGTACCTAAAAATTGAATCTATTACCAAAAAAGGAGAGGAGAACCCATACAATGGGACAACTATCAGTCTCTGCCATGGTCCCATTGGTCTTTCTTGATCAGTACTTATATCCAATTTTCATGGGTTGAGCCTTCTACCCCTTACTCCTAATATTCATAAGGCAAGGTAATCACCATCCTTTTTACCTCATACAAAGTTAAATAAAGCTATAAAAATCTACAGATACACATCTATATATGGGAGAGTTATAATTATTAAAAACTGCCAGGAAGGGTAGTAAAATCAACACATGTTTAGTGAATGTATGGATGAAATTATGAAGCTATGTTTTCAGTTTTTCAACTGCAATATTGGTGTGTTGTGCCATACGATGTCCTAAGTCTTTTCCAGTACTGATCTCCATGTATTATTTTGTTGGCTCTGTATCACAATTTCCCATGAGGCATAGAAAGAAATATGGCAGAACTGTCAAGCTGGAGGTACAAGGTCCAGGAAACACATAGGAGTGAGACAGATTCAGGAAGATACTTGACTTGGTAATCCGGGCAGAATCAGGAGAGCAGTCGGGAGTATTGGCTCATGCAAATTCTGACTGTTGAAAGAGACAAGAAACAGAAGGCAAACTTAGCAGACAGAAAGTAATCTCAAACACCCAGAGGAAGTGCATAGGCCCAGGCAACCAGGAGGCTGGAATCATATACATGGCAAGACAATAGTCAACCTAGACAGAAACCAAGAAATCTGCTATCCCTTAAGAAAAAACTTGAGTCACCCAAGTCAAACCCCAGGTGCTATCTATGGTTCCTCCCTCTTCTTTATCCCCATATCTAACCAGTCTTCAGACTCAGTTGATAATGCCTTCTAAATATCTCTCATTCACATACTCATCTCAGTTCCCATTTCCAATAACAGCTCAGGCCTAAATTATCTTTGGCTTGCATTAGTTCTACATCTTCCTGGTGGATCATTATTTTACCCATTCAGCCCTATTTCCTGAACTACCCCATGATATCTTTCTAAAATACAAACAGACCATGTTAGTCACCTGAATAAACAATTCAGTAGTTCCCGAGTTCTCCTGGAATAAAATTAAAATGTTTAACAAGACCTTGTATTACTCAGCTCCTACATCTCTTTTTAGCCTCATCTCACCCCACTCCTCTTCTTCCCACTTGACACTTCAGCCACTCCGAAATACTTGAAATTTCCCATAGAAATTAAATAGGCTTTTGCATGTGTATGCTTTACTCCCAACCCCTCCTACTTCCTTCCTCTGATGCATTCTTACTCATCCATCAAGACTCTACTCATAAGCTATTATCTCCTACAGACAGTCCATCTTGACACCCCCACCTTCACTCAGGTTGGAATAGGTACTTGTCTGTGTTCTCATAAGCCCTGGGCTTATCTCTACTGTATAACTTATAATCTATTGTTATTTCCATGTTAGTTGTCTATTTCTCTCTGATCTATGAGTTTCTTAAGGACAAGAGCTATATCTCATTTAATATGGTATCTCAGTGCCTAGCATAGAGAATGACAAAGATGGTGCTCAAAACATGCTTATGAAATAAGAGAATGAGCAAGACCAATAGTATGCAGAGTGGGGTTAAAGGCACTATCGCCTTCCTTGTCTTAGACATCACACTTCAATTAATGCAGACTAGGATGCCTTTCACATTTTAGATATTACTCTTTATACATGTTGTTTTGATTTGTTGTAATATGAATATTCCTGCTTCCAGTCTTGAGGTTTACTCTTTTCTCTAATGTACAAATAAATCACAATAGCTGAACTTCCATTTCAAGCCATGATGGAGTGAGTGACAGGGTTCACACATATTCTCCCATCATAAACAATAAGGAAACGTGGAAAAATTATAAAATACTGTTTGCCATTGAATAACAGATGGTATGCTATTGTGATTCCCAAGAAACAAGAAGTAAGTGAGATAAACACTTGGCCTTTGCCTGGAATCACATTCTGGGTCTTGTTGCAGGAAGGGAATCCTAAGCAGAGTACAGCAATCTCACTAAGTTGAGGAGACAGAGATCAGAAATCTGGGAGGTTGAGGTGACTCAAAACTGTGGAGCAGAGTTTCAGAGAAGAGCAACATAGGAGAATACTTCAGTATTTGCTGAATATTAGCCCATGTATGCCTAGGGCAAATCTCTATGTGAACAGGCAATGGATGTCTGGGGAACTGTAGACTGAGAAATTCACAGAGATTGCAGAATTGGGAGACTCCATCCCCCAAGAGTGGAAGGTCCTTGCAGATTCCCTGGGACATTCAGTAGCCACAGATGCATTCTTCTCTATACTTGCCCTACGAAGTCTTTAAAAGAAGTCTGGAAAAGAACAAGCTAATCAGCAAGTAACTTATCTGCCTGTCAGAACAAAGCTCAACTCTCTTTATAGGATAACAACAAAATCCAGACACTCAACATAAAACACAATACTCAGTATAAAAAAAAAAATTGCTAGGCATGCCAAGAAGTAGGCAAATAAGTGTGATATCCTTGGGGGGGGGATATCAGTCAATAGGAACAGACCCAGAAATAATAGAATAACAGATAAGGACTTTTAGCAGCTATTAAGTTATACTGAATTATTCAAAGGTAAACATGAACGTAGTGAGGAGAGAAATGGAAAGATATTTAAAAAAAGGCAAAATGAAACTTCCAGAGATTTAAAAAATATAAGCTAATAAAAACTCCTCTGGAAAGATGAAGGGTATAATATATATTGCAGAAAGAAATATTAGTGATCTTGGAGTCACAGTAATAGAAGCTCTCAAAAATAATGATTGAAAAAATATTGATCTGTGGGACAACTTGAAATGGTCTGACATAGAATTCCAGAAGGAGAGGCTGGGGCAAGGAGAAACAGAAACTTTTGAAAATATAATGGTTAAAAATTTCCAAACTTGAAAAATAAGCTCAATGAACCTCAATTAGGGTATCAGAGAAAACTCCACCAGGGCACACTATAACCCTTTTTAAAAAATAAGTGATGTATGTGTGCAATGAAAGTATTTTATTGTATGTAAATAATATTCCATAAACCCTGAGCTTCCAGCAGTCTTCCCAAGGGTTCCAAAGACAGGATCATTCAAATTTCTGGAGATTGCCCAATGGACCCCTGCTTCTTTGTTCTACGAATTCCTCCTCCATTGAAATTCCCCACCCCCTTCTCACTCTCCCATTTTTGCTCCTTATGGTTGTTCCAGTTCTCTCTAGTATGGTCCACTGGAAAATCCCACCATGTTTCTTTCTCCTTCATCCCCCAATGCACCATCCACACAAAGCCATCTTGTATAGAGCATTTTACTAAAGGTTTAGTGATGAAGTAGGGAAGTCACGTCGCAAGAGAACAAACAATTAAACCTAAATGTCAAGCAGCATGTCGGTGGTATACATCGTCCACTCCTTGAAGGCAGTGACTCACTGTCTCCTCACTCTTGGCTGCAGCCTGCTTCCATGGGGCTGGCCACGTTCCTATCTCTCTATAATTCAAACACTAAGATTCTGACAAGGGCTGATAATGGGAAAACCCTCAAGTCCTACTATGTTGTGGAATAGAAACATGTAAATCTCATCCTTTTTTTGACCTCTCTCATCAAGATGAGCCCTGGCATCTATATTTGCAGAGCCCCAAAAGCCAATTAAAGGAATTTCTCAAACAAAAGAGGATTTATTTCTTAAAAACAGAGTGTTCCTGGATTAGTATTTTCACCTGGGATGATTATAAAACATGCAAAGAACTGTGTTCACATCAGAGCCACTGAACAAGAATGCCTTGGCCTGGAGCCCACGAATCTGCATTTCAACTACCATACCACCTTGACAAATCTCCCTGCCTTGATTTTTGGGGGGGGGGGGCAGTGTAAAACAAACAAACAAAAAAATCTCATTGTTTCGTGATTAATAAATCCTCCTGATATACTGTATAAATTGTCCTTTCAGCCAGGGGACTCTCACCCTTAATTTCGGTAGTCAATGTTTAAATTTTATGTACAGGATTGGTTTCTCTCTCATTCTCCCTCTCCACAGCCCACCTTTGGATCACAAGCCTACCAATATTGCAGCGAGGGTGGAATCACAAAAATGTTGTTGTGTCATAGGCCTTTCTTTGGGTTCCAGATTGTATTTAAGTCTGGTAGCCTGGGAAACATCTCAAAAGTCCATAACATGAAGTCTGCCTGTTGTTTCTGAAAGCACAATGTTACCCCAAACAATTGTCACTGTTCTTACCCACAGATTATTGTGGGCTGCCTGTGCCCCCAGGACATTTTACGGCCTGCTCTGAAAACATGAGTTACCTTTTAGGACCTTTAGACTGGCAAGATCTGGTGGAAGTTGTTAGATCAGGTTCTGGAAAAATGGTCTGGGCACGGGCTTTGTGCAGAGCCAAAGAAGTGCTTAAGGGAAAACCTTGAAATAGCAAATGACAGAACTTTCCCTGAAGTTCACAGATGTTCTCTACGAATTCTAGAAGTATGCCAAGAGCTAAATTTCATTTTGGGGGCCTCCTATCAGCAAGCAGACAATGATCAAGAATCAACACTAAACATGTGGTTTGATGTAAATAAAGTTCTCAAAGCCCCTCTGTTTGTCATTCTAATAATTGATTACAGCACGATTCTCCATCCCACTCCCAGACCCTGCTGAATTGCTTTGATTCCTTCTGGGGTTCTAATGGAGAGACTGACATATAGCTGCATTAACTTGTCTTTAGCCACAGGTCTCTCAGGGGCATGTTGTTCCCCTGCTCATGAAAATTATGGTGTTTCTCATGGTCCAGAGATCACTGCATTTTGTAAACTTCTCATTTTTAAAATATAAATGCTATATCTGTACTTTCCTATTGCAAATTTTCAATCTCACTGAATATATCTGAGGTGCTAGTTTTTACTAAGCATAAGGATGTTTCCTTATAACTCCATGGATAATAACAGCAGCTAACATTTATTTAGTGCCTCTCTGTTAATGCCACCTTATATGTCTATTATGGCCTTCGATCCTCAACATAATCCTATGAAAAAGGTTCTATGTTCACACTCATTTTGCAAATGAGGATAGTGAACAAAGTTCTCATAGCTTTAGAGTGAGGGCCGGGAGGTGCAATTTCAAAGCAGTCATGCCTAACTATGATGTTACTTACACTCATTCAACAAATATTTGCTGAGTGTCTGCTACGTGCTGGGTGCCATGATAGGCACTGGGGATACCACAGTGAACAAAAGAGATAAAGATTCCTACCCTGATGGAGCCCCCATTTTATTTCACATCTATTATGTGAATTTGTGATAATTTACCTAACTGATGTCTACTGTGGAATGTTTAAACTTTTTTTTTTAAGATTTATTTATTTATTTGAGAGAGAGAGAGAGAGAGAGAGAGAGAGCAAGCATGTGCGGTGGAGGGGGGGCAGTGCAGAGGTGGAAGGAGAGAGAGAATCCCGAGCAGACTCCCCACCGAGCATGAGCCCCGGAGGGGACTCAATCCCAGGACCCTGAGATCATGACCTGAGCCAAAATCAAGAGCTGGAGGCTTAACCGACTGAGCCACCCAGGCACCCCTAAACTGTTTTTGATTCAATGCCCTTAAAAAAAAAAATCACACCATGAGGGACAACATTCTGATTTATAAATCTATATCCAACTCTCTGCAATTTCATTAGAAGAGTTTCCCAGAGTAGGAATTATAAAGTTCAACGGTATGAATATTCATTCAAGTTCTTCACATGTATTGCCAGTAACTCTCAGAAAGGGTGTAGTAAGTTACGGTCCCACCAAGCACAGCACTTTCCGAGAATGTCCATTTCACCACAACCTTGCCAGCATTGAAGGTTCTTTTTCTAACTTTTTAATCCTGTCTACTTGACAGGCATCATGTTCATAGCTCTGCAACAACAAATACCACACTGACTTTGTTTTGTTTAGAGAAAAATGAATGTCACAGGCTTGAAATAGTTGAAGAATGACAATTTGTTTTCAAAACACCTCAGATCCCCTCACAATCAAGTAGAAAAATTCACGACTTCCTTCTTGGTGCCTATAAGGCATATTTGTTAAGCTCATCGGTTGTTTCTGAGTAAGGCACAAAGTGCTTATTGACCCATGAATCTCTCTGTGGCGCGGCTCATCTACATTTCCACACCTTTGTACTAGGGAGCCTGTGAGCAATTGGCTCCTTTGTAACTTAGTGACCTCGCCATCCCCGAAGGGATACAAAACTGTGCTGGAATGACGTTGATCTGGCCCTTTTTAGAGTCTTCCTTGAACGACATCTCTTAATTAGATGTGGCTTCTCCCTTTTTGGGATTTGCAGGCACATTTATGTAACTTTGTTATACTATTTAACATACCCAGTCATGTTCAGTGTGTACTTTCCTTTGCTCTCTGACTAGAAACATAAAGTTAACATTACCTGCCATATAGATCTGCTGACAGAATTCAATGAAACAATGCACATAATGCACTAAGTGTGGTACCTGGCACAGAACTACCCTCCAGAAATACTTGTGGGTTGAAGGAATGAAGAGTCAATGCACAGTAAATCTTGGACGCTGCTAACTGGTGCAACTCGTACGTAATATTAATCAGAGGAATTTGTGAAAATACCGGATGCAAGGCTCCTCCTTCAGGCACTGCAATGCAATAAGTCTGGGGTGGAGGTCCAGGAATCCAGGTGACTCTGAGACAGGTGGCCTGGAGACTGCGCCTGACTTTGAGAATCCTGGGGCCTTGTGAGCTCTGTGGTGGCAAGGCTAATAGGACATTCATCTCTAAATGACCCCGCTCCTATTTGCTCTGGTCCCCAGTGTGCAGCAAGTGCTCAAGGACTGTAGCCTCAATGAATTGTTGGCATTTGGTTGTAGGAGAGACATTGTTTCCAGACCCATCCATATGAAACAGACAACTGAGGATTCTAAAATGTGTGTGGAACCTTATAATCTCCTCAATCACAATCTCAAAAACTTAGCCACTATTGTCCTGGATTTGAATTTCCCTAAATCTTGTGTTCTTTTATGCCCCCCTCAGCAGCGCCCTGTTTTGAGCACTTGACTACATGCCACTTTATTTGATTTAATCCTCAGGATCTCTCCGAGAGGGAGGAAACTGAGGCTTGGAGTTTGTTACCTGTCTGGAGTCATACAGCAAGTGCCAGATTCCAGACTAGGCGTGAGGGATTGCCAAACCTGAGCACATTCCATATAGCTCCCTCCTGAGATGAACGAAAGGAACTCGGGAACTTGGCCTGCTGGGGCAGGTGAGGTGCAGAACTCACTGTCAGTGTGTGTGTGTGTGTGTGTGTGTGTGTGTGTGTGCGGGTTGCCAGCAAATTCCTGATTATAGGCAACTGCATCAAACAGAGGCAATTTTTCCCTTGTAAGTAGATATTACAAATATAGCATATTAAGCAACCCTGACTTCATCCCCACCCAATCAGCCCCTGCCAGTTTGCATGCTACATATGTACAGCATGACTCAAAGGACCCTCAGGCAGTGGGTGGGTTAAAAATCAATCAAACAATAATAATTTTCATACGTGAGAGCTCCCTGGCTTCCCAGTTGGCTGTTCAGTTAGTCCTGAGTCATGAATTTCCTTTTTAGGGTAATATTTACCATAGAGCATGGCTGGTTATAGGGAATACGTAATATCCACTATCTGATGGGAAACTTGTTATTAAAACATTACCTAATGATAGATTTACCTGATAAATAATCCCAAGGATTAGACAATATAGGTTGGCGAGAGACTAGGGAGGGTCTGCAGGGAACGGAAAGATGAATCAGAGTAAACTATGGTTTGGAGGTAAATGACAAGGTGTTTGTCTGGAGCTGGGTGTCAAAATAATCCTAACTATAATAATTAGACTACAGAGGAGAGAGAAGGAGAGACAGATAGGGACAAAGAGAATAGGAGGAGGAGACAGTGAGGATGAACACTGGAATGGGTAATAATCATAATCATAGGCACTTCTTACTGCACTGTTAGTATACACAGGTATTGGGCTGATCGTCTGACATATATCCTCTTTTTTAGTCTCATGAAAATCCTGGGGGTCACTCCTACTACCATCCCCACTCCTCAGGTTCCAGCCAGTATAGCAAAAGGGCTAAAAGCAAAGACCCTAAAGAAAGACTGTCTGAGTTTACATCTCAGCTGCCTATTTGCTAGCTGTGAAACCTTAATTTTTTTCTGCCTCAGGCTTCTCATCTGTGAAAGGGAGGTAATGGTAATTTTGCCTACCTTAAAGGGTTGTTTCAGGACTAAAGTAGTTAGCAAACAAAACCTTTGTAAACTCAATTCAGTTGCTATTTCAAGCTGAAGAATCTGAGGTCAGAAGTTACATCACTTGCCAAGGTCACAAAACTATGAAATGGCAGAGCTGGGATTTGAATCTAGATCTGTCTGATTCTAGCCCCAATATGCTTTCAACCTTTATGCTTTGGTGGATGGGAGCAGTAATGGTGGGCACTAAAGAGATGTCACAGGGTATGTTTCCCAAGCACATGATGTCAACCATTTGAGTCAAATCACCTCAAATTTGTGGACCATTTTATAAACATAGGATACGATCTCAAAGCAACCCTAGAGATCACCTCATCCAAAGATTGCAAACTGTCAGCTTAGGGACCTCTCTCTCTCTCTCTTTTTTTTTTTTCATTTCAAAATTTTTTTTTTAGAGAGAGGGCACCTGGGTGTCTCAGATGGCCAAAAGCATCTGCCTTTGGCTCAGGTCATGATCTCCAGGTCCTGGGATTGAGTCCCGCATCAGGCTCCCAGGTCAGCGGGGAGTCTGCTTCTCCCTCTGCCTCTCCTCCTGCTTGTGCTCTCTCTGCCTCTCTCTCTCTCTTAAATGAATAAAATCTTAAAAAAGAGAGAGAGCACAAGCAGGGAGAGGCTGCGGGAGTAGGAGAGAGAGAATCTTAGGCAGGCGCCACGCTCAGTGCAGAGTCCAATGTGGGGCTTGATCTCATGACCCTTAGATCACAACCTAAGCCAAAATCAAGAGTTGGACGCTTAATGAACTGAGATACCCAGGCACCCCAGGGACCTCTCATTTTCTAGAGATATGTTGTGTTTGGCTGCCTAGTGTTGGTTGGTGCAGAGCTATGAAAATTTTTGAGTAAGTTACCAAAACTACAAATTGTCAGACTTAACAAGAAAACCTAGACTGAAATTTTCTCTAAAAAAGCTGGAGTGTCTGGACCCATATCCCTAAATGCAATAGTCAGTTATACTCTGCCACCTGAATATATTCTCACCACTTCCTACTATCTCTTGCATCTGGCTCACTTCACTCAATTGTGTCTTCTTGACAGCCTGTTGAATATGGGATACCAGATCCCATGCTCTCTGAACCTCCTTTCTTCAGACTCAATACCTAGATCAGTGAATTTTTCCAGAGGGGCGAGTTTTTATTCTCCCCACAGCTTGGCCCCCTCTTCTGAACCTTGTATTTATTCAAGTTCTTCTTACAGAATGGGACTCTGAGAACAGAGTTCCCTGAGCTGACCAGCACAGAGTACTGGGAGGCAGCTTACTCACATCTTTTGAGATCTTTTGAGATCTCCCATCAGAGCTTTTCCTGTAGACTAGCCTTACAGGTCTGTGAGGCGTTCCTGGTGACAAGGAAGCCCAGGCTCTCCAAGGACCTTGGTCTGTCCAAGGGCCCAACATGGGCACTTGAGAAGACTCTTGCCTGAGGTTATCTGATGCTACAGCCACACAGTCATGCTGTTTCTCTGCTTCTGGAATTTTCAGTGTTTCCTCTTCCATTACATAGTCAAACCCATCTTGCGCAGGTGTTGACAAGATCATAGCAACACCACTTAGCTTGTATGGTTGCAAACAGTGACTCCCAGCTGACCTCAGACAGTGTTGCTTCCTTTAGGAGCCTCAAACTCAAAGCTGAGCAAAGCACCAGCACTCGTGAATACCTCCTTCATGCCAGGCTCTGTGCTGCTGCCGAGTCACCACAGAGAAGTGATGCTAACCTTGTTTCTAGCACCAGTTTATCTCATTTAATCTTCAGAATAATCTCCTTACTACTCTGTGAGCTTATGTATTGGGATCCCCATTTTCCAGGCAGAGAAACTGAGGCTGTGCAAGTTTACTATCTTGTCCAATGACAAGGCATCATAATCCCAAAGTTCTGTGCTCTTACCTTCTGGCAAGGATAAAAACTCAGATCTGTGCAACAGAGGAGGGAGCATTAGAAATGCTCTGTGAGATAGGAGGTGGTTCAAAAGAAGAAGAGCTGATATCTGACTGATGGGATCAGGAAGAACACATGGAGGGGTGAAGTGGAAGGCATCCTTGAGAAACAGGGAAGGTCCTCATGGGGGAAGAGAAGATTACATATGGAGGCCACAGCAATATGACCTCTTGGCATATGTCATTTAGTTTACCTGGCCTGGGACATCTTCGTAGGAAAAAAGAGAAAGAAAAGGCCAGATTTTGAGGGTGCTTGGACTGTCACACGAAGAGGCTGGGACCAAAATGCCCTGGGGAATCTTGGACAGAGTTTAACAGTGACTAGTCATAATTGTTACCCCCAGAGAGACTCTCTCTCCTCCTGCCCTTCCTCTTTCCGTTGTTGGGCCCTCTTGCCATAGACGGGCTCTAGTGTGGGGGTGGTAGGAGATGGCTCCTGCAGTAGAAAATGCTTTGGAGCTTTGGAGATTACTTCCAGCTCGAACAGGAAGGGTTGAACACTATTCATGGAGAAGGGAGCATTTGACCAGTGACATGGAGGACAGATGCGGTGTCGGCACTCAGAGATGAGGGCAAAGGGCAACCCAGGTGGAGAAACCAGTGCGAGCAAAGGGACAGGGGCAAGAATTTAGCAAGCGCACTTGGGGAACAGGGACTAATTTACTCTTCTGAAATGGAAGGTGTATGAGGGGGTGAGGTGTGACGTGGGTATAAAGGCAGGAATAGTAGTGTTGATAAATGTCAAGCTAAGGAGCCTTTATTTAATTAAAAAGGGAGGCCTGGGAGGATTTTGAGCAAGGGAGTGATACTGATGTCTTGGACAACAGTGTGCAGGATGGATGGGAGGACAGGGAAGGAGGGACTTGAGACAGATGCCAAAGAGAAAGTTGGCCCAACCCTTCCCTTCCCGTGAGGTGTGGTGAGTATGTGAACTAGGACAGAGGGCCATGACCTCTACCTTGGGCATCAGGAGAACTGCAGCCTGGCCGTCAACAGGACACATTCTTGTCAGTAATATCACTTATTTCGCTGTTCTCTTCTGCCTTCCTCTTGCCCCTCCACCTCCTCCTTCTCTCTTCCTCCTCTTCTGTAATTACTTACCTCTTAGTAGTCCTCTCAGATTTATTTTCACAGCCGTTTCCTCACTGGGATGTTTTTGAATTTTGACTTTTTTCAACTCTGTAAGAATTAGGATTGGACTCTTGCAGAGTAACAAAAACTCCAAAATAACAGCGAAGCTCCTTTCTCTCTCATGCAGGTAGGCAGAACAGACCTAGTGCGGAGTTCCCAGGCTCTTGCTACCCTCCTGCACTGCCATGCTCGGCCCATGGCTCCCACCTTGAGTCAAGATGGCTCTCAAGCTTTCCCCAATAGATCTGTTTCTCAGGCAGGAGAATGGCAGAAGAGGACACTCCCTGGAATTTGCACGCTTCAGTTCTGCATACTTCGAATTAGCAGACCTCATCCCATTACCACACTGCAGGGTCAGAGAGACGGGAAAAGGAGGGCTCTATTCTGGGCTACTATTTGCTAGAGTTGAGACCTGTTAGCGTGGCAGAAAGAGAGCTACACCCTGTCAGCCGGTTCTGGGGTCCGTGCAGAGGGAGTCAATTGCATCTCGCGTGAAGCCATTCCCCAGCAAACATTTCCTCACCACTGCCCTGGCCGGCCTGTGCTGGGTGCTCTCAGGGCTGTGGAGAAGTACCGAGTGGTATATGGGCTGCAGATGCCTACACGCTATCTACTGTAAAATCTTGGAGCTGGAAGAGGTGGTAGGGGACGTCCATCCCAGTCCAGTCTGTCTTCTCTTCCATCTTAAAGAAACCATCTGCAGCTTCTGCTTGCACATGTTCAGAGTTGGGGGCTACAGCTGACGCAGCTTACTACATGACTCACAACACTCACTTCTTACACTGAACAATATCTGCCTCCCGGGAACTTCTACCCAACAGGCCTGGTTAGGCTAGGGAACAGGTCTTGCTTATTCCTCACTCTAAAAAAGAACTCATTTGCTATGTGAAGGCAGCTCTCACGTCTGTCTGTCCATCTGTTTGTCCTCTGCTTTCCCAACCAGTCCCCTCCTTTCTAGAGGGAGTGTGCCATATGGCGAAGCTGACATGCTTTGGAGTCGTCAGGGTTGGCTCTCTTACCAGCTTACTTGATCTTGAGCAAATGACTTACACTTTCTGAGCCTTTATTTCTCCATGTGTAAAATGAGGCTGATGTTAGCCACCTCATGAGATTATTATTGTGAGGCTTAAATGAGCTAATGAATGCAAAGCACAGAGCTCGACACCAAACACAGCAGTAAGAGTCATTACTAGCATCTTCATAATTAATAATAACAAAACATCTCTGGCTCCTCTTCCCTCTTGAGGTATTAGATAACAGGAGAAGAAACTTTGAATACTTTGGGGGGAAATTAGCATAAAAGTACCACCCAGGATTGTGACCAGGAGCCACGATTTTTTGCTCCCTTTACCCATTTCACTGTGTTGCTAATGCTGTCCATAGAAAATCGCCTCCTGGGGTCTATGGTTTGCTCCCTCCGTTTGCAAACTGCCTCCTGGGAAACTCCATCTGTTATGATGGGCATCGGCATTCCTGGGCGAATTTGCTGTTATTGTTAGCAGAAACAGTCAGAACACAAGTACACAAACATATTGAAGTACTCAAAGTCTGTCTGCCTTGTAGAAAGAAAAGGAATCAGGAAGCCTGGGTCCTCATATCTACCTTTACGCTAGCTGCCTGGGTGACCAGGGATGAATCAAAGCGCCCCTCCAGGCCTCTGATTTTTGACAGTCTGCTCAGCAGCAGCATCCTGTGACCAGAGAAGGGATTACCATGGCTTGTGTTCCCCTGGAGTCTCTCTCCCCACCTAGGGCTAGTCCAGGTAGGACCATCATCTGGGCGGAGGCTGGGTGCATGCCCAGGCAGCCCTGCTTGGTCTGTGAGCCAGGCAGAGCCCGCCCGCTACCAGGGTGTGATTGTTCTTCTGATTTGGCAACACCCAGCAAACGTGTCCCATCAGGGCTGAACTAAAAATAGGTCCTGTGCTATGGGGCCCAGGATAATTAGCGGCCTAGCACACACAAGGTTGGCTAACCAGGCAGAACCAAGTGGCCACCACCGTCTTAGGGGCACAGTGGCCAAAGAGAGACGTTTTGGCTCATTTTCCCACGAGCATCCTCTTTCCCCACCCTCCTCCTGCACCGCACCCACACAAGGGCCAGAGCCTTACTCTCCCTTTCCTCCCACGCCTCTGCTTCTGGAAACACTGACTTTTGCAGAGGTGCTGCATGTGGCCACAGTGTACTGGAAAGAGCTGGTGTTCGGGCATCAGTGGATGTCGGTTCAAATCCTGGCTCTGCTATTTTCTGCTGTTTGAACACGAGCGTGTGCTCCTCTTGTTTTGGCGATAGAATGCTGTTCATTGTACCTGCTGCTAAGGGTTGTTAGGAATACGAAAAGCAGCATGTGACTCAAGCAATGATTCAAGAAATTTATCACGCATCTGAATCACCTGGGTCGGGGGAAACTTGTGAAAACTGAGGTTGTGGAGTCCTGCCCCCAGGTTTCTGATTCAGTGGGTCTGGATGGTACTTATTTTCTTCCTAACAAGTTGCCTGGTGATGTTTATGCTGCTGGGCCCACTGGGTTAAGGGTGAAAGTGTGTGAATTCTGAAGTCATACCGCTAGGGTTCAACCCCTGGTCCTGCCACCTCTAGCAGAGTGATTTCGGCCACGTTTCTAAACCTTATCTGGAAAATGGGGGATTAATCATTCCTACTGTATAGTGTTGATATGAGGATTAAGTGAGTTAATTCGTTTACAGCACTTAACAGAGGGTCTGGCAAACAGCAAGTCTGAGTAAACATTAACTTTTATTAGTATCACAGAGTCTGCAGAGAATATGAGTTCAGTACATGTTCTTTTTCTCTGCCTGTGGTGGTGGTTGGCTTTGCTGGAATCTGTCTCCATGCTGCCCCTCCCAGGGTCTTTGTGTTCTGAGCCCTGCCTCGCTGGGAGGGCTTATACTGGGAGGATTTGGGGCACCAAGGAGCACAGATTGAATGTCAAAGATTAGAGATCAAAGAAGAGCCTGAAGCCCTCAGGCTGAACGGGCTTAGCCAAGAGGATTCAGTCAAGAGGGGCAGAACTGAAAGTAGACCCAGGTTTCCTGACTTCTCAGCCAGAACACTTTCCACAGCATCGTGGTGCCTCCCCAGAGGCAGCCTGGCTACCCCCTAGTGTGCTTAGGGAACAGCCAGCTCCCCGCCCCATGCCTGCACTGTGGCTGGGCACTTGGGTTGTTTCTCCTGTAACTGTTTATGATTGAGGAAGACACAGCTGTAAACATCTAACATCTGAGTATAAATGACTGTTTTCTTTTGGGCTTTTTTTCCCCTGGGCTCACGTCCTCAGAGTGGAATTGCTGCGTCAAAAAGTACAGACAGTGTTATAGCTAGAAGAAAGCTAGACATAGCAATTCTTCCAGGGGAAAGAGCTTCTCATTTCCCAGAAAGCGTAAAATGGCTGGGGATGTTGGTGTTTGAAGCAAGTTAGGGAGTTCAAGGAGGGCCCCGAGCTGAACCTTCAAATCAGCGGTGGACACAGCTGTGGGTGAGAGAAGGGAGATTGGAACTAGGAGGGGGACGCCTGGCAACCACTGATAATTTTCCCCCCAAATGGTGTTGAGACTAGTGCTTCACAGATATTAATGTGCACAGGAATTCCGAGGATCTTGTTCATATGCAGATGGGGGTGCCCAAGAGTCTGCATGTCTTTTTTTTTTTTAAGATTCTTATTTATTTATTTATTTATTTATTTATTTATTTGTTTATTTATTTATTTATTTAATACATGAGAGTAGGGGGAGGGACAGCAGGAGAGAGAATCCCAAGCAGACTCCACACTTAGCTCAGAGCCCACTCAGGGCTCGATCTCATGACGCTGAGATCATGACCTGAGCTAAAAATCAAGAGTCAGATGCTTAACTGACTGTGACACCCAGCTGCCCCAAGTCTGCGTCTCTAATAAGGTCCAGGTGATGCAGTGTCTGCTGATCCATGAACCAAACTCTTAAGTAGCAAGAGTTTAGGTTACCCTATGTTTGTTCATGCTATTCCTCTGCCTAACCCACCATTCCCACTATTTTTCAGATCAAGCTCCAAACACTTCCCTGGACTGAGTTCACTGGGTTGAGCTAAGTGGTCCTTTTCTCCAGTATGTATGACTATTGCAGCATTGATCATGCTGCACTAAACTGTCCATCCCTTCCTGAGGGCATGGACCAGCATTATTCATCACTATATTCCCAACAGCTAGCACAATGCCAATCATGGTTTGGACCTAATTATTATGATTGGGTAAGGGAATGGGTAAATGGGTAGGTGAGTGGATGGATGGATGGATGGATGGATGGATGAATGGATGGATGGTTGGATGGATAGATTAATAAATGGCTGTGAGGAGAGGGAAGTAGGAAGTAATGGGTTAGGAAAAGCATGGTGAACAATCAGATTTGGCCTCAAGATTATTATTGTCTAACTAGACCATTTACTGAAAGCCCAGAGTCAGTGACCCTCCTCTGATCCTTGCCAACTTTTTGCCCTCAGAATGCCAACCCTGAACCAAGAATGAACTCAGATAAATGAATAAGATCCAGAAAGCTTAGAGGTGCCTCACAGGGTAACTCTAATAAATACCAGAAAACAAAAAGCAGGTGTTGGCAATCTTCCTTTTGCCCAAAGAGTTATTTACACAAGTTTCCAAAGCAATCCCCTTCATCGCTTTTACATGCCTATTACATGGTTCTCTACAGAGAAAGGTCTGGAGTTGGTTAGCTCAGTGGATTAGAGAGTAAGTCCCTCAAAGCCAAGGGCAGGGTGAGCCTTTTTCCTTCCTCTGCTCAAGGCTGCAGGCTGACTGCCCAGTCCTGGCCGGGGGCACTGTGGTCCTGCTTGGTCCCAGTGATTGAGAGTGGTCAGTGTGAATCCACCACTCAAAATGGTACGTGGTGCCATGAAGAAGAATGAACTTGAGTTTTGGTATTAGACAGCCCTAGGAATGAAACATGGATACTTCATTCCCTCACCAACTGTATAATCTTTAAAAAAATTTTTTTTAACTTTGAAATAATTTCAAACTTACAGAAAAGTTGCAAGCAAAGTACAGGAAACTCCTGTGTACCCTTTGCCTGTATTTACCAATTTTTAATATTTTGCTACATTTGCTATTTCATTCTCTCCCTTCTAATTTTTTGTTTCAGTCGCTCTGATTGAAGATGATAAACGTTCATCAAAAAGAAAAAATTACATTCTGAAACAAAAATGTTCTGAAACAAAAAATTAAAATAAAAAGTTATTCAAAAGTCACAAAATTAAATACATGTAAAAGAAATATAAGTAAACTTTAAAATGGATTTTTTTTGTAAGTTTGTAGCATTTATACTTTCCGGAGTTATTCAAGCTTAAAAATGCACTCAGATATTTGGGATACTCTGTAATGTTATATAATAATGTATAAGTTATGTTTTGGAGCCATTGGGGAGTAGATTGCATATATCATACCACATATATCATACCTCTTAGTACTTTAGGGTGGACTAACTAAGAACACAGACATTTTCTTATATAACCTCAGGTATAGTTTCAGGAACTTTAACATTAGTAGAATGTTTATATATACAGTCTGTATTCCAGTGTCTTCAATTGTACCAATAATGGCTTTTTCTTCCCCTCCAGTATGTAATTACTTGGTGCATTTATTTCTCTTTGTATTCAGTTTTACATTTTTCTTGTTGATTTAATTTTTTCACCTTGTAGAACATGAACATGCTTCCAAAGTCAAAACTATACAAAAAGCTGTACTCAGAGAAGTGTCCTTCCTCCCTCGTCCTTCCCACATCATTCCCTCAGCCTCTTGTGGAGAACTAATTTTATTGATTTCTGGTTTATTACTCTGTATTTTTTTTTTTTTTTGCAAAAATAAGCAGACAGATACACCTGTGTTTTATTTCTCCTTCTTTTTTACACCAAGAGTCATGCCCTACCTATACACTTTTGCACTTCCTTTTTTCTTCCCTAAAAGTCACTGCATGTCCATTCATGGAGATGTGCCTGACTTTTTTACATGTGAGTATTTGTGGTAGATTATCATGGCCACAAATTATTTGCTGCTTCTCCCTGAAAAAGCTGGAGTCTCTTTCCTCTCCCCTTGAATTGGGGATGACTTTGTGAATTGTTTTGAGCAATGCATGTGGCATAAGTGATATCCTAGAACTTCCAAACACAGACCTTCAAAGGACTATGGGCTTCTGTTTTCTTACACTTGGAAGGCATCCACCATCTTGTAAAGAAGCTTAGCCTGGACTGCCGAGGGATAATAATTCATTAAGGTGGAGAGTGGGTCTGGAGAACAAGAGACCATCTTGCTGTTTCAGTACCAGCTGAGCTCCCAGCTGAATATGCTCAGCTGAGTGGACTCAGAATATAGCACAGGGACAGGAAGAACCACCCAGCTGAGCCTAGTCTTACTCACAGAATCATAAATAATAAGTTGTATTTTTAACCTGCTAAGTTTTGAGTTAGATGGTTACAAAATGAAAATGAAACAATAGTACTCTACCATGGGCATGCCCAATCTTCTATGTTTGGGCATTTAGGTAGTCTTTGCAACTACAAATAATTCTTCGGTAAATAACGTTATGCATATGTATTTTGTATTATTGGAGGTCTATCTTTAGGGTGAAATTCTGGAAGTGGGATTGCTGGATTGCAGAAAAATGCAGTTATTTTGTTATATATCACAAGTTTCTCTCTCTAGGGAGAATATAATTTTGCACTTCTACCAGCAACGTATGCTTGCGATTGTTTCTCGAGCTTTTGAATTTTTGCCAATCTGGTGTGTAAGAAATGCTATCTTCGTGTAGTTTTATTTTTTTTTAATTTTTTTTTTTAAAGATTTTATTTATTTATTCAACAGAGATAGAGACAGCCAGCAAGAGAGGGAACACAAGCAGGGGGAGTGGGAGAGGAAGAAGCAGGCTCCTAGCGGAGGAGCCTGATGTGGGGCTCGATCCCAGATCGCCAGGATCACGCCCTGAGCCGAAGGCAGACGCTTAACCACTGTGCCACCCAGGCGCCCCTTCGTGTAGTTTTAATGTGCATTTGTATTATTATGTATGTTACCTATTGTTGCATAATAATTTATCACAAAATTAGAGACTTAAAACAATAAAAAATTATTGTCTCACAGTTTTTGTGAGTCAGAGTTTGACCTGTGGTTTGGCTGGTGCCTGTAGCTCAGGGTCTCTCACAAATCTGTGACCAAGCTGTTGACTGTGGTTGCAGTCACCTCACAGCTCAATTAGGGGAGGATCCATTTCCATATACTTGGTCACAAACAGGTCTCAACTGTTACCAAAGACTGGGATCTTTCCCTGCATATTTTCAGACCACAATGCTTTGAAACTTGAACTCAATCACAAGAGGAAATTTGGAAAGAACTCAAATGCATGGAGGCTAAAGAGCATCTTACTAAAGAATGAATGGCTCAACCAGGAAATTAAAGAAGAATTAAAAAAAATTATGGGAACAAAGGAAAATGAAAATGCGACTGTTCAAACCTTTGGAATTCAGCAAAGGCAGTCCTAAAAGGGAAGTATATAGCAATACAAGCCTTTCTTAAGAAACAAGAAAGGTCTCAAATACACAACCTAACCTTACAACTAAAGGAGCTGGAGAAAGAAGAGCAAATAAAGCCTAAACCCATCAGGAGAAGAGAAATAATAAAGATTAGAGCAGAAATCAATGAAATAGAAACCAAAAGAACAGTAGAACAGATTCACAAAACTAAGAGCTGTTTCTTTGAAAGAATTAGTCAGATTGATAAACCCCTAGCCAGACTTACCGAAAAGAAAAGAGAAAGGACCCAAATAAATAAAATCATGAATGAAAGAGGAGAGACCACAACCAACACCAAAGAAATACAAACAATTATAAGAACATATTATGAGCAAATATACCTACCTACCTACCAAAACTGAAATAGGAAAAACTAGAAAACCGGAACATACCCAAAATCAGCAAGGATATTGAAACAGTAATCAAAACCTCCCAAAAAACAAGAGTCCAGGGCTGAAAGGCTTCCAAGGGGAATTCTACCAAACATTAAAAGAAGAATTAATACCTATTATTCTGAAGCTGTTTCAAAAAACAGGAATGGAAGGAACACTTCCAAACTCTTTCTATGAAACCAGCATTACCTTTATCCCAAAATCAGAAAAAGACTCCACCAAAAAGGAGAATTACAGACCAATATCTCTGAAGAACAAGGATGCAAAAATTCTCACCAAGATACTAGCCAATAGGATCCAACAGTACATTAAAAGGATTATTCACCACAACCACTGGGATTTACTCCTGGGCTACAAGTGTGGTTCAATATCCGCAAATCAATCCATGTGATACATTACGTTAATAAAAGAAAGGACAAGAACCATATGATCCTCTCAATAGATGCAGAAAAAGCATTGGACAAAATAGAGCATCCTTTCTTGATTAAAACTTTTCACAGTGTAGGGATGGAGGGAACATATGTCAATATCATAAAAGCCATATACAAGAAGCCCACAGCGAGTATCATTCTCAATGGGAAAAAACTGATAGCTTTTCCCCTAAGGTCAGGAATTCAGCGGATGTCCACTATCACCATTCTTGTTCAACATAGTACTAGAAGTCCTAGCCTCAGCAATCAGAAAACAAAAAGAGAGAGAAAAAAAAGGCACCCAAATTGGCAAAGAAGAAGTGAAACTTTCACTCTTTGCAGATGACACGATAGTCTATGTGGAAAACCTAAAAGACTCCACCCCAAAATTGCTAGAACTCATACAGGATTCAGCAAAGTGGCAGGATATAAAAATCAATGCACAGAAATCAGTTGCATTTCTATACAGTAACAATGAGACAGAAAAAAGAGAAACTAAGGAGTCGATCCCATTTACAATTATGCCAAAAACCATTAGATACCTAGGAAGAAACCTAACCAAAGAGGCAAAGGATCTCTGCTCAGAAAGCTATAGAACACTCATGAAAGGAATTGAGGAAGACACAAAGAAATGGAAAAACATTCCATGCTCCTGGATTGGAAGAACAAATATTGTTAAAATGTTATGCTACCTAGATTAATCTACACATTCAATACAATCCCTATCAAAACACCATCAACTTTTTTCACAGAGCTGGAACAAATAATCCTAAAATTTGTATGGAACCAGAAAAAAACCCTGAATAGCCAAAGGACCGTTGAAAACAAAAACCAAAGCTGGAGGCATCACAATTCCAGACTTCAAGCTGTACTACAAAGCCGTAATCATCAAGACAGCATGGTTTTGGCACAAAAACAGACACATAGATCAATGGAACAGAATAGAGAACCCAGAAATGGACCCTCAACTCTATGGTCAACTAATCTTTGACAAAGCAGGAAAGAATATCCAATGGAAAAAAGTCTCTTCAACAGATGCTTTTGGGAAAATTGGACAGCCACATGCAGAAGAATGAAGCCGGACCATTTTCTTATGCCATACACAAAAATAGACTCAAATTGATGAAAGGCCTAAATGTGAGACAGGAATCCATCAAAATCCTAGAGGAGAACACAGGCAGCAACCTCTCTGACCTTGGCTGTAACAACTTCTTGATAGACACCTCTCCAAAAGCAAGGGAAACAAAGGCAAAAATGAACTATTGGCACTTCATCAGAATAAAAAACCTTTTGCACAGAAAAGGAAACAGTCAACAAAACCAAAAGACAAAGGACAGAATGTGAGAAGATATTTGCAAATGTCTTATCAGATAAAGTGCTAGTATCAAAAATCTATAAAGAACTTATCAAATTCAACACCCAAAGAACAAGTAATCCGATCAAGAAATGGGCAGAAGACATGAACACATTTCTCCAAAGAAGACATACTGATGACCAACAGACACATGAAAACAATGCTCAATATCACTCGACATCAGGGAAATACAAATCAAAACCACAATGAGATACCACCTCACACCAGTCAGAATGGCTAAAATGAACAGATGTTCAGAAAATGACAGATGTTGGCAAGGATGCGGAGTAAGAAGAACCCTCTTACACTGTTGGTGGGAGTGCAAGCTGGTGCAGCCACTCTGGAAAACAGTATGGAGGTTCCTCAAAAAGTTGAAAATAGAGCTACCCTACGGCCCAGCAATTCCACTACTAGGTATTTACCTCAAAGATACAAACGTAGTGACCCAAAGGGGCATTGAACTCCAATGTTCATAGCAGCAAGGTCCACAATAGCCAAACTATGGAAAGAGCCCAGATGTGGTATACACACACACACACACACACACACACACACACTGGAATACTACTCAGCCATAAAAAAATGAAATCTTGCCATTTGCAGTGACATGGATGGATCTAGAGGGTATTATGCTAAGCGAAATAAGTCAACCAGAGAAAGACAATTATTATATGATCTCACTCATATGTGGAATTTAAGAAACAAAACAGAGGATCATAGGGGAAGAGAGGGAAAAATAAAAAAAGACAAAATCAGAGAGGGAGACAAACCATAAGAGACTGTTACTCATAGGAAAGAAACTGAGGGTTGCTGGAGGGGAGGGTGGGGATAGGGTAACTGGGTGACGCAATGTTACTATGTCAAATATATCTCAATAAAGCTGAAAAAAAGGATACTTAAAAATTTGAGTAGTCAAATTTACCAATTTTTCTTTTATCACATCTTAATTTTGAGTCATAGAAAATCTTTCTCTATACCCAATCTATAGGGAATTCATCCATGTTTTCTCCTTGTACTTGTATAGTTTCATTATTTTCCATTTAGATCTCTGATACATTTGGAATTTACTGTTGTATATAATGTGAGGAATGGATCTAATTTTATTTTTTTCCACATGTCTTACTAGTTGTTGCAACCCCATCTATTAAAAAGTCCATTTTTGTCCTCATGATTCAAATTAATTCTGAACTCCATAGATGATTGGGTCTATTTCTGGACTTCTTAATCTATTCTATTGGTTTGTCTATTCATATCGTAGTACAAGACTATTTTAGTTACAGTGGCTTTGCAGATGTTTTATATTTGGTAGGACTCTTAGCTCTTACCTTTCACTGTTTTCCCAGTTATTTTTGTATGCTTCTTATTCCAGAAGAATTTTAGTATCAGCTTATTTAGCTCCCCCTAAAACAATTTGTTGGTATTTTTTATTGGAATTACTACAGGTTAATAAATTAACTAAGAGTGGACTGACATCTTGGTGATGATGAGACGTCTAAACCAAGAACAAGAGCTGTTTTTCCATTCATTCAAGTCTATTTGTATGTCTTTCAAGTGTGTCTTACAGTTTTCTTCATATAATTTCTGAACATTTCTTATTAAAAATTCAGTAATCTTAAGCCAGTTACTTCATTCTTCTGAATCTCCTGCTTCTCATCCATAGAAAAGTGGGGTTATATTACCTTCTTTGAAGAGTGACTATGAAAAGTAAATGAGGCGAATTGCAAAATAAGTGCTGTGTAGATCCCAGTTACCTTACTCCTTCCTTTG
This sequence comes from Ursus arctos, assembly GCF_023065955.2. NCBI lineage: Eukaryota > Metazoa > Chordata > Mammalia > Carnivora > Ursidae > Ursus > Ursus arctos. The sequence continues at coordinate 58,074,205 of NW_026622786.1, forward strand.
AAGCTCATGCTTGTTCTTGAGGAGGGGCCTGAGGGGCATAATTTGTCACATATCTCTAGTAAGGACATCATCTAGTTCAGTCAATAAGTCAATCAATATAGTGGAGCTCACCATGTACGAGGGGCTACAGAAGTTGCTGGGAATATCATGGTGAGAATATCAAACATGATCCCTGCTCTCATAGAGCTTCTGGTTCATGAACATTTCCCATTAATCATATGAGATTTTATAAAATCAAACTGCAAGGCCAATTAGCAAGCCAGGCCCTGCAAGTCAACAGATTCTAAAATGACGCAGCATAGGGAAGTGGAGGCTTTAAATACACTTTCATAATCCACATCCCAGTTTGAGTCACCGTGCAAGCAGGTATTACTAAAATAAGAGAGAATCAGAACTAAAAGGAACACATGGAGGAGGGAAGGACAGTGGGTCATGATCTGACCAGGTTCACACAATTAATGAGTGACTGAGCTGGGACTGGAAACTGGGTATCCAGGCTCCCAGGCTGGGACACTTTCCAACATGTACCCACTGTCATTCTATTTGCCATCTGTATCTCTTGTCATTGCCACATACGTTATCAAGGTTTCAGCTATCCGTGCGGGTCGTCCAGGGAACATTGGCCAGAAATGAACAGCACATTTCTAGGAAAGACCTGATAACACCAGGGTCATTACATCATGAGGTTGCAACTCAACCCACAAAGAAAGCAATTTAACAAAACTATACTGAATGGGAATGTGGATCAAATGAAACAAAATTAGAATCATTCTAGCTAGTAGTATAGGACTGTTAGAAATCAAACAGATACAATAATTTACTGCCTGTGTGACCTTTACCTGGCTGTTTAATTTCACTGAGCTTTGTTGTTTCTTACCTCAAAAATGGGCATTACCCGTGAGCTCTGTGGAAGAGACTACTCATTTCTCAGCTTGATTTTCCCCTTCCTCTGTAGTAATAGAAGCCCCAGTTCTCAGCTCAACCAATGATGTGTGAAAGGAAGACTATTTTTCCTTGGTTTTCACTGTAGCTAGGCGTGGTCATATGACTAAACTCTGCCTAGTGGGATGCCAGGAGAAATATTAAGCCCAGCGTCCAGGAAATGTCCTTAAAGGGCAGAAGTATGACTTCTACTTTTTACCTGCTTTTGGTAGGAATTTAGTGGTGGAAACTTGACTGGAGGAAGTATGAAGCACCAAGAGGTAGCCTTGGGAATGAGGGCCATGTTCCATGAAGCACAGGATAGATGGAGTCTGGGCCACTGTGGGCTTCACCTTTCCTAGGTAGCTCACTGACATTCTGATGCAGGATTTTTTTCTATTGTTTTTAAATCACTGCTACTCTAAGGACTAGGATATCTCTAGTCCCTAGATGGGAAGACATGATGGAAGGTCCAGTAGGAATGCTGCTTTTTTAAAAAGATTATTCATTTATTTATTTGAAAGAGAGAGAGCATGAGTGAGCATGAGCAGGGGGAGGGGGACAGGGAGAGGGAGAGGGAAAAGCAGACTTCCCACTGAGCAGGGATCCTGACGAGAGTTCAATCCCAGGACCGGGAGATCATGACCTGAGCCGAAGTCAGATACTTAACTGACTGAGCCAGCCAGGCATCCCTGCGATATGAACTCTTTACTCTAGTGGGTAGCCACTGCTTTTGTCTTCCTGGCTTCCACTTCCGCTACTTATAGTGATTGCATTTCAAGTTTTCCTTAAGGAATGACCTGATCCCCATCCTGCAGCCTTAGTGGAACTGTGAATTAAGTTGCATCACTTTCCCCTGAGCCGGGCCAACTGGACTTTAAATTCGAATGGAATTTTAATCTTGGACAGTGTAACCCAAGCACCAAAAGTAGAAGAAGTGGATATGTCCTGGAGGTGGGTGGCAAGGAAAGCTCTTCTTTACTGAAGAATATCAATTAAGAAATGTAGCAGAAAAGCGACATAGAAAAAGTCACCATAAAACTGGATTCAAGCCAGAATCATCAATGGATGCTTATCAACTACACAAGCGTAAAGCCGGCTCCACATGGAGGGATCTGGAGAAAACCCTGGCTAGACGATCAAAGATAGTATCACCAAGGGCAGCGCATCTTGTGGCCCCTGACGTGAAGCCCTGAGGGGCATTCAACATCACCTGTGTAGTATTCACAATGAAACTTACTAACCTGGATCTCATTAAGAAGAAATAGAAAAATCTAAAGTGAGGGACATTCTGTACAACAACTGGCTTACGCCTTTAAACATTTTACCAGTGACAAAGACTATAAAAACAAAAAACAAAAAAACCTGGGCAATTATCTAGATGAAAAGACATACTAAAAAATGTGATAATTAAAGTGTATGATCCTTGACTGGATCCTGGATATGATTGCTATGCTATATTATATTATAATATGTTAAATTATATTATATCATATCATATCGTATTATATCATATCATATTAGATTAGATTAGATTAGATTAGGTTATATATTACATTATTTATAATGACTGTATATTATATGACAGTATTGTATCAGTGTAGGCTTCCCATATGTGAGAATTCTGGTTATATAGGAGAATATTTCCATTTCCTTGTTCTTAGGAGATCCATGTGAAGTATTTTGGGGCAAACTATCATGATGCCTGCAAGTAATATTCAAATGGTTCAGCAACAAAAATTAAAATGGGTAAACACGCAGGTGAGAGAGAGAGAGAGAGAGAGAGAGAGACAGAAGAGAAGGAGGAGGAGGAGAGGAGGAGAGAGGGAGAGGAAGAACAAGAGTGGGAGAGAGAATGTTGACAAAACGTGAACACTTGGTGGGGCTGCTTGAAGAGCATACATTCATTGCATTATTCTCGTAATTTTTCTGTACCTTTCAAATTTTCCAAATAACAAGTTGTGTGTGGCAATCTCTTTTGCTTTTTCCATCCTTAGAGTGAAGTATAAAGACCTTTAAAGTGATGCCTGCCTCTTGTTGCATGCCCTGAGCCCCGCGTGCTGGAGAAGTTTGGGGCCATGGTGGGGTGACGCCTGCCCTGTCAGCTCCGAGCCGAGGATACTTTCTCCTGTAAGGCACACTTGAGGGCGTGTCTGTTGAGTGGGTTCGGTGTGTGGGACAGTAACCTTTAGATGCTGCCACGGTGGGCAGAGAAGCATTACAAGAGGGAATGAGAGGGAGGAAGTGGGGGTGCATCTCACCAGGGATGAAGACCTGCTGCTTTCTCCAATCTTATTTCTTAAGCCTCTCCCTTCCCCTCAATTCCCTAACCCACAGACCTTCCTTAGCCTCCTCAGACAGGCTCTCTGTTGCGACCTCAGGACATCTGTGCTTGTTGGTCTCAGGGTCTGGAATGCTTTTCCTCCTGAGCCTTTCATGGCTCCCTCTGTCTTGTCATTTATCCTTGTCCTTGCCTGTGTGTCTCTCAGTGGAACTGCCACCTCCTCACTGAGACCCTTCCTGACCACTGACTAATTTTTCCCTCCGCCCCTGCCTGCTCTAGACACTGGTGCTCACCCAGGCTTCCTCTGTGGCCTCTGTTGTGGTCTGGACTCTCCTGCTCATGGTCAGTCTCCCACACTGAGATGTGGACTCCACAAGACTGAGGCTTGTCTGTTGGGTTCACATCTGTGTTCCAACCTGTACACTGGTGCCTGGCTGCTGCTGGGCACTCAGGACTTAGAGGGGACCAGGCTCTGGTGGAGCTTACACTCAGGCAGGGGACAGAGGCACTGGAGAAGCAGTCAGGAATGTGATGGGGTTATGACCTGGGGATGAGCAATGGGGCTAAGGGCAGGCACATTGTACGGAAGCTGATGGGTGGTTTGCAGTCTTCCAGGGATGGAGTGATTCCCACTTCTATTCTCCTTACCTCTAGCCTGATAATAAAGCTACGATGAGAGACTAGGTCTTGTTGAAAGTCCCTTCCTGCCCCTGGAACTCCCTGTATCAGGTACCTGTGCCTTCAGCCTGCTGAAACTCTGCTCTCCAAGACTGCTGGTTGGCCTACCTGCCTGACCCTCTGGTCCCTTTTAAGGCCTCGTCTCCCTTGGTTTCCCTGTGACATCTGCATGATTGACAGTTCCTTTTTCTTGAAACTCCATCTCCTTTGGGTTTCTGTAACACATTCTCCTGATTCTTCAACATTTGCTAAGCTCTTGATAAGTGCAGGATTCTTCCTTCTGTGCTTTACTTGATCCTTACAACAATCCTGAGTTAGATGCTATTGTTCTTCCCATTTTGCTCAAGAGGAAACAGAGGCTCAGAGTTATGCTGCCCAAGCTCACAGAGCTCGTAAATGACAGAACCTGAACTCAGATCCACACTTGTACAATGCCCAAGACTGTGGCCTTAGTTGGACTCCTTCCCATCTTTTCTCTTACCCCTCACCCTCTGATCCTTCCTGATCAGTCTCTACCACTTCTCAGCAACAGGGAGTGTTCACCAGAGTTCTAACCTCAGGCCTCTTTGCTTCCTGTACCTCTCTGGCAAAAGCTCAGCTACTGGCAGGTTCTAACTACCTACATTCTGATGACTCTAAAGTCCTTATCTATAAGGATACAGAACAGCTCCAGGATGCTATTGGACATCGGTTATGAATGTTTGTGTCCCCCCCATCCCAAAGACATATGTTGAAACCCTCCCCGGCAGGGTTGTGAAATTAGGAGGTAGAGCCTTTGGGACATGATTAGGTCATGAGAGTGGAGCCCTCGTGAACTATATTAGTGCCCTGATAAAAGAGACCCAGAGACATCTCTGGCTCTTTCTGCTTTGTGAAGACACAGTAAAAAGATGGCCATCTATGAGCCAGAAAGTGGGCTCTCAGCAGACACAGAATCTGCTGGTTTGATCATGGACTTCTCAGCTTCCAGAACTTTGAGAAATAAATGTTTGTTTTTAAGCCACTCAGTCTGTGGTATTTTTATAGCAGCCCGACTGACGAAGGTGACATCTCTTGTCTCCGGGGTATTTCCATTCCAACATGCCCCAATCTGAACTCGTCACTATCTCCTGAGACGTGCTCTGTTGCCTTCCTGTGCTCCCTGCAATGGTGAAGAGCGTGGATATCCACCCCGCTGCCTGAGTCTCACGTCCTACATTCAAGCAGTTACTTTCTCTCCATGCTGCTCTCACCACCCTCGTCCCAGTCCTCATCATCTCTCTCATGGATCACCATCTCTGGATTAGTCTCCCCATATGGACACCTCCAGCTTCTCCTCCATGCAGCCTTCAGGGTCCTAAGATATAGAGATCATAAACCATCACCTCACATTCACCCTTCAATCTAGTCAATGTCTCTTTATATACAACAGCTGGAACCCAAGTCCTTCCCATGCAGAGAAGGCCCTGTACCCTTGTGCTTTATCCAGCTATTCTCTCACTCAACACTTTACCAAGTTTTTGTCCCTGTGCACAAGCCATTCTAAACGCTCTGCAGTTTCCCAACGTCAGTACTTGCTGCTTCACAACTCAAGGCTGCCTGCCTTCCTGACCCAGAAGTTACTGGTCCCATCAGTCTCCCCCACTCACTGACCCCAGTACATCCTCTCATTCTGTTAAGGTACCCAAAACCCATCTCTCATGATTGGTCTGCTTCCCCCATGATCTTGTGACTTTCCAGATATCAGGAATGGAGTCTGACTCATTCCAGGTTTGAGAGCAATGTCTGACTTCAGGTTTGTGAATGAATGAATGAATGAATGAATGAACGAACAAATGAATGATAAAAGACTTTAGGTTTAATAATAGTAACAACAACAACAGCAATGCTATTGATGATAAATACTTATTGAGCACTTATTCTTCCCAAGCATACTAATTGCTTTTAACCAAATTATTTAATCCCCAGAACTGAGAGGCATTGACTCCAAATAATAAAAGCCAATTGGTATTGAGCTATTACCACATGTGTAAGCATTTTCTAGTACTCGTTCATTAAGCCTCACAATAGCCTTAAAAAATATAATAATACTATTATTATTTCTTTTTATAGATGATGATACTGAGGCTTCAACAAATAAAGTTGTTTTGCCTCAGGTCACACATCTAGTGATGGAGTGCTGGGATTCACTTTCCTGGAGTCATTGGCTAGACTCCAGACTCTACTGCAACATACCTCCAAATACCCTTATCAATATTTACAGTAACTATAACTGTTATGAATAGCTTTGAATATTCAATGCAGTCATTGCAAACAGTCCCAGCTTCAAAACACATTTCTGGGGGGTGAGAATGGGCTTCACGTGCCTATGCACAACAGCACCTCTGGGTTGCTTGTCACTTAACCCCAGCCACCATGATATTTGACATTTTTGGTTACATCAGCTAGAATAGGTAACATGATAAAACCTCTTCGCATGGATAAATGCAGAAGACGTGATCAGGAGTGCTTTAGAAAAGCCATTCGTTCTGGATTCCTAAGTCATAATCCTCTAGTAAAAGGGCTTGAAATCCAGACTCGCTGGAAACAAACAATAGACTAAACATTGCCTGCTCACAACCATGCCAGAAGACGGGATGTTACAGGAACTGGGCTTGCCAACTTCAGTCTCTGGCCCCTCGGAATACAGAGTGAAGCAGAGCCTAGGAAGTTCACAGTGTGTGCATTGATTTGGCATGAATGCTTGAATCATAAGTGGACTTCAGAGGTAGAGCCAGTCTAGGGACTATAGTTTCCCCAAACCAGAAATCTGGGGAAGTAAAGTCAGAGAGAAGGAGCTGGAGACCATAGATGTAGTGACAATAAATGTGCAGTCCCTCATTTGGGGGGTTGAATTCATACTCTGTGACTTACTCTCAGTGTGAACCTGGGCAAACTTGTCAATCTCTGGGAGCCTCAGTTTTATTATCTGTAAAACTGGGATAATAGTTCCCACCTTATAAATTTGTGGGTATTAAATGAAAAATGCCTGTCATGTTCTTACTAATAATACATGCATTTATTGGGCACTTCCATTGCCAGTCATTGCTTTAAGCATTTTTTAAAAAGATTTATTTATTTGAGAAAGAGAGAGAGTGTGTGTGTGAAAGAGAGAGAGCAGGGGGAGGGGCAGAGGGAGAGAGAGAGAGAATCCTCAAGGAGACTCCACGTTGAGTGTGGAACACAACACGGGCCTTGATTCCAGGACCCAGAGATCATGACCTGAGCCGAAATCAAGAGTCGGCTGCTTAACTGACTGAGCTGCCCAGGTGCCCCTGCTTTAAACATCTTTAAAAACATGTATTAACTTATTTAATCCTCCCAAGACCCCTATGAGGAAGGTACCTAGAAATCACTAGACTCTTCTGGGACACTAGAGACCAGGGAGCCAGGGATAGAAGTGGTCAAACACTGACTTTCCCATACAGAAGATACATCTTGGTAAAGCTACTGCCTGATCAAATGTCAGCCCAAGGCCAGCTGACTGAGAGTCGCACACCACCTGTTCTCAGCCCAACTATTCCACCAACTGCTGAACACCCTTAGGCAAATTGCCTAACTTCTCTGAGCTAGTTTCCTTAGTTATATCCACTGAGCGAAGAAGCAGTGATGAGGATTAACTAAGATCTACAATGAGCCTAACTTTAAGGCATGCTCAGCAGTGTGGGGATGCTTATCATTTTATTATTATTTCTCAAATGTCCACATCTGCAGCCCCACCCTTGCCTCAGACCACCCTTAATGTGGTGCCAGTACCTCTTTCTTCAGAAGATATTCATGGATTTTCAGGGAGATTTTATCAGGGAGACGGAAGAAGGGGTTTACATTACACATCCCAGCAAATACCTGAGATCCTCCTATGACATCTTTCTTTTGATTCTGCTTTCTGCGTTGCCCGTAAAATTGCTCATGTGCTTACCACGTGAAGCTCTAGTCTCCCACTTTATATCCTTCCAGGAGCCTCTCAGTCTCTCACCTCGTCTTAGTTCTTGACCAAATTTTACATTTGAACTTGCACATCCTACTCAATTAGCCCAAAGGGCTGCCCTCATCCAGCTCATTCTCCTTAAATGTAGGTTAACTCTTTAGGGGTCTTGGCCTCACCCCCACTCCAAGCAGCCTATCAAAGCTCCTTCTAAACACATGGAGCCCTCTCTGAAAAGTGTTCTAGTAAAATTTTCTTGATCTCATTCCATTTCTACTCTCCTCACTGCTAATGTGGGCAGCTTGGCACATGATAAGTACTCAGTAAATGGCAATTGTCTGTTATTACTCACAGAACGTTTTTCTTTGTTCTTAATAAACAGGTGTCTTACTGACCTTTACTAGGAAACATACTTAACTGATGTTGTAAATCTGCACACTTGGATGTCAAAATTTATAACTTTTTAAAAACAAGATACACCTTAGAGTGGCCTTCTCCAAGATTTGCTCAAATGATGAAAACTTTTCCCGCAGTTTTACATATAATAGCATTTTTAAAAATAGGATTTATTTTGAATGTTATCAATTAAATAAACCAAAAGAGAAAGTTGAATTGGTGTGGAAACATCCTTGCCTGATCTCTTAATAACAAGACAAAGTGATATCTGCTCTTTATAAAGCAGCAATCATTTTGGGGAAAAGGAGAAAAAAATACCTGCGAGTTTGCTTGATGTAAAGTACTGATGACCACCAAGCAAAATCAGCAATTAGGCAAAATCCTCAAAATTCCAAATATTATTAATTCCGATTTCAAAGATTGGACTGGGGGCACCTGTGTGGCTCAGTTCGTTGAGCATACAACTCTTGATTTGGGCTCTGGTCGTGATCTCAGGGTCATGAGATCAAGCCCCACATCAGGCTCTGTGCTGAGTGTGGAGCCTGCTTAAGATTCTCTCTCCCTCTCCCTCTGCCCCCCACCCCCTAAGAAAGATTGGACTAGCAAGTCTCACTGAATCTTTTACAGAGCAACAAGGATGTGTGCATGTGCGGTGCATGTGCGGGTATAGAATGTATAGAGTGGTCCTAAGCAGTTTCTGGCTATCCCAGTCATCTTCCTGAAGCGATTAATCTTGACCCCAAGGCTGAGAAATCCTGCTTTCCACTATAGCTACAGAAGAGAGGTCTGCTATTCTTGAACAGAAAAGGACTGACGTGGGACTTCACTTTCTTTATTAGAGCTACCTGCAGGAGTTTGCAGGTGTTGGTCATCTGCCACGTTTTCAAAGGATTTTCTAATTCTTCTTGACCTGAGGTGTCTCCAGTTTAGGGGCATGAACTCAAGGGATTAGGCATAGGGAAAAGTAAACTAGGGAGAAAAGACTGCAAGAGATAGAAACTAGGGGAGAAAAACATTTTTAGAGCACCTGCTATATTCCAGGTGTGCAGCCAATTGCTTTCACCTATATAGTGATGTTTAATCTTCACTACATTCCAAGAGATTGGTATTATTATTTCCATTAAAGAAAGGAAGAAACAAGTTCATGGAAGGTAAGAGGTCTACCCCAAATTCTCAAAGCTAATGAGGGGCAGAGATGATTCTTGGTCTTCTGATTCCAACTTTTTTTTTTTTTAAGATTTATTTATTTTAGAGAGAGAGAGAAGGGGGGAGAAGGACAGAGGGAGAGAGAGAGGGAGAGAGAAACCAAAGTAGACTCCCCGCTGAGTGCAGAGCCAGATGCCGGGTTCAGTATCAAGACCCTGAGATCAAACCTGAGCTAAAACCAAGAGTCAGATGTTTCACTGACTGCACCACTCAGGCGCCCCTTCTGATTCCAACTTTTATATTCTTTGCAGTATACTATAATGCCTGGGAGAGACAGAAGGGAGGAAACTTGCTATGGTTTTCTACAGTCAAATGCCTTGCATGACTTTTGAGATACATGGGGTGGTAATAAGAGCGCAAGCTTGAGAGACACACAGTTTGTCACTTACTTGTAAGACTGTACTAGTTGTTAAAATAGCAAAAATTGAAATATTTTCATATCAATTCATAAACTGCTACTGTCCTGAGCCCCTCAATTGTTCCCTCTGCTACTCCAGCCATTCCAGACCCTCTTCCAAGATTTCTCTGACCTCCCCTTGAGTCAGTAACCAAATATTTAAGTCATTACACATTAGGGGGCTCCCAGTAACCTTAATCCAATTCTTTGGCCCATCTGTTCTGATTCATGAATATCTATCAGTTGTTAATAATTTTGGATATTGCCTCTGTCCCTAGCCTCCTACTGCCCTCCCTTACAGAGCCAGTTCATCTATGGAAAGTCTTTGCTTTGCTAAGTCATCTTTGTTAATAGGGGTCCTTGGTGTACATGATGCTAAATCTGGAAAGTGGGCAGAAAGAAACAGACCTAGAAAAACAGAAAGAGAAATTGAATTGATCTATGTAATAAAGAGTTGATGAGGAGAGGGAAAAAAAGGAAATAGAATCTTGAAGGCTGAAGTTCAAAGATGGTGACTCTATTTGCTGAGTGTATGGTTCTGGAGCAACAGTGTAGTTCAATGTATTAGTAAGGGAGGGATGGTTTCTTGAGAAGTGTTGCTGAGAATTGGTCTTCCTTAAAGTTACCAAAAGACATAAGGAAAAAAATAGGAATTTTTATGTAATTACTGCTGGGCTATGCTTATTCATAGTCTACTTGATGTAGTTACTAGGCCACATGGAGCCCTGGATTTGTAAAAGCTACAGCATGTGACCTCTGAGATTCCTTCTAGTGTCAACCATAAACAGAATACCCGAACTGACCCCTCAAAGGTTGTTCAACTCCTATGGGTTCTACAGGTAAGAATGCAAGTGATGGGGAGATGCATAGCACCGAACTCAGTAGGTCAGTTATAGTCTCGGGTCTACCCATAGTCTACTGGGAGTTCTCAGGAAAGACGCTTACCTTCAGGAGTCTTGTTAAGTTTGCTTGTAAAACAGGGAAGCTCATGTTTATTTTTTTGCTTTCTTTGTAGTTGTTTTTGTTGTCATTAGTGTTTTCCGAGTTCTGACTGTGTACCACTCTGCTAGATGTCTATCACTTAATTAAATCCCACAGCAAATCTGTAAATTACGTGTGATCATTTCCTTTTTGTAGACACAGACAACATGAGAAACGGGCTGAAGAGCCCCCAGCTAAGCAGTGGCAGAGCTGGGATTCACAGTGTCCTCCTGCTCCAAATCCAGTGCTTTTCCTTTTGCAACATCTGGCTTCCCAACCGGTCGAAAGAACCTAGAATGAAGTCGTGAATCAACTTTTGTATGGGAGAATGCTTTGGAAAATGGAAAACATTATGGAATTATCTTATCTAGGGGTTAAAATATATTACTAATGACTCATCTTCTAAGCAGCCACCTGTCCTCTTTTAATTTTCATCAGAATTGCTCTTCCTTATTTGGCGTAGACTGGTTGGCACCATCCAGATCCTCTTTTTAATGAAGAACTTGTTACTACTCCAACCACTGGGAGTGCTGTTGGCAGGTGCCTTCCCAGATGCTGCAGCTTCAGAGAGCCGCCTCACCCAAGGTCATGCCCCGTCCGGGGCAGCCCACATCCCGTGACTGATGCATGCAGGGCTATAAAAGCTTGTCCGTGTTGGCCTAACATTGGACAACTTTAAAGGGTCACTCTAGTTCCAGAGCTTACATAATGTTTAAAATTTGCCAAATACTATTTTAAGGGCTCTGAATGTATCAACTCAATTGCTCTCACAACAATCCTAGGAACTTATTATTGTTGTGTTGTTGTTGGTATTGTTAGTCCTATTTTATAGATGAATAAAGGGAAGCACCTAATGGCTGTAAGTTCTGCCCAAGATCACATATCTAGTGGTGGATCTGCCCCTAGATCTGCTCCTAACCACTACTCTTTACGGCTTCTTATACCCCTGTATGTATCCATCTCTCATCCACCAATTTTTAGAGGATGATTGAAAAGCACTAGGTAAGGGGAGAGGGAGGGATAGTTCTCTATCCATGATGCCTGGAATCATCTCAGACCATTTCCAGGGATGCAATGTGTACTCTGTGTGCCTAGACTTAGCATACCTAGGGTGGAGGGCTCTGAAGCCCCCCGGTGACTTGGGGGCACAGTGAGGTCTGGGAAGCACTGATGCCAGTGGCACTTCCAGGCACACAGGAGGCATTTATAAAAATCCCATATGAAGGCCCAGGGATGTGAAGTGATCTGGCAGTGGTCACCGTGGCAAGGAGAGAGAAGTCGCCAAGACTCTCCTCTGTTTCAGGGCTCAGCCCAGGGCTCTTTGAGCTGGACTTCCTGAGGCTGGGCCAGGAATCTGCCCTGGGCATGGGGAAACTGCATACCTCATGCGTGCATCTAATGATTACTCAGGAAGTGGAGGCTTTGGGGCTGACAAACGCTGCACCGGAAAGGGGAGGGGAGGGCCCTTCAAGAGGGGTCAGCAGAGCCTGCTCCCTCAAAGCATTGTCCTTTCCTTCCTCCAACAGGATGCCAGGAGCCCTACAGAAAAGGGACTCGTTTGTCTTCATTCCCAGCACAATAACTTGCTGCTGGCCTTTCTCTTGGGCCTTGCTCAGAGCAACAGGATACAGTCTCTGCCAGGAAAGAAGGAAGGCAAGGAGGGAGGGAGGGAATGACTGGGGCTCAGAATCTCCAGGCCCTCAGCCTGGACCCTAAACCCCAAAAAAGACCCAGAACTGTGAGGCCTAGGACCTAGCCTAGGAGCATCCCAGCCCAACTGGAGAGAAACAGTTTTCAGCTGCAGGGCAATCTTTTAATCAGATGTAAACTAAGCAGCCCTTAAAAGCTGAGCTGCAATTTCTGGGTGGCCTCTCTCCAATTTTTATCTTAATCTAGTCTTTGCACATTTAGAAAAGGAGAATAAATAGGGTCAATGCAGAATGAGGCCTTCTTGCCTTTTTCCTTTGGTGTTAAAAAGAAGAATGTATGCTACGGAGCTTTTTTTGGTTTTAAAGCTCTTTTTGTAGATTTTTCTGGTCTCACCCTAGACCTGCAGCATCAGAAACTCTGTGTGTGTATGTGGAGGAGGGGGGCAGGGGGAGGTGGTTAGGGGCATGGCAGAGGCTTAGCCACGGCAGAGATGGAGGGTGGTGTGGGTTGAAGAATTGGAATCAATACCGCAATTTACCATAGTAGGTATTATCAAAATCAATGCAGTTTAGCAAATGTTTATTGAACTCTGAATATATGCCAAACACTGCTAGGGATGAGTTGTACATCGCTAACCCCGAAGCTTCGAGTTCAGTGGTGACTCAGGTGACTCCAATGGGTAATAGACAACCAGGAGTGTTAGAATTACTTACACAGTGAGAGTCAACTGGCTGGGGGGGTCTGAAAACCCCTTGTGAAGAGACCTCCTCCCCCCAGATAAGCACATGGAGAAGGTGAACAGCTGAAAGTGAGTTTACAATTTCCTTCCTCAAGAGGGATGGTTGCTAAAGAAAGTGGCATTCATTTTAGATTAACATTCTAGTCTTGCTTCCAAGGAGCAAAACAAACAAAACAAAACAAAACAAAAAAACCAAAAATCAACATAATCAATTAAAGCATGGCCCCTTGTTGTGAACTCTGCTTCCTGTCAAAGAAATTTTCTTTTTTTTACAAAACGCATTCAGATTTTAGCACAGACATGTTTTAGTGATTGGGCTTTCACTCTTGCTCTCTCTCTTTCCCTTGTTTGCAAGCAAGAGAGTCAGAATGCAGATTTAAGAGGGGTGAGAGGGCCTAGAGAACCCTCTGTGGTGTGGCCTGGAGAAGAAGGGGCTGTAACAAGGTTCCTGGCCTTCCCTGAGTGGCTCTCAGTCTGGCTGTAGGTCAGAGTTGAAAGTACGAGACCGGAACAATGCTAGATGGACTCAGCCTGTCCCTGGGCACTGTCCTCTCTCTGCCACTCAGGGTGGGCTTTGGACAAAACTTCTCAGAAGAGGTGAGAGAAAGGGCAGTGTCATGAAGAAGAGAGGGAGGGAGAAACTCTCACTTGTTGAGTATGCACTCCGTCAGGCACCTCACACACGCACAATTTCTTAGTTCTTATTCCATCCCCATGAGCTACAACCCTCATTTTCACCAGGGCAAAGATGGAGGCTTGGAGGGATGGAGGACAGCAATTCACTTAAAGGCACATGGCTGGTAAGGAGCCCAACTGGGATTCTGCTGCAAATCAGCCTCCTTCCGAAGTCCATGCTCTTTGACGCAAAATCCTTTCCCGGTTGTTACCATCTGATATAACAGCGATGTGGCCGGATCTTGGATGAACCTCAAATCTCCAATAGTAAAGATGGCCTCTTTCAAGCCAACAAGGCAACTCTTTTTCTTTTCTTTCAGAACTTTAATTCTTTTACAACTTGTAATTTCTCCTTCTCTCCGTAGGTATCTAGTAAGTGTTTCCTGACAGTGGCAGGAAAGGAGGAAGTTTTGCTTTTTAAGAGTGGTGGGGTTTTTCTACCCCAAAGTGTTGTCCCTGAACCAGCAGCCTCGGCATCGTTTAGCTTGTTGTATGTTTGTTAGAAATGCAAACACATCAGCCACGGTCCTCCGGGATAAAAGAAATAATGTTCATTCAGTCCTTGTATCCAGTGAGGTCCTTCCGTTCTACTCCCATCTTCCTCTCCCTTAAAAAAAATAATTTCCTCAAAACTGAGCACGCTATAGGGGCACCTGGGTGGCTCAGTTAAACGTCTTTTTAAAAAATTTTATTTATTTGAGAGAGAGAGAGAGAGAGCGAGCGAGCGCGTGAGCCGGGGGCAGGGGGGAAGAGGCAAAGGGAGAGGGAGAAGCAGACTCCCTGCTGAGCAGGGAGCCAGACCAGGACTCCATTCCAGAACCCCGAGATCACAACCTGAGCTGAAGTCAGAAGCTTAACCCACTGCGCCACCCAGGCACCCCAAGTGTCTGACTCTTGATCTCAGCTCAGGTCTCACAATCTCAGGGTTGTGAGTTCAAGGCCCATGTGGCACTCCACATTGCGTGTGGAGACTACTTAAAAAAAAAAAAAAAGAAAAAAAAAAGAATGAGCATTCTATAGAATCTGTGCTTTAAGAGAAAGAAAATGCCTCTGAAATACTAATTATATCCATTAGACCTGTGCTTTCCAATATGGTAGCCACTCACTATATTAAAATCACTTAAAAATAAAATTTAAAATTCAGTTTCTCAGTCATACTAGACACCTATAGCTAATAGCTACCATACTGGATAGCACAGACATAGATCATTTTCACCATCATGGAAAGTTCTGTTGGACAGCACTGCTTAGATTCTTTCTATTTCTCCTGGGCATTTGCTGACCTGAAGCCCAGCTGTTCCCACAGTAGGAGCTCAATTAATGCTCCTTGACTTGAATCCTGCAGTTTCACTTATTGGAAAAGAGAATGGCATATGAGAATCCTAGGATCTGTTTTCCAGTTCTTACTTTGTCTACTCAGGACCCATGAATCCTTGGCTAAGTCGCTTCCCCTCTCCCTCAGTTTCATCATCCTCAAATTTATTGAGGAAGCGGTAACAACAGTAATTCATATT
Source organism: Ursus arctos (assembly GCF_023065955.2). NCBI lineage: Eukaryota > Metazoa > Chordata > Mammalia > Carnivora > Ursidae > Ursus > Ursus arctos. The sequence continues at coordinate 58,089,589 of NW_026622786.1, forward strand.
AGTCTGGAAGCTCTTGCACTTTTTATCTCTGATAGTTTTGCCAGTCTTTTAGCCTGTAGGGTGACCAGCCCATTCTAGTTTGACTGGGGCTGTCCCAGTTTTAAAACTGAAAGTCCCGTATCATGAGAACCCCCTCATTCTCATGCCAACCACAACCTCTATGTCCCTTCCAGTTTGAAAATTCTATTAACCTGTGCAAGCCTGAGAAAGGTGGGTGCCGGGAACCTCAAAACTACTGCACACTGTAGTGTTTAGGAGGTTAGGCTTTGGAATCAGATAAACCTGGTTTCTAATACTGATGCCACCGCTCGATATCTGTGTGCACTTGGGCAAATTACTTAATTTCTCTGAGACTTGGTTTCCCCATCTGCAGAATGAGACTGCTGTTAATAGTTCTTCCCTCTGTGTATCATTGTGAGGATTAATTTAGCAAAGCTTTGCGCAGTGCTGAACACTCAAAGCAATGTAAGCAATTATTAACTCAGCATACTCTGAAAAGCGGGGTGGGTAGGTCTACAGACAGACTGTGACCCTGACACTCGCTTGTAGCCCAAAGTATCAGCTAAAAGAAAATGACTTGCTTATGAGCTATTAAGCGCCTCTTCATCCCAAACTCCCACAATGCTTGCCCCAGACTAATCTCTAATAAATAATAGCTCAAACTGGTTAAAGAGAATGCATTTCAACTCCCTGTGCCCCTGCTGGGATAAAATGACTCTGAAGAAGCAAGTTTATTGAAATACAAACTAATCATTCCTGTTGCCAAAGTAGGCTTTTGGCAGAGCCCTGTGAAGAAAGAGAGAGCGAGCGAAAAAAATGTCCCGAGCTGCTGAGACAGCAGTGTATTTAGACAATTAAATTTGGAAGAGCAAGACAGTTCCTGTAACTACCTCCCACACCCCCTACTCCAAGAACAAAAGGTTTTGTTGAAAGTATTCATATGGATATTAATACCGACACTTTAATGAACCCCTCAGTAAACTCATCAGCAATAATTACACCCAGCCATGGTGCCACCAGTGGGAAGGTACAAAATCGCGCCTCCAAAAATTAGTCACTTGTAAGTTAACCCCACAGTCACGTCAAGCAGCCTACACTTGATGGCTGATTCACAAAGATTCCTTGACACCTCTATAGTTAAAGAGGCCAGATCACCATGGGAAGTCTACAGAAAGGGAAAAGTTCACATTTACAAAAGACCTGCATGTCAGAGCAAAGAGTTTTGAGGAAACCGGGGACAGAGCTTCATTATTGGGTTAATGATAGCAGCTAGCAATGATAACAGCAATGCACTTACTGAGTGCTTGTTATGTGCCAGGTATGATGTGGGGCATTGCACCTGCCCAATGCAGTTTAATACTCACCTGAATTCTGGGAGCGGGGATGTTTCTCTGGTGCCCATCTTTCAGATGGGGAAACTGAGGCTCAGAGGACTGGAAAGACTTTGTCCAAAGTCTCAATGATACAATGGCAGGACTGGAGATTTGCACCCAGTCTCTGGGTGAGATTTGAGCCTCACCTATAAAATGGGGATTGAAAAAACCCCCAAAACTCAAGCATTTTCTTCTCACCTATTGCAGACATTTTAGAGGTTGGATTTTGCCCTGGGTATGGCCTTGACCCTCAGTATGTAAAGTGATGGAAGAAAGACTCTGCCTTCCTAACCCTCCCCACTTGCTTTCTGGTTTTTTGCCCTCTGAGGCTCAGAGTCCACATGAAATGCCAGGGCTCAGACCCGCTCGCCTTCTGCTCTGGCTGCCATATCTTTGTTCAATCTTCCCCCTTAACCTTTTTCTTATTTAAAGAAATAGCATGATCTGGGACAGACCAAGAATGGAAGACAGAGAGCAAATTAAGAGTGAATAAGAGAGCAATTAAGAGTGCCTCAGTGGCTCAATTGGTGAAGCGTCTGACTCTTGATTTCGGCTCAGGTCATGAACTCAGGGTCATGAGATCAAACCTTGCATTGGGATTCTCCCTCTGCCTCTCCCTCTGTCACCCACCCTGTCCCCCCTCACAGGGATGCTCTCTCTCTCTCAAAAAAAAAAAATTTTTTTTTTTAAGAAAAAAGTATGAATGAGAGAGAAAAAGAAAGGGAAAGAGGAAGAGATCAGGCTTTGAAGTCACCTAGACTGGGTTTGAATCATTGCTTTAACTAGCAGTACAATTCTGAGTAAAGCTCTCTGACTCAGTTTCTACATCTATAAAATGAGGGTGATGCTACTTATCTCCTTGGATTTTGGTGAGGATCAAATAAATATTGTCCATGCATTTCCTGCCACCTACTATACACTCCATAACCCGACCTACTTCCTTCCTTCCCGCTCCCTCTGTCTTCTGGAACCACTTAAACCCCAGGCATCCCTACAAACTTTACCCTGGAAACAACTCCTGAATTATGTGGTATTACAGTCTCATTTTATAATGAAGCTTAAAGAAAGGACATTGTAAACTAGAATCACCCAGCAAGTGACTGCCCCAGCCAGAATTCCAAAGCAGATCTGTCTTTCTCCAGGACTAGGGAAAGAAAGAATAAGGTGAAGGGGAGGAGGGTGCGTCTGAACTGAAGGGCTTTTAAGGTTTTCATCTTCAGCTGCTCCATCAGAGGGCTGTTGAGAAAATTATCCAAATCATGTTAATGAGCAATTGAGTGCTGGAGTTTCTCTGAGGGAAGAGTGGAAACAAAAGAAAGCTCTGCTTGGGGCGAGTAGCCACTAGCTGTGATCACTACCTCAGCTGCTAACACCAAGGGGCTCTCACTCAAATAATTAACTCAATTGCCTCCTCTTAGGGTGAAGTGGAGCTAATAAAACCTAACCACCTAGCTGTGGGGAGAGGACTCGGGGCTTATTGATGGAGTGCTTTCAAGACCATCTGGTGCAGAGTGGTGTCATTGCAGAAGCTATGACGGGTGAGTACTGGCTGGGCCCAAGGAGAGCCTCAAGTACAATGAAGGAGCTCATCAGACCCTTGATGTTGGTTCAACAGACATGGGTTGGAATCCAGATCCACCACTAATAAACATGAGATGTTGGATGCAGCTTTCAACCTCTTTGAGTCTTGGTTCCTTCTCTGTAAAATAGAGCTAACAGAATTTACATCCCATCAGAGGTGTTGGGTGGATATAAAAGAAAGATCTTGATAAAGAGCCTTGCACACAGTAGGTACTCAGCAAAGTTGAGGTTTCTTCCCCTAAAGCAGTTCTCTTCGGGGAAGAACAAGAATGGGAAGGAAAGAGAAATTTAGTCCCTGCAGACAGAGAAACTCATTTGCATCCCCTCTTTAGGGAAATGACAGTTTCCCTGCTCTAAGACTTGTGGATTGGAGTAAACAGATCACTCTTACTGATGGTGTGGGTTTAAATGGTTTCATCTGGTTGGTCTCTTCCTTCTTCTCACTGCCCCACTACTACAGAAATTTCTCCTTTTTTTTCTCACCAGAGTCCCCCTTTATGGAGCATCTATACTGTGCTAAATGCCTTCCTGACTTATCTCATTTCACAACAATAGTAAGTGAGTTACTTCATTTTCTCCCCACCAACCCAGCAGAGTAGCTTCAATGGTTACCCCCAATTTACAGTGTGGAAACCAAAGCGCAGAGAAGTAAAGAAGCAGGCCCAGGGTCATGGAGAATATCAGTAATAGGAGAGAGATATCTTACACAGGTCTGTCTGATTCCAATGTACTTTTAGCATGATTGGGGGCCAGAACCCTTTCTTAGAATATCCTGCAAGCATCCAGCTGACCAGGCTGAGCAGCTCAGCTGTTCAGGAGTTCAGTTGCTCCTTTGTGGAGTGTGACGTCCTACCATGCTCGCCCTTCAAAAGCAGGTTCAGAACTTCATTCAGAAATCACTGATTACCTTTCTCAAAGCCTCGGTAGGGTTGTCTGATGAATAAGACTGCACTGAAGTTGCCATACTGAGTGATAGCCCATCTCCCCTCACTCAGCCTGTTTCTGCTCCCTCACCTTGTTGACATATGGCCATTTCTTCACCCACCGCACACCTGGCACACAGTAGGTACTTGCTCTGGGCCTCCAGGGTCTATGGCTTAGGCTCTTGCCTGAGCTTTTGGCTCAGGTCAGGGCCAAACTCCAGAGTATAGCAGTTAAGGCTCTTTGTGAACTCAAGAATTCTCAGATGACTGCACTACGGTGCTTTCCCTGCTTTTGCTCATGCAGTGCCCTCTGCCTGGAGGGTTCTCCTCAGTCTTCTCCATCTGGAATCTCACTCCTTCAAGACTCACATGCCATTTCAGTGAAGCCTTCTCTGATTCTCATCTGTCCACAACCCATCTCTCCCAGAAAATTAAGCACTCTCCCCTAGATCCTCCCCAGTGCATCTAGAACGTAGGGAGAAGGTCAGTCCTGGCACTTACCATACTGCATTGTCTATTTTCATGAGACTGTGAGCCCCTGGAAGCGATGGGAGAACTCAACTTAATTAATACCCAGCACAGTGCCCAAACACTAGCACTTATGATTCTAGCTTTGGATTAAATGCCACACCACTTCTCGGAGATGCTATTCCCAATCTTCCTATCTTAATGAGGGCTCCTCACACACCTCATGCTTCACCATCACAGTACCTAGAAAGATCATCAGCTTCCAGATATACCCTAGGGTTAGAAGTCTGGCTCTCCTGTCAAATGCTGAAGATCAGGTCTTTGCTTAGTAATTTGTTAGCTATGGGACCTTGGACACATTGCCTCATTTCTCCAAACCCCTGTTTCCTCATCTGTTAAATGAGGCTAATTTCACAGGACCTGGCAGGAATATCTCTAAGATTAAGTAATATTTGTAACACGCTTAGCATCGTGTCTGCCAGAGGGAAAGCATTCAAGGTGGCTATGTGTTTTTGTTACTACCTCTAGAATGTTTATGACACAGAAAAAGGACCATGTTTCTGCCTTTTTCACTGTTGATTTTTCCAAGGCTTAGCAGTATCTGACACAGAACAGAATCAATAAACATTAATAGACTGCATGATGAGTAAGAAGAGAGTCATGGTTCTTAGGAGCCTCTTCTGTAACATGGATGCCTCCATCACCAAGGGGCAGTAGCTAAGTTCTAGAACTCTGGTCAGCCTACCTACACCTGACCCTTCATTCTGCCTCTCAGCAGCTTTGTGCCCCATGACCGGTTGTTAATTTAAGACTTTGATTCCTTATCTGTATAAATGGATAATAACTACCTCTTAGAGTTGTTGTGAAAACAATAATATTAAAATAATATTATATCATTATTATACAATGGTATTAATGTAACAGGCTTAAAATATGACTGGCATGCAATTATTGTTAATGACTATTACTCTACATCTGATAATTGTTTTATATCACACAGTAAGGTAATTCTTTCTCTCTCTCTTTCTACCCTTATTAAACTGTGAGTTCCTTGAGGGTAGAATAATCTGTGTCTGCCTCATCCTTGTGTATCCTGTACCTAGCACAGAAGAGAGATGCCAGTAAATTCATCTTGAACACATTATATTTTTTCAATATATAACCTTCTCAACAATCTTCCAGGTGACTAGGACGGGCATATTACCTTCTATTTAAAGATACACGCATCTCTTTTGCCCTGAAGTACAAAGACGAAGTATACTGCCAGATCCCACCACTACTTTAGTGGCCTGACCAACTTGTTGAGATCTGATGAGCCACCATGGTTTCTGATAAGCTCTTTCTCTCTCCAGTCAGAGGAAGGGGAGAGAAATCCAAGGTTGGCAGCGTGTTCACACATGAACCAACACAGCCACTGTTCCCTGCTGGAGTTGTTCTAAAGGCTGCACAGCCTGGGTGCCCATTTCACCTGGAAGGTACATCAAGATTCATCTACTCATCCCTACTCTACCACTTCAGCCCTGAGTCCCAACCCAAACTAAGGCAGCTCCAAATTCCAAAAGGAAGCTCCTTCCCCCTCGTCTCCCATCATGTGGATTCATCCCCCACATGCTGGAGTCAGTTGATTAAAACTTTCTCTGCAGGTCTTGGTTCTCTTTCAGTTTTAAACCCACTTCCATATTATTCTATGACTATTCCATAAATAGTCATCAATGAGCTTCTTTTCCACTGTGTCCTCATGACCAGAGAAGGGTTCAAATCAATTCAGTTCTACCAATATCTCTTAAATAATCACAAGCACATTTGTTAGGAGCCTCACCATTTAAAAATCATCTTCACATTCATTTTCATTCCAATGCCAGGAACCAGGTGCCAGGGCTGTGGTGGGTGACTAAGACATGGCCCTACTGTCAAAACACTCAAAACCTCTAGGGGAAAACAGAAGTGTGCAACACTCTTAATACCAAAGCAATACTACTACCAACTCTGACAGCTACCGTTTATTGTTAAGTTACCATATACCTACCCAACAGTGTACCAAACTCCTTTAAGGTTTACCATACCCCATGAGATAAGTGTTGTCAAATACAAATTTGAGCACCATCAGAACGGAAAAAACAAAAACAAAAACCAACAACAAAAACAAACCAACAAAAAAACCAAAGCTGAGTTTACTGCTTGCCAGGCAAAGGAAAGTTATATCACTCAAAACGTGAGTTTAGCTGGTCTCCCAGAGCAAAAATGAAAAGGGCTGTGAGATATGGCAAAAAGAAGTTCACCCCATAAGGCAGGACTCTGAGTGCAAATCTGATTGGTTCGTGAGCTGGATTATTCGATTATACACTCTTACTTTGTAATTGCAATGGTGTGGGTCACAAATCCTAGACACAGTTCTCAGTGAGGTCTGAGGTAGATTGTACCAAGTCCCTGCTGGGTCCAGAGTCATATGGCCGGTAAATGTGCATGTGTGTAACCCTCAGCTTGCCAGGGGTTTTCAAAGACTTGTTTCTATCTCTATTTGATAGAAAGGGAGACTGAAGCTCAGACACCAAAACAAATTTCTCAGATCTCCACATTAGTAGAAGTAGCACTTAAACTGAGATATCCCCCCAAATATATCCTCTCATTCACTCAGGATATAATGAAAGTATGTACTGTGGAAGCACAGAAAAAGGAGTAGTGAATTCTGATTAAGAACAGGAGGCTTCACAAAGGAAGCGGCAGTTGAGCTGAGACTTGGGGCATGAGGAGAATTTCCCTAAGTGGGGAAGCAGGGAAGGGCACCCCATGCAGAGGATGGGCAGCAAGCCCTTTAGTGTATTAGGGAGAAAGAGTGGTGTGGTCATTTGTCATGGGGACTGGTGCTGTCCTGGCCTTTCTGTACTGAAACAGGAAAAGGTCGAACTCAATCATAACAATCATAATTAATAAGGGTACAGCCCTTGGAGTTGACAATGTGTTTCCACATCCAAGATATTTGATCTCAGTAACATTTGTCTTTGCCATTGTCTTGCAGAGGAGGATACTGAGACTCTTCAGCTGAAGAAATTTGCATATTGCCACTCAGTTAGAAAATGGTAGAGCTAGAAACTGGTTTCCAAAGTCTAAGACCCATGCTGCCCTTCTTGCTAAACCGTTTTTGAATAGTTGCTCTGAGTACGTGTAGCCAACTAGACTTTGGCTCTAGAATTCTGGGCTGAATCTGCTATACCAACCAACGTTGCTCGCCATCAGGTCAAGAAGCCATCTCTTGCATTGTGTGTCTTCCCAGTATTGGTGAATTCTAGGGTCTACACTGGAGGAGGATGGCCTGGAGGTCGGAAGGAGTAGGCCAGGCTGCTGATGGGGTCTTTTTCTTTTTCTTCCCTTCCCTTCCCTCTCTCTTCCTTTGAGACTATCTCTCTCCCTTTGAGAAGCTTTCATGGATTCCCTTAAGGCAGAAAGGTGGGGCCCGCTTGGAGCCAGGCAATTGCTTTGGGAAGAATAAGAAGGTACTGTGTGGGTCATATTTTATAGTCTTGCTATGTGACCATTGGAAAATCACTTAACTTCTCTGAACCTCAATTTCCTTGTCTATAAAACCAACAGGGGAAGAGGGGGGAAATACCTACAGAGAAGAAATATAGCTGGAGATTAAGAGCATGGGCCCAGACTGCCAGGGTCCAAATTTGTCTTCTACCAGCTTTGAGACCTTGGCCGGTACACTTAACCTCATTGTGCCTCAGTTTCCTCTACTGTAAAAGAGGGGGAAAATTATGTTACTACCTACTAGGGCTATGGTGAGGATTAAATAATTAATATACGTAAAGCACTTAGGACAATCTTTTAAAGGGCTGTTTTTAGGATTTAATAAAAATAATAATTAGTGCTTGTATCATATTACAGAGTATAAGACCCTTTCAGAGATCCTGTCCTTTGTCTTTCATGGCACCCTCTTTTCTTAGGGTTGAGATAACAAGAATTAGGGAGGCCAGTGATTTTTTCTAAGACCATACACCCTGTGAAAGGCTGAAAAAGGGCCCAGGATTTCTCCCTCCTGCCAAGGCAGCAAAGCAGAGTATGGTAGAGGCAGTCTTAACCCCCTGGTGAGTTTCTTTCTGTACCCCCATCTTCCCCCAGCCCTGAGAATGTCTGCTTCATCTAAGCCTTTATTTCCTCAACTATGAAATGGGGATGATACAACCTCCTATCCCCTGGGGCTATTCTCTTCCCTCCTTCCCCTGTCACCAAATTCCAGGAAAAGGCAGACTACACCCTTGCTACTCAGTGTGGTCCATGCATCAGCAGCATCGGCATCACCTGGAGCTTGTTAGAAAGACTAAATTTCAGATCCAGTGAGTCAGAACCTGCATTTTAACAAGACCCCCGGTGATTTGTATGCACATTACAGGTTGAGAAACATTGAGCTAAAGAATGTGAGAGTGTTTGGTAAACTGTAAATCAGGTGTGCTGTGCTAGCAGTGATTTGATAGAGATGAGTAGCAGGTGTGGCTATATACACACAGTATTTCTATTCATGCAGTCTTTGCTGGCCACTTGCTCAGAAGGAAGGTATGGACAAGAAAGTGATGGAGGAAAGGCATTTACCTGATTCTAAGTTGGTTCCTGGGGAACATACTCACATAGAACATAGTTACACTACAAATTATATGTTGCTTATCTGAAATTTAAATTTAACTGGGTGTCCTGTATTTTATTTGGCAATCCTACTCCTAAATGGATCCAGTGATTTAAATGTTAAGTCCCTGAAGTTTCGTGTGTTCATTTAGCTAATAGTGCAGGTAGCTGGCATGTTCTCATCCAGGCCTGAAGTGTGGCAGGGAAGGGAACCACATTAACAATTGTCCCACTTGGTTGAGCACTTACCATTTCCTAGTCCCTTTACTTAGACAAGTATTGCTTCCTGTCTTGAGCTCTGCAACTCCAAGTATGGTCATGGACCAGCAGCATTTCTGTTAGAAATGCAGGTTCTAAGGCCCCCCCTCTGGACCTACAGCCACCTGTGGGTGATTCATATACACACTAAATTTCAAAAAGTACTGGGCTAGGCAACTCTGGGTAAGGAATAACTACTCAAAAACTTCTCTAATATATATATATATATAGAGAGAGAGAGAGAGAGAGAGAGAGAGTGAGAGAGAGAGAGAGACTAACTTTATGTTTTTAGAACAGTTTTAGGTTTTACAGAAAAAATAAGCAAGGAGTTCCCATACAACTCTTCCCTCTATGGTTTCCCCTGTTATTAACGTTAAATTGATTAAGCCAAGAGGTCATTAGACTGAGGTCGTTCTAATGCTTTAGCAGCCTACAAAAGCAAACCAAAACCTAAGCCTGCGTCCCAGGCTAAGAAATTAAAACTTAAAGACAACCAGTCACAAAGAGCCAATTAGCCTTTTCCAAATAGAGCAAACACTAAAGCCATCACCAATGAAATAACGCTTTTGCTTTGCTTCTGTATCTTCTCTATAAAAATCTTGCCCCTGACTCCTGTTGGCCCTGCTAACCATTTCTGCTTTGGTGCTGTCCTATTGGAATTGATATTTGCGCAAGAAAACTTAAACATTTTGATATGCCTCGGTTTATTTTTTAGCATTAGCAACTTACATTAGTATGGTTCATTTGTTTCAATTGATGAACCCATAGTATATTATTTTAAACTCCAGTCCATAGTTTAAGAGTTCACTCTTGATGTGTATTCTGTGGTTTTGACCTAGCATAATGTCATGTACTGGCCATTACACATCATACAGAGTAGTTTCACTGCCCTAAAATCCCCTGTGCTCCACCTGTTCATCTCTCCCTGCCTCCCCCCAAACCCCTGGCAAACACTGATCCTTTTACTATCAAATACACTTTTGATTTGCTGGAAAATTATAAAAAATTCTTCTATATGGATGAGAATATTTTTCCAATCATCAAACTGATACAGAGGTTAAATCACTTGCCTAGGGTCACCAAGCTAGTAAAAATAGGAGCTAGGTTTCCAACCTGAGTATAACTGCAGAATTTCTGGTCTTTTTAATATGACCAAGTCCTTTCTACCAGGACTTGCACTTCTATACTGTTGGAGAGGTCCAGAAGGCTTGGTGCTTGGTGACTGTTTCCCCTATGGAAAGTGAGTGTGTGTGTGTGTGTGTGTGTGTGTGTGTGTGTGTGTGTAGGGGGATGCGGGGCCAGGCAGTCAGGGAGACAGGAACTGTGTGGCCTACTGGGTTTCCCAAGGATTCCCAATATGTACCAGTGGGAGCTATAGTGAATTTCTAGACTGAACTCCCCACACCAGCTGCTTCTTCACCTCACCAAAGCTGGTCATGATTTACAAATGGGAACTTAGAAATACTAATGATCCTGACTGGGCTTGCTAATTACCCCTTAATCAACTGCTTATGGTCATTAGCTGCCAGCCCTGGGTGGCTGATAGAGCCCCAGCTGGCCAAGGTTAAAGGGAAGCTTGTTGTCAAAGTGCCACTGGCCTTGAAAATAGAAAGAGGTCATGGGCTGGGGTGGAAAGTGTCCTCTTTCCATTTTCCTGTTCTGCCTTTGTATCCTCATGTTTTGGCCCAGTCATGAGGTATTCCAAAGGAAGCAAAGATATTTGAAGGCTGTAAGGAGCCAGGCAAAGCCAGGAGTTATGTAGTTAGCCAGCAGAAGAGTATAGACCGTTAGAAATGATTATTGAATGCCAGGTGTTGCGTTGAGTGCTTTCTTCCTGAACCTGTGAAGGCTGTTGTTTTGGAGGAAGAAAATGGCAGTGAGGAAAAGTGGGTATATATATATATGGAGGTGACTCTAAGGACCAGCCAAGAGAGAAGTCATGAATCATGAATCAGAGGCATCCACAGGCTGGCGAGAGGGACTAGGAAGGAAACTAACATTTACAGAGCCTGGTCTTTTTAAAAATATTTGTTTAACAAATTATCTAAAAGCAAACACTGTCTATGTAAGATATTGTAATAATAACAGCTTCCATGTGCCAGTCCCCCACAATGACCATGGTAAGTAGAAGTGCAGATGCAGAAACAAAGATTCACAGAAGTGATGGGTCATATCCATGGTCACATTACTAACAAGCAGCTCTGCTATTTTCCTGATTGTGAAACTTACCGCTTTTTAAAGACAACTTTAGATATAATTGGCATATAAAAATTGTATATATTAAAGGTGTGCAACTTAATGTTTTGCTATATGTATACATTGTGAAATGATCACCACAATACAGTTAATTTTCATATTTATCACCTCTACATAGTTACCATTTGTGTGTGTGTGTGTGTGTGAGAGAGAGAGAGATTTAATTTAAGGTTTAGCTCTTGCAAATTTTAAGTAACTATCACCTCCATGGTGTATATGATATCTCCAGAACTTATTCATCTAGGATAACTGAAACTTTGTACCCTTTGACAAACATCACCCCATTTACTCTTCCCCTTGGCTCCTGGCAACCGCCATCCTACTCTCTCTTTCTATGAATTTGACCATTTAGACTCTGCATATAAGACCATGCAGTACTTTTCTTTCTGTGTCTTGCATATTTCTCATAGCATAATGTCCTCCAGCTCTATCCATGTTGTTGCAAACAGAATTTTCCTTTTTTAAGGCTGAATAATATTCCATTGTATATACATGTACACCACATTTTCTTTATCCATTCATCCACTGAAGAGCATTTAGGTTGTTTCTATATCTTGACTAGTGTGAATAATGCTTCAATGAACGTGGATGTACAGACACCTCTTTGTGATCTCGTTTCCCATTCCTTTGGATATATACCCAGAAGTGGGATTGCTGGATATTTTTAATTTTTTAACGTATTTTTAATTTTTTGAGGAATCTCCATACTGTTTTACATAATGGCTGTACTGATTTAAAATTCTACCAACAGTGCATGAGGGTTCCCTTTCTCTATCCTTTCCAATGGTTATTATCTCTTGTCTTTTTGATTATAGCCATCCTAACAGATGTGAGGTGATATCTCATCGAAGTTGTAATTTGTATTTCCCTGATGATTTGTGATGTTGAGCACCTTTCATGTACTAATTGGCCATTTGAATTTCTTTTTTTAAAAAGTGTCTATTTAGGTCTTTTGTCCATTTGTAAATCAGTTCTACATTGATGGCTGTGTACCTCGTATTTATATCTAGGACACATTTAAGTTTTCTGAGGGCAAGGACCACATCTTGTATGCCTAGGACAATGGTGGGCAAAGTCGAAGCCCTTAGGAAATCTTGTTGCCTTTTCATTCATAGACACTAGTCATGTACAGCTCATTCTAGGCTGTCTGGATCCTTTGGTTGCATTTTCATGTTTTTGCTCTGGAGCTGGTGGTGGCCATCTTGAGGGACAAGCGAGGGAAGCTCTATCCACAGCCATGCATGCCAACCATATAGAGAAGTGCTGCAGAGCATGACCTACAGATTACCCGGGTTTGAAACCTCGTCCCACCACTTAACACTACACACGTGCCCTTGAGAAAGTTACTTGTTTTCATTGCATTTCAGTTTCCTCAACTCTAAATGATAATAATAATGCCTTCCTTATAGAGTGCGTACTGAGATATTCATATAAGGTGTTATTGTAAACATTGATGATAATGGAAGAACCCAAACTAAAACAGATGTCTAGTTTTCTGCTTATAAATATAAGCATGCAATGAATATTAGCACTTGCCTTTCATAAATTTTACTTGTAATGAGGCACCCCCCATATCCTCTGTCAATCTCTTCCAAAATAGAATTTATTACACAGCACCCCCGATATGAAATCTTTATTTTCTATCAACACGACCCATAATTCAGCCTAACTCTCCCTCTTTATTCACTTCACTCCCAAGTACAACACTCAGTTCTTTTGCAGGGCGATTCTTGTGTGTTAATTTGCATTTTTCAACGGCACTGGATAGTTCTCAAAAGCTACATCTTAGTCCTCTGCAATTTTTTTTTTTTGGTCTTGCTGATGGGACCCTGGGACATAAACTGGGCTCAGTAGCTATTGTTTTTTTCCCCAACACAAAGTAGAAGCCCCCTCTTGATGTCAGTGTAAGTAGCTGTGACAGTCAGCTTTCAGTTGCAGAGAATGTAGTTCTCCTAGCAAGTTTAAGGAGGACCGATGGGCTACCTTCTTTCACTTGTTTGTTTGCTTGGTTGAGAGACTATTATTCACTACTATCATTCTTTCCCTTTTTTTAATACTAGAACTCCACCCCCTTCCAAGTTCTAGCTGGGCATTTATTTGGCTGCCTGCATAACAATTATATTTTCTATTCCCTTTGCAGTGAGGTGTGGTCCTGTGGTTAAGTTATGGCCAATGACATGTAGTGGGAGTAATGCATGAAATTTTAAGTCATTTCCTTAAAAGGAAGCTTTTTCTCTTACATTTTTTCTTTCCCATTTCCCGCATACTAGAATGTGGGCATGGAGGTGATGAGCAACTTCAACCATGGGATGAGGGCAGCACTCTAGGGGGTGACTGAACACCAAGAAAGAAGACTGGGTTCTTGAATGACCAGGAGGGACAGACTCACCATTCTCCCCTGGACTGCCAACCAGCTCATAGTTTTACATGAGAAAGAAATAAACTTTTTACCTTAAGTGACTATATTTGTCCTGGTGAAGCAGCTGAAACAATGTCCTAACTAGAAACATCAAGTATTAAATGGCTAGTCGGGTCACTGAGAGGATGGAAGAAGCAGTGTAGATTGAGTTTTTAGAAATGACCCTAAAGTTCTGGGCAATCCAGAGATCTTCTATTTTTTCTCGGACCTTCTACGAAATAGAAACTTTGGTTCCGGGGCGCCTGGGTGGCACAGCGGTTGAGCGTCTGCCTTCGGCTCAGGGCGTGATCCCGGCGTTATGGGATCGAGCCCCACATCAGGCTCTTCCGCTATGAGCCTGCTTCTTCCTCTCCCACTCCCCCTGCTTGTGTTCCCTCTCTCGCTGGCTGTCTCTATCTCTGTCGAATAAATAAATAAAATCTTTAAAAAAAAAAAAAAAGAAACTTTGGTTCCAAACCTACCTAGCACTGCTATGACCATGAAGGGACACGTGGTGCCTGCTATAGTCTATGTCAACAGAATGAATGCCCAGTGCCATGCCTCTTGATCCTCACAAAGCAAGTGACCAGCCTTGGGCTCTCCACCAATGGGGCTGCAGAAAAACCAAACATCCTCACAACTAAGCTGGCCACAGAACCAGTAGAGACTGCAGAAGCTTGTCCCTGAACTTCTGCCTTGCAGAACTCACACCCCTGCATCTGATTGGTCAAGCCTAAATCCCACCCAGAGCTAAGCCACATGGGAGTCTAGGACATGTACTTTTACTCTCCTAGTCCCCACATCATAAGAATATACACCAGAAGGAGAAGGAAATGGATTTTGAATGCTAATCTACTATATCTGGCAAAGTAGATTTATCCCATCCTGAGATCATACAGTCATTCAACAGGCATTTTCTATTGAGCGTTTATTATGTGTCAGGAACTGCATTAAATGCTGTGGTCACAGCTGAGTATGATACAGTCCTCACCCTCAAAGAGTTCTCCAGTACAATTTGCAACTCAGCATGCTAAGTTCTAGGAGGGAAGCCTGGAGTCCCAAGGGAAGGCAGAGCAGAGCTTCTTAAGCAAGTCTCCTGTGCATACGGGGGAAAAGGGAGCACTGCTGAGGGAGGACTTTGGCAGATGATGCCTGAAGATAGTCCTGAAGGAAACCTATATTACACCTTTGTGACCGAGAACTTGGGCTCTGGGCTGAGACCAGGTTGAATCCCCCACTGCCTCCCATTAGCTAAAACCTTGAGTAAGATCTCCTGTAGGCTTGAATATAAGGTACGGTTTGCTCCCTCCACTTCCCCTTCAAAAAAATCTATCACACAGAAAAAAGGAAATGTCTTGGTCTGCTTAGTCTTCTATAACAAAATACCATAGATTAGGTAGCTTATAAACAACAGAAATTTATTCTCACAGTTCTGGAAGCTGGAAGTCTGAGATCAGAGCACTAGCATGCTGGGTGAGGACCCTCTTCCCTCTTCCGGGTGGCAAACTTCTCTTTGTGTCCCCATAGGACAGAAGGGGGTGGGAAGCTCTGTGGAGTCTCTTACAACAGCACTAACCTCATTCACGAGGATTCCACCTTCATGACCTAAGCTCCTCCCAGAGGGCCTACCTCCTAGTACTATCTCAATGGGCATTAGAATTTTAAAATCACATTTTCAGGGGACACATTCAGACCATAGCAGGGGTAACTTTATATTCAACTCCTTATAAAAATTAGTGCTTTATTTTGAACAAAAAGATATGATATTAACCTGAAGTAATATCCATTAATTTGATGTATGATGTCTTTGAGAAAAGAAGGCACTCACCCAAGATCCGACAACTAGAAATTGGTGGAGTCAGCATGGACACTCACTCCATAGCTCAGCTCTTAGCTACCAACCATATCATTCTTCTTGCCTGCTGGCTTCTCCCTGGTGCTTACTCCCCACACTGCAGCTAATTTCCAGACAGTACTTCTGATGGGTAGGACTTGAGTTTCTTGTGTGTCTTTGGCCCAGCCTGTAACTTTTGCTTCCCCAAGTATCCCCCAAGGTCTCAGGCAAGGACTCCTTGTCTCCAAACATCTGGTCCCCCTGTTGGTTGGAACAGGACTCAGATTTCTTGAGTAAGATATACCCCAGTCTGAGGATGTCTTTAGATCAATAGCTGCAGCCAACACTGCGGACTCAGCAAACTCTGAACAGCTGGGCTGGCTAACACTTGTATGAGCTGGTATTCAATGACTGGTGATTCCCTTCTTCATAACACGTAGCCAGCATTTGACTCTTTTCAACACCCATACAAATGGGAACCGATAACTAAAGGGATTCCTGAGCATTGCCCCTGTCCCTGAATTTCCAGAGATACCCTAATATCACGAGCTCTGTTAGTTTTCCCACCTGCACTTGTTCCTTAGTTCACCTTGGGTCTCTTCTCACATGCTATTAGAATGTGATGTGGGGCCCAATCTAAGGCTAGTGGACCCAATTCCCAGACTGCAGTGCTCTATCTTACTTAGGAGTATTGAGCTGTATTGAGAGCCTAATTTTCACTTTCCATGTTCCCCTGAGACCTAGAATGCATTCACATGTAAAGTATAGAAAAATAAGCAGAGGTTCTAGGAAGACCACGGATGGAAAGGCAAGCAGGAAGGCAGGAAAAGAGTCCTGGTCTGGGAGTCTAAAGACAGGAGTCAAAGTCCTAGTTCTGATGCTGACAAGCTGTGTGAATATTGACAGATTGTTCCCCCTATTCCTTCTGTTTCCTTAGCAGTAAAAATCCAAAAGTTAGCTGGACTTGATCAGAGCTTTTCAAATGTTAATATGTATACAAATCACCTGGGAAACTTTTAAAAAGCAGATTTTGATGCAGGGAGTCAGGGCTGATCTGAGATTCTGCATTTCTAACAAGTTCTCTGGGAAGCTCATGATGCTGGGCCACGGACCACAGTTGGAGTTTCAAAAGTTCCTTCCAACTCCTGCATCCTGTATACCTCACACTTTTTAGCAACAAGAATGTCTCTGATGGTTTTAAGTGCGTATTTATACACATGTTTGTTAAACTACATACATAATAGAGGTGGCTAAAAAATTAGAACAATACAGAAATGTAAAAACACTTCCAGAATGTGGAAGGGCCCTGGTAATCCCACCCCCAAGAGAGAACCACTGTTAGTGGTGTATTTAAGCAACATGACCACCCACCGAAAAAGGCACTCAGCTGGATTTAGAGTTTATGATGACTTCGGAAAGCGATCTTCACAGAGCTAAGGGAGGGAGAATGAAAACACAGAGGGTCAGAAATTTGGTCACCTGGGGCTTTCCAAATAGGGGCTTTCTCCTCCTTAATTTCTCTGTGGGGGCACTACCCAGATATTAGGGGGAAAGTTTGGCATATGTTTTCCCTAGAAAATGCCCTGTGACATCAAAGAATGATCTACTGGAACCAAAAAACGGTAAGAATTTCTTCAGCAATGGACTCAGAACAACTGGTCCTGGCTAATTAGAGCAGGTTCCTCTTAATCCAGGAAACCCGGGAGAGAGAAAGGTTTTATCTTCTGCCACCTTAAGCACACAGATGAGAAGGTCAGATGCAAACTCTGGCTTTGCTGCCCTTTCAAGAGACGACTCAAGAGACAAGATTCACCGACTGTCCTCAGGACTGCATTCAACCTATACAAGATGGCTGTTCTTGGCTTGGTACCCTCTCTTTCTTCTATAGTCTCTTCCCCTCTCCACATTCTTCAAGAGGGAGTCTTAATGCACTTACAAAAGTATTTTTCCCATTACCTTTTATAGGCTGCTCCTCCTTCCTGGAACATATCCCTGGTCATCTACTCTCCACAGTCTTCACTGACTTCCTTCCCTCTTTTCCTTCCCCAAGTGGAGTAGAGGAGAGAGTTGCTGGCATCTTATGCCACTTCTATAATAATACTTCTTACACATTGTAATGAAATTTTTCATTTCTCACGTTAAACCAGACATCCTTGAGGACAGATATCCTATTTACGTTTTTCTCTCCTTCCACAGCATAAAGTATACCTACTAAATATTTGTTGACTGGATGGAGGAAACTTAAGTCAAGGAGAATTAAAGTGATAATTACTAAATATGCTCACATGAGTTAATTTCTGATTGATTAAGGATTTAATAATAACAATAGGGTCATTGATTCATTCACTTTGTATACATATTTTGAGAAGACAGTGTGATATAGTGAAAGACACTGGACTTGAGGTCAGAGAGACCCAGGTCTACCATTTATATATTGTATGTCATTTGGCAAGTGCTTGACTTTCCTGGGTGCCATTGTCTTGAACAGGGAAATCATGATTCCTATCATTTTCTTAAGATTAAATGAGATAACGGGCTTGAAAAAAGCTGTAGTGAGATGAGCAAATGTCAGCACTTATTATAGGAGCATTTAAGGAAATTAAAGATACCAAGTGACTGCCACCAGTGTTGAGGATGACTCCATGTACAAGTTATAAAGATACTGTCTCTTGGATTCTACTCCTTTTTCCCCCATCCCCCACTTCAGTACCCTGTTTTGAGACATCGGGCTGGGACTCTACAAACCAAATGCCTCCTTTGCCAGCAGCTTCCGTTTAGGCTCTGCAGATAGGGGATGCTAGAGAGACTGTAAGACTGGCAGAGGAAGAGACTTGCTCCATCCTGTTTGCTTCCTGTTCCCGTCCATGTCACCCCAGCCTTGTTTCTTCACCTAGGCAGCAGCAGTTCCTTCCACTTGGATCCAGTTGGCAGTTTCCAATACTTGCAGAACTTCATTACATCCCATTAGAGACATCAGCACTAGCTGCTGGAAGTCCCCCCTAAGAGGCCTGGGTTGTAGCACTACAGAGCTCCTCCTCCAAGCTCAGAGACCTTAGCACCAGCTGAGCAACTCCACCTGGGTTTCAGTCCTGGAGCCCCCAGGTTTGTACATTTAAATATTCCAACGTCTTCCTTTGGAACATGAGAGACCTTTAGCCAGACGCACCTAG
This sequence comes from Ursus arctos, assembly GCF_023065955.2. Taxonomy (NCBI): domain Eukaryota; kingdom Metazoa; phylum Chordata; class Mammalia; order Carnivora; family Ursidae; genus Ursus; species Ursus arctos. The sequence goes on from NW_026622786.1 coordinate 58,108,467, forward strand.
CTAACCCACACCCAGATTTCTGAACATAGAATTGCAATCATAAGTGCGTAGTTTTAAGCTACTAAGTTTTGAGGTAACTTGTTATATAGCAATCAATGACTAATTCCTTTTATTGAGAAGCTATAGCAGGACAAAAGGAGACATTTTTCCAACTTTATTTCCTGAATCAATGAATACGGAAAACTAGACGAAGAATCAGCAGTTATACATTGCATTCAATTGAATATTCATTTAGTTCCTATTATTTTATTTCTTCTAAACCTCAGTTTCCTTCTTTTTGTGAAAAGTGTGCTGGTGGAGAGGGAACTGGGACAAGTAGAACTGAACTACATTTTCTAAAAAATCTACTGGCTCTAATTTCCTGCAGGCATACCCTGGGCTAGGTATTAGAGGAACAGAAAATACATTTCAAACTCTAGATCTCATTTTTATTAAGCAGCTTATGAGTTGAGTTGATAAAAGCTGGATAAAGTTTAGTAACCCAGGGAGACCAGGACTAACCAGGATTCTTAGGTGCAAATGCTGTATTTGTCATAGTAAATTAACTTCCTTAACAGACAAGCAAAGACTATAAAAGTTCATTTCTTGGCATGTGGAGCAGGGAGGGACTCTGCTCTACATACTCATTCAAGAACTAGGAGCTCAGGCTCCTCCCATCATATGGGTCTGCCCTCTTAAGGTGACTTCAGTGATCAGCTGGGGAAAGAGAGAATAGCTGATTATGTGAGAAGTTTATACGTCTAGCTCTGGAAGCACCTCACTTTTTTCCCATACCCTGTTAACTAGAAGTTAGTCATGTGGAGCCACAGAACTGCAAGGAATGCTGGGAAATGTGGTAAGCTACGTTCCAAGAGGAAAAAGAAGAAATGTCTGCCACTAACGAGACCAAATCTTGTTGAATTCAGTTGAAAAGAAATAGCCTGGAATTGTATTTGCAAAATTAATGCTACCAAGTAGAGTTGTATTGGTTGTGTCCTGACGAAAGGCAACTAGATGAGGGAGAGTAAAGGCTGTGTTCAGCTTGGAGGAAGGTTTTCTTCTTTCTAATACTCTACCAAGAGAGGTATGCCCTTAAGAAACTCATGAGGAGGCTAGTGACCCTGTGCCTAGCCCACAGAATTGATGCGAAGGCAAAACAGATGAGGCTTGGAAATAAGAAGAGAGTCCAATGCTAATACAAGAAGAGTCTAGTTAGGATATTGCTACTGACTAGGTCATCAGTGGACATTCACTGCCATGCTGACAGCCCCTGCTGGAAACTCGCTATCTCCCCCAAGGCTGTCCAAAGCACTGCATCAGGTAGGCTTCCTTGGGTTCTTGAGGCAAAACATTTCACACACAGGAATACTGCTCCTGCTTATATACTGGGTGACACAGAAGGCTGTCAGTTTTAAATGGGGCCCAAACCAGACAGACCTTCTCAGGAGATCCAGGCTGTGGTGTGATCAGCACTGCCCTTAGGCCACATATCTGGCAGATGATAGGATGTTGGAGGAAACAGGGTAGGAAAAACTTCACTAGGAATCTTATGGAATGCTCCAATGGAAGAATCATAATGGAGAGATTCTGTTCCTTCAGACATCACACATCTGCAGCAGAGAATTAAACAACTAGGTCATCAATCCAAATCTGGTTTTAAAAAAATGGGAGCCACAAAGTGAAATTACCAGAAATGACAAAAACAAGAAACGTCATGCCTACCACTGTCCAAATTATTCAGGAAATGGTTTAACCACTCCTGGTACATATTAACCCAAGGCATTTGGTTTATTTAGAGGCAGAACATTGAGCATATAGTAGGTGCTTAAATAATGTTGAGCTAATAACTGCCTTAGTGGAGTGGACATTTTTTGAGTTACTAAATGTCAGAAAAAGTCTTCTTAAATAGGAATAGGAGCATGACTTTGTCTCCAGGAAGAAAGACATTCCCTTCTGCCATCCCAGGCAGCTGGAACAGGGCTTACCGGCATCTTTTCTACACCATGGTACATGTATGGAAAGCATCCTTGGTTAAATAGCATGAAGGCTAGAGCCCAGATGACACTGGTTATGATTGAAGCTCCTAGGACCTGCCCACTATCTCCAAGATGATATCTTACTGGTTGGGAAGCTGTGCACTAGACCATGATCAACTGACCTACACTGGCCCAATCAGATGCTTCAGCCCTAGGCATGAGATCTTGAGGGAATGATAACTAGATACGGGGTCAACTAGAGATCAGCACCACTACTAAGTATTAGTAGTAGATGCAAAATGCAGCAATTCGTCTTTTACTTTGGAAAGACTATCCCAGCATATCCTGAACCACTGGATGCCTGAAAACTTCACTGAAGTAACAGGTTCCTAAATTTTTGTATGGTGGATCTCCCATCCTCTGGAGTGCATGTGTCTAAATAGGACCTCCCGCATACCAGCCACTGTTTGTCTATTTTATCCAATCAACATGATGTGATTGATGTAATGCACCTGTGTCCTGGGCTCCAATTCTCTCAGGCTGTATTACAACAGAGGCCAGGAAAGGTGACATAGTCCTGAGAAAATGAATATTATCCATCCCATGTGAATGCAAATCATATCTGATCCTCTTCTCAAACTGAAATGAAGAAGAATGCATTCCCCAAACCAGTGGTGGCATACCATATCCCTGAAGTCTTATTAATCACTTTTTGCAGGGATACCATGTCTGGCCCAGCTACAGGAGCCAGGGCTACGACTTTGTTAAATGTGCAATAGTCTTCAATCTCCAGGATCTATCAGCTTTCTGCAGGGACTATGCTGGTAAATTACATGGGACCACCGTTCCTGCAATTTTTAAGTGTTTAATGGGGACTCTAATCCTCCACTCCCCCAGGATGTGATTATTTTTGATTTACTGTCTTGGCTGGGGTGGAGGGCAGTTTCAGAGTTTTTCTCTTTTCCTCCCTGCCATGATGACCTTACCTCACAATCTAAGGATCTAATGTGGGATTACTCCAATTGCCAAATATATAAATTCCAATTATATACTCATGGACTGAGAAAATCACTACTGGGTGGGTCCATGAGCCCAGTGGGCTTACTATGAGCCAGACTTTAGCCAGAATTTTATTTATTGCCTGTCTCACGTAGACAGGACTGACTATACCATTTGCAGATCCCAGAGTAATGGAAATGCAGGGCCCTTTGTTCAAAAAGCAGGAAAAAAGTGCCATCAAAGGTACATATAAAGATTTTTCTTTCTTCTGTAGGCTCTCTCTCAATTTGTCATAGTGTTTTTATTTGCTATTTAATGTAAGTAAAAATGATAATTGTAAATTATTAGCATGAATTTTACCATTCATCATGCCAGCCTAAAATGCAAATATCAGAATATTCAACTTGTATGCCGAATCATCACAACTACATATTTGTATTTCAAGGCTTGTCCCTAAGGGTGCCTCAAGATGGCCAAAAGAGGCAAACATAAGACAGACTCAGGAAGGATAGAAGGAGGAAAAGAGGATGCCCCAGATAGAGCCAACTGATGGAGCACTCCTGAGCACGGAGATACTTGCAAGGTGAGTGCAAGCTTAGCCTTGCAAAGGAGGATACGCGTTCCCTCACTCTGGCCTTATGGCTGTGAGGCTCCCCCTCACTGGCTATTGAACTACTATGCCATGTCCTGACCACAGGCAGGGTATGTGGACATTGAGCTAGGCATCTTAACTTCCCAAGGCCCACCATCCCAGCTCATGTCAGACAGGCAGCTCCCAAAGATCTTTAAACCTCTTCCCCAGGACATACTTGGTACCAGGATCAAGGTGAAGAAGAGTCTTCCCTACATCAAGACATAGCCTCTGGCCTGTCACTCACCAAGTATACTGTAGTACTGCTAGTCAAAGGCAGGGACGGTGGCTTCCATGTCCTGCCCCAAGATGCTGTGGGATGCTTGGGCCTGGCTCACCCCTTGCCCATACCCAGGTCCCTCTCATGTCTGAAAACAGCAGTGATTAAGGACAGCTGAATAGGTCCTAGAGGACCAGCAAGCAGGGAAGCAGGTGGCAGAGAGCCTGTCTTTCGGAGGCAGTGGGAGTGGGGTCATGCTGAGGTCAATTGTCCCATTGGGCTTTACTTATAAAACAATATCAAAGAAAAAATATTAAGAGTTTCAAGACAGCAGGCACAGAACATTAAACCCCTTGTGCAGGCCCTTCAAAGTATGGGGCTTTGTATGGCTGTACTGGTTACATGGCCAGTCCAAGAAGCTGGCCCTGCCTATAGGCCCCCACTCTAATAGGAGACCGTGAGACTTTAGATCTCCAGATGTTGATATCAACTCAAACCCTGTGTCTGATAGTGCTCCAAATGTCCGGATATTCCCCTCTGTCCTCAGAGGACAGTCCTCCAAGTCAGTGGTCACAGGTCTATTTAGGAAGGCACTAGAAAAAGCATCACAGTATATATGTGTCATGGTATCGCAGGATTTTTCTTCCTAGGGACCCAGCCATCTCTTCAACTAGTGGGTTCTGGATCTGGCTCAGGTGTGGGAACTGAGCAAGGGCTATGACTTTTATTAAGGTGACAGCCCTCAGACTCCTGCCCACCATTTTTGTTTTTCTTGGTATAGATATTAAACATCACCTTTGTTGACCAACAATCTATTTTTGTCCCTAGGGACATCATGTGCTATTAACCATATCCTCCTCCCTGTGGGTCAGACTCCCTTGTTTACCTCTCTGACCTTGCTGGTTACCCAGTGATTGTGGTCTCCTGGCTTCTGGTGGTTAGTACCACCACCTGACCTCCATTACTTGGGTGGATGAGTGGTAGGGAGAACCATCATCCCTCATGGCTATTGAAGAGCCCATCTCTGCGATGGCCTCTGGCCTGCAGAAGAGGCTACCACTGAACTTCTTAGTGATGCTGTGTTTCTCTCACCAATGCCTCCCTGGTGGCCTTGGAGAATGGTGTGTCTTCTTATCAGTCTTCTTATATTAATGCCAGCATGTCTTATCCCTCAGTCTTTTTACTCCTTCCTGTCCATTTACCAGGGCAATTCAGGCACTCCCCTGAGAGTTGGCCATTGTTTTTTCAGTCATGAGTTTGCCCCATCCTAGGTGTCCCTCATGGAAAGTTAAATCCTACGTCTCAAGTCAATGAATTCTTGCTTAGTCAGTCAGTATGGTTTCCTTGATCAAATATCTTCAAAACAGTCTTGGGGTAGTCCCCGGCTCCTGTTGATATATAACAGCTAATTCTTGGAAGTCTTTAAGTGTGTAGTCACTTTCCTCACTTACTAAGACCAGCATGTCTCCAGCTGGGTTTAACGCTATGTATTACCTTGGGAGCCAGCAGAGTCAGTTTCCTCAGGGCACCCACATTTCACGGTCCCACATTTTTATACTCGGACTCTGTCCTTCACATAACAGACCTGCCTTGACCAGAGCTTTGCAAATCTCAGTCAGGACTTCAGCATACTCTTCAGTTGGTTTGCCCTTCAGCCACAGGTGATGGGGGGCCTCACGGGAAGCTGCCACAGAGTTCTGATGATGCTCACACTTAGCCATTTACTGCTTGTTAAATGCCTTCACTGTCTCATCAACCTTCTGCAGAGTGTTAATACAATTTAGTAGCAACCAGCCAACTCTCTAGTCTTTTGTCCCCTCATATTTTTTAAATGTTTACATCTTTGCATTTGCTTCAGCATTCCCCTCCACCAGGACATTTTCCAAGGTCACCACTGATGAAATCTTTTTAATTATGCCATCACCTTGTTCTGGGGACCATCTGTGTCTCGCCTAGGTATCGGGACTGTGGCCCTTTCACCTGCTGTGTGGTGGATGAGCCAGTCTCAAATCCCTATCTTACCGATTGTTTTTTTAAACCACTCTCAGCACCATTTACGTTATTCTGGGTCCTCTGAGAAACAGACACAAGGTGCACGTAAATGTGTAAGAAATGTATTATGAAAAAGGCTCTCAGAGAAAATGGGGGAGGGGAAGCCAGGGGAGCCTGGGGGTGTGTTAGACTCCATTGCTGCTCTGACCCTGAGTGAGAAAGCCGGCATTAAGGAAGGAAAGTTGTGTGGAAGTGTCTTAGACTACAGTGCAGTCCCAAGGGAGGTTTGGCAAAATTTTTGAGAGTTCTGAGCCAGTGGTGCTCATCAGAGAAATCCCCATCTCCTAGCAACCAGCCTGTCCTCCTATTCCTGGTATGTTCAGTCTTTGGCCAGGAATGCCCTTGGGAGCATGATTCAGGTACTACTGAAGTGAGGATCTTTATGCTCCATGCAGTCAGTGGTCTGAGTAGCTCATTCTCCGTGTCCACCATAGTTGCAGATGACTAGAGTACTCTAAATCATAGCTGGACTCAAGGAGATTTAGAATCAAGCCTTGTCCACCATTCCAAAGAGTGAATGGTGAAAACACCACTAGATTCTTGTGTATTATTCATGCAAAGGTGAGTACTGCGTTCATGATATTTTAGCCAACCTACGTATTTTTTAAAACATTAATTTTGTCAATTAAAACCAATCTCCAATATCTATTTGGTAATTAACAAATCTGTGTTGGAGATAAAAATAACTGAAATGTTGTCTTGGAGTGCAGCCTCTTGACTAAATGTCATTGACTGAATGCTGGTTAAATTGCCCTGGACTGTGTTTTCCTATGTAGGGCAACTGGACATCCCAGGGTATAGAACAAAATAAACTAACACAGACTTACAGAACTCACTGAATATACACTGAATCCTATTAAAGCAATTGGAGATGACATAATATGATGACATTCATATATGGCAAAATTAATAAAGGTGGAGCAAAAATTACTGACATCTTAGAAACATTGAGCTAATATACACACAGCCCTTAGAACCCTACCATGAAAGGTAGACATCATTATTATAATATCTCACCATATTACAATTTGATAGAGTCTTGTAGTATTATGGAAAGAAGCCTTACATGGTCTGGGACAAGCAGGATTTCCTCATTTCTCTTTGCCAGAACATGAATAGTAGCAAGCAAAGGATAAAGCTTATGATGTCTGTGGTAGGAAAAAAGAGTCATACCTGTATGCATATCCAGGGTGTGTTTGAGCAGGTGAATCCTGGGAGGGATCTTTATGTTCTTTATGATTGACTCTGTGCACAGGTGTGTCATAGGTGGAGAGCTGGGGAAACACTGATCCATTCAGGTGGAACTTGTGATTGATCAGTATCTGTAGGTCAACATAACAATGAATATTTACACAGGGCTTTGAAATTTATAAAACCTTTCCCCACAATTCATTGTCTCATTTAATCCTAATAACGCTACAAAGCTAGGAGTATTTTGTCCCCATTTTCCAGATGAAGAAATATATGACTCAGAGATTAAGTGAGTTTCCTACGGTGTACATAGTCATTCATTGTGAAGCCTAGACTGGAACCCCATTCTCCCACTTCCCAGAGCCACGTTCACCTATCAGGTGCTACCACTAGTTAATCTGAGGATAGAAATGTGATCAGGACACATTCTGTGCTTCCAAAGAGCACTCCCCTACAAGAATATTTGGCCCTGCTAGGACTTCTTAGAAGATAGAGAAAATGTATATATTATGGCCTTTTCCCTGGAAGAGTTTATACTCTTAAAGTTTTCTGGGGGCGAGGCAGGAGTTGGGGGGACAATTTTAGATTTACGGAGAAGTTACAAAGATGGTATAGAGATTCCCATATACCCTCCACCAAGCTTCCCTGATGTTAACATCTTACGTAACTGTGGTATGTTTATCGACCCTAAGAGGTTAACATGGTACATATACTATTAACTAGCCTGTAGACATGATTTGGATTTCCCATTTCTCCACCTGTGCTCTTGTTTCCACTGCAGAATCTAATCTACATTACCACAGTGCAGTCACTTATGGCTCCTTAAGCTCCTCTGATCTGTGACAGTTTCTCTATATTGCCTTGTGTCTCATGACCTTGACCTTGATACTGGTCAGGTGTTTTGTAGAATGTCCTTCAGTTTTTGTTGGCTGATGTTTCTCTTAGGGTTAGACTGTAGTTATGGATTTTGGGGGAGAACACACAGAGGTGATTTGCTGTCTCATTGCTTCCCATCAGTAAATGAGCCGTATCAACATAACTTATCACTGGTAATGTTAACCTTGAAGACTTAGTTCAGGCGTTGTCTGCCAGGTTTCACTACTGTAAAGCTATTCTTTTTCCTTCCTAGACTCTATTTATTAGGAGTGAGGGAGTCACTGTCTAACCCACACTCAATGGCAGGGAGTAAGTTCCACCTCTGGAGAAAGGTGTATGAAGGAATTTAGGACATATGCTAAAATCACCACAGGAATTAATACATACTTGAGGAAAGGGATAATTTAGGGCTACACGAGTATCTTGTTCCTCCTGAAGGTTTCATCTGTTAATTTAAGCATTCACCAGCAGATCTTACCTCAGGTAATTATTATTGATTATTACAATTGTTACAATTAATACTTTGTTGCTTAAATTGTTATAGCCTTGGCCATTGGGAGCTCTTTTCAGGTTGGTTTCTGTGTCCTTTTAACATGGCCCCATCTTTTCTGTTGTTGTTTTGAACACTTGCTTCATTCATTCATTTATACATGCCACTATAACATACTACAGGTTCAGCTCGTATTTCTCCAAGGAATCCTGGTCTCTTTTATTGGAGAATGGTTTTTTGAAACCTGGGTATGTAAGTTGTACTTGTTGCTATTGGAGTGTCACTGCTTCTGGGCCATCTCAGTGGACACAGCCAGGAAAAGGATGTACGTCCACTAGCCTACATAGACCCACATCTCTACCCACATGCATCTCATTGAACGGAATGGGATTCCGACTGCTATCTCCAACTCCACCCCAGCACCACAGGGTTCATCTTAGCATTTCACTGTTGCTCATTTGTTATTTCTTCCTACAACGGTAAGAAACCTCAAAGGGATGATCGTGCAAGCTGGACAAAGATTCTACAACCTTGTGGATGTGAAACTATCTCTAAGTGGAAGAAACAGGAAGTACAACAAAAGATCAGAGAACCCATCTGTGGGGCTATAGGCACCTCTATTGTGTAGGACAGATTTGTCTAAACTGCAGAATCTTTGGGGGATGTTAAAAAGTGTTTTGGGGGAAAAATCCACATTTAATGGAAAACATTTCTGTTTCTGTACTCCTCTGTCCTATTCCTCCATTCCCTCCCATGGTCAGAGCAGCCCCAAGTAAATAGCAGGGTCTTCTTTCCATGCCCTGGAATAGAATTTCATCTGGTGTGACTCCCTCATTCTATAGGTAAGAGTACCTGAAGCTCAGAGAGGGAGAGGCCTCACTCAAAGCCCCACAGCAAGTCAGCAGCAGAGCCAGAAGGCTCAGGTCTCTCAACTCCTAGGCCAGTGCTCTTCCAAATAGCAGAACACGGTAGGAGTGGGAGAAGTCCACCTCAGATGTGGAGTACAGACCCCCTCGCCTCGTTTTGATAAGGGTCTTCGACTGCCGTGATAAAAATGGACACTCTTTATTGAGTGCTACTTCTGTGTCAGGCACTAGGTTAAACCCCAATATCTCCTTAAACAGCCCTATGAGGCAGGTATTACTATGCCCATTTGCAGATTAGCAAACTGAAAATCAAGAAGTTCATAAATGAGCCCAAGATCACAAGTAGTCCTGGCATCCAAGCCCTGCGGGGTAACCATCAAGCTGGTGTCTCCAAGCTCCTGACTTGTTCCTGGGCTGTGGGAGTCACCTCAGCCCTCCCCCAAGAGGGAGGTGTGTCTCCATCATTGCTGGGGGCTAAGCAAGCACTGGCCTGGCAAGGGCTAGTTATGACAGTATAGCCAGAAGTGCCTTGCAAAACTGCCACACAGAGGTGAGGAAAGCACAGGGAAGCTGTGCAAACAGGCTTGCCTCCTGTTCACTCCTCTCTCTCTCTCTCTCTCTCTCATGCACACACACACACACACACACACACACAATCATACACACACTACCCTTCCTTCCTGATGTGACTCTTCTGCCCCCACTTTCTCAGACCCAGCCATCTTCAGCTCTGGCCAGTTCTGTATCCTTAGCAGGTCATTGGAGAAAAACAATCGTAGGCATTGCATTATTATGTACAGAGCACAGGCTTAGGAGTCAAGAAGGTCTGGGTTCTAATGCTGAGTCTGTCCTTTATGAACTGCCCCTTCAAGGGAGTTGTGTGACCTGGAAAAGTTACTCAAACTTTTTAAATGGGATAATAATACCTGATTGTAATGTTGGAGTCAATAGAAAATGTACCTTGAGTTTCTCTTATTATCTCCTCTTATCCTGCCCCCAATCCAAGCCATTGACATTTTTTTTTTAAAGATTTTATTTATTTATTAGACAGAGATAGAGACAGCCAGCGAGAGAGGGAACACAAGCAGGGGGAGTGGGAGAGGAAGAAGCAGGCTCCCAGCAGAGGAGCCTGACGTGGGGCTCGATCCCATAACGCCGGGATCACGCCCTGAGCCGAACGAAGGCAGACGCTTAACCGCTGTGCCACCCAGGCGCCCCAAGCCATTGACATTTTTGCTGAGATTATTTTAAGAGCCTGCTGACTGTCCTTCTTGTACCCCCTCTTGTTCCCTTTCAAAATTGCCAAGTTATACCTAGGAAAAATCTTTTAAAAACATGAATCTGATCATCTCAGGGTTCCTGCCACTTCCCCAATATTATCATCAACAAACAAACCCCAAGAGTTCCTCACCGCACTTAGGACAAAACCCCACATCCTTATCATGGAAGGGCCTCTGTGATCTGGCCTATCCATCTCTCCACCCCTTCACAGCCTCTTTCACAGCCCCACTCTCTCTTTGTCATTTGCTCCTAAGCGGAGGATCTTTCCTGCCCCAAGGCCTTCCTGTCTGCCCTTCTAGCTGCAGGGGACCCTCTGCCCCCTCTTCTTGCCTGGCAGGTGCCTACTCACTCTTGAAATCTCAGCTTACCTTCCTAAGAGAGGCCTTCCCTGCATGCTCTGTTTAGATCCAACCCCCTTTTCATTGTTTCATGCCACTAGTTCTCTTCCTTTGTAGCTCCTAGCATGATTCACAATCATGCATTTGATCATACAATTCCTTATTTAATGTCTCTCTCCTCCACAGGTGGAGAGCAAAGAGTGCCTTTCTTCTGTTCCTTTATGATTATCCCTGCTGTCAATTGCAGAACCTGGGACATAACAGGTGCTCAAGAAATCCACGGTGTAGGAAGGTATGATGAAGTTTGCAGGTAAAGCACAGGACATATAGCAGACTTCTGACAGATCTCTGTAGCTGCATTCCCTTTCTTCCCCTCCTGGTGGATGCTGCCAGAGCGTGGTTCTCAGAGGGGTGTGGTCCCTCCCATACCCCAATTCCCCAGCACTGGGGAGAGGCCCCAATCAGACCCCATGGGGCTGGCTGGGCACAAAGTCCCTAAGGCTGTGAAGCCAGGCTGGGCAGGGCCAGTGGTAGGCCTTGCCACCCCAGAGAGCAGGGAGTAGGGCAGGGCTGCTGGAAGCAGGCCTCCTGGGTCTTCATCAGGCTCAAACCCTCCCTGTCCTTTCTTCCCCCACGGCAGAGAGCAGTTTTGCCCTGGCCAATGCCAATTGGGCTGCTCCTTGTTTTGTTGTACACGCTGCTAGGCAACTGGCCTGTTTTTGCTTATTTACCTCCCCTGGGCCATTTCACAACACTTTGTAATAGGCCCTGCTCTCTCTGGTGCACATCTGGTTTGGATTTAGCCTGTCAGAGCCCCTTCAGCAAAGAGAGCCAGGACTTTCCCCAGCAGTCACCAGGACGGACCCCCAGGCTCTGGCTGCGCAGGCCTCCTTGGTGTTGGACCATGCCAGCCGGGACGCCTTTCACTCGCCCAGCCCTGATTCTTCTCTCCCCCTGAACCTCTTACTTCTTTTTGTCAACAGTGTGCACATTTCAAAGCCTAAAGGTAGGGAAACTTTGAGAAGGAAAAAGACTGATGAGGGGTCAAGAAATAGTAGAACAACAGGATGGAAGTTTAGAGAGAATGAAGTCGGAGCCCTCAGCCCAGCACTACTCTCCCCTCACCCACAGGGAGGGGTTGACTTTCCCAAAGGGACACAGGGAGACAGGGACAGACCCAAGACCAGGTTCCTTGGCATCTCTCTCCTTTACCCGGGAGCCTTCCCATCAGGAAACCACCTTGGGGATACAGTGGGTTAAACCGGATGTTCTTGGTTTTGAAAGATTTAGTAGATTTATCCTCCTCCCCATCAAACACCAAAGTTCTGGTGGGATTTCTATGAAGGACCAATAGAGAATCAGAGGTTTGGTAGATGTCATTTTATAGAGAGAGAACAAAAGTTTCCAATTTCCTCACCCTACAGAGAACATAATGGTCAAATCAGGGCAGGGTCAGGGATAGGTGAATGAAGTAGGGCTGGGAAGAAATATAGGGCACCTTTCCTGCTTCCCCATTCCCTATTGTTTTGGCAAATTCATCACACTCAGTGTAAAACCCAAGGTTCTGACAATGGTTATAAGGCTCTACAAGACCAAACTCTCTGACCTCTGTGACCTCATCCTTCCCTCCCCTCTTTGTACATTCAGCCCCAGTAATTCACGTCAAGAAAGAAGAAGAGGGCCTCCTTGGAGCAGAAGCAACCAGCACCTGGGCACAGTTCAATGAGCAGAGCAAGGATGGGTTTCCCCATTCACTTCCTCTATTAGCTGGTCCCACTGGGCAGAGAACAAAATGCTCAAACTGCCCAAAACATGCTAACGGCTTATTTTGCTCCATAGCACTCATCTGTCCCTGACACATGGTTATATTACTTATTTATAGTCTGTATTTTCTTGTTAGAATGTAAATTCCTTGAGGGCAGGGTGTTTGTTCCATTTATTGTTAGGTCTTTGAACCTAGAACAGTTTTGCATGAAGATTGGACTCAATAAAGATTTTCTGAATGAATGAATGAGTGAATGAAGTCTGTTTTTCCTCCCAGCATGTTCAGTGGGGGGTGTTTACTTATTCTGACCTCTCACCTATAAAATAAAATGCTGACCTATCATTTTAGACTATCACAAACGCCCTTTGTCTCCATTCCAGCTCACCATGATCCTATCATCTCTGAACTGTTGGAGCACATTGTGTTCCTCTGCCTGGAATGACCCTCCCAGTCCAACTCTGCACCTCCTGATGGGAATTCACCTGGTAACTTTTGATGCTAGGATGGACCTCTTGATATCTCTGGATACCTCCCTGTGGTTTGCCATAATGGTGATGATTACTTGTCAGGTTGCTCCACATTGATTAATCCATGAGGGATAAGGGACCAGATGACCAACTGAGTAGCAGCTGAGTGGCAGTCAATGGTCTCTGTCCTCCAAGGTTTTCTATTGATTCTTTTTTTAGGTTTACTTTGTCACTTGCTAACCTTAGATTATGGACCTCTTGTCTAGAACTCTTGATTTATTTTTTCTCCTCAAATCTTTGTCTTCCCCAGTTACGCACAGTGAATGGCAACACCAATTGTTTCTTAAGTTTCTTGAGGCAAGAACTTGGGACTTAGCCATTGATTGAGATTGGGTCCACCATCCACCATCCCTAAGCCATAGGGAAATCCTGTCAAGTCTACCTCCATAACGCATCTGAGATCCATCTTCCTCTTGCCCCCTCCATTGCTCCACCCTATTCCAGACACCAGTATTCTTGCCTGCATGACTGGCTCTTTATTTCCACTCTCTATTGTCCAACAAGTGATCAGAATCAGGTTTGTTTGGAGGGAGGGAGGGAAGGAGGAAGGGAGAGAGTGCTGGGGGGGGGCAGAGGGGGAGAGAGAGAGAGAGAGAGAATGAATCTTAAGCAGGCTCCACAGTGGGGCTCAATCCTGAGATCATGACCTGAGCCAAAATTAAGAGTTGGATGCTTAACTGACTAAGTCACCCAGGTGCCCCCAGAATCAGGTTTTAAAACAGAAATTAGATCACACTACTCCTTCATTTAAAACTGCCCAAATGGCTTCCTGTTACACTTAGAATAAAAAAACAGTTTTTACCCTGGCCCCCAAGGCCACAGTCTAAACCCTGCTGACCTCTCCAACTTTAGTTCACACCACCCTGTAATTCCCCACTTTTCTCAGTATGCTTTAGTCACATTACTCCTCTTTCTGTTCTTCGAACAGGTCAATTCATTCCAACTTCAGGGCTTTTGCACAAGTTACCTCTCCTCCTTGGAATACTCCTGCCTCAGATCTTCACAGGGCCAATTCCTCTGGCTGTTCAGATCCTGACTTAAACGACACCTCTTCAGAGAAGGCTTCCCTGACCACTCAATTTAGAATAACATGACTCCTCCCTACCACACACACAGAGTTATACTCTCCCATGCGTTGGTTTAGGTTCTTCCTAGCATAGACCACCAGATTTTCTATTTGTTTATTGTCTGTCTTCCCCCTATTAGAATGAAACTCCATAAGGACAGAGACCACTGTGACCCCAGCGCCTAAAATAGGGCCTGACACATAACGGACATTCAAAATGTTTCTTGAATAAGTGAATGAATTAGTCCACTGTAGCCTAACCATGGGCTGAGAGTCAGGAGTCTTGTGTTCAACTCTACCCTGGTTACTCTCAAGCTATGTGACTTTGAACGTGTCATGTGTCTGCTCTCGGCCTCTGTCTCCACATCTGTAAACTGAGGTCTGATTTCATGATCCATAAAGTCCTTTTCAGCTTCCAGATACTCTGATCCTATCAATCTTTCCATATTGTTGGCCATAAAAAGCTATCAAATTTGGTGATGACAGCAATGACCCAACTAAAATTGATGAATTATTTTTTAAATTTCATACAACATCCTAGGCCACCTTAGTTATTTATGATTTATGCTTAAGTTACATATCCCAAAACGACTTGTGTGGCTCAGGTTTCAGACCCACTTTTCCACCCATATCCTAATTCGCTTTATTTATACAAGGAGAAGGGTAAATGCTCCCATTAGATTTGCTAGACTAGAATGGACCCTTGTGATCGCAAATGACAGAAACCTAACTCAATTCAAGGATAAAAGTGAGAGATAGGTTTTGGCAGTTCATGAGATCCAAGGAGATCTGAATAAGCAAGGTGCTGAGAGAACAGTGAGAGAGCAGGCCTTCAGGTGCTGCTGGAACCAGATGCTCAAATCCACTAGTGTTCCCTCCAGCCTTTTCTCTGCTTCTAACACTGTGCTGGCTATACCCTCCTCTCTCAGTGCAGTTTAGCTCTTTCCACATAGTCCCAGCACAGCACTGATCACACTGACTTATTTGCCTGCTTGTTTCCAGTCTTTTCCAGTACAATAAAGTTCATTGAGGAAAAGGATCTTGTCCATTTGTTAATTTCTATATCCCTAACCCCAAAACAGTACCTGGAGCATAGAAGGTGCTCAGTAACTACCAATTAGATAAGTGAATGGTAGAAAACATAGTGACCAACTGCTCCAGAGTTTAATACCAAAGCACTGCAGTTATTGAAAGGCTAGCAAAGTTTCCTAGGATCCTCACACCACCCCTCCTCACCCACAAAATCTCACAGAAGGGATTCTTTGGTCCAGCTCGGCCATGTGCTTACCTACCACCTTGGCAAATAACAGTAGCCACTGAACATGCTGATGTCTCAGCATCCATGAGAATTCGAGGAGATTTTCAAAAAGGACCGTAGAAGGAAATCCCATTGGTGCCAACACACTTACAGAGCTATTGTGGAGATCAAACGAGACATTGCAAGAAAGGGTGCTTGCAATGCTATTATGAAGTTGCCATTTTTATAGGTCAGATATTGGCAATTTTATATGTCTCATTATAAAAGTATTAAAAGCATTACGTGGATATAACATGATTATTTGATTATATGTCAGCAGAATAAGAAAGAATACTATGTTTTTAAGATGAAAAGTTAATTCCTTTTAAAAATGATGGTAGCTAAAATTATTTACTGTGTGGTAGCTTTGCAATGAACAATGCTAATTGCTTACATGGATTATCTCATTATTTCTTCCAACATTTCCATCAGGTAGACACTGTAATTATCCCCATTCTACAGACAAGAAAACTGAGGTTCAGTGAGGTTAAGTTATATGCTCCAGATGACACAGTTCAAAATGTGGAGAACCAGGACTTGAACCTAGGTTTCTAGGATCTAAAGCCATTCATTATACTACATTAGGGAAGAGGCTGGGAGTCCAGCTCCTCCATGAAAGCTAATCCACTGCTACTAAGAAGAATGACTCCGTTACCTATGATGCTACAGTCCTGAGTGCACTCTGCTTCCAAGCCATCTGCATTGCATTACAACTAGTGGTGGGTGTATCTGGCACCCATGGACAGACTAATCTCCTTAAAGGCCCATCTTATTCATCTTTTCACTTAAAATAAGCCTAGGTCTCTCCAAAAGTTTATTGAATTGAGCAAGGTGGGCAGACAAAAGATGATTTGTTATCTCCAAAGGGTATGGTCTTTGGTTTACATGTTTTCAGTGGTGTAGGGGATGGAACATTGGGAATATGGATAATTATCAAAACATAGCTACCACATGTCGAGAGCTTATTATGTTTCAGGAAGTTTATGTCCATTATCTTTAGTTTTTATAATACCTTGCAAGGTAAGTGGTAGTATCCCTGGGTCTTACGTTTTCAGAGCAGCAGAATGTATTCTTTCTAGAGACTACAAACATCTCCTCTGTGATATCAAAGCTGGACCAAGAAAATGTGTTTACTCCAACTAAGGTCACACAAAGCTTTGAACCTAAAAACTGTCCTCAGCCAGAATCTTACAGAATTCCATTCTGGGCGGGCCCCCAATTTCCCCTAAACGCAGACCCCACCCACACTCCAGAGCCCTACAACTCTGTCAAACCAATGTTTAACTTGATTTTGTACGTGAACTTGATTCTGCGCCATGGAATTTCAAAGCTGTGCCTGCAAGTCTGGAATTTAAATATTAGCCTTTCTGACCTGGATAGCTTTGATCTCCCGAGTTTACATGCACAAATATTGATAACGCGGCTCAGATCACAAGCAAGAGCACCAAGTCTGCAGCCCAGGACTGCCAAGTGAGTGCATGGATACAAAGATCTCTACTGAGATCAAAACGGATTTAGGTTATACACGTGCTAATCTGACAGTGGGGGAAGCCCCACATATGGGCCAAAGAGAGAGCTCACTCTCGTGTAGCCGATCATGCTGGCTTCATCCTATAGGACAGAAATCGAGAGTGAACTGCAGCTGAACTCTGGCGAGACCAGGCTCTTACAATATGGCCCTACCTTCCTTAATTTCTTTGAGTCGGCTTTCTCACTGGGGGATGGCTGCCATAGTTAGCATTTGCCAAGCATCTGTCTTGTACCAGGTACCTTAAGTGTTTATATAATATTAACCATAATACATAAAATGTATACATGTTAGCACTATTCTATGAGTTTTACGTTTGTGTTATTTCATCCACACAAAAGTCATATAAAGGGGGGACTACTATTATCTTCATTTCTCAGATGAAGAAACTGAGGCCCAGAGAGTTTTGTCAGTGAGAGTCACACTGCTAGTAGAGGGCAAAGTTAGGTTTCAACCTAGGCAGTATCTCTTTCCATTCTCTCAACAACCTGGTAAGTGGTCATTTGTGGTCATTTTACAAAGAAGGGAAAGAAGGGAAAGAAGTTTAAGTAATTTGCCAAAAGTCACACAGCCTGTTAGTGGCAGAACCAAAATTCAAACCCAGGTTAAATCCAATGGCTGTGATTTTTCAAATACACTAGAAAGAAAAAAAAAAAAAAAAAAAACCAACAACACTCAAAAGGCCTGTTTTGGTGTGGCCTGATTTTGTACAGCCAGCAACCTAAGGATGAGTTGTTACATTTTAAAGGGCTGTTTAAACATTTTATTTTATTATTTATTTATTTACTTATTTATTTATTCAGGGGGCAGAGGATGGAGGAGAGAGAGAATCTCAAGCAGACTCCATACCCAGCAAGTGAGCCCAGTGCCGGGTTCAATCCCACGACCCTGAGATCATGACCTGAGCGAAAAGCAAGAGCCAGACACTTAACTGACTGAGCCACCCAGGAGCCCCACTTTAAAAAAAATAAAAGATTTATTTATTTATTTTAGAGAGAGAGAGAGAGAAAGCATGAGTGAGCAGGGGGGAGGGACAGAGGGAGAGAATCTCAAAGAGAGTCCCCACTGAGTGCAGAGCCCGACGTGGGGCTCCATCTCACAATCCTGAGATCATGACCTGAGCCGAAATAAAGATTCCGATGCTCAACCAGCTGAGCCACCCAGGTGTCCCTAACCATTTTTTTAAAAGAAGATGTGGCAGAGATCATATATGGGTCCTCAAAGCATAAAATATTTCCTATCTAGCCCTTCATAGGAAAAATTTGCTAATGACCATGCTATACCGGTCCTCTCCATCCTGACCTAAAAAACCATTATGAAGATCAAAGGAAAGAACGGAGGTCGGAGTGTCTGTATGTAGTTTGGGGAAGTCATTTCTCCTTCACTGGACCTCAGTTTTGCCATCTGAAAGAAGAAGTTAGAGATGTGTGCATCTCCTTTTGGCTTTAACCTGTGCTAATGGCAGGTGTCATCCTGGTGCTGTACTAACATAAGGGAGTGTTGGGGCGCCTGGGTAGCACAGTCGTTAAGTCTCTGCCTTCGGCTCAGGGCGTGATCCCGGCGTTCTGGGATGGAGTCCCACATCGGGCTCCTCGGCTGGGAGCCTGCTTCTTCCTCTCCCTCTCCCCTGCTGTGTTCCCTCTCTCACTGGCTGTCTCTCTGTCACATAAATAAATAAAATCTTAAAAAAAAAAAAATAAGGGAGTGTTTTCTCCAGTCCGTCACCCATCTAATTATTCTGTCACTTCCTTTATTGCATGTAATGCAGACATAATTAGACTTCAATGGTGAAGAAAAACATTACCCACCAAAATAATCCCTGGAAGCTAAGAAATGGCCCCCTCCCAGACATCAGCCCTTTCGTGATGTGCCCTAAACATAGGTATCTTCTTCTAACCTCAGGTGAGGTTCTTGCTTGTTCTCCCAGCCTCTTGGCATTTCAAGCTGTTAATTTCCACAGCAATGTTTACTTCTGATCCTCCCAAATCCTCCCAAACTCTCGCAATCAACCTCTGCCTCTCCCCATTCCCCGTGGTATTCAACACTGGCAAAAAGCAAGCAAGCAATCAATCACAAGATCTACCAGTTTCCCTCCCATTTGTTGCCTAGTGTCTGAGGCACACACTTTCCTCCTTTCAGGATCCATTTCTCCCCCTGAACATGGCCTGCCACACATTCTAAGAACAAAGGCAGCTCCTTTTAATCTCTGGACCTCATCTATCCTTCCCTTTCTCTCTTGCATGGCCAAGGCAGCCTTGCCCCCTACAGATTTGCAATCTCTCCCAAAGTCTTCTCCACAATCTTTCTCCATCCCAAAGGAAATCGAATCCAGAACTGTCCCAAGACACAATGACCTCACTCTGGTCTCTAGCACTGGGCCACCTTTGCTCCATGTGTGCCCTTGAGGGCAGACAAGTGTGCCATGGAGAGGTAAGTCCAGGCCCTGTGATGTCGAAGGGTCTGGTCTGTCTTCATCTTACTCAAGGAAGGGTGTGTTCCTGCCTGATCAGACCCTCAGCTTCATCTCTACAGAACTGGCGCAATAGGGTCAACAATATGTTAATTTGCCTCTAGACCTCTTCTCCCTTGCTTGAGTCATTCACCACTCTGCAGTCAAGGGAAGTGCTCCAGAACACAAACCCACTGCCTAACAGCCTTCAGTGGATTCTCAGTGCCTGCAGAATAGTCCCCTGACTCAGCCCTCTACAACCTAGCCCCCACCTCTCTCTCTAATCCCATTTCCTACTACTCATCTCTCATTCCCAAAGTCTTTGCCACACCAAAGTACATAGAGTATTCCAAACATTCTGCACAATACGACTGCACATCCTTTTCCTCGATGGGGTGCTCTTCCCAGCTCTGCTTTCCAGAAAACACCTGCACATCCTTCCTGTCTGTGCAGAATATCTTTTGTTTGTTCCTCTAGGTCCATGTTCCACCATTCTTCACCTGCTGTGTGCCCTGCTGTGTGATCTGTGGTGATGCAACGAGTGGGTTCCTGACTAATTGGGGGCTTCAGAAAGAGACCAGAGGAGAGAGGGGAAAGTGTCCTTTTGATTCTCTCCTTGCAAGGTCACGGATCTGACTGTGTCCTTCACTGCTTCTCCTAAGGTTGTCAGCTCTGCAGGATTCTCCCTCCTCTTGCAGGAATAGTTCATCTGCTAAGCTCTTACACTGTCTCCTATGATTCTTCTACATCTGCCCCTTTGCAAATAAGCCCTCCTCTAAATATACCACAAGAGCCATCAGTGTGCCATTGAGACTCTGACTGATACATACCAACCCAGCACAAACCCCAGAGGGTCCTTTGTCGGCACCTACCTATTATATCACATGCTGTTTGCTTCCCTGTCTGCTCCACCAGACTGCTTCATTTCACCTCGTTATCTGAGATTTGTTCTTAGATCTAAGTTGCTCACTCATATTTAGCGAGCAGCTACTACATGCTGGGCCATGGCTTAGGCACTACAGATTCAGAGATTAATAGATAATAATTCCCGACCTGGAAGATCCCCCACCCCCGTGTGGGAGATAGGACTTAGGCTCCATTTGTGGCTATGAGCGCAGGACCAGTTAGTTGTCTGTTCGTGCTCAAATTCCAGCTGCACTAGCTGTGTGATCTAGGCACATTCGCTTCTCTGAGCCTCAGTTCCCCCATCTATAAATGGCAATAACAGAAGCTACCTCCCAGAGTGGTTGTAAAGATTAAGCAGTTAGCATAGTGGCTGGCACTTACTAGGCACTCAGTGAGTGTCCACTATTTTTTATTGTAACAGAGGCTTAGTTAGTATACGTTAAATAAATGGATGACTGAATTTATTATCTCATCCAATCTCCAAAGCAATCCTTCCCCACAATATACATTCCAAATAGATAGGAAAGGAATCCTTTTCCAATTTCATAGATGAGGAAATTGGGAGCAAATGAATGAATGAATGAATGTCTAACCAAGTGGGCCTGCTGTGTCTCCCACCTCCTCCTAGCAGCCATAGCGAGGCTGTCTACCTAGAGAGCTGGGAGCCCTGGGCCCTGGAGAAGCGATCCTGGCATTCTCTCCAACTTTCCATCTATGGTGGACTCCTGCCAATAGCTCCGTGCAATTCTCTCTGTGTCGAACACAGTCTGGGTCCAGGTGCTACAGCAGTTTGTAAACACTGGGCCTGCTGGACTCTGCCCCTGAAGCCCCCAGCTTCCCAGAACCCGTGGCCCCAGTTCCTGTTCAGCTGCTGCTCTTTCTGTAAGGCTTTGCAAGCCCCACTGCTCCTTCTGGTAAGTGCAGGGGCCAGGAGGGAGGTTCCACTTTCACATTCGCTACCACACCCACATGAGGGACATTTCTCAACGTGGAGGGGAAATTTCCTCTCTCTTTAGGCCTAACCTCAAGCCTGCTCCTTGACTCCTCATTTCTTCAGGACAGACTTAGTTTCCCACTGAAGTTCAGGTTCCCCTAAGATCTAAACTTCAATCTGTCCCAGAAATTAGGGAAAACTAATCCCTGCTGAGCTCTGGTTACAGGCCTGCCCTGTGCTTGGGTGTGCCTTACCTACGCCATGTGCGCTCTGCCCCGTGCCCCTTCGTGGTGGCCATTACCCCTGTTTTACCAATGTGGGGATTGAGGCTCACGGCACTGAAGTCACTAGTGTTGGACTGTTCGAATGGGAAAACCTACACACTTGAGCTGTAGAAACAGCTGGAAGTCACCGCCGAACAGAAGTCCCCAAATGGGATTCATCTTTGTTGCTTCTGTACCACGTGCACAACTCTATTACTTTGCTTCCTGTCATTTGCATGTTTCTTTGTGTCCCTATCCTCTCTTCTGCTAGACTGTCTCTCTTCAAGGACAGAGAAGGTGACTCACTCCTATCCCTCTGCCCTGTCCAAGCACAGAGCCTGAGGCAGGAAGGGATTGTTGGCCTGATAAGTTAAAGCAGGCCAGGGTGCCTCAGGGTAGGGAGTTAGTGGAGGAAAGATGTGAGGTGAGGCTAGAGAAAAAAGCAAGACCACCTCCTGCAGGCCAGGGTTGGGGCCTGAGAACCTGTATTACTAGCAAGATCCCAGATGTGGATGTCGATGCTGCAGATGCTGCTGGTCCCCAAGGACCACTGGCTTTAGGGTAGGAGAGGAGGGAAAGAATGACGTCTTACCCTTAAAGAGCTTTCATGTCATGGGAGCACAATGTGAACAGTGCACTTCTAGACAGGTAGAAGCATCTCCATTGTCATATCCCAAGGAGGGGCATCTTCTCAGTGTGGGGGTGGGGCAGAAGTTCAGAGGAAGCTTTCTGGAAGAGGAAACTCTTGAATTGAGTTAAAATATTTATGAAGGAGCTAACCAGGGGAGGGAGTTCAGCAGGAAGGATAGGAAGAAGTATTTGAGGCAAAAGGCACAGTTTGAGCAAAGGGAAGGGAAATTGCAAGACATGTTTGAAAATTGGGACCAAGAGACTCCAAAATAAAGCTGGTGTAGGTTAAAACTATATCATAAAAGTCTTTGCATGTCCTACAAAGTAAGGAGTTTAAATTTTATCCTGTGAGGTGGAGGTTTGTAAGGTTTTTGGGGGGGTGGGGTGAAGATGTTACAGATTGGTCTGAGACTCTGATCCAAGTTAATGTGCACACAGATAGAACCAGAGTGTACATTTCAGGGTATCCACAAATTCCTAAAGCCTATCCATGAACTTCAAAAATAAAACAAAACAAATCCCTACAGTGGTGATGGGTTTGAAGCAGGCTGATGTCCTAATTAGATTTTATTTTAAAAGGATAGGCAAAGAATGGATTTGAGCAGGGACAACTAGGCACAGAGAAGCTAGGGGTCAGTAGTCTGGGTAAAAGGTCACAAATGGCGGTGAGACTGGGGACCAGTTTAACACCTATACGCAAGCATTTGGTTGGTAACTGCCAAGACCAGACTTGCTTTTTAGCAAGGTTAATTCAAAAAGCATTGCTTGAGAGCTGAGCTCAGAGGCTGTCTTTGCATGGCTTGCGTCTAGGCTGATGATGGGTAATGTAAGCCAGCTAAGCAGGAAGGAGCCATCTCCACCCTCACCCCACCTACTGGAATCTGCGGGTCATCGGTCAGTTGAGGCCCAGATATTCTATGCCTCTGAGGGCCGGAAGCCAAGGACGTGAAGGAAGGCAGCACTTCGATGAGCTGGGGAGAGGCCACGAGGGTAAAGCGGGGTAGTAAATTTTTGGGAGGCAGCCGGGGTGTCATTCCTTCCAAGGGTTATGCAATAGCCCCTAGGAAGCAGACAGAACTCAGATGATTATCTTTTTGTGCAGAAGGGACGCTGAAGGACAGAAAAGGTGAGAACTTGCCAAAAGACACGTAGCAAACATAGGGAAAAACTGAGACTAGGACCCCAAGAACACGGGACTCTATGTCAGTATCTTGCCTCGGGCTGGCCCTGGTGCGAATTTTGCCGTGGCTATTCCTGCTGACTCTAAAACCCTGTAATTCTGTGATTCTAGCAAAAGAATAATCTCCACCATTAGCTCAATTCCTTCAGGTTCTTTTGATCTATCTTAGCCTTTACACCCCAAGACCTTACCCTTAACGACCTGTAAAGCCTGGAGCCAGCCCTGTGGCCTCTCTGCCTTGAGTTTTCTCTCCATCTGTAAAACAAGCGAACTACACTAAATAAATGTTCCTGAAGTCTTTTTCTTGTCTGAACTACAGTGGTTCTGCAAAGCCGTCCGAGACGCTGACTTTTCTCCCAGCTTTGATGTGACAACATGATTCTCACCTGCCCAGTGCCTTTTTACATAAGGTTAACAGGGAATAAGAACAATAGGGATAATGAAAATAAAAACATTTTTTTTTCTTCCCCCAGGGCAAAACACTGATCTAAGTACTTTAAAGCTTCTGAACAACTTTGTAAGGTGATGGCTATTATTGTCCCCATTTCATAGATGAGAAAACTGGAATCACACGGAGAGATTCCATTACTTAATATAAAGTCATATGGCTAACAACCTGTGGATCCTGAGTTCAAAGCAGTCAACTGCCTCAGGGTCCATGCTCCTGATCCCGGGGAGCTGAGCAGTGAGGGATTAAAGATACAGGGAAGGAACGGCAACTGTCAAGTGAGCTCTCAGTGATGGGAGGCTCACAACCCCCCAGGTGGCATATTCTATCATTAGTCCCATTTTGTAAGTTGCGCTCTGTCATACTACCTCTCACCATCTGGAAGGGAACATGCTTGTAGGAAGTTTAGGGACTTATGGAAGGAGTTGTCAGACACAGAGAATAAAAATATAGGCCACCTGGTTAAACGTGAACTTCAGATAAATAATCATTTTTTAGGATATCTCATGTAACATGTATAACACACTTACACCAAAAACGTTTTCATTGTTTATCTGAAATTCAAATGTGGGCTGCTGTATTCTATATAAAATAAGGATAAGTGACAGAAAGTCCCCTTTAGAAGGCTGAATGAGCATTACTGTTCTGTTCACTGGTCCAGAAGTTTGGCTTCATGGGCTTGGCTGAATCATTTTCAAGGGAAAGAAATGACCTGTCCTCTCTCATCCTGGTTGGGAAGTCTTTTGGGGCCTCCAAAGTTACCCCTGTGAGGGCCTGGAACAGCCCTTTGAACTGAAGCAGAACTCCTTGGAATGACCTGGAATAGGCCATGTTCATTGGCCGCCCATGTCCCTGGTTCAGTTTCTAATGTCCTGTGCACAACTTGGAAGGTGACTTAAACAGTCATCTTCCTCCTCCCTTCTCCAATAGATTCCCAGGGCCCTCTGGCACATTCGGGACTTCAAATACTAATTACTGCTTCTCTCTGACCCCTAGTAACCTCTTCTGTGATAATTAGAGAAAAATTAAGGAAAGCACATAGTTAATTTTCAATAAATATAACTTGTACTCCCCCCTTGCCATTTCATATCAGGAGTCAAAGTGGGTCATTTACTTGGGTTTTCCTCATACTGAATGTGATGGAATTTTGGGAGAAGAAAACCAAGTCCCAAGGATTGTCTGACCTTAACAACATGTTGTGAATTCCCAAAAACCCCACCCCCTCCAGGAAATTGGTTTTGAAATATAAATATGTGGGGTTACTCCACATCATAGACATCTGTGCTGAAGCTTGCTTTCTCATGACTGGCATCCCAGACAGACCCCAAGGCTTGACAAAACCCCCACCTCCTCATACAACCTGAACCCTACTTCCCCCACCCGCCACTGTCTCCCACTCATGCCTTGTGTGGAGTGGTTTCCATCAACAGAATATATTTCAGCTCATTAGGAAACTGGCCTCTCACACACTTTCAGTCTGCTTTGTCTTCCCTGATCACCAAGATGTCCCAGATCAAATCATGTTTCGATGAAATGCATTTGGGTGGGTGTACCCTCACTGCCTCAGCAAAAACATTAGAGCAGCCACCCAGAGCATAGTTGAGACACGGACAAAATACAGATCAGCATCCCAAAGCGAAGAAAAACTTTTAAAGTACATTATGTTAATATTTTTAAATGTATACATTTATAAGCATCCCAATTAGGCCGCAGGCAAAGGTCATAGTATTTCCTTAAAGAGGAGAATTCATTTAAAAAGGATTTAGAACAGGACAAAAACAAACCCTTTCTTGGGTTTGATAGTTTTGTGGGCTGGACAGAAACTGTAACTTCCTCCTCACCCTTCCTAAGGCACAGCCCTTCTCAGTGTGGGACTATGAAGGTTGGGGTCCCAGCTTGTTTTCTGAATAGGTTTTTAGAAGAAGCCACTAAGTGGTCCTTATTAGTCAGACATGTTCTTGGTTTTGTCAGCTAGAGTCAGAATATTCTCATCACCATTTTCTTCATCATCCCATGACTGAGAGTCACTGATTATTTATTTTGTGCCAGGAATTTTGCTAAATATTCTATATGATTTATCTCATTTAATTTCATAATAATCTCCTATGAGAGGTACATTTTTTTATTAAGTTTTTATTTTCTTAGAGCAGCTTAAGGTTTGAGATACAATTGAGGGGAAGTTATGGAGATGTCTCATATATCCCCTGTCCCTCCACATGCATCTCCTCCCCATTTACCAACATCCCCCACCAGAGTAGTATGCTTGTTGCCATGAATGAACCTACATTGACACATGCTAATTACCCGAAGTCCACAGTTTACCTTTGGTGTTGTACATTCTACAGGTTTAAACAAATGTGTAATGACATATATCCATCATTATATTATTATACAAAGTACTTTCACTGCTTTAAAAATTCTCCATGTTCCACCTATTCACCCTTTCCCCACCATCCCAACCCCTGACAACCACTGATCTTCTTACTCTCTCTATAGTTTTGTCTATTCCAGCTGTCATATAGTTGAAATCATATAGGACGTAGTGTTTCAGATTGGTTTCTTTTGCTCTGTAATACCAATTTAAGGTCCCTCCATGTCTTTTTATGGCTCGACAGCTCATCTCTTTTTAGCGCTGAATAATATTCCATTGTCTGGATGGACACAGTTCGTTTACCCGTTCACCTACTGAAGGACATCGTCCTTGCTGCTAAGTTTGGCAATTATGAACAAAGCTGCTATAGACATTTATGTGCAGGTTTTTGTTTGGACATAAATTTTCCATCCTTTGTCTAAAAACCAAGAAGTGCATTTGCTGGATCATATGATAAGAGTATGTTTAGTTTTGTAAGAAACCTCCAAACTGCCTTCCACAGTGGCTGTGCTGTTTTGCATTCCCACGGTAACGAATGGAAGTTCCTATTGCTCCATATCCTCACTAGCGTTGGTGGTGTCCGTGTGCAGGGTCTGGAGCATCCTAATAGGTGTACAGTGGTACTTCATTGTTGTTTCAACTCGCAGTTCCCTGATGACATAGGACGTGGAGCATCTTTTCATTTGCTATCTGTAGATCTTCCTTGGTGAGGTGTCTGTTAAGGTCTCGGCTCTCTCTCTCTTTTTTTTTCTTTTTTAATCAGGTTATTTGATTTCTTACGGTTGAGTTTTAAAAGTTCTTTGTGTATTTTGGATAATAGTTCTCTATCAGATATATCTTTTGCAGATATTTTCTCCCAGTCTGTGGCTTGTTTTCTAATTCTCTTGATATTGTCTTTCACAGAGCAGAAGTTTTCAATTTTAATGAAGTCCAGTTTATCAATTATTTCTTTCAAGGATCATATCTTGGGTGACTTACCTAAAAAGGCATCTAAAAAGCATCAACATACTCACATCTAGATTTTCTCCTATGTTACCTTCTAGGAGTTTTATAGTTTCTATTTTACATTTAGGTCTGTGATCCATTTTAGTTAAATTTTGTGGATGGTGTAGGTTCAATTTTTTTTTTTTTGCATGTTTATGTCCAGTTGTTCCAGCACCATTTGTTTAAAAGACTAAATTTGCTGCACTGTATTCCCTTTGCTTCTTTGTCAGAGGTCATTGACTATATTTATGTGGGTCTATTTCTAGGCTCTCTATTCCGTTTCATTGACTTATGTGTCTATTCTTTTACCAATACCACACTATCTTGATTACTGTGGCTTTATAGTTAAGTCTTGAATTCAGGTAGTATCAGTCTTCCAAGTTTTTTCTTCTCCTTCAGTACTGGCTATTTTGGGTTTGTTGCTTCTGCATATCAACTTTAGAATCAGTTAGTATCACAAAAATTGCTGGGATTTTGATTGGGATTGCATGGAATCTATAAATCAAGTTGCAAAGAACTAATATCTTGACAATATTGAGTCTTCCTATCTATGAACATAGATAGGATATTTCCATTTATTTAGTTTTTCTTTAATATCTTTCATCAGAGTTTTATAGTTTTTATCATATAGATCTTATATATATTTTGTTAGATTTATACCTAAGTATTTCATTTTGTCAGGTCCTAATGTAAATGGTATTGTTTTTTTCATTTCAAATTCCATCTGTTCATTGCTGGTATGTAGGAAGACAATTGAACTCATATTTTGCAACTTTGTAATAATTACTTATTAGTTCCTAGAGTTTTTTGTTTCAGATTTTCTACTTAGATGATCATGTTATCTGTGAACAGTTGGTTTTGCTTTTTCCTTGTCCGTTTATCTGTTATTTCCTTTCCTTGTCTTATTGCTTCTTCCAGTATGATGTTGAAAAGGAGTGGTGAGAGGGGACATCCTTGTCTTATACCTGATAAAGTGGGAAAGCTTCGAGTTTCTCACCATTAAGTAAGATGCTAACTGTAGGTTTTTTGTAGATATTCTTTATCAAGTTAGGGAAGTTCCCCTCTATTCCTAGTTTGCTGAGAGTTTTTATCATGAAGGGGTGTTAGATTTTGACAAATGACTTTTTTTCTGCATCTTTTGATATGATCATGTAATCATGTGATTTTTCTATCTTACCCTGTTGATGTGATAGATTACATTGATTGATTTTTCTCATGTTCAACCAGCCTTGTATATCTGGGATAAATCCCACCTGGCACTGGCATATAATTCTTTTTTATATATTGTTGGATTCAATTTGCTAATATTTTGTTGAGGAGTTTTGCCTCTATGTTCAAGAGAGATATTGGTCTGTAGTTTGTTTTTTCTTGTAATGTCTTTCTGTTTTTGATATTAGAGTAATGCTGGCCTCATAGAATGAGTTAGGAAGTATTCACTCTGCTTCTATCCTGTGAAAGTGATTATACAGAATTGGTATAATTTCTTTAAAATGTTTGGTAGAATTCACCATTGAACCCATCTGGCCTGGTGCTTTCAGCTTTGGGAAGTTATTAATTATTAATTCAATTTATTTAATAGACATAGCCCTATTCAAATTGTCTATTTCTTCTTGCATGAGTTTTGGCAAGTTGTGTCTTTCATGGAATTGGCCAATTTTATCTAGCTTATCAAAATTATGGGTATAGAGTTATCCATAATATTCCTTATGTCCCTTTAATATCCAAAGGATCTATAGTAATGTTCTAAGAGGTACATTTTTTTTAAAGTAAGCTCTACTCCCAGTATGGGGCTTGAACTCATAACCCCGAGATCAAGAGTCACATGTTCTACTGACTGAGCCAGTTAGGTGCCCCCTGAGAGGCACAATTTTAAATCTTCATTTTCAGGATGAGGAAACTGAGAGCTAACAAGATCAAATGATATGCCCAGATTCATAGCTAATCAAGGGGAAAACTGGTGTTGAAACCCCAGACGGTCCAACCCAAGGCTGGCACATTTAACCATGGTGACCCTTACTTCCCAGGGTTGATATAGCAAGGCAGTTCTGGGCACATTCTAAGTACTTGGTAACTATTTGACTAAAAAGATCAAAGAGATTCACTCATTTTTTAAAGCCCCTCTCAAAACTCTCCTGGATAGGCAGACTAGATCCATTCCTCCTCTTTCTACTTCTTTGCTCTACGAAGGCATTTATAAGTCTGAGCTTCTTTGAGGAGACAAGAGGGCACAACGCAAAAAAGTAAAAAAATAACGATGTCAGAGCTGAATTAAATTATAGCTTGAAATTTAACCAGCTGTGTAGAGATGGGACCAAAAATTTACTTCTGTAAATCTTAGTTTCCTCACCTATAAAATGAGCATGATTCCATTTGTTTCATAGGATTGTTATGGAAGTTAACTAGAAAAACTTAGCCTGCATTCAGGCATTCAATATTTTTTGAGCATCTCTTATGTGCAGAGGCCATTAAGAACTTGATAAATGTCCATTACCAGCCTTTAAGGACAGATTTTATATTCCAGGCTTTGCATTCCCAAGACCCAGCAGAAAGCCTGGGATATAATGTGTGTTCATTAAATGTGGAGCATATGATGCTTACATAAATTAATGAAGGAATGCAATAAAAGTCAAAACTACAATATGACACACGTAGCCCACCCAGTACATCTTTCTGGCCTTATATATCACCCCTCACCTCCAGCTACACATAGCTGATTGGTATTCAACAACCAAGCCATGTCCTTCCATGTCTTATCATCAACACAGTGCTCAGATCATTCTTTTTGTCTTGAATGCCTGCTACACCCCCTTTGCTCACCTGGCAAGCTACCCTTTAGTCCTAGTTTTACCTTATGGAAAATTCAGAGTAAGTCTGCTTGCCAGCCTTTAAGTAGTTGAAGTCATGACTGTCTTCCTGGTCCTACACTTCTAGGTCAAATTTCTCTCCTCCTTCCAAATAATTCTAATTGGTG
This sequence comes from Ursus arctos, assembly GCF_023065955.2. Taxonomy (NCBI): domain Eukaryota; kingdom Metazoa; phylum Chordata; class Mammalia; order Carnivora; family Ursidae; genus Ursus; species Ursus arctos. Next base: position 58,138,685 of record NW_026622786.1, read on the forward strand.
ATGGTCTCTGAATTCCATACCATCTTGGATACTCCCTACTTTGCCAGTTGCCTCTAAGTCATTCATTCACTGAATATTTATTGAGCACCTACTAAATGTAAGATAAAACAGATTTTGTTACTAGCATATAAGTTTATGAGGCTTATATTCCAGTAAGAGGAGATGGACAACAAATAAAAAAAATAATATGCATGTTGGCTGTAGATGTGTTGGGAAGAAAATTAAAGTGAGTAGATGAGGATAAGAAAGAGGAAGTGTGAAGTTTATGTACAGAGTGGTCAGGGGAAACTTCCCAGATAAGATCAGATTTGGGCAGGATCCTGAAGGGATTGAGGGAGTGAACCACATGGCTCTTTGGGGGAAGTATATTCCAGGTAGAGGGAGGAACAAGTACAAGGACCCTCAGGCAAAAGCGCCTCAGAGTGTTTGTGGCAGTGCTAGGAAGCCCGTGTGATCGAGCAGAAGGAGGTGGGAGAAAGAACAGTTGGAGATAAAGTTCTAATAGGAAGTGTCAGCATATCATGAAGGGCTTCAAGGACCATTAAAAGAACATTGTTTTAAGTGATATGGAAATATAATGGGGAGTTGCTCTGAATCACATGAAGACTTCTCTCTGGGGATCTTACAAAAATGGGTATTAGAGGTGCAAGTATGGAAGCAGAGAGACCCATTGGAGGCTACTGCAATTAACACAGCAGGAGATGTTGGTGGCCAGAGCCAAGGTAGTTGTGCTGCAAATGTGTAAGAATGCACTAGAATCCTGGGTGTGCTTTGAAAGCAGAGCCCACTGCATTTGTTAAAGGATCAAGTGTGGGACATGAGAGCATGCCTCAGTCTCCGTGTCTATAAAATAGGGATAATATTCGTGCTGCACTGTTGTTAAGCTTCACAGTGGATGCTCAAGAAATGTGAATTTTCTCTCTCAGCAGTACAGTGCCTTGATTGGCAGCGATCACAGGACCATTAATCATGGTAGCTTATTCGAGGTTTGGATGGGAAAGAAAGATGATGAATTTTAAGTACCCGTGGGACTCCCAAAGGAGTTTCCATTGCAAAGTGTACAGCTCGATTTGAGATGAAAGCTCCAGGAATGAAAGTTTGGGAGATGTCATGGCATATAGGTAGCAGCTGAAACCACTGGGGCAAGTCAAGAATAGCATTTCTACAGCAATACTGTGTAAAATTCATGGGACTAATATAAACCTTAAAGAGAAAATCACAAGATCACTTAAAATAGAATTAAAAGTGTGGTTATCATTTGAAAAGAGGGAATAATTATTCCAGAATATTAGGCTAAACAAAGCCAAGGAAACTGAGCTCACATGTAGGTGTAAGTTTGCTGGAAATATAGTATAAAGGGAAACTGAGCAGTGGTAATCAAGAAAGGAAGACATTTTAGGCAACATGGGTATAAATCAGAGACTTGAGTCCTTATTCAGGCCTTTGCCCTAGCCTACGTCAACTGCATTTTAGCATTAGCCATGTAACTGTCATTGGCTTCCATGAGCTGAAAGCACATCTAGTTGGTCAGCGTTTCTGCAATCGTGGGTCTGCTGGCTTTGTGCAGATGCTTGGTCCGCGGGAGCCCTGAGGGACAGTACATACGTGGTAAATTCCATGCAAAATATCATGTTTTGCAAAGTCTAGTACCCTCCCTCACTGGTTTGTTAGTATTTCTCCATCTACCATAGGTACCTTGAAATCTATAGAACCAGGCTCTGTCCTGGCTCTGTCATCCCCCAGTGGCATCTGTGAGTTGAGATGATTGATCTGCTCTCTACACTTGCATAACCGTGTGCAGTTCAGGCCCCACACTGTGTGAAGGTCACCAATGCACTGTGATTCCTGAAGAGGGGGGCCAGGATAAGCCAAGGGGGATGGGTGCCTGGAACACTTGCCATAGAAGGATGAACTGAAAGGAATGGGGAATTTTTTCCTTTGCACAGGGAGGAGGAGATTCAAGTAGGGTGTGATAATGTCTTCAAATGTTTTAAGGGCAACTATTTGGATGAGAAATTTGCTTTTTCCTCTTCCATACTGACTCATATATGAATGTGTCAAAGAGATGTGCTTTGGCTTATCATTATAAAAGATATTTCTAATAATCTGTGCCATCCAACAGTGAAATGAACTGCCTCTGGAGGAGGATGACTGATGCAATCCTCTTAGCTTGGGTGCAAGTATCAGATCTGAGATTGGACTAGATGAATAACACCCTCTTGCCACCTCAATGCTACCTTCTATCATCTCTCCCTTCTTACCCTGCGGTCCTCTGGCTCTATCTCAGAGGAACCAACCTATACAGACTCTTATTGAGTGGGAGTCAAGTCTTAGACCCCTTTGTCTGCTAAGAGGAAAACTGTCAATTCAACCCAAGATACTCACTCTTGTGAATGATTAATAGAGGAGGCAAATACCTCTCATACCTCAGGGCTACCAGGGACCATGTGGTCACTGACCTCTTCTGGGCACCGAATGGCACCCCACCCACCCCTGAGGGTTACTTCTTCCTGGTGCAGCCCCAGGTCAAGGCCAATCAATTTTGCTTTGAGGGGAGGAATGTGAGGCACGTCCTCTGTGAAGGCCCAGAACAGATGTTATGTTGTTCTTTCATGACTGCCTTTGCTAAGTGGCTTGTGAGCCAGGCCCTTGGAAGTCAAGTGAAGCTTTGCTGGGGAAGCCCACCAAGAGATGATCAGACCCCCTCTTAGTCAGAAGGGGAAAGTCCAGGGGTAAGATGGAGGAGGAGGAGCTACCCCAGAAGCTGGGGGATTGCAAAGAGTTTCAAATCCAGGAAGAATCTAACACGCCAAATTGTTTGACCCTTTGGTTTCATGGATGGAGAGACTGAAACAGTGACACCCTTGAAGTCGTGCAGAGAATCAGCTGCATCAGGACTGGGAATAGGGAAGGCACTGGCCTGGCCCTGAGAGTAATCCCTTCTTAAATTTTGCACCCTAGGCACCTTGCTTGCTTCACCTTGGTGTTGGCCCTGAACCCTGTACCATGCAGACCAGAGAATACCTGCCATACTCAAAGTCCCTCCAGAGAGACCCTATCCGTGGAAGGTGCCACGTTTTCCAGCCCATGATCCTGTCTCAACTGGACCAGAGAGGAGCCCCTGCACAAAGGCAGCCAATATGCAGTCTGACCGGTTGATGGGGGTCGTCTGGTGGAGGCAGCTGTCTTACCGGGGCCTGAGGTGATTTAATCTGACAATCAGATTCTACCTTTGGAATTCGAATCAGCAATAAGGAGAGATGGTCTTTCGTAGCTGAAAGAACAAGTCGAGGACATTCTTGCTTCTCAGTTCTGTTACTTTCATTGTCTCCATTTCTATGATATTCGTGCCTGGGGAGGGAGATAGGGATGACCAGTTCTGTACTTCTCCCAATTTCCGCCTGTCGCTTATGGGTACACCCCTTGTGCCATTGTTTAGAATCTCTACCACCACTCTGGGGCCACCTGCCCCCCCATTCATCCTTTTAACAATGCTTGAACAGCTCCTTTTTGCTACGTACAAGGTGATTAACACATGGTCTAGGTGCTTACACCTTGGCAAGGGAGGCAGATGCAAGAGATAAAACTTCATTAATCACTTGATAAATGCAATGATGAAAAAAGCAGCACATGTTGTTGGGGCACCAGGAAATGGCACATAATCCATTTGACAGAACCAAGAATGAGTGCAAAGAGGGCTTCCTGGAGGAGGTGTTACCTGAAACGAGTTTTAAAGGGATGAGCAGGATTTTGCCAAATGAAGAGTAGGGAAAAGGAGTTCCAGGCTTGATCAAGGCACAGAGCTGAGGACCAGCAGGGCATGTGCAGAGGAACTGCAAACAGTTTGACAGTTGTGTGAATTTTAAGTCAGGGCTTAGCAAGAAGAAGGCTAATCCTTGTAAGCCAGGCCAAGGAACTTCATACTCTAAACCAGCTCTCACATGCTGGCAGTCCAAGACTACACTCATTATGAGGACAAGTTTTATTTGGCTCACAGGGGATTTTATAGAATTCTGAGATTGAATGCCTTTAGACAGCCATGCTCCAGTTCACCACAATCTCCACTGCTCCCCATTGCCTACTCATGGTCCTGGCATTCATTTCTGTTTCTTTTTGCCTTCTGCAGACTCTCAGGGTGTGGTCCCTGCTCTGGATGATGGAGAGTCTCTGACGGTTTTTTGGCAGCCATGATCAAGCCTCTGCTTTACAGCAATTCCCTTGATGATAATGAGGAAGAGAGTCTGTAGGGGCGTTCTGGAGGCAGAGGAGTCCTTTGGAGGCCACTGCAATAATCCAAGCAAAAGGTGTCAAGGGCCTGGAATTATGCCATGGAGGAGGGCATGGTAAGCATGGAGTGATGGCCTCACCATCCTGTACTGTGTGCCCTTGAGGCCTGGAGAAATGTGGGAGAGAGTGATGGACCTGCAGCCAGCAATTCTATGTCCAGGAGCGATTGATTGATTGATTGATTGATTTATGTTTAAGATTTTTTATTTACTTATTTGACAGAGAGAGAGAGCACAAGCAGGGGGAGTGGCAGACAGAGGGAGAAGCAGGCTCCCTGCTGAGCAAGGAACCCGATGTGGGCCTCAATCTCAGGACCCTGGGATCATGACCCAAGACAAAGGCAGACGCTTAACAACTAAGCCACCCAGGTGCCCCCCAGCAACACTTTAAATGACAGAATGCCATAAAAGTCCCTAACCTACTGAGCACCTCTTATGTCCCAGAGGCTTAACATTTATCATCTCCCAACAATACTGTGGAGCTATTACTGACTCTCCTCCACTGTTCTAGTAAAGCTCAAAGAGGTTAGGCAACCCCCATGGAGGGCTGATGCTAAGTGGTTTGCCTGGGAATTCAGACCCAGAGTTATATGGCTGCAAAGCTGGGGCTCCATCCATCATATATTTCACACGCTGCCTGGTGGGTTTGTCTGGACATTGTCCATAGCCCAGAGGCCATGAAAGTGGCATCTCGGGGAGCTGATCCAATAGAATATTGGTATGGACATTTGGAACCATAGGACAGAAAAAAAGAACTGAGGATAAGCTACCCAAGAAGACAGGTCAAAAATACATGTTTGGAGCTTGTGTGGTTAGCTTGGTAAAGCCCTGCTACCTTTCTTTCAAAAAATAAGAAAAAATTCTAAGTCTGTTTACATATTAGAACACAAATGCCAAGGCAAGAGTAGGTGTTGTTCTTTCAGATCTACTGGCAAGAAAAGTCTGAAGGGGAAACGAGGCTGGAGAGGATCCTTCTGGAAGAGCCACCCCAGATGCCCTGCACTAAGAGCTCTTGCCTCCAGGTCTACTCCCTCTTTTGTCCTCTACCAGCTTTGAGGAGAATTAGAAAACACTGCCATAGCCCTAAAAGTCCTCCCCAGAGAGCCAAGCACTCCCTCTAAGGCAGCGGTTCTCAAAGTGTGGTCCCCAGACCAGCAGCATTTCCATCACCTGGGCACTTGTGAGAGCTGCAAATTCTCAGACATCACCTACGTATCCCGAAGCAGAAACTCAGGGTTGGGACACCCTCTCTGTGTTTTAACCAGCCCATTAGAGGATTCTGATATGAGCCAAAGTATGAGAAGTGCTGCAGTAAGTGATAATGTGACAGAATGAATGTCTGATCGAATACTTTAATGAATCTCATGTATTTTTCCTGCAATGTCCTGGCCTTCCTTCCCCCAAATGAGTCAAGAACTTCTCCAATGTTCACTTAGAGGCCAGCACAATCACAGGCATGGGTCAGTCAAAGAGTGGGCGTGGGCAGAGAGACCATCGTAGCTTAGAATTCAGGTCCCATGCTGGCTTGTTTCATTTTGCTTGATCTGAACTCAGCTTCAATCTCACTTCCTCAGGAAAGGCATCCCAACCTTCTTGGTCTCAGAGCTCCTGTCACATTTTTCTAGAAACATTTCTTAGTTCCTGCTCATCGTCACTGTTCATCACAGTATCAGGATCACCTGTTTATTAGCCCATCTCTTCCACTCTAAGCCCGGTGGGGGTGGAGCCTGTACTTTTCCTGTTCATCCTCACACGCCGAGTCTAGCAGAGGGACAGTCAGTAAATATGGTTTTAGTTAACTGAACACCACGCTCATCTCTGCTTGCAGGGCCTTGTCATGATGGTTTCCTTAGCTAGACCGTTTCTCTCCAGCTGGACCTGTGGCTTTGTCTATGTTCTCATTCCAACTTTAGCTGCCAGGTCACAATCTCCTGATTCCCCAACCCAACCCAGGCCCTGAATTGGTCTCTGTCATCCCTGCTGCTTTGATTTCACCAGAGCATTTATCACTATTTGACAGGCTATTTGGTTATTTTTATATTCTGACCCCTACATGCACACCCCTGGAATGCAAGTTCCAAAACCAGGGGTTGGTCTTCCTTGCTCCACGGTGTAACCCCGGTACTTGAAAATCCCTCAGTAAATGATTTTTGGATGATGCATGACTTTTCACTGACTCATTGTTTCAAACACTTATAGATCATCTGTGTATGATCATTTTAGAGATAGAGGAAAATAAACCCAGAAGAGAGCGATTTGCCAGGTCGCACAGCTAGTGGGTAGAAGAACTGCCACTAGCGTCTATAGCTTCTGGCCTTCAAGCCGGTCCTCTTTCCACCACTTCAGTTACCTCTTGCTGGACTAAAAAGGTTGGTATTTTTTTCTGTAAGTTATAGGGGGGGGTGGTTTGAATATTTAAGAACCTAAAGAACTGGCAGGATGGGCTCTATTTTACTAATAAGCTTGGTCCCTCTCTCTTCCTTCTTGCCACATTGACTAGTCTTATTTCAAAAGCATCTGCCTTTCCACCTGTGGGTCACGAAGTCATGGCTGCACACCCTACATCCATCATCCTCTCTCCTTGAAGCTGCATTAGCTGACAGCTCGGAATCACCGGCGCCGTGAAGATGCCAGAAGGGCCGGGGCCATGAAAGCCTATCAGTGGGAGACAGCCCGCCGTTGCCGGTGGCTTCACCAGTGTGTCTGCACTTGCCAAAGGCCCCTCCACCCTGTCTGGCTGCTGTGGGGACGGATCCACTGGACATGAAAGGATGTCACTTTGAGAAGCAGCTGATTTATGTCAGAGGATTAAATAGGACCCCATATCAAGTTCAAGTTCTGCGTGATCAACCTAGAGCCTCACGAGCTTTAGAGAAAGGTGGCCTCTCTGCTGTAACTCTGGACCAAAAGGAGACCAACACTGTTCGTTGAAGCATCTTTGACAGTGGCAAAAAAACCCAGGGGATTATAATACCAACTTTAGTGCTTTCTTAGTACTATTAACATCTGATTAAAATAGGTAGACATAACTGGATTCTCATCATAAATTGGTTCGAAAAATTAGGTTACAAAATGTAAAGTACCATATGAGCCTATTTTTGTTTTAGTAAAATAGAGATAGGTAGACATATGTGTGGCTGGATAGAAGGGTCATAGATATGCAGGAAGGTAGGGATGTGGCTGGATGAGCAGCAGATGGGTGAGACAGAAAGACAAAAGAAAGACTGGAAAAACCTACACTGACATTAACAGTGGTTGCATCTGGTTAGAGAAATTCCCAGCAATTTTAAAAATTGCTTACCATTATTTTTTGATTATTTAGTAATGAACTTATGTTTTTTTGTTAATACATAGTTATTAACACCACTGATTCTAATATTCAGAGTCAAGAGCTCATCTTCGACCTGTGTTTCCTTTTGATTCTTCCTGAGTGGATGTTCATACAATCCATCCATCTATCCATCCATCCACCCACTCAGGAGGCAAATCTATTTAGACTTTAGGGTGGCATTTAAATGATACACCATGATATTTTTATATTCACTTTAGATCTTTACATGAGTCCAGGTTGGTTTTCTTTTGGGTTTGCTTTCTTCGCTAGACCTCAGAGCCACGTTCTGCACTGCACCATACCATACCTGGTGTCATCCTGGTCAGTACCTGCTCATGTTCTAAGACCTTCTTCAGATCTCGCCATCCCCCCTCTCCTTTGTGGTCACTTGCATCCCTTCCTTCCCCTCTACTCTCTCCTCTCCCTACCACCTGGGGTCTCCCATTGCCCCTTGTACCCTACTGTATTTGGAACTTCCCACTCTGTGTGGTTCTTATCTATACAGCTGTGATCCCTGGATCAGACAAGGAATTTCCTGGTCCTCCATCTCACTTCCATCTCTACATCAGGATCCAATTGCCTAATAAAAGCTCATCTGCTTCCCCTCATGTTCCCATCAGCCTAAAAGGAGACTTGGCTAACAACAACCTTGATGCTATTCCCTTAATCAACAGGCATTTACTGAACATCTACTATATACCAAGTGCAGAGACTAACAAGGTACAGTATCTCCCTCCTGGGGCTCAGCCAGGTGAGGGGGGGAACGCAGACATGAGCACCTGAAAATGAACCATAAACCTGATTCCAGGGGATATCAGTATCCTATTATGGCCTAGACAGTGAGTTTTCTTGGAGTTCAAGAGAAGACCCCTGCATGCTGTGTGGACAGGAAGACACTTCCTAGGGGAGCTGGGCTAAGAGCAGGGACTTCAAAGCAGAGAAAGATTCAGATGAACAGAGAGGATGGGGATGGTGTTTCAGGTGGTGGAAGTGGTGGGGGAGAGGTGGTGGTCTCCTCGTTTGCTCATGGGGTTTACAGTCTGTGGGAGTTGAAAGGCATCAGACTTCGTTCAGGCATGGGGGTCACATCTAGCTGATCACTTGGAATCTGTATGGTTCGTCTGAGCCTCAATTCCCTCACTCATGGACTGGATAGTTTATCTGCCTGCTTTCTCTGCTTTCCCAGGTGGAAAGTGAAACAATCACATGATGTGCAATAGCTCTTTGCAAAACATCACACATATGGAATTCAAAGAATAATCAACAATATAGCTAAAGGAAGGTGAGTTAGAAGGGAAGGGAAATGCTGAAGTATGTTAGAAATATTTAGGAAAGGGTTTTGAGAGGCCTTAAAGATTCTGAGTTTGTTTTTCCATTTGGATCTCACAATCCCTAGGTTCCTTCTCCAGTGAATTCTTCCTTATTGATCTCGCCCCTCCATCCCAGTCTGGGTTAGGCTACATCTCTGTGTTCCTAATCCCACCTACTGGTAAAATAGCCTTTTAATTTCTGTTAACATATCTGTCTCCCAAACCAGCCTGGGAGTTTATTGTAGGCAGGTACCTTTCTCTATTTATTTTATGTCCTCAGAGCCTAGCACAGTGCCTGGCACATAGTGAGCCATCAGTAGATGTGTTAGTGATAACTATCCTAGCGGCTACTATTCATGATCAGTCATTTGGCTAAGTACTTATTAAGAATTTTCTCATCCCCACAACAGCCTTGTGCAGTAGGTCTTGTTCCCATTTTACAGATAGAAAAAGTGAGTCTTAGGAGGCTAAGTAACTCAGCCAAGTTCATCCAAACCATAAACACTTGTGCCAGATTTAAGCTGAAACAGGCTTGAGTGCACTACTGTGCTCTCCTGTGAATTCATTCACTCATTCATTCCACCCATAAGGATCATGTGCCTACCGTGTGCCAGGAAATGTTCCAGCCTGAAGGAATATGTCTGGCAGAAGTGATAAACAGGATCTCGGATAACCCCATGCCAGGTGAGAAATGTGAAACAGATGTGGGACCAAAGTACAGAGCATTGCAGAGGTGTGGGTGGGGGTGGACAGTGCCTCCCACAGAGGAGAACAGGGAGCAAGAGCATTCGGTCCAGGCAGAGGGGAGAGCAAGTGCAAGCACACCAAGGTGAGAAGTCTAGCGTGGATGCTACACTGAACCATCGTCACTAGACAGTGTTCTTCTTGAGGGTGGAAAGTGTATCTTGAACATCTCCATTTTAATAACCCTGCACAGGGCTTGGAACGAGGCACCCCAAACTAATGAGAATTTGGTAAATGAATAATATTGGTTTCTACCTTTAAATTTAAGGAAGACGCTGGGTGGCTGAGTGGGAAGATGACTCCAGCTTGCAAAGGGCAGCCAAGGATGACCAAAAGGAAGTGACTTTGTGTTTATCAAAACCACTTTGATTGGCTCAAAATATCCAGGCCCCCATCTGAAACCTACTCTCCTGTTAACAAAATGTGAAAATAAGCCCTTGTCTAAGGTACTGTGGCTTTTGCAAGTTGCTAGGATATCAATATATTTACCCACAGCCGCAGACATTTGGCTCAGGAACAGCCCACTCAGTCCTCACATGAGGCTAGATCATGGGGATTCAATCCACATGAGGTCCTAAGGGGGCTTTGAAATCAGCCAGGGAGTTGATAATTGCTTGGAGGTTTTGCTATAATAAGCTTTTTTTTGTTGTTGTTAAGTTGATTTGCTTTGGTTTCTTTTGGGGTTTCAAATTCAGTTGTGATTTGCACCTGCTTTTTTGAACCTAACAAAACATATGAGGGAGAGGACAGAGTCATATTTTTCTACTCCACACTCCCTGGGCTTCCAACATGGGGATGCTCTGTGTCTGGATGCCCTAAGGGAAAACAGGACATTTGGGTTTGGGGACCCTTTAGGGAAATGCAGGAAATATGGTCTAGAACAGGTTGAAATCCTGGCTCAAGTGCCAAACACTAGACCACTGGCTCTGCAGTGATTTGGGGCATGGTGGGACAGACAGCTTTTGTCAAATTGCAGGACACAGGGCTGACTCAAGACCTATATCAGGGCCACACACCTAGCCTCCATGTGCCTCAAATGCAAATCAATTTGACCAAAGCAGAGGAAAACAAAATAGACTCACTTTCTGACTTTTAATTCTTCTGAATCATTACATTCTCTAAACAGAACAAAGTAAGATTCTACCATCTCAATTCTGTCATTTTTTTAAAAGAGCTGCAAACTTCTCTTGGCATCACCATTACCCAATTTTTTTTAAGAGAGAGAGAGAGCATGTGCCCGCACGAATGAGCCGGGGGGGGAGGTGCGCGGGGTGGCACAGGTAAAGAGAGAATCCTAGGCAGGCTCCATGCCCAGCATGGAGCCAGACATGGGGCTTGATCTCAGGCCTCTGAGATCAGGACCTGAGCTGAAATCAAAAAACAGAGCCTTAACCAACAGAGCCACCCAGGTGCCCTACTCAATATTTTTTTTTTTAATATTTTATTTATTTATTTATTTGTTTGTTTGTTTGTTTGAGAGAGAGAGCATGAGCGGGGGGGGGGGCAGAGGAAGAAGCAGACTCCCGGCTGAGCAGGGAGCCTAATGCAGGGCTTGATCCCAAGTCCCTGAGATCAGCACCTGAGCTGAAGGCAGACGCTTAAACAACTGAGCCACCCAGGTGCCCCGCACCCAATATTTTTTAAGGACCTCTTCATGTGGACCCCGGGGCTACACATACCAGCGCTGAATCCTACCTATCATGGTCAGATGATAATTCACAAATGTGCCCATGCCACGTTTCCATAGCAACTGGGCAGAAAGCATCTCTTCGGCTGAAGTTATTATTTCAATGGACAAATGATGTATCTAATTATTGGCAGCTAAGGCAGCCTAATTATCAACACTTCTAGAACTCTATTTCGGGCTGACAACATCTAGAAAAATGTCATTGTTACATAGTCCATAACCCTTTCAATGGCTCAAATGTTTATGGTAATTTTAGTGACATGATTTGTAACTAATTTAACCTAGAAGACTCATTGCCAAGTTATATTCCTCAAAACTACATGCTCCATAGTATATTATTAAAATCTTTTCTGCAACGCTAGTGGACAACGGGCAACCCCTGCTTTGAACATGTTCAGGTCTAAATCATTCTGGCTACATTCACTGGCATCTCCTGGCTTTTTTCAGGGCTTCCTTTGCCAAGCACGGTCCCGCAAGAAGATCATCTGTGTTGACTTCTGTGGAATCACTCTGTGATTGGTTTTGAGCATGAAGCCGCACAGAATCAGGCAGGTAGTTCACCAGTAGAAACCATGAGGTTCCCTAGGGTCTGCAGACTTGTGTTCCTACGCCACAACCATTTTGACATCTACAGGGACTTTATTTTGTGAATCGTCCTGATTTTTGTTTCATATTTTGATTTACAATGTTATAAAACATTTACTAGAGATCAAGAAACAAACTTCTGACATTATTTTAACATCGCCACTGGCCCCTCCATCTTCTCTCCCCATCAGAGCTTACATGAGCCTTTTTAGGTGTATGTTTTCACTGCTTATTGAATTTAAGACATAATACTTGACCTCAAATGGTCATGGAGAAAGGGCAGGTGGAAGCCATTTTCTGCACTTCCGCTTTCCCATGGGAAAATTGGGGAACTAAAACATGCTCATACCAGTTGAGGTCTGCCGTAGACATGCTGTGTCCATTCATGTGCTATAGAGATGACTGCCAATCATAGCAGTATAAATAGCATGACAGGTCCACAGCCACATCTATAGCTATTCTATATTTATATCATTGCCCCCATACTGTCGCTTGTTTTTAGTTCCCATCGTTTGCTTGGTTTGGATTTGTTTATTTTTAAAGTGGATATCTTTTCTCGTCTATGTAAACCATGAGCTCCTTAGAGATAGAGATATGATTTATTGATTTTTGCATCTTACACTGGCTCACAGGGGGTCCTCAAGGTAAAGACGATGCCAGGGGAAAGGTAGCACCCATCAAATACGCCCGCTGGGTCAGATGTTGTTCGGGACAGTGAAGTCACACCACCTCACTTAATCCTTGTCGCCATGTGACCCTGTCTCTCCATCTCCTGTACTGTGCTCCAGCCACACTGGCCTGTTTGTAATGCCTTAAATATACAAGCTTGTTTAACCTCTGACTTTTGCACTGGCTGTTAATCTGCCTGGAACACTTTATCCCCAGATCCTTTCATGGTTGGCTCTTTCTTTTCATTCAAGTTCAAAGTCACCTCCTCTGACAGTCTCACCCTGATCAGCTCAGTCAGGGAACCTGACCCTCCCCTACCCCCCAACAAGGTTATGCTATATTCCAGATCTTCTTTTATTCTCTCCATAATATGTAATGCCTGAAATTATTAGTTTATTGATGTATTTATTTCCTTGTTTATTGTATGTCTCCCCCTGCCCCTACCCCAGCTGAAATGTAACCCTCATGAGGGCAGGGGTTAGCCAGCCTTGTTTATGGCTATATTTATAGCTAGAATTGTGTCTGACACATAATAGGTGCTCAATTGTCAACCAGGGAGAAAATAACTTTGCGCGGAGGGTGTTACTAAACTGATCTGAGAGATGAGGAAACAGGCTCATGGATGTGGGGTGACATGCCTTCTGTGGGTAACTTGTGACTGGCAGATCTGAGACCCAAAGCCCTCCTCCAAGCCCAGGCCTCTCACATTAGAGGATACAGTGTTCCTCCGTGAGCACAGGGAGATGCATGGATGGAAACGTGATGAGTCTTCTACTTTGTTCAGATCCTCTAATGGTTCCCTTGTTTCCTTGTCTATTTTTAAATTATAGACCACCCAGCCTATAGATCTCTAAGTTCAGAAAGTTTTATTCTCTAGGGTAATGACAATAACTGTTTCTGTGTATGCTAATATGCTATGATCTTTGTATATACCGTCTCAATCCCTATAACAACTCTGTGAGGAGGGTCATTTTATCTCCATTTTCCACATGAGGAAATAAAACGCAGGAAGACAAATACCGAATACTAAAGTCAGTGGTATCAAGACAAGAATCAGAAGGTACAAACAGGGTAATTTGAGAAGTGATTGATAAAAGACCAAAGGAACCAAGATTTCCCTCTTTGCTTCCAAAGCCTATGTTCCTAACCATCATACTAGCTTCAGGACTTTCTAAAAAAGCAGGCTCTGAGCTGGGTACTAAGGGTATAAAGACTCCCTGACCACAACAAGCTCACAGTCTGGAAAAGGAAGACATGATTGGAACAAGAAAGGAATCCATGGGGCACGTGTGTGGCTCAGTCAGTTAAGCACCTGCCTTCGGCTCAAGTCATGATCCCAGGGTCCGAGGATCGAGCCCCACATCGGGCTCCCTGAGCAGTGGAGAGCCTGCTTCTTCCTCTCCCTCTGCCTGCCACTCCCCCTGCTTTTGCTCACTCTCTGTCAAATAAATAAATAAAATTGAAAGAGAAAGAAAGAAAGAAAGAAAGAAAGAAAGAAAGAAAGAAAGAAAGAAAGAAAGAAAGAAGAAAAGAAAGGAGGGAAGGACAGAGGGGGGAGGGAAGGAAGGAGGAAAAGAAAGAAAGAAAAGAAGAGAAGAGGAAAGAAAAAAGAAAAGAAAAGAAAAGAAAAGAAAAGAAAAGAAAAGAAAAGAAAAGAAAGAAAAGAAAAGAAAAGAAACCCAGGTATGGGGAGAGGATGAGGGGGGAAGGAAGAGGGCTGTGTCCTGCATGGGGGTGAATTAAAAAGCAATTGAGGGGTGAATAAAAAGCGATTGAGCTTCTAGTTATTCAGAGTAACATTGGTTATAGTGGGAGAAGGGCCACTTGGATCTTCCATTTCAGTGGTGTGGCCAGCAGGAGATAGCCCGCTCACCCATGGAGGCTAGAAAAGTATATGGATGAAGGGTCCATACAGCCCTGGAACGTGGCAGGAGGGAAAGTAGGAAGCTGACTCAGGACAGCAGGGCTACCACAGTGGTCCCTAGACCTGCTGGTCTACTTTCCCTCATGACCTCAAGCCGGTCACTCTGACTCACGGCCTTTTGGCTGCAGGAAATCCACAGTGACCCAGTTTTCTGCCTAGGCCACTTGGTTTTGGTTTCATTTTCTAGTACGGAGTATGGTCATAATGTATATTCAGCTTACAAATTTTCTTCATACTTTCAAAGCTTCTTGCAGAATGAAAGAGAAGAGGTCTTGCAACAATGTGGTCACCTTGGTAAATGTTCCATAGCTGACCAGAGGGACAAGGGCTCTCTTAACAGGATGAGCTCTTCTCAGCCTCTTAAGGCACCAGCCCCAATACCTGAGAAAAAGTTGTCAGCCAGGGTTCCAACAGGAACAGAAGTTATGCTCAAAAGGGGTTATTTGGGGGACATTTATTTTATTTTTTATTTTTTATAATAATATTTTTTTATTATATTATGCTAGTCACCATACAGTACATCCCTGGTTTTTTATGTAAAGTTCGACGATTCATTAGTTGCGTATAACACCCAGTGCACCATGCAATACGTGCCCTCCTTACTACCCATCGCCAGCCTATCCCATTCCCCCACCCCCCTTCCCTCTGAAGCATGAGAGACTATGGACTCTGGGAAACAAACTGAGGGCTTCAGTGGGGGACATTTAATAAAAGGATGCTTACTTAGGTGCAAAGGAAAACAAATCAGATAGCACAAAGGAAATCTTGGGGTTTGCAACAGCAAGGAGCCACTATTATCACTAGGTCATGAAGGGGCAAGAATAAGGAGCAGTTCCTGGAACCAAAAGATGGTAGTTGTAGAGAGAGAGACTCCCGAGAAGAAGTTGCTCTCAATAGAGATAATCAGACAAGCCCCAGAAGCCCTGAAAGGAGGGAGCCAGTGAGAAAAAAATACCCCAATCTCACACTGTCTCCACTCTCTGCACCTGCTGGTGCCTCCCATGGTCTGGACTCATTTGGAAGCTAGAGGGCAAGGGAGCTTATCGACATGGTGCATGGGGTGCAGAGTGCAGAAGGATGGCAGTGATGTGAAGGAACATGGACACTCACCAGGACAAGGATTATGGTTGGTTGAGAGTAGCTATACAAAGAGTAATTATTTGGGTAGATAGCTGTCATTGACTATTTGCTGTATACCTGGCCCTCTGAAAGCATGTTCATGGATTAGCTCATTTGATAATCAAAGCAAGTTCATAAGGAAAGCATTATTCTGGTCCCATTTTACAGATTGGGAAAATAGGGATTACAGAGGTCAGATACTAGCTGGTAAATGGAAGAGTATGGACTTGAACTCAGGTGGCTGTGATTACATATCCAGTGCCCTTTGTCTACTGGACCCATCCCAACTTACCCACAGTGAAAATTGATGAGTTAGGTCATAAAGCATTGCTAAAATAGAGGGACTGACTGAAATACAACCTACAGAGACAAAGATGAGATAGTTCCATAGGCCAAATAAAGTTATGTCAGATAAGACATAACTGAGATTGAACAAACACACACCATTTAAAAGATAATAAAGTATAAACCAAAAGAAAAGGGACGAGGAGAGACAAAAAAAAAACAGAGAAAGAGAGAGAGAGAGAGAGAGAGAGAGAGAGAGAGAGAGAAAGAACCAGCCAATTGCATATAGGACAGAGGCCAAATGTCTAATTATAGCTGATAAGGCCCCTTATGATCTGTACCTTGCCCGACTCATCTTTCCCCATTCCCCATGGGGCACTGTGTCCCAGCCAAACTAAACTTTATTTAGTTCTCTAAATAGCCCTCAGATCTTGCCCATGTTGTCCCTTCTGCCTGGAACACGTTCCCTCGCTTTCTATTCTGTTTGTCTTATTTATCTATCAGGCCCTAAATCCGACCTTTCTTTCACCTTTCTTCCCTCTCTTGCTTCCTCCTTCCCCCTCTAACACATATTCATTGGGTTCCCAGTACAAGCAGGCACAGTGGTAGGTGTTGCTGACTTTGGCCCCCATTGATCCCTGCCCTCCTAGAGTTTCCATGAGGAAACCTTCCCTCCATGCCCCAATGTAGGTTGGAGTTTCTCCTGTGTATTTTCTCACAGCCTGGTCTACTCCTATTACAGCCTTTTAACTATGTGATCTGGCAGAATACTCTGTCTTCTGGTTCTGCACCTGTCTCTTCTACCAGACCATAGCTTCCATGGCTATGGGACTATGTCTGACTCTGTGGGTATTCATTTCCTATTGCTGCTGTAACAAATTACCACAAACTTAGTGGCTTATCACAACCCAAATTAATGATCTTATAGAGTCTAGAGGTCAGAAGTTTGATACAGGTTTCACTGGCTAAAATCAAGGTGTGGGGAGGCTGCATTCCTTTCTGGAGGCTCTAGGGAAGAATCTGCTCCTTGCCTTTTCCAGCGAGAGGATTGCCCACATTCCTTGACTGATGGCCCCTTCCTTCATCTTCAAAGCCATCAATGGCTTGTGGGGTCTTTCTCACATTACATCATTCTGATACTGACTTTCACCTCTTCCATTTTTAAGGAACCTTGTGATTTTGTGGGGCCCACTTGCACAGTCTAAGCTACCACTCCTATCTTAAAGTCAGCTAATTGGCAATTTTAATTCCATCTGCAACCTTAATTCCCCTTGCCATGTAACATTACATACTCATAATTTCTAGCAATCTTTAGGGGTCCACTATTCTGCCAACCACACTGTGTATGCTAGTCCAAGGGCAAAAATAAAATATCCAAATATGCCGGTGGGTTTTTATGTGTGTGGAACAGATAGAATCTCTATATATGTCTAAGGCATGTGTCTGTTTGGCACATATATGTGGGCTGTGTGTTCACATGGGTGGCTGTCCTGTCCTCAAGGGGACCCCACATTACATGCTCCTATAGCACCAGGCTTCCTTGAAGCTTTCTGTTCCCCAGGTCCTCATGTTTCTAAGACATAAAACCTAGGGATGTGCTTCTAGACTCAGCCTCTTTATTCCCAGGAGATGCTTCTACTCAGAATCTGTCATATTTCTCAATTCTCATGGGAAGCTGGGCAGGACAATCTAAAAATCTCAAGCTATGTTTTTCTGTCTTTCCCCTTAAAGCCAGACCAGAACTGTAACTTTTATTCTCAGGGTTTTCTGGCCCTGTCCTGACCCTCCTCAGCCTTCTGAAGAAAACGTGCCTTCTTCCTGTGTTCAATCAACAGTATTTGGGCATCACTACTGAGTGTAGTTACTATGCTAGAAGTACGTGCATTACAGTAAACAAACAGATGTGGATCCCTGCCCTTAAGGGGTGTATGATCATAGAACTTCCAGGTTAAAAGCAACCTCAATCAGTCCCAAAGTTGTTTCATTTTGGAAAAAAAATTAAATAAAGAAAAAGAGAAGAGAAAGAGAAAACGAGAGACGAACACCTCCAATCAGAGTATGGGTGGTGGAGAGAAGAGATCATGAGAGCAAGAAAAAGATAGTCAGAAGCACATGAAGACCCAGAGAGACGATGTGATGAAAAATCTAGAAACAAAGAGAGAGATCCAAATTGTCTCCTTATTGCAGAGACCTCCTTTGCATCTGCAGAGGATCCCAAGCAAGGTTCTTGCCTCCAGGATGTACGATCCTTGTGTGTCTCCCTGCCATGCTCAGGAAGTAGGAGGCTGAGATGGAAAGCAACCCTCCACAGAAGCTCCAATACACCCAAAGGAGCCCAGAGGGAGGGGTCAAGAGTGCATGGTCTGACTCTACCCAAGGGCTGCTCTGAGCCCCCCTCCTCCACAGAGCCCTCTCAAGCATCCTTGAACAGAAACCACTCTCCATCCAGAGAAAAAAAAAACAAACCATCTGCCCCACAGGCAGCCTCAGCTCATGCTGGTCCCGTTAGCCGTGGCTGTATGTGCCCTGTTGTGACACAGGTAAAGTACAGCAGGCACTCTTTGGCCTTTCTCTATAAGGCTGACAGCAGAAACCATTCATTTATTCTATTTATCCAACCAATATTTATTGAGCACCTTGAGGATGACAGACACTGTATTGGGTGTGTATTTGCATTCCTAGCCTTGACCTAGGACTCCACATAGTAGGTGCTCACACCCTGTGTACTGTGAACAAGCAACGATGGGGATCCCTACTTCATAGACAAGGGAATTGAGACCCAGAGATAGGAAGGGCCTCAGAGAATAGCAAGACTCAGGTCTTCCCAGGACTGACCTTTTAGTTCTCTCTCTTCCCTATCCCCAAGCCCAGACCTATCCATCCTGTATATACACCCTGACTCTGAGCACAGGAGATTTCCTGGTCCTCAGGCTGGGACTGGTGCTGGGAAGACCCCGAAGGGAACCTCCCAGACTGAGTCAAGAACTCTTCTAAGACAAGGACACTGTTGAATTCATCTTTGTAACCTCAACACCCAGCTCCACTCTCCAGCATGTAGTAGGTTGTCTTTAAAGTGAGTTGAACGAATGAATAAAGCTGTGCAGTTTTGACCTCTCAGATCCCGGAATCTTCCCTGTCTCATTCAAGTCTTAGTAGAGGGGACACTGCCCTCAGCCTCATAGCCTCTCTGCCGCCTTGTTCCTGGATAAAACATAGCTAAGAGGCTACAGTAGGATCATCCTTGAGGCACACTGGGACTTCCTCAAGAGCTACAGAAGCCGGGTTAAGTTGGGGAAAGCAGTACCCTGGGCCAGGGTGGTCCCCAGTTCAGTTTTCCATGTTGTAAGAGATGTGGCAAGTCCAGGCTTGGAACCTGGTGCCGAAGAGTCCAAGATGGTTGAGGCGCATGGCAGCAGGAGGTGCCAGACAATGTGGGATACCTGAAGTTGGGTGAGATCCAAGCTGGTTTCCCCTTTATTCTGAAAGGAGGACTCTGAAGGGGACACAATTTGTAGCCTATGACAAGAGCACTCCAAGTCAAGGAGCAGCAGGAAGCATGGAAGAGCATGGGGTGTATCTGGGGACTAACCAGATATGTGACGGGTGGGTGGATGTGGACCTTGAGCAGCAGGACAAGCCTGGGGAGGAGGCTGGAACAGCTCCCGGAGGGCACCAAAAGCTGGGGGCCTACAATAGCCTGATTGGACAGTGCAGGGAAAGGGACAAGGTGATATCCATCCTGTGGTCAGAGCACTCTTACAGCTTGGCAGATGATCCCTTAATGGGGATAAGAGAGTCAGATTCGCATAGAGACTGCCTTAGTCCTGTTGAACTATTATAACAAAATACTGGTAGAATGGGTTGCTTATAAACAACAGAAATTTATTTCTCACAATTTTAAAGGCTGAAAGTCCACGATCAAGGTGCCAGCATGGTTGGGTTCCGGTGAAGGTCCTCTTTTGGGTTGTAGGCTGTGGACTTCTCACTGCTACTCACATGGTGAAGAGGGGGTTAGGGAACTCTCTGGGGCCTCTTTTGTAAGGGTGCGCAAGTCCCATTCATGATGGTTCATCTTCAAGACCCAACTACCTCCCAAAGGCCCCACCTCCTAACACCATCACATTGGACATTAAGATTTCAACATATGGTTTTCGAGGGACACACACATTCAGACCGCACTGGAGACCAACAAGGAGACTACAGCAGTGATCGAGGTGAGAAGCAATAAAAGCCTGAATGAGGCAAATGTCTTTGGGGAAGGAGAGAAGCGATACTATTCAAGAGACAGGGGGCAGTTAGAATGGACAACATTCAAGCCCTGATCAGGTAAGAGAGACAGGGAAGGTGGGATGACTTCAGCCTCCCTTGCAAGCGGCCTCGGTGGATGATGGTGGTGGGGAATTTGAGAAGGAGGCTAAGATGGAAAGAGACCCTCCACAGAAGCTCCAATATACCCAAAGGAGCCTGGAAGTGGGGGAATTTGAGAAGGTTGCAGACTGAGGGTAAGATCACAATTCCATTTTAGACAGTCTGGTTTGAGGGTTCCTGTTGGATACTAGGAGAGATACTCAGGGGCAGGTCTGGAATTTCACACAACAGCTGATGGGTTGAGTGAATCTGAGATTTTGGAGCCACTTACTGTCAGTAAGTCTCTCTGGGGTTGGATGTATGGGGGGGGGTGGTACTGAAACCAACAAGACACATAGGGCCGTATAAGGGAGGAGAGAAACAAACAAGGCACTATCCTTTTGAGCCCCAATTTCACCCAGAACCAATGATTGTCATTGTTAGAGATTCTTCAGTCTTCAAACTGAATACACAAACATCAAGGTTAGATTCACAGTTTTTGGTTAAAGCAAGCCATTACTTCTCTCGTAATCTAAGATTTTGCTAAGATGTATTAGCCTTTGATTTTCTAAATCCTATTTCCTTAAAATGCACCAAATTTCCATCTAGGCTTGGAGGCAGAAAGTTCCCAACTTAAAATGAAAAGTCGGTCATCAAGGCAGCCTTTTTCTCAGCTGTGGCTTGCACACACAGTGTTGTCAAAGGCTCCTTGTACAAGATCAGTCGAATTTCCTCCTTTTACCAATTTACATATTTTTCCGTCAGCCTCCGAAGGAGGACTTCAAGATCTTCGAATTTCCTTCTGGCGTGTCCGTTACACAGTAACAAAAGGCAACATGGCCCCCAGTCACCAACTCTCCCATGTGCTGAGGAGAAAATGTTTATGGTACAATTTAGCCTGCAGCAAATCCGCCATCAGCATTTTTATAAACCTCAGGGAAAGAAGAAGAAACAAAAGCTGTTGAAATGTGAAAATAATTAGAGAAGAGACTTTCCCAGGGAACAAACATGGCCCACACTGTACAGAGGGAAGAACAAACAAACTTTGGGGAGGTTATGGAGTTGTAAAATCCTTGTTTACTTCTGAAGAAAGAAATAAAGTTGGAGGGGAGCCACCGGGTCTACAGAATGATAAATCAAGTTGGGGTGGGGGGGAAGGAGGGGCCGGACTATAAATCCAGAGTCCAAAACAAAGCAACATTCCAGCAGTCCCTGGTGGCTTGTGAACCTGTACTGTTTGATTTCTGAGGAGATTTGGCTCCTGCCCAGTGTCACCGTCTTCACGATGTCAGCATGCCCCGGGTGCTCCGCAGTGTGGTCAACCCCAGCAGCAAAGCATTTGGTTTGGGTTAAGATTTCTGAAACAAAGTCGCAGGGTTGTTCGACTTTCAAAAAGAAAGGAAAAAAAAAATCAAAACACCCTAGTTCCCTCTTCTTGTCAAACTAAACTTTCCACAGCAGTTTCAGCAGTGACAGAAACCACCAGCGGCTCAGTCAGGCGCAGCCAGGGCCGGCCCAGGGAGGTGGGAGGAAATTCCCACCACACGGGCCTCACTCGGGAAGGGGCGCTCCCAGGCCTCTTCCCGCCCAGGCCTGAGGTAAATTTGCCTGTGAAAGGTCACAACTGAACAGCCTCTGGGCTGAGGGATTTTTCTCCAGGCGAAGGCCTCAGGTTTCTGGGAGAGAAGAGTCCTGTTTCCTGTTAAGTCAATCTCCTAGAAATGACACGGAGAGTAAGGGAGAACCTGAGGCCTTTTGAAGTGACACAAACACCAGGTGCGAAGTGACAGTTTTCACATTCGGCTAAAAGCCCGATGGAGACATTCATTGCCTAGACCTTCAGACTTTTTTCTCTCTCTTTTTAGATGGAAATGAAAGCAAGAGAATTTAATTCATCGAATATGGATTGAGTGCCTACTCTATGCTCGCTATGCTAAACCCTGTAAATGCATTGTCTTATATAATCCTCATGACATGTCAATGAGATAAATACCATTATCATTCATATCATTATCATCTTACAGGTGACAACACTGAGGTTCAGAGAGTTTGCATGACTGGCCCAATATCACACAGCCAGCAGTGTGAACAGGATGCAAACTTCTGTCTGCCTCTAACTTCATTTCTCTTTACCACTAAGCTCTACTATTCCCACAACACAGATTCTGCTGGTAGGAGCGGCAGCGGACTGATTGAAGAATACAGGAGATCAAATTTTACTAAAGCGAATTGGCTTCATTAAGAACCAGGTAGCAGTAGTAACAAATAATCATATTGCTAAGAAACTGCCAATTATTGAGCATTTACTATGCCCAGGCTAAGCACTTTACACAAGTTATTTCAACCACCCCACAAAAGTACACTCTGAGGAAGGTGGTATCCCCATTTTGCATCTGGGCTAACTGAGTCAGTGAGAAGGTGAGGAGTTCCCTAAGGTCACCTAGCCAGTAAATGGCAGAATAATCTCAGGGTGTCAACCAGGCTCTAGCAGTGATCCAAGACCGGTTCTGATGCAGAAACTCAGGGTCTTCGTGGTCTCTGCAGAATATCCCCATAGGGAGATTTTTTTTTTTTAACTTAAAATGACTAACTATATAATTTTGCACTACGTCGGGTGCCATCTTAACTGATTTTGGTATGGCCGAAGCCCAAAGGCCTTTGGTTTGGGTTAAGATTTCTGAAATGAAGTCACAGGGTTGTTCGACTTTCAAAAAGAAAGGGGAAAAAAAAATCAAAACACCCTAGTTCTCTCTTCATCTCAAGCTAAACTTCTCAAGCTAAATTTTTGGTATGGCCAAAGACCAAAGTCCTAAATGAAAGTATGAGAACAAAACATCAAACTAATTAAACTATCTCTTCTGACTTCTTTCCCTCCCTGTGATGTGAGTAAGGGGCGGTTCCTAGTCGACTTCTGTAGGTTACATCTGTTCAGCGCTTGTCTTCCATGGAAGCAGAGTTGGAACCCACCCCAACCACCTCGCCATGATATTCTGTCATTCTTTAACACTAAGATAATAGCAGCTGCCCTTTTGGAGCTCCATATGACAGGTAGGTTATTATCCCATTTTTCAGATAAGGAGGTCCTGGCTCAAAGGTGAAGTGATTTGCCCAAGCTGAAGCAGCCAGATGATGAACTAATCAGGACAAGCACTGGGGTCTTGATATTTTCTGAAGGGCTCTTCCAAGCACCCATACTGGCTCCAGGACTCATCCTTATTTCATTTCTGCTGCTTCTTTCCCTCACTTTGTTACCTTAGCTTCCCACTGCTGCTCTAACACATTACTACAAATCTGGTGGCCTAGAATACCACACTCTCTCACAGTTCCCACAGCCGGAAATTGGAAATCAGTATCACAGAGCTGAAATCGAGGTGTTGGCAGTGCCACATTCCCTGAGGAGCCTCTAGGAGAGAATCCGTTTCCTTGCCTTTTCAGTGTCTACAGCTGCATTCCTGTATCCCTTGGCTCGTGGCCCCTTCCTCCATCTTGGCAGCCGGCAGTGTAGCCCCTGATTCCACTTCACTCTTCTTGCAACACGTGGCCTCTTCTTTTTGTTGTAGTCAAATCCCCTTCTCTGTTTCCAACCACAGGTTACCTTCCTTTCCTTCCTTTCAGCTGACATCAAAGCTCCCTCTGCCTCCCTCTTACAAAGACATCTGTGATTGCATTCAGGGCCTGTCAAGATAATCCAAGATAATCTCCCAGACTCAAGATCCTTCACTTAATTACCTCTTTTCCCACGTGAGGTAATAGTTGCAGGTTCTGGGGATTAGGACCTGCTATCTTTGAGAGACATTTTTCAGCCCTCCATGCTTGCTTTCCCCCTTGAAAATTGCACGTTGCCTTGTTTTTCCAGGAGCGGAAGTAGTGTTGAATTTGGTCATCCACTTCTGTTGCCTAATCTCCTTGGTGACCATGAACACTATCCTCACCTGTTTCTTTCCAGTTGTTCCACTCTGTGTGCCAATTGCGCTGTTAGAGCATCCAGTCCCTGACGCTCCTTTCCTTATGCAGTTCTCATGAGAAAAAACTTGACACAAGGCAATGTCTGGTTGAAAGTCAAGTACAAGGAATTAAGTTCATGAAAAGAAGAACAGTACCTTTGGGGAGCTGATGACCTAATTGAGGGTGTTGTATACATATGAAAAATGATCTGGTAATGCCAAAGATTGTCCACAAAATGCCAAGTCCTGAAGGGCAACAGCAATTAAGAGAAGAGGGTCCTGTGAGCAGAGGAGGTCATGAAAGCCTAGAAGGGCCACAGGCTGCAGTGAGTTTTACACATTACCTAAGATTTTTAAGAAAAGAAGGGAGCCATCCTATTTGAGCATCTTCTGTGAGCTAAGCCTTTTATACCTGCCACCTCATTACTCCTTGCCATACCTAGGGTGGTGAGTATGACATGCTCACAAATGAAGAAACTGAGACTTGATTAGAGAGATTAGGTCCCTTTCTGAGCTGGTAGATGGCAGAGCTGAGATCCAACCTCGGGCCACTAGAGCCTGTGCACTTTCTATACTCCGGTGCCCTTGGCCCTGGCCTGTAACCCAGGCTATAGGGTAAATAACAGTAACATGATCATGGTGTCCAGCGTACTTAGGGAAGAAGATGCCCATATTGTAACAAGCAGAGGGACAGAAACCACACAGATGAACACACAGAAACGTGAACACCTAGACCAGCAGAGGTCGTGCGCTGGTGACCCACAGCCTGTATCAGGCTCGCAGATGTATTTGTGGAATGGTTCAACCAAGGTTTAAAAAAAATCTGAACAGATACCTGTAGCTAAATGTAAAAAAATAGCCATTAGCATGGTGAAGGGGTGTGTTTTTGTTCCTGCCAGGCAAAATCAGCTTGCATTAGAAAGGACAGAAGCTCATCACTTTTGAGGCATTAATCTCCAGACGTCTAGAGGCACGTGAGTTTGAGAGTTCTGGTAAAACAATATCTTTCAACATTCAGACATCCATTTGGAAAAACAAAATCAGATATCCTCTGCCTTCAATGTGAATTATAATTTCTAAGTAATGTCAATATACTGATTGAAAACAAATCAAAGCACAATTATGTTTTCAAGCGAGACTTCCCCATAGGCCCATCACAATGTGCTTCTTCAACATCACAGGTATGACTATCTGAGATGAATGATAACTTGTCAAAAGCATGCCACTTTAGAGTATAAAACATTTTCATATGCCTTAATTTTTATTATCCTCAGAAACATAGTATGAATTAATGCTTACTACTCCTGTCTGCAGATGAAAGAACTCTTTAAAATGGCAGCAGTACCTTTTGGAAAGAACACTGGTGTTTGGGTTGAAGCCCTTGTAAGGTCTCAGTCCACGGCTTCCCTCTCTGGGCCATAAACTCTATCTCATAAGGGGCTTGTCAGATAAATTGGCTTGCATGGACCCATCTACCCTGAAATTCTGTGAAAGAAGAGAAAAATTTTATAACTCTAAACATATGCACTATTTTTTTTAATGGCTTAGAATTGTCAAAATTTGGAATAAACTGTCTTGGTGGGAGGGCTTGGAAGTTTTAGCATCCATTTTGCTCTTTAGCACCAGTCCCGTCCTGTGTCTCCGTTGGCCTGGAAGGCTCTCCTGGGTCTCCTCACAGCCAATCAGATTTTTAGAAAGAATGAACTGCTGACTGTAAAAACCTCAGTTAGTGTTCTGAGGAAACTGAGACTCAGAGAGGTTCAGTAACTTGCCTGAGGACACACACAGCTAGTGAGTAACAGTGAAGCAGAGTTCAGGGCCCCAAGCACACAGGGCAGGACTTTCTGGAGAGTTCCAGGCAAGAGCAGTTTCTCCAGCTCTGAGTTCTCTTGGGGTTGAATGTGAGTTAAAATTCAGATCTGTCCTTGAGGATGGGTTCTTAGGTCACATTCAAGCCCCACCTACTCCTTGGCCTTTTAGAGGGTCCAAGACCTTAGCATTAAACATACACATAAGGACTGATGGTATCACAAGGCAGAGCTGTGGATATATCTGAGCCAATGAGGGCGCTTGTTTGGGTCTAAAACAGAAGCTTTGTGATTGGCTGTCCCTCTAACCAGCTAGTACCGCCCATGAGATGAGGCCATATGCCTATGGATGGACACTGCCTGGGAGGCAACCTGAGGTGAGCCTGCGGTTCAGGTTCATCCCAAATGTACCCAGTGATCTGTCGCATCTCCTCCACTTCTCTCTACTTTGGCTTCCACATCTGGAAAATGGGAAGATGATGTGAATGTCCAGAACCATCCTGAAGCCCAAGACCACCAACTCCACATGAGCCTGGCTCTAAATCTCAGCTTGGTTCCTTACTGGCCATGTGATTTGGGGCATGGCATTTAATCTTCTGAGCCTCAGACTCTTCATTAGTCAAAGGAGGGTAAGAATTGTTTCCAAAGTGTTATTGTTAGGATGAAATAAATCACAAGGGTAAGGAGCCAGGCATTTAGGAGAAAGACAGCCATTTTTGTTCCGATATGAAAGAGGTTTATGAAACAGAAAGAGCTACTGAACTTTAAAGTGGAGGCATTATCATTGCTGGGTTATTGTTACTATCCTTCACAGATGGGCCTAGACAGGAGGCCTGAGGCGGTAGGAGGTAGCAGCAGGCATGAGTCATGGGAGGGCAGCTCCAGGAATTCTCAGTCCAAGGGGCACGACATATTTGGCCAGTTGTAGAATCCCCCCACTGCCTTCTCCAGCCCCACAGACACACACACACACGTACACACACAATATTAAAAAGCAAACCACAGCATTTAAAAACCTCCCGTTGGTTTTGCCTTTCCTTCCCCCACGTATTGTTTTTGGGAAGAGCTGTTTCAGCCACAGCACTGCCAAGAAAACAGGGTGGTTTCCCTTGACCACTGGCCATGAATATGTGCCTTTTCCTAAGCTTTGGTGCAGGAGCCCACAAGTGATTTTAAAAAATAATAAAATTCTTCTCTATAAATAAACCCTTATGCTTTCTGCTGTGGGTCTTGGAGGGATGAGTTTCCTCTTCTTTTGAACTAATTAAGGGCTACATTCCCCTCCACAGAGGAACCACACATCATGAAGTGAGAGAGATTCTGGGTAATCATCCACCATTGTGTTTCCGTCAACACAGGAATGGCAACATTCCGGAACTTTTACTTAAAGAGCCTCCCTGCTCCTCACCAGACACACATCCCTCCACAGAAAACCCCATCCCGTTTCCCTAGACATTTTACTATTGTGGCCTTTACTAACTTTCCAGAGTTGGGCATATTAAGCATTTGCAAGAATTTACTCAGTGACATGGAGCAGTGGAAGAGGATACATTTTGGAGTCCAGAGACCTGGGATTGAATTCTGACTTTGTCCTTGACTAACAGGGTGATTCTGGGCAAGGGACTTAACATCTGTGTGCCTGCTTCAGCTTCCTCATCTCAAAAATGGATCCAGACCTTATGGGCCATGGTGAAAACAGACTGCATGTAGAGCCTCAAGCACACAGTCGGTATTTAATAAATGCTCATTGTTATCACGTTCTCAGCATGACTGATTGTCAGTATGAAAAAGACGGCTCACTCTGCTGGGCTCATGGGGAGGACCTCACAAAGGGGTAACTTACAGGGATGGGGTGGGGCTAAGGGACCTGATAAGAGATACTGAGGCACCCAGAGACCTGCCCGGTGGGGAGCTATCACTACCCCTGTACCTGAAGGCAAAAGTTGCAGGAGCCCCATTAGAGTTAGAGCTGGAGGAGAGGGGCCACTGGCAGGAGCTGTAGTTTTAGAGGCACGTGGCCAGTGACAGACTTAGGCACAAAAGCAGGGAGGGAGCTGGGGGAATATCCCAATCTCTTCTCCCCCCACCCTCTGATCTGATGTGATGCCTGTCACTGGCGGAGCTCACCTGGAAGACAGAGGCAAGGCAGCCCGCCCCCTGATGCAACCACAAGGGGCAGCCTCCCAGCGCACAGTGCAGACCAGAGAATAAGTATCAGTGGAAAGAGGGTGCAGATGGTGATTCACCAGGCTGGTTAGAGAGCGGAATTCCTTGTGATTTACATATTGGCTAGTATTACTCAACCCAAACCATAAACAAAACTCTTGCAAAAATCCTAAAGTGGTGATTGCAATCACACCATTTCAGGCCTCACCACTCTACATCGTTCCCCACTGCCTAAAGAAAGGAGCCCTCCACCTCCGCCTCCAGGATCCTGTCCCAGGGCCCCTCTACCATCTTATCCCCTGTCTCTCCCCTACTTGCACCTTCTGAAAGGCCCGTGTCCTGTCATGCTTCTTGGCTTTGCACTTGGAGTTCCATTTGAAACTTTCGATGGGTGTAAGTCCTCACCAATCCTCTGCCCCTATCTTCTCAGCTTTATCGCTTCTCGTCATCCTCCACCACTCTCGCCTCCTTCGGGCAACGTGCCTTACCCATCCCCCACTAAGTTCTCACACAGGGGCGGCAGAGTGTGAGCACAGAGGCTCTGGGGCCAGCCTGCCCCGCGTGCTATTTCAGGCTGCAACACTTTCTAGCTGCACTGTGCCCTTGCCACTGAACCTCCCTGTGCCGCAGTATCATCATCTGTAAAATGAGGCTATGAGAGCACCCACCTCACCCGGTTTTCCTGAGGATGAAATGAATCCCTGTGTGCAACTCGGAAGAGTGCCTGCCTGGCAGAGGGTAAGCACTTAATATTAGCCAATTCATGTTTATTTTTTGTTATCATTATATCATAGTACTTAACATGCTATAGTATAATTCAAAGTTTATTCGTCTGATTCCCACATCGATTCTTTCAGCAGTTCAGCTGGGGCGTCTACATGTGTATTTGCAGTGCCTCGTCCACATAGTAGATGCTCAATAAAAGTGAAGGAATGAACAAGGGGATAATGTGAATGATACGAGGACTCAGAGTGAGTTTCTGCCATCTGGTTTGGGCTTCTGTGTGAAGCAGACCATAGGCCTTTTCTCAAGAATATGAAGAGCTAATGAAGTCAGATCCAGAAAATTCAAGACCCTCCAGAACAAAACTGGGCCACCCAGCCGGTAACTCTCCTGTAGGCCTAGTGTGGGTGGGTCCCTGCCCTGAGCAGCCAGCCCCTTTCTCATCTAATTGTGTGATAAAAGAACAACGCCTCCACCCTTCGCCCTTCCTCCTCCCACATCAAAAACCAAGAGCAAGGATCTGCAGTCCCATCAGAGCCCCAGCTGTCTCTGCGGAAGACACACACGTCCCCCTGTCCACACAAATTCCGCTATTAGAACGTTCAAGGTGGAGGCGTGTGATCAGAGAATCAACCCCCTGAGCCCCCCCCCCCCCCCCCCCCGGTGTCTGCCTCCGTGTTCCTCAGGTTGCTGGGTCCTAGGAGCAGGGGAGGAGGGATGAGGAAGCTCTGCTAAAGACGCCCAGCAGCCCTGACCCTCTCCTGGCTTCCATGACCTCCTCCTTCCTTCCATTCATACATCTGCATTCCCTGCCAGTGCTTCCCGTCATATTCGGGGAAAATAAAATGCGAGGTCCTACAAAGCCTGCGTGATCTGCTTCCTGGGCGCCCCTCAACCCACGTGCTCCCCACTGCCCCTCGGCTCCTGCTCCCCCCCTCATGCAGCCACGGGGCAAGCGAGCCTCTGGGTGGCCACTGCACAAACTGAGTGCACTAGCTCTTTTCTTGGTGAGAAGGCTCTTGCTTCAGACATCCTCAGGGCTCTATTCTTCATGTTCATGTATTGGCTCTTGCATTTAAAAATTTTTAAATTTTTATTTTTAATTACAGTAGGACAGACATGCACGACTTGTCATCATCACCATTTTAAAGCATAGAGTTCAGTGGCATTGCGTACACTCACACTGCTGGGCAGTCAGCCCCACTACCCATCTCCGGACCTTCTTCCACCTTGCAAAACTGAAACGCTACACTCATTAAACGTGAACTCCTCATTCTCGTGCCCCCCAGGCCCCGAACCGCCATTTTACTCTCTCCGTGAATTTGACTACTCTAAGTGGAATTACACAATATTTGCCCTTTTGTGGCTACCTTGCTTAGCATCATGTCCTCTAGGTTTATCCGTGTTGTAGACTGTGCCAGAATTTCCTTCCTTTTTAAGGCTGAATAATATTCCATGTGTGCATATACTCCATTATGTTTATCCGTTCATCTGTTAATGGACACTGGGCTTTTGGCTATTATGAATAATGCTGATATGAACATGGGTGTACAAATGTCTGTTGGCATCTCTGCTTTCATTTCTTGGGGGTGTACACCCAGAAGTGGAATTGATGAATTGTGTGATAATTTTACGTTTAATTTTTTGAGGAGCCAGTATACTGTTTTCTGCAGTGGCTGTGCCATTTTGTGTTCCAAATAACAGTGCACAAAGGTGCCAATCTCTCTACAGCTTTGCCAGCACTTATTATTTTCTGTTTTGGGTTTTGGGTTTTGTTTTAGTAGTATTCATGTGAGGTGGCATCTGACTGTGGTTTTTAGCAAATAATTTTTGAAGACCTACTATGGTCTGGGTCTAAACTAGATAACTGTCAGGAAATACAAATAAAGTCCAGTCCCTGCCATCCAGGAAGAGAGAAGGCAGCAAAATTAAACCTGAAGTGAGCCATACGTGGAACTAAACCCCTACAGATAGTATCTTATTTAATCCTCGCAATCTCCGTAAGGTGAGTTTAATTACCCCACATTAATGAAGAAACCTAGCTGACCATAGTTTGGTGACTTCCAGAGCTATTATACATGACAAAACTAAAAACACATGTTTTTGAGGCTCAAAAGCCTATGCTCTCTTCTCTATGACAATTGTTCTCAGATATTTTAAAAATTTAGCAAAGCAAAAAATAAAAAAATAATAATAACTTTGAGGCACCAAAAGAGTGTTGCCAACTTTTTATTTGGCAAAACAAGGAACATTGGAAAGCAATTAATTTGCCATAATGTCACTATTCTTGCACAGGAAGAAAATTTAACCACATACCCTTTGGAAAACACACACACACACGATGAAGTTTGTTCAACTGAATAAACTTAGCTTTATGAAAACCTCACTCCACTGTCCGACCCTAGTAGTGAGGATCGTCTCCCAAACCATGACTGTCCTTCTCTTCTAGATGGCAAACGCCGCGGCTTGGGAGGCCCTCAGCCAGGTGCTGTGGGAGATGCCAAGCCAAGTGTGAGTCGGCCTGGGGGGCAATTTGGACAGGCACAGAACAGAGAAAATTAAGTGTCCCTGCAGGTTAGCCAGCCTGCTCTGCAAGTGACGAGGAGGTAGAAAGCTTTTCCAAATCCTGCCACTTCTGCCACCTTTATGACCTCTCAAACTTTTCTCCTCCCTTGCTCTTACCACTAATCCAGGTCCTACTTTTGAGAGGAAATTAAAAACTTCCATACAAGAGCCACCACTAAATAAAGGGAAAATACGTGCCATGAATGGCAAAAGCAGGTATGTATTAAAGAATTTATAAAACGAAGATTTGTATTAAAAATATACAAGGTGAGGGGCACCTGGATGGCTCAGTAGGTTAAGTGTCTGCCTTCAGCTCAGGTCATGATCCCAGGGCCTTGGGATTGAGCCCCATGTTGGGCACTACACTCAGCACAGAGTCTGCTGGAAATTCTCTCTCCCTCTGCTCCTCACCTGCTCGCTCTCTCTCTCTCTCCCCCCTCTAAAATAAATATACAAAATCTTTAAATATATATAAAGTTTCAGTAAGAAAAAAAAGTCTTAGACAGTAATACCCTGCTATCTCTCTGCCCCCAACCTCACCCAAGTATAAACAGTCCCCCACACCACATAGAGAAATTACTCAAAATTGAGATTGAATCAATTCATCACGCTGCTCAGAGGTGCAGTAGGCTGTCTCACAGTGGCCAGCTTAGGATTTGGGTCCAGACAGCCTGGTTTCCACCCCAGCTCCCCCTTTACTACCTTCCTGACCTAGAGCGAGTTATTTAACCTCTCCGGGTTTCAATGTCTTCCTTTATAAATGAGGATAGTTGTACTTCCATAAGACCCTGAGTACCCCTTCATCACATTTAGAGAAATGATAAGATATTCACTATGCAGGAAAGTATAAAGGATCATATAATGAACAGTCCTGTTTCATCCATTCTGCTCTTTACATCTTACCATTTGACCATGTCTGATTCAGATTTTTTTTTAAAGCAGGAAGTAAAGATGTGGCGCCTTGTGAGTCTCTCTCCGATCTCTTCTCTTACACCCCAGATGTGGCCACTATTCTGGTTTTAATGTTTTCTATTCCTTTGTAAGTACTTACAGGTTACCCATGAGCAATATGTATGTGGTAGTATTCTCGTGGTTTGT
Organism: Ursus arctos; assembly: GCF_023065955.2. Taxonomy (NCBI): domain Eukaryota; kingdom Metazoa; phylum Chordata; class Mammalia; order Carnivora; family Ursidae; genus Ursus; species Ursus arctos. Next base: position 58,171,276 of record NW_026622786.1, read on the forward strand.
TAAAAGCCTTTAGTGATTTCCCTTCACCTGCAGGATAAAGTGTAAGCTACTTTGCATGACAAATAACGGTAAAACAGCCCCAGGCCTGGCCCTTGCTGGCTCTTCCTGGGGTAGGTATTATTCTGCTAGCATCTGGGCTTCAGACACACCACACTGCTCCCTTCGCCCCCAGCACACCAAGCATCTTCACACACTGACTTCCTTTAACACCTTTATATTTAACAGAACTGTAACAACTCCCTCTGTCCCCTGCCTCAACATAATATTACCAAGGCTTCACAGGTGGGGGGTGTGGGAGGTTGGCCTGCAAATGAGCAACTGTGTGCCAGACTCTTCTCCTATGTTATAGTCACATTTTTTTTTAAGATTTTTTTTTTTTTAATTTGTTTGACAGAGATAGACAGCCAGCGAGAGAGGGAACACAAGCAGGGGGAGTGGGAGAGAAAGAAGCAGGAGGAGCCCGATGTGGGACTCCATCCCGGAACGCCAGGATCACGCCCTGAGCCGAAGGCAGATGCCTAACGACTGCGCTACCCAGGCGCCCCTATAGTCATATTTACTTTTCGCAACAACACTAAGTATAGACCACTGACCTCACTTTATAGCCAAGGAGGTCAATGTTCAGAGATGTTAAGTGACTTGCTAAAGACACACAGCTATGCTTTCTACAGTTGCAAGTGGCAGAATCAGAGGCTGAACCTTCCCGTGTCCGGTGTTGTTTCTTGACCCACAGTTATCCTGGTTTGTGAGGACCAAGTGTAAAACCTGGCTCTGCCCTTCACTTCTTTCTTGACCTTGGACAAATCACTTCTCCTCTCTGAGCCTCTGTTTCCTCATTTGTCAAATTGGAAGATTGTACTCAATGATCTGGAAGCCCCTTTCCTTCCTAGAGACACAGAATTCTCTGCAGCGCCCCTATAGTCCTATCCATGCCAAGTCAAGTCTCGAGGATGATCCCAAGTCAGAAGAAACCTGACAATCCTCTCCCATACTCTTTAAAGTTTTTACACCAGTCTCTCAACTAGCAACTCCTGCCATGGGTCTGCATGTCTAGGCTCATGCCTGGCTTACTGCATCTCTTCCGGAAGCCAAAAAACCATAAGGAGAAGAGAGATTGTGAATCCAAAGACAACATTCTCATGAAATGACATTAAATTCTGCTCACTCTGAGTGACCACATGCAACCTACTGCCCCACTCTGAGCTTTGATGACCTCACTTGTAAAACACTGGGGACTGGTTTCCAGTAGACTGAGGTCCCTTCTAGATCTAACCTTGTATGATGCTGGGATACTGCAAACCACCTGTGGCAAGAACTTACAGCAGAGAAGAATGAACCATCAAACAAAGGCCTATTCTCCCTGGGAGAATGTGACCTCAGCATATTCAAAAGTCTCTTTTGGAATCCAGAAGTCCCTCCTTATCTGTAGGGGGATACATTCCAAGTCCCCCCAGTGGATGTCTGAAACTGCAGATGGTACCAAACCCTGTATTTACTATGTTTTTTCCCATACATATATAGGATAGAGTTTAATTTATAAATTAGGCTCAGTTAGAGATTAACAACAACAATAGTAAAATAGAGCAATTATAACAATATACAGTAATAGAAATTATGTGACTGTGGCCTCTCTCTCTTCCAAAATTACTTACTAGATTGTATTCACCTTCTTCTTGTGATGATGTGAGATGACAGAATGCCTACATGATAAGATGAAGTGACATGAATGATGTAGGCACTGGGATGTAGCGTTAGGCTACTACTGACCTTCTGATGGTACACCCAGAAGGAGGACCATCTGCCTCCTGGCCACGGTTGATGGTGGGTAACTGAATCCATGGAAAGAGGAAGCATGGATGAGGAGACTACTATGACTGGCCCCTACCCCAACTTCAAAGTCAGATTGGAGGGAAGGTTCCCGAAAGAGCAGGGATTTAAAACTGAGAAGAGGAAGGAAAGAAGGAACTAAAACAAAGTCCTATCCAACCAACTCAAGACATTAAGGAAGGTAGATGAGTTTGCATAGATCTCAGAGTCAGGTGGTCTTAGAGTCAACACTCTATTCTATCACTTACTATGTAAACTTAAGCATGAACTTAATAAATTTAACCTCTCTGGGCCTGTTTCTACATCTGTTATAAAAAATAGGCTAATCATTTTTATTCGCAATGACTAGTGGGGCTTGAAGGGGATGGTGTGTGAAAGTGGCTGTTTAGTGCAGTGAAGGTGTTCCAAATTGCTCATTGTTTTTGTCGTGTGTTTTCTATTTAAAGAGAGTCAGGGACTGCCAAGGAAACACAAAGAAACTTAAGGCCAGATGTTTTCCAGCAAACACATCTATGAGAAACATGCTGTGGGAGCATCCTTCATCACTGTATCCTAAAACTGGAAGTGACTCTAGTAATTATCAATTACAGAATAATTACACCAGATTATTCTCTATCCTCATTGCCCACCACTGCTTGAATGCTGGCACTGAGGAGGGGATTGCACTGCTTGCCAGAATAGTGTAGTCATAGACAGAGGTGAGGTGAGGCAGACCATTGAAACGCTGAATGTCAGACCCATTGGCCCTTCCTTATTGGAAGGGCCTTTACAACCTAACTGTCCTTTACAACCTAACTCTCCTTTACAACCTGTCACCAAACCATTTGCAGTTTTCAATCCCGTCCAAGTTCTATTATTCCACTGAGCCTTTGTTCTTGCTGTTCTCTTTCCTGGGGACCCTCCCCTCTTCTTCACCTAAGGAGATACCTACTCATCCTTTAAGATGAAGTTCAAACATCACCGCCTCTGAGAAGCCCTCAGTGAATTCCAACTCCAAGCTGGGTTATGTATTCCTCTGCAACCCCAGCTCCTTTTACTGAGCACTCAACTAATACAAGTGAAATGATCTATTTGTGTTTTGGTCTCCTCCTTGAACTGTGGTTCCTCAAAACCAAGGACCTTACCTTACAAACCTCACATCCCAGCTCTTCCCACAGGGTCTGACTCAAGGAACAGAAGCTGTGTGAGATGCTGAGCTGCCAAAGGGGCAGAGAGGCCTGTATAGAGAAGGTGGTGGCTGTGTTGCATCGGGAGGAGCTGCCCAGGGAATGTGTGTGGCAATAATTAGAGCCTGGATCTGGTCTCCTGAGTAAGAGGAAATGGAGAAGAAAGGTTTTTATTTCAGAAATGCTCTGGGAGTTGTTTTGGTTTTATGTCTGTCTGCCACCAGCTGAATTCATGGAGAAGCCTGTTGAAAGCATCATGACAGACATTTCTTTTCTTCTCCATTATACCCAACAAATTGGTGGGATGCTGGACACATGTCACAACCAAATTATGTTCCAAGAGCAAGATGGGAACTATTCTTTGAAGGGGTTTTGAACAAGGTAATGGGGTATAATGCCACTACATGATAACCAAGTTATTTGGTCATCTGGGAGTAGGAGGGATGGACATTCTGCCAATTCACATACTTGACATTGTGCTAGGCGCTTTCCGCGTATTAGTTTACAACATATCTGTGAAATTTGGGACTGGTTTTCTATTTTACACATGGAAAAACTAAAGCTCTAGATGTTAAATAACGTTTGTGTGTAGAAATCATCTTTTTCTTTTTTTCTAAATTTAAATTCATTTAGCCAACATATAGTACATCATTAGTTTCAGATGTTAAATAACTCTTAACTAGTTCTATATCTAGTTAGGGACTAATCCAGGTATAATCTCCAAATGCACCCTTTTTTGCAGTTCCAGAACCAGTGAGGTAAAGATTATAAGTTACCTACCAAAAATCCATTTCCCCTTTTATGGTTACATGTGGAACTCCTACTCTCTACTGGGCAAATTACCATCAAGAATAAACACATTTCCCAGTCTCCCTGATGGTTGAAGAAGGTTCTATCCAATGGTATATAGTTAGAAGGGGCAAGTGGGGTTTCAGAGGAGGCTCCTGGTAAGGAAAGAGCATGCACCCTTTGTTTCCCTGCTTTCTCCTGCTACTAAGAGAGAACCAGGTGTACTACACAGAACTCCAGAAGCCATGTCGGATCTTGAGGAGACCTTGAGGGTGGAAGCCATATGCTCAAATAGGGGCTCTGATAACTATAGAGCCTGTAACCAACTCTGCACCATCAGACTTCTTTCATATGACCAAGGAAATTCTGGTGTGGGTAAGCCTCTGTTTCTAAAGCTGAAACAATACTTATGATGTCTCGGCTCAATCACAAATTTCCTGTGGGCCTGTAGGCAAATTGTTTAAACATTTTGGACCTCAGTTTTCTTATCTGGAAAATAAGTAGATTGAATTAGAAGGGCATTTTCAAGAAAGGTTCTTTTTGACACTAAGGTACCAGATACACGGTATAACACTGGGCAGCCAGCACCACCGGGTCTTGCAAAGGCCACAGAATAGAAGAGCCTCTTTTTCAAAGATTTTCAAGGTAGTTAGAAAGAGAAACAGAACATTCATTCATTCATTCATTCATTCATTCATTCATTCATTCGGTGTAGTGGATACTGTGGTGTGCTGTCCAGATGCCCCTTACGGACATTTCCCAGGTGCCAGGAGTGTTGGCTGCTGACAGATCACAGTTGACTTCCCCTCCAAGAACTGCTTACTTGAAGGGTGCTGCCTCAAGCAGAACCATGCCTGCTTTCTAGCAGCCTGTGTTCATCAAAGGATTGATGAGGACGATTCAAGAGCCTGGCCCCCTTCCCTAGATTTGCGACAACTTAGAAGGCCATCCCACCTAGTATCCCAGCCCAAACCCCACTTGCCCCTTCTAACTAGTTCTCCCCTACCCAATCCTGCTTTGCTGACTTCCTCATGGGTGATGCTTCCAAAAGCACTCACTCCTAAACTGTCTGCATACAAATCCCTCCCTCAGAGTCTGTTTCCCAGAGCACCCAACCTGAGACTATTGGTAGCAGCATGGCTCTGTATGGGATTTTGGATCCCATCAAGGGGACAAGGAGAGTGTTGAAAGCACCTGGCATGTTGAAACCCTGAAATTGGGAGGACTTGTGCTCTTTGTGAGCAGTAAGAGGAAAGCACTGGCTGGTGTTTTGGGGGATGTTCGAGAGCTTTGGGGGAAAGTAGTCATTATTAAGACTATGGAAAGAAATTGCTCAACAGAGTGTGATTGATGTATTGGAGAAAGTCAATGAAAGACTGGAAGTGATTAATCACTAATTTAAGATAAACTATGAAAGTCAGAGGGGAGGGCCTCCTTGGCAGCATATCAAGAGATTCTCCTTTCCTGCAGCTGGAGAGCAGAAAATCTGAGGACTGGGCCTGGACTTAATTAAAAGGGTAGCAGAGAGTCAGTGAAAGTATCATTTTACACCCTGCTGTAACTAAGGTCAGGGCCCTGATTAGGAAGGAGTGGGACCCTCAGATATGGGGTGAGCACATCTGGGTTGATGCACTTGAGAACCTGGGGCCCTGCCCCAGCAGCTGTGCTAGATCTTCTGGGCTGCAGAAGTGGCCCAATATTCCCAGTTATGGACTAACAACTCCTCCCTGCTTGAAGATGACTACAGAGGATTTGGCCCATCATGGTAGCACACATCCACTTCAGGACTTCCCTTCCAGGCCACCAGACCAAATACTAGAACCAAGCCACCCCCTAATCCCACCATGGATATGCTGGGCCTTCAGGAAGGGCTATCTCCTAAAGGAGCCTCAGGGCCCAGCCCATCTGCATTGGCGGGGGCTAGGTGCCCATGCATGGGACTGGATCCAGGGGCAAGAGACAGTGGTAAAACAGAGCATTTATTGATACGTGAGCACTCTCCCCAGACACAGGACTTAACACATGGCAAGGACCTTGAGAGACAGTCCCAATAAGCCAGGAGGTTGCCTGTAGGGATCTGGCTGAAGATCATGTGAAGTGTCCACCCTAAGTGAAGTGGAAACACCAGGACAAAGAAGAAAGGAAAAGATCAAAAGGCTCAGAAAAGTGGGCATGCTGGAGTGAACGGCCACAGAAAGCCAAGGATCCCAATCTAAGACACTCAATGACTATGTACTGAGGAATAACTCCTCTGATAATTTCTTGGGATACTGGGATGAATAAGCATGGCCTTGTCTGTATGGTATCTATAAGCTGTGATTATGAAGAAAGGAGACTGATTTTTAAAAACAAAATTATTCAGAATAGATGCTTCCAAATGGGTGTGACTCTTCTGAAAAGTCCTGCTGGAAAACCAGGCTTCTCACTGATGCAAGGGGAAAGCAGAGGAGATAGAGTCACACGACCTAGGTTTAAGTCTGGTCTTCCTAGGAGACTCCCTTCAAACCACAGTTTAAACCTGTGTGACCTTGGGGAAATCTCTTAACTCTCTGGGCCATAAGTTTCTCAACTATAAAACTCAGATGATAGTTCCTGCCCTGGTGGGGTGCTTCCCATTTAAATTAAAGTGAGATAGTATAAACAAATGTCTCATTCAGTAAATGCAACATCAACACTCAATAAAAGCTGGTTCCTTTTCCTCCTTTTATGATTCTATTACTCTGTCAACTCCCTTCAGTAAAGTCCCATTTCAGTTTAGTTTAAAAGCCAAATAAGGAAACTGGTCTAGTTTTTTCTTCCTTCTGTCCCTTCTTCCCTTTCTTGGACTCCTTTTTTTTAGCAAGCATGGACTGAAACACCTAGTGTTTCCTTCACTCGTCTTCTTCACATGTCTCTGAAAGACTCTTGCCTATTTGTATACAATGTGCATAGCCCTATGGGATGAGGATCTACCCCTCTAGGAGACCAGAAGGCATGCCTCTGGTTCTGAAGCTACTGTAAAATCTGGAGCAACAACAGCTTCCCTGAGATAAACCTTGACCTTCATGATGGGATAGATTTGAGAAGTCTGCCTTCATCAGGATGTCTAACCGACACATCGAAAGTGAAATAGGATAAGAATGAAGTGGCAATACAGAGCAACAAATGCAAAGATGAGCTATCTTATCTGTAAAATAATAATAATATACACTGAGCACTTGCTGAGCGCCACATACAGACACTGGACAAGTGGCTGGGGAGACAAAGGTGCCTGAGACATAACTTCTGAGAGCTCAGAGTCTAGTGAGAGAGGCTAACAGGCTTCTAGGTGACTATAGCTGTGTGCTAGGAGACAGAACAAAGGATGCTGGAAGCAATTCCCTCCATCCCGAGCGTTGGGAGGCTTCACATAGGAGACGCCCCTTGGCTGGAAACTTGAGGATGAAATGGACAGGGTGAGGAGGATGATATTTCAGGCAGAGGGAACAGCATGTGCAAAGCATAGGGGCCAAAACAAGCAAGGGACATTTGGTTAACTACACGTTGTTCGGTGGATGCTGGAACACTACAGGCTGGCTGCAGTACTGGAGAGGTAGACAGGTTACACAGGGTAACCTGTCTGATTGGCTTGGTATCACCCTGCTTAGGCCTGTTGTCATAGCACTATAATAATAGCATTCACTTTTGCCCTCCAAAGCATCCCTGTTTGGGCAAAAAAAAAATTGTAGAGTCACCTGGTTTTAAGCAGGAGATGAGCGTGCTCCGGCCTGTGTGGTGGGTGATCATTCTGGCTGCCACGTGGACAGCTGGAAGGGGTAAGACTGGAGGCTTGATGGTAGCCTTTTGAGGTCCCATCTGGCCCTGGCATTCTCTGATCCAAGAAACCCTGGACCAGGCACCAATTCTAAAAGAACACAAAACTGTCTTTTACTAATGGATAAATGCCTAATGAGCCCATAGACATGACAGGGTTGAGAGGAGGGCGATAGACCTTTGTGGCCTGAGGTGCTCTGGGCAGAATTCCTGGACAAGGTGGATCTGGACCTTGACCTTGAAGGATAGGTAGGATTTAAATAGTCACAGGCATGGAGGTGGACCTGGTGTGAGCCAAGGTGAGAAGGTAGAGATGATTAAGGAGAGCAATGAGAATACTAAGAACCCTTACATAACATGTCAGCAGCCACAAACTACCACCCAATCTTAGTAGTAGCTTATAAGCATATGTTCTTGTTATTTCTCCAGACCCCTGCCATGTCCCTGGGAAGAGTGCAGGGCAGTGTGTTAACCTGTATATTTCCAGAGCACTTTGGGCACAGCACTGGGAGCCTTTCCATATGCACAAGGGGGCTCAGTATAGGGTCTGCCCCTTGCTATAGTAGAGGCTCCCAAGGCCAGCACCATGCACCCTTATAGTTCTGGGGTTTGGAACAGACAGGGCACCCAATAGTGTTGGTGGATTGATTGACCACACAGAAAACAGAAATTTAGAAGCACTGAGTGACTTGTTCAAGGTCACATTGGGAGCAGATGCTGGCACTGGAGCTTAAACCCAAGACTATAGAACCCTGTGTCATGTGGCCACAAGTACTCAAAACGTAGACCTTAGCATTGTGAGTTAAGAAGTGATTCTATCTAAGGTCCTCCCCTTTTTGCATCTCTGGGTCTTTGCATGTCCTTCAGCCCATGATGACCCTTTCCTCTATCTCTCTGTAAAACCTCACATGTCCTTCAAGGGCCTGCCAGAATGTCCAACTTCTGTGGTTCTGTTCCCAACTCCCTGGCTGAGTGAGTGACCCCTCCTCTGGGCTGCCATAGCACCATGCTCAAACAGCAAGTGTATATTGTAGATGGATTGTAAAGTGCGGCTTTTACAGCATCGAACTCATAGTAGGGTCTGCAGCCCACACTGCACCGAGAGCCCCTAGGGGGCAGGGGACTGTATCTCATTTATCTTTGGATCCACAGTACTCAGACTAGCTCCTGGTCCATTGTAGGTATTTGGCGAATATTCGTTGAATAAATGAATGTACTTAGCCCGTATCCAGGGCTCTTCATGTGATCATATACTATTTTACTACCAGGTTTTCAACAGGGTTCAGCCCTTGGGAAACCCTAGCAGCAGATAAGAGGCTTGGAAGAGAGACAGGTGAGCTATTTTTTCCCCTCGCCCTCTTTCAAGCTTAGAGGGTGCTGAATTAGTTTGCTAGGGCTGCCATAACAAAGCACAACAGACCAGAAGTCTTAAACAACAGAAACTTCTTTTCCCCCAGTCCTGGAGGCTTAAAGTCCAAGATCAAGATTTTGACCAGGTTGTTTCTTCTGATGTCTCTCTTCTTGGCTTGTAATTGACTTTCTTCTCTTCATGTCTTCACATGGCCTTCCCTCTGCCTAGTCTGTGTCCAAATTTCCTCTTCTTGCAAGAATACCAGTCATATTGGATTAGTACCCACCAAAATGACCTCATTTTCACTTAAGTATCTCTTTAAAGACTCCCATCTCCAAATACAGTCACATTCTGAAGTACTAGGAGTTAGGACTTCAACATGTAAACTTGGGGAGGGGGACACAATTCGGCCTGCAACAATTGCTAAAGTCTCCCCATTGTTGTGACTTCCTGGGGGCTATTCCCTAACCCTGCCTACATCTCTGCAATAGTGTCTTTATAAATGATATTCAATTTGAACCCTTTATATGTGTGCTGGCTCTTTTCTGGCAGACCTCTCATGGATACAGATATTGATGACTATGGTGGAAATAACCTACAACCACTCTAAAGTTCCTCAAGAAGGGCAAAGTTTAATACTAAACTGTGATGAATTCAAAGCCAAATAACAGATCCTACCCTTCCTGTGCCTCATTCTCCTCATCTGCAAAATGAGAATACTAAAAGCAATCCCATGACCCTTATAAGAGTCCACTGTGATAGAGGGCAGAACAGCTCTGCAAACTGGAAAAAGCAATGAGAGTAGAAGGGTACTGAGTCCATAGGGTGGACCCACTTTTCTAGGAGCAGAGGACAGCTCTGTTCCTGTTGTTCAGAGAACAATTCTGAGTTCCTAGGTCAGGAGCCTGCAGATCAAAGCTGTAAAAAAAGGAGAGGGACGTTGAAAAGGACAAGACCTAGCTGCTAGCAACAGAGAAGGGGTGGGGCAAGAGGTGGGGCATTTTTTAATGGGCCTCTTGTCAGGATAAGTTCTAGACAGAAGGGAGGGCCTCTTTCCTCCTCCTTGGTAATAATGACCCATCTCATGGGCTTGCTGAGTATCTGTGGAAAACAGCCCAGGCAGAGATCCTGGATACGTCTATTTATGATGATGTTGACATAGAGAGGACCAGTATATTCATGCAGAGGCCATGTTTCCTGTTTCTATAAACATCTTCAATGTGAGAAAAGGCTTCAATGGGTCCATGGGCACAATTTATAGCTTGCTGTGTGCCAACATAAATCAAGCACGCATACCATCCCAGTGAAATAACTCAGATCGTTGATTTAGGGTGGTAAGGATCTGCAAACAGCATGGATTCCAAGGCAACTCATTCTCACGCCGCCCTATGATGGGGTTAGCTTTTGTCTTTGGGAGCAGAGACGGTGAACCTGGCCACGTGGTGCAGTGGAAAGCATGTGGATTTTGGTGTTAGAAAGTATGGGTTCAAAGTGCCGGTGATTTAAGCTTTAGTTTCCTCCTCTGTAAAACCAGGCCATCAGCTGCCTCAAGAGGTTGTTGGAGAAATTAAATGAGGCCATAGGGCCTTGGTAGGTGCTACCTTGGTGATAAAGTCACCTTTCTTTCTCTAAGCTCTTGCATTCTGTTTTGTTTTTTATGTTTTCTAATTTAAAACTGGTCTCCCAATTAGCAGAAGTGGAGTCAGTCACGAGGTGTGACCACCAAAGACACTTGGAACACTTGCAGTGTGCTGGAAGACAATGAAGGGGGCCCCAAGACTCAGTCTGGAGCTTTGTCCGGCAGCGCACTGAAGACCACAAAGCCCTTCCTCTTGCACGGGCTTCTTTGGATGTGAATCCTCATAACTATCTTTGTGTGGGGACAAATGCTTTTACTTTGGAATAATAAAAAATGGAATAATAGCTTAACAAGACAAGTCAAGTTGCAGCCCATAACATTGTACTCGTGGGGGTTAAACTGATTCATGGGCCACTGGGGATCCTTAGCAGTTTCTGAAAAAGAGTATTGCTATTAAGATGGAGCTCATGTGAGTCCCCTGTGGATGGATTTTTTTTTTTTTTTTTGCCAGCCTGTTCAATGTCTATAAAATCACAGAAGCAGCAGAAAATATATGTACAGTGTCTCTTCTGACTCAAACCTTGGTAGTATTGTGTTTAGTGGATTCAGAGGATCTGACTTTGGCCCCTAACTCTGCTATTCACTTACCATGAGACCTTACGAAATCATTTTCCCATTCTTGGCCTCAGTGTCTTTACTGGTGGAAAAGAAATATCATTCCAATCCTCACTAACTCACAGGCGGACAGGGGAAGACCCGATGAGAAGATGAATGTGTGGTACTTTATTAACCATGACTATCAGGCATCTCAGTGCCAAAAGAAAATGCTGATTTCCGCTCCCCAAACCTCAGCTTCACTCCACGTCAGTCAAAGGCATCAGCATCTTCCTACCCCCTGGCGTCCTCCCCTGCTGCTGTCATTCCCCAGCAAGCCCTTTGACTGTTTCTTTATATGTAGAGTGTTCACTGTTAGTTTAAATATACTTATTTTAATATATTTTCAACCATTTATTTTAAAATGATTTTGAGTGACAGAAATGTTGCAACACTTACGCAAAATATTTTAATGTACCCTGCACCCAAATGTTAACATTTCACCGGACTTGCTTTATCTCTAAGACTAGATAGATAGATAGATAGATAGATAGATAGATAGATAGATAACCTTGCTCCTTCCAGCTGTTCAAGTTTTAGCCAAAATGCCACCACTGATAGGTCACCTTCCCTGACCATTTAATCCCTTAACTCCACATCTGTACCCTGTCACACCATCCTCACTGAAGTTCTCAACAATGCTGACATTTTGTGTGACTTTGCTGGTGGCCACTCTGCCTCCCCCGCTAGGATGGAAGTTTTCCATGTGCCTTGTCTTGCTCGCTCCTGAATTCTCAGAACCTAGAACAGAGCCTGAATCCCTGTTTTGCTGAATCAATGACTTAGGGAATTACTGGGTCTGGCCTATCCAAATAGGCACATGGCCTGGTCTCTATGTTGAGTGTAGATGCCCCCCAGCATCTGCACGCACTAGCTGCAACATTCACCTCATCAGGAAATCACTGCCGTATCCTGTTCTAGGAGAAGATGACGTAAAGCACAGCTACAGTTTCCATGTAAGTCCTCTGAGAAAGGGCAAGAAAACTACACAAATGCTCACAGACACAGAAAGAGAGCACGGCCAGTTTAGTGGTTTATGTTCGCGGTCTGGAGACTGCCCGGTTCACATTCAGGTTCTGCCACTTACTACGGGGTGACCTTGGGCAAATTACTTAAACACTTTGTGTCTCAGTTGCCTTATGTGTAACATACAGATAATAAAAATACCTTCTTCATAAGCTGTTCAATGAGTAAATGCATTAATATATTTTAAATGCTTGGAGCCATGCCTGGCACACAGTAAGTGTTCAGGAAGTGTCAGCACAACATATATGATATAAATGAGACCAGACAGTATGTACTGCTTTAGAGGCTTTTTTTTTCATTTGGCCAAATATCCTGAATATTCCATGTCAATACATAGGACATGATTATTAATGGCTAATATGTTTCTATCAGAGACATGCACAGTAAGTTTCCTAACCTATCTCCATTGCTAGATATTTAAGGTGCTTCTGATTTTACTCTAGTCTAAACACATTACACTGAACATCCTCGTACGTGTATCATCACACATATCGCTATTTCTTCTCATTGTATTTGTAAAAGCAGAATTGTTGGGTCAAAGGCTATGCATATTTTCTGACCTGAGATATAGATTCCAAGGGCCTGGGACAGGTTTTCCTGACAGAGGCGTTTCCTTAGGGACCCAAGTCCAGAAGCCAGGGCGGCTCCCAGTTCCAGCCATTTCCACGTGGCCCTGTGTCCCTGGGCCAGCCGGGCAGCAGTCTGTGTGTCTGGTGGAGGCCACCACAGGTTCCAGTAATCCTGTTTACTCTGCTCTGAGCAGGAAAACAACCTGGATGTTCTCTCCTCAGAAGGTATCAGAGACCTTTGCTTTGAACTTCATCTAAGAGAATAAAAACAACCATATCCACCACGCCTGCTCTTTCCCTATTGGCTTTTCCTCTGTTCTTTGACTGTGATACCGCAATTTGCAAAAGCATCTGTACTTCAGGACCCCTTTCAATCAGTTTTCCCACCCCTTTACCCAGCAGAAACGCTTCTGTTCTTTACAGCTTAACTCAAATACCACTTCTTCCAGGAAGCTCTCTCCCCTTTAATCCATGCATCCTAGTGGGAGGCAAAAAAATATATTTAGTTTTTGACGTGCTTGCTCGCATATTATGGAATGCCTTTTCCCACAAGAGGAGGAGAATCTGCTGTTGATTTTCAGAAGGTCTGAGCAGCCCTTACACATCCTCTCCCCTACTTCCCCAGTTAAATGGACATCAATCACTCCGGAGCAGGAAGAGTGGGCCAACACTGGTACTCAAGTTGAAAAGGGGGAATGGCCTGACTCTGGCAGGTGTTCTCCAGGATGGCAAAATAAATCGTGGCAGCTGCTGTCTCCAAAGAGGAGGACTTATATCGCACTCCCAGATAACACCCCTCACCCAGGAGGGGGCAGAACCTCTGAAAGGGTCAAAGAAAAAGCGATAAGACTTAACAGGAAGAGCCGTGCAGAGAGCACAGAAGGACCAGACCTAGATTTTGTGGGGCTTGAAGCATACGCAATTTGGGGAGGGGGGGCTTTCCTTAAGAAAAATAATTACGAATATAAAATGTTCGTGACCACTCCAACTTACCCAAAGGGGAAGCGTGATGGAGGAGATGGGATGGGGAATAGAAGAAGCAGCATTTTCACCCACCAAGCTTGAAAAATCATACTTCTGCAAATTTTATATCTGAGCTACGGGCATATTCCAGGGTCCCTCTCAGAAGGGGCTGTGCAAGCAAGGGGCTCTGAAGCTTCAGCTTCATTAACATCGCCCCTGTGGTTAGAACCTTCCGGAGCTGAAGACCAGAGGAAGGCTCTTCTCTAAACTCCATCCCTTATAAGCCTCCAGGGTTTGGGGCAACCTCTACCCCATGTAGCTGAGATGGAATCTTCTGCCAAATGCAAGGGGGATGGCAAGCCAGATTTACTTGGTTTAGAAATACAAGTAAATATGATATTCCTTGCGCTGAAGTATCCTCAAACATCTTACTTATACCATACTCAGGAAATACCTTTATTTTTAAAAGGTAATCAAACAATATATTCTGAGAAAATGATTTCCCTTCACGAGTCTCAGTCTCCCCATCTCAAACATGGGGATGATAAAACTGACCTCATCACTGGTGCAGCATGAAAAGGAAATGAGCTAATATGCAGAAAGATCCTGGCACAGGGGAGCCATTATTTCTGAGCATCTGCTAGGCCCCTGGCCCTTGGGGAGGTTCTGGGCACAGGCCTGGTAACTGCCAGCTCGCAGACGAGAGGAGCTTACTTAGACTGAGGCCCCAAGGGTTTGGGGAACATCAGCCGGCTTTGGGAGCAAACCTGGATCCAGCAATCTGGGCAGCAGATCCGAGCACAAGCCCTGCCTTGCTGTGTCTTCCATGGCAAATTGCGTCCCCTCTGAGGACCTGAACTTCCACCAGAACTTGGGGAGAATGTCAGAAGGACTAGCCAAGGTAAGCACCTAGCACAGAACAGGTAGAGGGGGAAACATGTTCTGTTACATCCATTCCTACCCTGGCTGAGGTTCTTCGGTGGAAGCCTCCCTCTGGTTCCCTGGGAGGCATTTCTGAATCCTTCTCTACAAAAAACAGACTCAAGGTCCAAGCGGAAGACTTAGGATACTTCCTCCTTCCTCTTAGTTCTACTGAATTCTATTTAAATGAAGCATCCTCCTTCAAGCAGGAAACTCAAACCACTTCCTCCGACTAGAGAGTTTTTGCAATGTCCCTTTTTCTTAACATCAGGCAGATGCCCAGCTGTGAGGAGTCAGAAGCTTTTGATATGGGGGTGGCTTTGTGACACTTTTCCCTGGTTCTTGTGCTGACTCAGGACAATGGGTCTGGACTGAGAACCCACGTCTCCACACCCGAGATCTTCCCCATTGCCCTCCTGTGGCTTCCTACCTATCAGCATCATTCAGTCCACCAGGCAGCCTGCTGCCAAGATGGCAGGCCACATGCAGTGATGATTGCTCACTCCAGTGTCTTCTCCCTTGATGTCTTTCCCCACTGCACTGGCTGTGTCTTTGCCGCAGCTCATTCTCACGAGGATGAGGGACATCCTGATATCACAGCCTGGGCACTGGACTGACAGCCAGGAGCCCTTGGCTTTGACAGTAATGCGTGCAGTGTCAGCGATGTCCCTAAGCTCCCATTTTCACATGTGCAAAATAATAGGGGCTGAACCAGACCGGTCTGAGGGGTCTTCTAAAGAGCATTCCATACACCCCTCACCCTCCTGCTTGCTCTTCATGCTAAGGACCCAGCTCCCTGTTCACGTCAGCATAACGTTTAAATTCCAGTGCTTTTCTTTAAACCTGTTGTTCACTGAGCACTTGCTAGAGACCAGGCCCCATGCCAGGACCTGAAGATATTTAAACGAATAACATTGCTCCTACTCTGAAGGACAGCCCAGTGAGAAACAAGAACATTTAAAGATGATAAGAAAGGGGCTAATTGCTAGGAAAAAAAAAAAAAAAACCCACAGAGTTGGCTACCACAGGCCCCTTGGAGGCCTCTTCCCAGAAGAAGAACCACACCGAGTCTTGAGGATTCAGTAGGAGATCTCAGAGTTCAGAGAAGGTGAAGGAAGGGTGTTCCAAGAAGAGGGAACAGCATATGCAGAGATTTAGAAGGAATTCAACATGGCTGCCACCACAGTGCTCACGTCGTGAGCAGCAGAAGAGTCTGGGAAAGAGACCAGACACGTGCCAGAGGTTTTTGGACCTTGAACCGCCCCACACAGAAGGAGATACCTCTGTCTGAAAGCAGTTTCTGGAAGTTTCCAGTGCAATCAGAGATCAAGGCACTTGCCAAATCCAGATAGCAGAAGCAACCTCCAAGCACCACAACCCAAGTTTGCTTGAGCCCAGGACTCTTAGCTGGTTTCACAGCAGAATCTCTGACTAAGACTTGAAGAAAACAGTCTTAAAAGTAAGACAAATATTTAGAGTTTTAAAAGCTCAGCCTACAAATTAGGAAGAATGGGAAACTTGCTCTAACTTGTTCAGATGTGCAACTTTGTTCTAATTTAAAGCAGACTTTGTTTTCTGGTGGGAGATAGATCGAAATCCTCCTGACTGCTCAATAATACGATGGAAACCACTTCTGAGGAGCCAGTGTTTTATGTTAGAGACAACCAAATTTAATAAGGTAACAGAAGAAAAAAAAGTGACGTCAGTATGGCTTTATCTGAGAATCAAATGAAATATGCTATTGACCTGACTGAAGTCGTTCCAGTCTTAACTGCTGTAGAAGGGAAAAGTGAAATTTTTCCATCTCCTGATCCTCTTTGCATTCCCCATACGCTGACCCTAAGATACTCATTCCGCAAAAAGTAAGAGCTTACTCAGCAAAAGGAAGATGGAGTTTCACTTCGCTTTTCTCCATCCCTTCCAGTGCAGGAGGGAACTAATGTTTCCTGAGTACCTGCTCTGTGCCTGGCCTTCTATCTGCACTGAACTTTCACTATAATGTGGAACTCTATGAGGAACCCACTGTTTTCTCCTTTTTAAAGAGGAGGCAACCAAGGCTCAGAGAGGTTAGGTGAATTTGTTAAGGTCACAAAGATCAGTTAATATTACACCTGTGACTGACTGAGTTAGGATTGTGATCCCCTTCTTATGTAACACAAAAGCCCGTGCTCTTTCCACCTGCCCCACTGCCTTCCTAGAAGCCAGATGTTTGGTGCTTGGAGAGTGGCTGTCTACACATAGTGTCTGTGAATGAAGGGCTTTCAAAACAGTGGAATAGTGTAAGTCCCAGTTAAGCAGCCATCCAACAAGTAATTCTTGGGTGCCATGTGCACTAGGCATTATTCTAGGCACTGGGAATCAGATAGGCAAATCTCTGCCTTTGTGTATTCACACCCTATGGGTGGAACAGTGTGGTGGGGTGTGAGTGAGGACTCAGGAGCCAGACACCTGAGATCACATCTTAATCTTGCCATAGCATCCTGTGTGACTGTGGACACATTGCCTCACTTCTCTTTACCTCCGTCTCCTCACCTGTACAGAGGGGTAAATTGTAGTATCTCCCGTTATAGTTGTTATGAGGACTGAATAGGCTGGCATTTGCAAAGCATTTAGAGCATATGGGTATTGCTAAATAAACAGTGGGGAACATAGGCAATAACAAAGTAAGATACATAGCATGCTATGTGATATCAAGTGTAAAGATGAAAACTAAATCAGGAGGGAATGGGGATAGAGTATGTTGGTGGTAGGTTTGCAATTTTAGTTAGGGTGGCCAGGGAAGGCCACACTGAGAAGGAGTCATCTGAAAAAACACCTAAAGGTCAGTGAGCTGACAGAAGCCATGCTTGGGCTTTGCCTTGATGGTTCAGAAGGCAACAAAGGATTTTATGGCCCTACTTCTGAATCTTAATTATGAGTGTTGATTTCCTGAAACTATAAATTTAGTGACATGCTTAACAAATTACATCATTATATCATTATGTGACATAAATTATCAATGTGTTTGTAAAAGATTCAGCCTCTAATGTGGTCTCAGAGACCAGTGAGGGATAAAGTCATTTCTGGAATATTCCTTTATAGTAAGAACAGAATTACTGAAGATAACTCATGGTTTATAAGGTACATTTACAGTCCTTATCTCATAGATAAAGCTGGCCCCAGCTGTCTCCAGGGCCCATACAAGTGTGCCTGTATTCTGCCCTTGACTTTCTCTTGGCTCACACCCTGCTGAGACTCTTCAGTCTTGGGAGTGGGGGTAAGGACAGTGCTGAGTCTAGCTGTCCCCTGAGTGAAAAGGATCAAGCCCGACCACATGCCTACTGCCCTAACCATATAGAAATGGTCGCTTTAGATGCTGGAATGCTTGAAGAACAATTTTATTTTAGTGTATTCTCCATATGCTCTCTGAAAATTATCGATTTTTATGCTTCCATGGCCCAGAAGTTAGAAATCTAGTTAACAAATTTCATCCTTACTATTATAATGTGAGATAAAGAATACTGGCCTAGGAGGCTGGAGACAAGTGTTCAACTCTGGGCTCTGACATTAAGTCCCATGAGTCTGTGTATATCACAACTTCTGTCTCTGGCTCTCAGTCCTCTGTCTACAAAATGAGGAGGTCAAAGAAAAGGTGGGGCACCTGGGTGCCTCAGTTGGTTAAGTATGTGACTTGATTTCCACTCAGGTCATGATCTCAGGGTTGTAAGATCTAGCCCCAGTCTGGCTCTGTACTGAGCGGGGAGCCTACTCGGAATTCTCTCTCTCCTTCTCCCTCTGCCCCTCCCTACGCCCCCTTCTAAAAAAGAAAAAAAAAGAAAATGAGGAGGTAAGGGGACAAATACGCAACACACACACACACGCACACACACACACGCACACACACCCTTTATTTACTGCTTGTCTTCTCTGGACCAGACATAGGACACACACTATTTCCTCTTAAGATCACAATCCTAAGTCAGTGTCATACTTGCTACATGACAGGTATAATGTTGTGCAGTGGAAAGAGGCCAAGAGCAAGACTGGAACCCAGGCCTGACCTAGCTATTCACTGCAATTGCTAAAGACTTTCTAAGAATCTTCCTAAGACTGTCATTCCCCGATCTTCGAGAACACAGGGACTTTCCACCTGGCTTTCTGCAGAAGCCATCCTGTCCCCTTGACTCTTCCTTTTCTGCAACTTGAGTTGTACATAATCTCTCTTTCCCTCCAATATCTGTCTCATAGGTTTCAGCCCAGTTATGAAGACCCCCCAACAAAAGGAAAACAGGGACAGACTGGCACACAAGTGAAAGACGCTGTCCAAGGCAATCTTCCGTTTCATCATCTTGCCCCTGGAGGCAGACCAGACTAAACAGAAACAGCACTTCCAAGTGGGGCCAGAAGCCTCCCCCAAAGTGGCTCACTCAGCTTCATAAGAAGCCCGGGTCTCCTGGGGATTAGCTGTCAGCCCTGATACCCTCTCCGGAAACCCCTTCCCATGGTGATGCAGAGAGCAGACAGGTGGTGTGGTCTCAGGGAGAGACACTGTATGTGTAGCAGCACCTCTAATTCTCTGTGTGACCTGGGGCAAGTTGCTTCCTCCATTATTAGGAAGAGGGCTTCGGAGTTGGTCTAGGGGAAGCAGGTATCTCAGAGTTTGGGAATGAGCCATACTGGGTTTGGACCCCAGTTCTGCCACTAACCATGGGAATATGAGATGTGACCTTGCAGTCAAGGCACCTGGCATCTCATCTAGAGTTCCTCTGCTCTAAACTTGAACCTGGACTGGAAGACAAAGCATCAGGCTCTGCTGCTCACTAGCCCTGAGGCAGGGGGGTATCACTTAGCTCCTCTGGGCCTCAGCTTCCTCATCTGTAAAATGCACAGCATAACCAAGTTCTGTGCACTTCAAACTATCAGCTGGTCCTACCAGTGCAACTGGCTTTAGAGGCTGTGGCGGTCTTTGAAAATATCCAGGCAAGACTGTGCAGTCAGATATGACTTCTAAAAGTTGCTTAAAGCTGTTGAGAGTGGTGCTTCTCAAACTTGAGTGTGTATATGAATCATCTGAGATCTAGTTACAATGCAGCTTCTGATTCAGTAGGTCAGGAGAGGGGGGTGGCACTGAGATGCTGAGGCAGGTCCAAGGCCCACACTTTGAGTAGCAAGGATTTAGAGTCACGTGGCTTCCATAGCACAGACAATAATGAATCCATGATATAAAGATTATGAAGCAATAGCCCGTTTTTAGTGATTTATTGTTGAATTCATTAGATAAAGAAATGTTCATAGAGGGCCTGCTATGTCCTAGGCACAATGGTGGGAAGTAGGATTTCAGTGGGAAACAAGGGCCAGGGCCTACTTTCCCAGTGTGTTTATTCTAGTGGCAGAGGGTAATCAAGCAAACAATTAGGATAACGCAAGTGCAGGGCTTGGGGGTGTCTGGCAATGTTGAGGGAGCAGAGGGCTGGAGAGGGTCAGGGAAGGCCCCCGGGATGAAGAGAAATGGAGGCAGAAAGCTGGCCCTGAGAAGGAGGGGTAGTGCAAGGAGAAGAAACAGCATTGCTGGGGGCAAGGCCACCCAGCCAGTCAGAAGCTCAGGCTTGATTCAAATCAGGTCTGTCTGATCCAAGATTTACTCTTGCTAGTATCTTCCACGATGCATGAATCAAGTCTTACACAAAGCTGCCAGCAGTCCTTCCCCAGTGATGTCAGAGCACCTGGCCTCAGACTGGAAAGATATCTGGGGAGCAGAAGTCTCGGCATCACCTGACAGCCGTGGCAATTATGAAATCTGCCTCCACACAAAACATGTTGCACCACCAACACCATCCAGGCTTGGCTTCTAGTTCCTTCCTCCTGAAGACATGTGACTGGGAAGTGTGGTTGCCCTCCCATTGCTGCTAATAATAAGCCTTACTTTTTTTAACCAACAATGAACTTTGAAACTTGGATGTTGGTAGCCGGTCATATCAGCTGGCTATTCCTTGGGCGAAGTTCATTGGAAACTTACCTTACCTACCTTACGTATAGCAGTGTTCCTAAAATGCTAAGCTTGGTGACTGGCATATTATAAGCACTCAGTATGAGAAGAAAAGAGAGTCAGAGGGGTTAAGGGATTTCCCTAGTCTCCAAAGCAGGTAAATGGTAACTCAAATTTGAAATTAAGTCTACTTCTGAGGCGCCTGGGTGGCTCAGTCAGTTAAGTGTCTGCCTTGGGCTCAGGTCATGGTCCCAGGGTCCTCAATGAGTTCTGCCTTGGGCTCCCTGCTCAGCGGGGAGTCTGCTTCTCCCTCTGCCCCTCCCTCCTGCTCATGCTCTCTCTCTCTAGTAAAAATAAATTAATAAAATCTTTGAAGAAAAAAAAAGAATTAAGTCTACCTCTGAAGCCCAGCACCTTTCTCCAATTCCTCATGCTCTCCTTATGTTAGAATTATACCCTTTGCCATTTGACTTTGTAGGGTCTCCCACTAGGGTAGGCAGATATATTTCCCTGCCCTGGGCTTGACCATCTGACTTGTCATGGGCAAAGGAACATGGTTAGAAAGGACAGCATGGCAGCTCTGGGTTGAGACCTCAAGAGGCATCATCTGTTTCATGTTCTTGTCTGCTCACTCCCTCAGGTACCATGAGACGAGCAATCACAGGCTACTTTTCAGTAGTCGCCAGAAGAGACAGAGTAGACACAAAGACTGGAAGCCCCACCAAGCCTGAAGCCTGAGCCCAAGGCAGCCAACCCTCAAACCTGTAAGTGAGAAAAATATCCCTGTAGTTGTGACTGAGCATTGGGTGGTTTGTTACTAAGCACTGTTGTGGCAACATCTGACTAACACACTCCACAAAAAAGTACAACCAAGCCAGGCCATTTCTGCAAGTATTTCTTAAGTCCTTTTTGGGAAATAAAAAGGAATTTAAAGTCATTTCTGCCCTCAAAGATAGTTTATTGCTCCTGCCTCCCTTGTTGAACACAGTCACGACACAGAAATCACAGATGGTTATTTGATAACAAATAAATGAGTACCTCTGTTTATCTTGTTGAAGAGAAATGCATAGCTCTATTAAATGGTACCTAGCAATATCGAGGCATATATTTTCCAAGAACTCAGCCGGATCATAGTATTAACTTACTTTAAGGTATAAAATCAATTAAGGTATTAAAGTAGCCTTACTGGGGATGTAAGACTCGACTCAGCTGATCCTTAGGGATGGGAAGGGGTGAAAGACACTAGATACAGTCTTCCTGCCAAGTCACAGGGCTTTCATGTTCAGGGGTTTTGGCTGAGGTGGGATGCAACCAGAGGTATCTGGGTTCAAATTCTCGGGCTGCTGCTTTCCAGCTGTGGGACGTGGGGCAAGTCACATATCTCTGACCTTCTGGTGAGATTCCCCCCACCCCCACCCCCGCCCCCATGAGCTCTCTTCTCTTTACCTGCAAGGGCCCTCTCCACCTTTACCTGCCTGGGAGGGCCCTTGTTGGCCCCCTCTCTGCCAAGAGCTAAGACCTCCCCTCCTTTAGGTCCCAGCTACAGCCAGCTGAAATGGTCCCGCCCCGGGTAGCCGGGGATCCTCCTTTGCGCATGTGTCTCTTTTCTTATGACAGACACGGAGCGCTTCAGGACGGCAGCCCCTCCGCAACCTCAGAGCCCCCATGCCTTGCACAGCGCCTGGCATGTGTCTGTAAATACCAGCTGGCTTTGACTGAACTATATGGAATTGCCCCAAATACCATCCAGCGGTAAACTCATTTAAAGTACAGTTCCCACACTGTTTTTTAGAAAGCTAAATACATAAATAAAAAAGAGACCCACGCTTTGAAAAACAGGTCCACACGAACACACATGCGGCCAAACAAACATACGCCAAGCACAACCCTAAGAGCTTTCTGCAGACTTGTCTCTCATTGCAGGCCTGTAATTTCCCTCTTGGCCGACATGGGCTTTGGCCCGAACAATGTTTCAGGCTGCTGGCAGGCAGCCCACTGGGTTTGGGTTTATGTTTTTGTTTTGTTTTGTTTTGTTTTTCCTTTCCTTTCATCAGACCTGAAACTAAAGCCACAGGCCTTTCTGCTACCTCTCAGCTGCGGCTGCCAGGCTTCGTGTCACCTGCTCCCCCCTCCCGGGCCACGTGTGTCCATAAATATGTCCAGAGGTAACAAGCTGGTCATCAATGGCTTCCTTCTGGAAGGAGACGAAGGGAGGCCCCAAAGGGACCGAAGAGTCTGGGAAGTGTCCATGACCCAGGCCAAGCCTCCACTCTTCAGATCAGACTGTAATCTGATGGCCTGGCCTCCCGGCCAAGTTCCAACATCAAAGAGGTAACGACCCTGGGAAACAGGCACGTGAAAATGAAATAAAATGAACTAAGTTGTGCCGGTGACATGGGCGAGGCTGGAAGAGCCTAAACCCTGGGGGAAGTAGGGACAGCTGGCTTATTAGAGAGCGCTCTGGGGTCAGACACAGCTTACATTCAAGTCCTGGCTCTGCTGTTTCCTACTGGGCAAGTTACATAACTTCTCTGACCCTTGTTTGCTCAGCCATCAACCAGTTTACACCTACCTTGCAGAGTTGATAAAAAGATTACATGAGCTCATATATGGCATGGGCCAAGCCCTTTGTAGGGAACTACTCGACGGCAGTTTCTGTCACGAGAGCAGAGCTTCCTGTCCCAGAACTGCAAGAGCCTGTCGGGATGCAAGGTGCACCCCACTCCCCTCTCCACCCAAAGTGAGGTCTCTCCGAAGTAGCTTCCTGTCCCAGAACTGTAAGAGCCTGTCGGGATGCAGGGTGCACCCCACACCCCTCTCCACCCAAAGTGAGGTCTCTCCGAAGCTGCCTCCCATCCTCCCAGCCTGCTGCCCCCTGGAGAAATTCTCACTACTAGAAAGTTCTTCCTTAGGCTGATTCTGAAGAGAGTCTGAAAATGGTCTCTCTGGAGCTTTCACCCATCGGCCCTTCCTACTCGGGGCCCTCCCCCCATGGCAACCTTCTCCATAGAAGCAAGCTCCCGGGCCTTCCCTGAGGTGCCTCCGGAACTCCTGGGGCTTTCTATATATACACAGACACATATCCGTGTGTGCATGTACGTGTGTGCGCACATGTGTAGGCAATTACGAGGAACTACACACACAGACACACAGAAGAGACACCTGTCCAGGACTTGGGAGGTCCAGGAGGCTTCTTGGAGGAAGGATGTTGAAACTAGGTGGCAGCTGGGAAGTGGCTGTGCAAAGTCCTGCCGCTAATAAAGAGAAACTGAGACTCGGCAGGGTGCCCCCTCTACTGCGCCAGTGGGTGATGGTTGATGTCTATGAAGTGTGTAAAGCTAGATATCGTGATTGCTGAATTTTTAATGTTTTTCTTATTCTTCAAATATACCTTTCCTGGGGGTGCCTGGGTGGCTTAGACAGTTAAGCAACTGCCTTAGGCTCAGGACATGATCCCAGGTCCTGGGATCCAGTCCATGTTGGGCTTCTTGCTCAGCAGGGAGCCTGCTTCTCCCTCTGCCTGCCTCTCCCCCTGCTTGTGCGTGCTCTTTCTCTCTGACAATAAATAAATAAAATCTTTAAAAAAATTAAAATACATATATATATACCTTTCCTGGCCAACTTTCCTCAGCAGGATTGGCCCTGTTCATCTGATAGCATGTTTCTCCATTCACGTCTTTAGTACACAGAGCTGGGTTTGCATCCCGCTGTCACTCATAGCTGGGTGACTAATCCAAGTGAGAGGACTTCTCTGCGCCTCCGTTTCCACAGTGTAAAACGGGGACAGTCCTGCTGACTCCCAGGGCTGGTGCATATGGAAAGTCGCTCAGCAGAGAGCAGACATTTTGCAGATGTTTGCTTTCTTCCCTTGCTTCACAAGATGCTGCAGGCTGATCTGATATTAGACCTCTGCCAACAGTTGATAATGTTATCATAGGATGTGCCTTCAAATGCATTTGCATTTGAACTAGAGAGCACCAACCAGTTCAGGGTTGGCCAGCCCCCTGCTGGGCTGAGGCCTGCGAGGGAATGAACAGACCCCCGAGGCCAGGCCGAGGAACTTACCCCAGAAAGAGGAGGTCACAGAGGCCCACTGTGACAGTTTTATGCACACAATAGGAAAGGGTGATCCGGGGCGCCTGGGTGGCACAGCGGTTAAGCGTCTGCCTTCGGCTCAGGGCGTGATCCCGGCGTTATGGGATCGAGCCCCACATCAGGCTCCTCCGCTATGAGCCTGCTTCTTCCTCTCCCACTCCCCCTGACTGTGTTCCCTCTCTCTCTCTGGCTGTCTCTATCTCTGTCGAATAAATAAATAAAATCTTTAAAAAAAAAAAAAAAAAAAGGATAGGGTGATCCCCTGAGCCTTCATGGTAGAGGTGGCAGAGGTCTCTGATGGTGGCAGCGCTGTAATGTCACACGGGAACAACTACACTCAGATCCCAAATATCTTCCCTGGGTCTATGCTCAACCCTCCAGAACCACTCAGAAGATAAACCCTCCATAATTCTAAATCAGATTATGCACCCCCAGCCCTAAAACCTGTTGGGACTTATTGTTTTAACAATAAAACACCAAATCTTCCCCATGGCCCTCAAGGTTTTACATGATGGGGTCCTGGCTTCCTCGGCAGCCCCCCAGGCAGACCAGCAGGGCTTCTGGAAGCTTGGCAGCTCCAGTCCCTCCAGAACAGATGCCCAAATGGGACTTCCACCTGCCCTCTTAGAAAATAACCAAGGTAATGAGAAGGTGAGGAGAGGAGCAGACCAGTGCCCTGCTCTTGGCTAGGGCAGGGTCTCTTTGAAGAACTATGGAAAGCCTCCATAAGAGTATGGATTGGAATCATAGCATGAACCAAATGCACCCCAAAGGGCTGAGCTGCAAAGAATCTAATGACAACACTCTGTTTGGAGGGGAGGGCAGGGTTAGGAAACCAGCAAGAGAGGTAGAGACAGCCCAGGCTACGGCAGCAGGCAGCCCGTACACCTCTAGGGGTCAGGGGAATAGAAGGAATGTGCTCTAGTGGCCATGCCAGTCACAGCCAATGCCAGAACTGTGGAAGAAAGGAGGGGAGGGAGAGAAGGATGGACCCCTACCCTGTCTCCTCCCACACTGCACTCTTCTGCTGTAGCTGCACTTTTGCCCTCTAAATCCAGCTGGAATTTAGAACCTAAGGAGTCTGAGTGATATAGTTCTCAGGAGTTAGCCCTCTAGGGCTATGAGCAGGCAGAGAGGGCAGAAAATTAATTGGATGAGAATGACCACAAAAAGGAATTACCGACACAGCAGGCATCCCAGCATCCTGCAGGGAGAATGAGAACAGCCAACCCTAAGAGGGTCAGCTCTTCCCCAAGAAAGAGAATGCCATGTAAGGGGAAGAGGGAGCCTGGCTGACAGGCAGCATTCCCAGCCAGGCCAGAGTGTCCACATAGCACCCAGATTCTGTGTCCGGCACCCTGGCCATCACAGTCCACACGGCCAGACATCTCATACCTTGGCCCCTGCACAGCGGCGGAAGGGGTTGTCCTATGAGCCTGGACCTCACCCATCCTCCCTGCTCCTCCCCAGGACCAAGACCTAGGCAGGCCACAGGAGCCTGCGCTGCCACCCACATGAGAGGCGACGATGACTCAGATCCAATAATAGAATGATGATAAGAGTAAGTGATAATGACTGCATGCTCTATAACATGTTATCGATTGTTATCACCGCAACGATCACACAATTAAGCTCTACCTATGTGCCAGAGACCATGCTCACGCTGTTAAATGATACAGTCCTCTTCCAAACCCTAGGAGGTGGTGGCTATTATTATTTCCACTTAAAAAATGAGAGGAAGACCCAGAATAGGTAAACAGCTTGCTGAGGTTACTGTCAAGCCCAAGTTTGCTGGCTGCAAGCCAGGCTGCTAACTGCCATGCCAGACTGTCCTCAAAGCCAGCTGGAACCCACAGATGAGTGGGAGATAGAGGCAGGATTCACGCAACCCTCTGTGGTCAAGGGGATGGAGTTTGGCTCTCCAGAGTGGTCTTAGAACACTGGCTCTGGACACTGCATTTTCTAATTATGCCAATCTCTGATATCCTAAGCACTCGGCTTTCTCTTACCCCTGGGCCTTCACACAGGCAGTTCTCTTTACCTGAAACATTGTCTTCCTCCTTAACCCCCTCATGGCTTGGTTAAATCTACCTCCATTTACGACTGCTTGCTCCACAAAGCCTGCCCCTTATCCTGCCCCACAGCAGAACTCAACCCTCCCTATGGCTCTGAGCACTGACCTGTTTCCCCTACCGGGCTGCAAGTCCTGCCAAGGCTGAGACACAGTTGTCTGGCTTACCCCTGCGTCCCAAGAGCCCAGCCCAGTGCCTGGCATGTAATGGGTGCCTGGTAAATGTGTGGCGAAGCCAGTTGGATGCTGGCACAGACTCGGCCACCCAGAGCCTGGAGCACACTGCAGCCCACACAAGGAGAACCACAGCCAGTGCTGCAGGAGCAAAGAGGAGGGGGAATCTCTCCATCAATCTGAGGCTAGAGCAGGCAGGGCCTCAAGGGGCGACTCCCAGAGCCAGGGCTGCTGAGCTGAGAGCCACACATGGGCAGGCTTTTGGTGGCACAAAAGAAAGGGAAAGGTGTTCCAGGCAGAAGGAGTAGCATGTGCAAAGGCTCAGAGGAACAAGCGTGCATTGTAAGTCACTTGGAGTGAGTAACAGGAGGGGCCATGGGAGAGGAGACCTGGAAGGGACAGGGCCGGTCTGTGAGGGGCATCTGGGCTAGAAGACAGGAGGCCAAACTGGGTGGCAAAGAACACAAGCTTTAGGCTCAAAAAGACTGGAGTTTGACTCCACACTTTGCCATTTCCTGGCTCTATGACCTTGGCTGAGTTGCCTAACGTTTCTAAGCCTTAGTTTCCCCATCTGCAAAATGGGGTAACCACAGTACTTGCCCCTAAGAAAATTAAATGAAATAATGCATGTAAAATGCTTTGCATGGTAAGTGGCACATGGCAGGTGTCAGTAAGTGTCAACTCTTCATAGCCATGCTGTCCTTTCCGGCAGGAAAGGTTTGACCTGGACAGAGACAGAAGCTGTCCAGGAAGTGTTTGTAGAAGGGAGGAGGGAAGAGGGGAATTTTGAACAGGACCTTAAAGAAGGGGCTTGGAGAGGTAAGGCAGTGGTGGGAGACACGTACTGGGGGTGAGGGGCTGCGTGGCACCAATGGGGGGGCAGTAAGTGGGACGGGCCAGGAAGGAGAGGGGACGGATGTGGGGCAGTCTACAGAGCAGGACTTCCGGAGTCAGCAGGTCAGGGTGTGTGTGTGTGTGTGTATATGTGTGTGTGGTCCTGAGCAAACTAAGAAACAACCATTGTCTCCCACCCCCTCCACAGTGAAACCAGCTAGTCATTCCTGGCTCAGTGGCCTGGTGAGGTCACCAAGTGGAATGCTGTCCGACCCCCGTGCCTGGGGGCCATGGATATTATGGGAGGGCATGGTCATTTATGGGGTGTCTCTGCATTGTGCCAGAGTGAAGCCAGAGGGGAGACCAGAGAGAAAGTTCAGCCATGGCTCCCAAGGGGTGAAGATTCCTTTAGCTCCCCCCCACACACACATTGGCTGCCTTGCTCCATCTCCACGTATCCACCTGTAGGGACAGGTGGAACCAGATGTGACCAAACTCTCTCTTCTTATGTTTCTGAATTCCTATGTAACGTCTGGGGAGAAGGACCGAGGAGAGGTAAAGACAACCAGAAAGGATCCAGCATCTGATTTGAGCCAAGTGAGTTGTCCCTGTTCTGGAAATGTTGGGTATTATCTTTACTGTCTCTTTGCACTTCAGCTGAAAGATGAACGGGGTTCCTCCAGGGGCCCTGCATCTTAGATGTGCAGTCAGAGCCAGAAGACTCATTGTTCCTGCAGGTACAGAGGTGCCCAGGCAGGGCCGTGGACTTGCTCAGAGTCACTAGCTAGCTAGTCAGGTGGTGACAGAACTAGACTACGCCCAGATTGATTACCATCACCCCCATTATACAAAACCACTTCAGGGAGCATAGTACTGTCTCTGAAAGCCGCCGGGAGGCAGGGGCAGAACCAAGACCAAACACTGCCACCACCACCATCAATAATAACAGCTGTGGCCTCCTGACATTCAGGGGACCCGACATTGCCTCATCACTGACCCTCCAGCAACCCTTCAGGCTTCTTTAAAGATAAAGTTGTGTGGCTTTGCCAAGTCATACGGATGAGAGTGGGGGTCAGGAACCAGTCTTTTCTGGCCACCATCTGGTCTCTCTATGCTGATATGGTCCCTGGAGGAGCCACCCAACCATTAAATAACCTGGTGACTTCAGAGTCTGCCCTGGACATCTAACCACTCAGTGCTCTGTCAACACTTTTTTTTTTTTTTGGCCAAACTCTGTTGTAAGCACTCTACATAAGTGATCCCCATTTTCCAGATGAGGAAACTGAGACACAGAGAGGTTGGATAACTTATCTGTGGTCA
The DNA here is from genome assembly GCF_023065955.2 of Ursus arctos. Taxonomy (NCBI): domain Eukaryota; kingdom Metazoa; phylum Chordata; class Mammalia; order Carnivora; family Ursidae; genus Ursus; species Ursus arctos. The sequence continues at coordinate 58,200,372 of NW_026622786.1, forward strand.
CTCAGCCAGGTAAGTGTCTACACTAGGAATTCTTATCATCATCTCTGAATGAGGCAGACCAGGAGAGCTGCACCAGACACCACTGCAGAACGTGATTATACACAAGCATTGTGTCTCTTTTGTTGGCTCTACAGTCTACAATGAGGAGGCCCCCTGTGGGTGGACAAAACTGCCCCAAACAGAAACCATTCTGGACAAGACAAGTAATGACTCTGGGACTCAGTTTCCCCATCTCTAAAATATCCCTGCCTACTCAGATAGCTTACAATAAAGTCAAGGCTACAGAACTACTGAGGGTCAAACCCTGCCCAGACACACCTGGTTTCCTGATGTCTCATCTTGGGTCATTTCCCTTGTATGGAAAGCTCCAGCCAAGGGATTTTACACACACACACACACACACACACACACACACACACACACACACACACCAGGCACTGCTTAGAAAACTACAAGCCAGGGAAACTCCCCTTCTTTTACCACCATCCTGAAAGGGGAACATACGACACACCTTGGGGAAGCAGAAGTTTGGGTTGCCGGCAACACAGCTTCCCTCAAGAGACACCCCAACAATGCACACCCACCACCCACTTGCTCATGCTAGGAGCCAGTGCAAGGTAAGGAGCCTGGGCTCTGGTGTCAGACTGGTGCAGGTCTCAGCTTTCCCTCTGATTGCTGTGTGACCTCAGGCAAGTTACTGAAACTCTCTGTGCCTCAATTTCCTCCTGGTTATTGAGAGGCTGAAATGAGATAACACGGCAAGAGCACTTGGCGGGGAGGCCGGAGGCTGGCCCCGAGCAAGCCTTCTGTCCTGTCAGCTGTTAGAATTCAGCTATGCATTCACACATCATCCACTCACCAATCCACCCTCTGCTCCAGGCGCTGTCAACAAACCTGGTTTAGAGCTTTCCTCAATGACCTCCCTCTACCTAGTCCTAGCCTTGGGATGGACCTACGAGAAGACCATCCTCTTCTGGATTTCTGTATGAGCTCAAGCATTGTAACAAACTACCATGAACTCAGTGGCTTAGAACAACACAGCTTCAACCTGGTACAGTTCTGGAAGTCAGAAATCCAAATCAGTCTCACGGGGTTATAGCCAAGTGTTCGCAGGGCTGGTCCCCTCTGGAAGCTCAAGGGGAGAGTCCCTTTCTTTGAATTTTCTGCTCTCTAGAGGTGCCTACCAGCCCAGGCTCAAGGCCCCCTCTCTGTCATCAGAGCCAGCAACATAGTATGTTCTCTCTGATCTCCACTTCTGTTCTGACATCTCCTCCCGCTGACTCTGACCCTTGTGCCTCCCCCCTTTTATGAGGCCCTGGAAAATCTAGGATGATCTCCCCATCTCAAGACCTTTATCTTAATCATATATGCAAAGTCCTTTTGATCAGGTCGAGTAACATATTCACAGGTTCTAGAGATTTGAGTGTAGAAGTGTTTGGAGGGGCCATTCTTCTGCCTCCCACACCCAGGCCCAGGATCCTGGCCCTCTGGCTTCCCCTGGGCCTTGGCAAAGAGAGAGATTAGGTTGCCAACCTTCATCCCTAGACACAGCTGATAAGTCACTGGATGTCATTCCCTTTCCGAAGCATAGACACTTCAATCAATGCCACCATGTGTGTTTCTCAGTTGGTAGCCCCCAGGCCTGGATGTGGAGCAGCTCAGGTCAGGTCCCAGGTAAACGAGGGCCTCCTCTCTGCTGAGACCAGCTACAGTGTTGCCAGTTAACCTTCCTGATGTGTCCCCAGACTCCAGGCTTTTCTCTCTCTGGCCCAACCTCACCCTAGCCTCCAGTACGATCTTATTACAACAGACCCCATCATCTGCCTCTCCTGCTTGAAATCCTCCCCAGGTTTCCTGCTGCCTCTAGGATAAAATCCAAGCTCCAGGGTCTGGCTCACTGGGCCCCTTTTGACCCAGACTCTGCCCAACCCTTCTCCGCTTCCTCTCCCATGGCTCTCCCCTCCCCCAACTCCACATGCTGAGCCCTTCCCAAGGACGTCATTATCTTCATCATTTTCATCATCAATCATTTTGGTCATAAAACCCACAGCTTCCTCTTACTGAATGCAAATAACCAGGCAAGGGAATGTGCTAACATTCAGTTATCTTTGCAAACACTCTTCTCCTAACTAGAATTCCTGACTCTCTCCCACCTGTTACCTAATGGACCAGGCTTGCCGGGAGAACTCAAGTCCACCCGCCCCTCCAGGCAGGATTAAACTCGCTCTCCTCTGGGCAGCCATGGAATGACCTCTGGCCTCCATGGCAACTGCCCTGGACTTCCTGTCTTGCCTGTTTTCCACCTTGAGCTCCTTGGGGACGGTGATCTCTTACTCATCGAGGCATCCCCAGCACTAAGTGCCGGACATGGTACAAACTAAATGCCCAGCGAAATGTTGGAGAAAAGAATGAATCTAAGCCTCCTCTCAAGCTATTCACTTCCTCTTTATCCAAGCCTGCGTTCAGTAACTGCTCTCTGCGCAGGGCCTGGTGTCTGAGAACGTGAGGCAGGGTTCCTTTTGGGATTCTGCTTGATCCAGATGCAACGCTGTGGTGGGGAAGGACGTAAGAGAGAGCATTCCAAGTGCTCTGCGTGTCTTTAATTTCTACTTGTTTCGTCCCTACTGTCCTCCTGAGTAGATTCTGGGATTATACCGATTTTACAGATGAAGAAACCAAGGCACTGAGATCTTAGGACGTGCCCCAAATCTCACAGCTGGTCATCTGGGTGGTAGAATTTGAGATGGAGCTGGGGTCCATATGCAGGCAACCTACCTCCAGGGAGCCACGTACCCCACCCCCCAGTCCACTCCACTGCCTTGCACATTTATTTATTAAGCACTTAGAGGCACAAAGCAGGTGTTCTGCACACGATGCTTATTTAATCTTCCTTGTGATGCTAGGATGTACTAATATCACCCCTGTTTTAGAGATTGGTACGGCCTCATTTAGGCGACGATTCCACGCTTACAAGAAGGAAGGCTCGACTGAAGAAATAGTCCGTGGGGAATAAACTAGTCCTACCAACATTGGGGGTTTCCAATTGGAATGGGCTTCTGCCCTGTTGTGCCCGCTCAGGCCTAGGGACCCTGGATGGTTGCCAAAAGGCAGTGTGGCCATCTCAGGATTAAGGCAGGTGGTTGGGAGGCCAGCCCCTGGGCTTTGAGCTGTGTGAAAGGAGAAAGGAATGGGCTTGGGGTCAGTTGTCCTGGGATCAATAATATTGCCACTTCTCCTAGCGCCTACTAGTTTTATGACCTTAGGCAAATCACTGAAACTTCTGTGCCTTAATTTCCCCATTGGTAAAAGAACATCTCCTATGCAGAGCTGTTATAGGATTAAATGAAATGGATGTGTGGAGCTGCCGGTACCTGCCTGGTATATAATCACGATAATGTTAATAATAGCAATAAAAACTGAAGCTCACAGAGGCATAGGCCCAAGGTCACACAGCATCTGGTCTACTCACACTCTCCCTTTTGAAACTTCTGTTTTCATCCATGACTCTAGCACTCAGGCAGTTCCCATGGTCAAAAATCACAGAGTCCTCTTTGAGCGGTCCTTCTCCCTCGTGGCCCTCCCCCTGATGAGGACATGTGCAAGTGTTCCGTGATGTGAGTGTCTGTCTCCTGAGCCTCCTGCCCTTATTTCCGCCCCCTCTGTCTCTCTTCGGGGCTAGCTCAATAACCTTTTCAAGAACGGAGGCCAGCCCAATGTCCAGTACTTCCTATGTACTCAATAAACGTTGAATGAATGCTGTCATGCTCTCTCCACTTTACTTCTTAATCTACACCTTGCCCCAAATTCTCTAATCCTGAGATAACTTTGAAGGCCTTGCCATGCATATACAGAGCCTCTCCGAGCAGCCCTAGTGTCATCCCACGGGCTCCGGTGACTAAGGACCCTCATTGTTTCCTCCTGTGTCCTTTAAAATTCTCATCCTGAGTCTTTGTTCATTCTATTCCCTGTGCTTGGAATGCCCTTCCCTTCCCTTCCAGACCCACTTGGTAAATTTCCAGTTATCTTTCAAAACACTATTCACTCCACAAATATGTATTGAGTGCCCATGATGTGTCAGGCACTGTTCTAGTCTCTGAGGCTACATCCAGCAACAAAATAGAAGTCCCTGACCATAGGACACCTCTAGTCTCCAGACAGTCTGGCAGTGGAAGCATCTAACTTGGTTAGAGATGGAGTGTGGGGGGGTGTCCCCGCAGCTCCAGGAATCCCCTCCAAGATCCCTCTTCCCAAACCCTCCCTCCGTTCTCAGATCCCACCAAGCTCCTTCCTGGTGCCCCTCTGTACTGGGATACTGATCATAAGGGTCTAGTTACATGTCTGTCTGTCAGCGATGGCCAGGACTGTGGTTTCTACATCATGGCATCTGAAGTTTGTTCACTGGCTGGAAGAAAGGAAAGGAAAGGTTCCCAAGCAGTGGAACAGCAAGTTGCAGACAGGCAGTGGGGCAGGAGGAGGCAAGGAGGCTGCAGACCCTGCTGTAGACAGACTGAATTTACCCCTTCCACAAGCCCACAAAGCTCACACCCAACCCTGGATGCTGCTGCAGCTCTTGAAGTGACCTCAAGCCTGCACTGGAAGTTTTCCATCCTACTAGACTGGATGTTTCGCATCTGGAGTGCTTCTGAGTCTCTCAACCATCCTGATGGCTTTCGGCACACCCTTCCTGGTCACCCTGGGGAAAGAGTCAGCCTCAACTGCAAAGCTGAGACCACTGAGGAGGAGGGCATGGGAGGACAAGACGAGAATTAGCCCTTGGCCTTTCACAAGTGAAAGATCTCTTTTCCGCCACTGCCTCCCCACAGTGGTGTTACAACCCCCTTTTCAGTTGAAACACTAGAGGTCAGGGATTAAGTAATGTGCCCGTAGTTGCCAGCTGGTGGTAGAGCCCAGGTGCACATTCAGGTCATCTGGCTGCAGAGACCACTCACTTACCTAATTTCAATCCAAGTTTCAGGGGCTCCACCAGGGTTTCCCACCCTCAGCAGTGCTGACATTTGGGCTGGCTGTTCTGGGCATTGTAGGGTGTTTAACACCATCCCTGGCCTCTACCCACCAGATGCCAGAAATCACCTCCTTCCTTCCATACACACACCAGTTATGACAACCAAAAATGTCTCCGAACATTGTCCAATGTGGCCTGGGTCAAAAATCTCCCCACTGGTCTGCTCCTAACTGGACGATGTGGACAAGATTCATGGCCTTAGCTACCACTGACCTCCCATATAAAACAATCTGGCTGAGCGGTCTCCGAGGACTCAGTGACTCAATGAGGGGCAAGCAGCAATTTGATTTATATGTATTTTAATCCTTAATCTATGTATATTTAATTTTATCCAAGATCCAAGAAGTTGGTCTTCACCAGTGTTTGCTATTTATATTGCTGGTAGAACACAGCTATGTTTCTAAATAAATATGATGAGGGAGGACAAGTCTAGTATTACTTACAGAGAAAGGAGCAATCAGGAAAGTTTGGAGACCACTCTGCTAGATGGTCCCAAGGTTTGTGTCAGGCGCCTATTCTAAGTTCTATGAGAATAAAAGAGAGCCTCCTGCAATACTGTGATGTCCGGGGCACTATTCATTTTTGGGCTTCAGTTTCCCTAACGGTTAAATGGAGAGAGGAAAGAACCTACCTCGTAAGGGTGTTGCATGGAGCAAAACAATAACGCACGCACAGTGCTTAGCACAGTATAGCCCCATACTCAGAAATGTGATCTTCACATACAGATAAGAAAACTGAGCTTACAGAATCTTCCAAAATTCCCCTTGGGTCTTCAGATCCTGTGTGGTGAAAGCCAAATTCAAAACCCCAGGGGTCTCACCCTAGTCCACCTCACTCCCCAGCCCCCCAGTACATGGCTCCCGTGGAACCTCAGAACATTCCCAGTGCTTTCCTGCCCTGCCACACTGTGTCCCTAGTACCTGGCACACAGCAGCATCTGTCAAATTTCTTTTCAATTTGGTGGAATAAATAACTGGTTCCCAGTCCCATTTTGTGTACATCTTTCTGTTTGCCTTAATTTCTACTTTCCTTGGGAATGCAAAATGCAAAGCCACTGCTACGAAGATAGACACTCACTAAAATTGTTGAAGGAAGAAATAAATGCATGGATGAACAATGACCAAAGACAGTTTCTGTTTCATGGATCAGGCCTCCATCTGATTTCCCAAAATTACAAAAGCGCTGAGGAAAAAGTACTCTCGTAGCACCCTAGAATGTTCCTTCCAGGCTTGTATTACGGTTTATAATCATGTGATTGTCAGTCTCCACCCCTTCCCCATAGATAACAATATCCAGAAAGTCAGGATGGGTCCTTTCTGCTCATTGTCCTATTCCTAGTGCCCTGTCCTTGTCTAGTACCCATGACTCGTATGCTGAGGGAACACCCGAGTCCATAAAGCAAGATATCATCCTAGCCTCTCCCGCCTTTTACGGCTGAGGCCCAGACGATAGAGGTGACCTGGCCATTCTCTCAGCCAGCCGCCTTCAGAAGCAGGTCTATTGCGACCCCCATTTCTTTCTCCCTCCCCTCCCTTAATCAGGAATCCTGAGGATGGTGGCCCTGCAGGTGCTCAGAATCCCAGGGGCGTCTCCAAGAGAGACGAGAGGAACCATCTCAATACTTCCCTGCAGGTGTCAGTGGAAGATGTATGGCCACGGGAGGAATCTGTCCTTCCAGACTGCACCAAGGCCAAGCTGGGAACTTGAACCAGCCCCTGCCTGCTGCCTATACCGGCTGCCGACTCAGTAGGTAAAGACTGAAAAGTGCTTCACAAATGAACAGGCACCTCTGCGGGAGAAACGAGTGAGCACATGCCAGCTCTGGCCTCACCAAAACTACACAGCCTCTCTTCACCTGCCCACTCCTCCGTCATCCCTCCACTGGTACCATGACAGCGAGGAGCCATCATCAGCCACACCATGCCTCTTACTACTTATGTGACTTAGAGCAGTGTCCTTACAGTGCTCTGCCTCGGTACTCTTCATGTAAAACGGGCATAACAACAGGATTTATCTCCTGGGGTTGTTCTGAGAATTTGAAGTGAATATATGTAAATGACTCAGAGCAGGGCCCATCCTGCACACAGTGTGGGTCTCTACTGCTCTGTGCTAGGTGCTGAGAAGACACCTCCCTGCTTCTCTGCCCCTCTGCTCTGACCTCTTGTTAGGGTGGATGCATGTCTGTGCTCTTAGCAAACACCTGCTCCTCACTAGGCAGCAGATCTCATCCCTTCTCACCTCCTCAGAGCCATTGTTCTAGCAATTCTCTCCTTTTTGGTCTGAATCATCAATTTTTGCCTCTAGGCTTAATGATTCTCATCAGCATGAAAACATGCTGGCGAGTTCTCTCTCTCCCTCTCTCTCTCTCTCTCTCACACACACACACACACACACACACACACTTCTCTTGAGCCCACATCCTCCCCCAGCTTCCACCTTGCATCTTTGCTCCTCTTTGTAGCAAAGCTCCTCAAAAGAGCTGAAGACACGCCCCACCTCCAAATCCTTGCCTCCCCCCTGCCCTGGGAGTCACTCAAGTCGGGCTTGCACCCCAGCCCTCCTCCAACAGGGCTCTTGCCAAAGTCAACAGTGAGCCCTCACCATCAATGCAATGACCGAGCGCCAGTGTGGATCGTAACGAGCCAGGCAGTGGCATCACACACCACCTCCTCCTTCGTGACGCTCTCTCTCAGCTTGCCTTTTAGGACCAACAGCCTTTTGCTTCTCCTCCTAACTTGGTGGCTTCTCCCCAGTCTCCTTTGCTGGTTCTTCCCTGCCTTCCTACCTCCCCAAACACTACACAGGAGGCCCAGGGCTCAGTGCTTGGCCCTCTTCTCTGTGATCTCCTGCAGCCTCCTGGGTTCAAATATTGTCTGTACACTGTACACTGTGGGCTCCCCAGGGTCTGTCTCCAGCCCGCCTCTCCTGCTCCACACCTCCACAGGGACACGGCCTTTTGCATCAAACATGTTCACCATCAGTCCTACTTCAGCAAATGCCCCCAAACTGCTTCTCCTGCCATCTTTCCATCTCCGTTAAGGACAGTTCCATCTTGTCATTTGCTTAGGTCCAAAATCCTTAGAATCATTCTTAACTCTTCTCTCCCATTCATGCTGCCTTCCAGTCCATCAGCAAAGATTGCTGGTTCTCCCCTCAAAAGATGGTCAGGGTCTGACCATGTCTTAGCACCCCTGCCACCCCAGTCTGATGCCACCACCTCACCTGGATTGCCACTGAGTCTTTATCGAGGATCCTTCTGCTGCCACCCTCGTCCTCCTTCGCTGTTTCTGGCACAGTCCCCTGAGAAATCCTGTTAAAACAGGAGGCAGATCATGTCACTCCTCTGCTCAAGCCCTCCAGTGGCTCCCATAACAATCAGAATAAAAGCCAGAGTCAGCATAATAGCCCCTAAGGTCATGTAGGACCTATCTCCTTCCCTGGCACCCCGCAGCTCCCCGTTTCCCTGCTGCCCTCCAATTCCATGCCCCCAACTCTGCTCCTTGTTGCTTCTGTGGCCTGCCTGGGCCTGGTGTGCTCCCCTCTGGGGGCTGTGCAGGGGCTCACTGGCTGTCCCCTCCCACTCTTGCTCCAGGCCACCTTCTCAGTGAGCCCCTACCTGACCCCCCATGTCACTGTGTACAGCCCTTACCCCAACACACTCTCTGCCCTGCTCTGCCCAAATATTCTCTCTGGCTCCCCGCCCTCCTGACACATGGGGTGCTTCCCTCATTTGCTTCCCTGGCAGCCCACTGGAATGTGAGCTCCATGCCAGCAGGGGGTTAGGACAGTTTTGTTCACTGCCCGCCACACACAGTCAGCGTGCAGTCAATGTTTAATAAGTGGATGGATTTTCTATTGGCTTTGTCTTCCTCTGTTCATTGTGAGGGAAGAAGCTGCCTCTTCTGCATGCATGCATCCCCCCTGGTGCCCAGCGGAGACCCTCGCTACAGCCTCTCATGAGGGTTTCTCAGAAGAATGGACAATGAAGTAAATAGACCTGTGAAGAATTCTGTCGTAGCAGAGGTTGCACTGGGCAGCATCACCCGTGTTCTTCAGAAACCAGCATCCTTCTCAATGTACCTCTTGGGGACTACCTTCTAAGTCAGGCCATGTATGTGGGCTCTGACTTTGGAAGATATGGCCTCTACTCTTCTCCCACCTGGGGGCTGCTTGCTCACAATCCCAGGCCCTGCTGTCTTTCCATGTCCACCTAGATGCCTCCCCCACCTCCATGAGGCCCTTCCTGACAGCCCGGCCCACCAGGCTCTCTCTGCCTCTCAGTAACCTTTCCACCGCCAGCCTCACCCTGCCAGGTGCCCCGTGAGTCAACAGGAGGACTCTGTCTCTCACACCTCCAGATAGGGGTGGAGGCCATTCCCTGGGTGAGGAGTGTCCTATGCCTCCAGAAGTCTCTCTCGGCTTCTGCCCATGGGCAGAGTGAGACCACCCCTACCCAGGGCTGCATCACAATGGATGGGGTTGGGAGTACCTGGAACTTCTCTTCTGAGGGCTTCTGTTTCCTCAAGGGAGGCAGGAAGCCAGCTCTTCAGCTGAGAGCGATGATGGGGAAGGAGGTGCGGCATTTGCAGGCTAGAGGAGAAAGTTTGAAGCAGCTGAGAACGGGAGAGTGACTGAAGAGAACCAGAGCAGCTTGCCAGGCAGTAATTAGCATGTTTGGATGTTTTTCTCAGGCTACGGTTAACACACAGGTGCAGCAGCACAGTAGGTGAGAGCCACCTTTGACCAGAATTGGGGTTTTGCCCGACCATGTAATGAGTCAAGGGGAAACAAGAGAAATTGTATGTCAGGGAGTGACTATAATGAAAATGATAATACGAGAGGCGAGAGTGTGTCATGACACCCGGTGGCCCAAAGGCCTAGGTTTGCTGGGAAAACTCTGACAACAGATTTGAAACTGGGACTGTCCCAGAACGCCTCTTCCAGAAAGTTCCCTGACCTACCCCTTTCCAGCGCGGGGTGGGTCGCTGTGTCCTATCTGCTCCCACAGCACCCTCTGCTCACCTGCACTGTATTTTAGTACTTGACTTACCTGTCTGTCTTCCTGCTGGCCTATGAGCACTTGGAGGAAGGAAGCCAGTCTCATATTTCTTTGAATCCCAGCGCCAGACCCAAGGAAAAGCTCACGATGCAATCGCTGACTGACTGAATCATTTATTTGATAGAACCCAGACCGTGTTCTGTATAGTAATAAATCCTCATGTTGCATAGCAATTTGCAGTTTATAAAGCAATTTCATATCCATGATCTTCTTTCAATCGGACAACCACCCTCCAAGAGAGCAGCTCAGTCATTCATTCACTCATTCATTCATTCTGCTAAGTAAGAGCACTGACTCTGTGCCAGGTACTGTCTTAGGCACTGGAAGCCAGAAACGGAACAGATGGAAACCCCTGCCTTCGTGGTGCTTCCACGCCTGCAGAAGGGACTACCTGATTTACACATGGGCAGAGCTGTGGTTAGCTCAGAGAGGCTAAGCAACCTGGCCAAGGTCACACAGCCCGCAGGTAAAAGAGTCCAGGTGAGGACACAGGACTGTCTGACTCCAAGTACAAGGAATGCATTTTCTACCACACCACAGTTACTTCACGGGATCGTGGACTTATCCGTGAGGTGTCTTCCCCCCGCCCCTCCACCCCCCCCCCCCCGTCCCCGCCAACTTAACAACAAATAAAAGGAGACTTGGCAGAAATCCACACCCTGGGACTACCTTGGAACTCCTTCCCTTGTCTGGTGTATGTGTTTAACAAAGATGTGAGAAATACCTGCCAGGTCTCTTCTTGCCAGAGCCAACGACAGAAGCCACACCGCATTGTGAACACAGCGTCTGCTTGTGTGCAAACCCGCAGGCATTTTTAGCAACTTTGGGGAACATAAAGAAAGCTGTTGGTTTTGTTTGCACATATTTTTCGCCTCTGCAAAAGGCTTCTCACCAAGCAGCAGCCTAGGAGCTGCCTTTTATTTGATCTTAAGACATGCAATGTCTTTATAGCTCACTAGCTGAGCTACGGTTGGAAATGATTTCACCTGCTCTTGGTTCCCTCGCTTGGAAAATGGGTCTGGCAATAAAGGCTCCTACCTCCCGGGGTGGTGGTGTGGACTGAAAATGCTAGCCTTTCTGGAAAGCGTTATGCCCGGCGGGCGGGGGGGGGGACTGGGGGTGAGTGCAGTGGAGGCAGCCTGGGGAGGAGAAAGCTTCATCAGAAGCTGAAGCACCTGGACAGGACAGGAATCCCAGCTCTACCACTTGGAGACCCAGAACCTTTGATGAGTAACTCAGCCCCCTCTCCCCCCAGTTCCTCCCCCTCAGTCTCCCTCAACAGTTTCCCAAAGGATTGCACTGAGTGTTATAAACAATGCATATAGTGTCCAGCACTGAGCCTGTGTGTGGGAATTGTTCAGTAAATGGCTGTGTTTATTATTATGATTATTAGCATCATCATTACTGGTACTGATATTTGGGTGGTTGGGTCAACAACGATTTTAGGAATTTTAGACTGCAAACCTTGAGGCAAGGATTATGTTTTATGTATCTTTGTATACCCAATGCCCAAAACTCGAGCCAGCAGTTAGCAGCTGCTAGTAAAAGTTTGGAGAACTGGAGTAGATGAAGGAAGAAGCAGCCAAACCCCTCAGTGTGCTTAGCTCAGGCTTGGGCAAGAACAGGTATTCATACTTGCTGTGAGGCAAACCTCAGTCTTCATGTGTGTTCACTCATCCGAACTTACAAGGCAGGGATTATTGTTATCCACACTTTAAAAATTAGGAAACTGACCCCCAAGGTCAAACGACTTGCCCAGGTTCACTCAGCCAGGGGATGGCAGAGCGAGGACCAGAACCCAAGGGCATCTCACTCCTAAGCCCACACTCTTACCCACTGCCCTGCACTGCCAGGAAGAGTTCTGCCTTGAGGTTTCCCCTGCTCCGACCTTGTTGAGTTCCTGGCCATCTGGTTGTTTCTGATGTTCCCGGCAGGAAGAGTAAATCTCTCTATATAAGTCTAAGTCAATGATTTATGTGGCCAGCCTGTGTTGTTATTTCCAGGTGTTTGTTGTGTTGCAGTGTTCCCCCCATCATGGCAGGCATTGTCATTGCAGAGGGAGACCATCACCCATCTATGGTCATCCTGTCCTTGGCAGTGCCCAGCCACTCTGGAAGCAGATGTCACCCTTTGCCGGGAGGCACAGGGGTTCCTACTCACACCCCTCTCCTGGGAAACATGTCCTGGGTCCCAGAGCTGAAGGGAAGAAGAGGTAGAGCCCCTGCCAATGGGCCGGAGGCTAGCAGTAGGGAATGAGGAAGGGCCAAATTGCCCCCCCAACTCGTCAGGTGCTTCTGTTAGGGCAGCACAGTGGATACTCCCAACAGCCTGCTGTATAGTCTGGACCTAACATAGAGTCATGGCCCCTCAGTCCAGAGAGTGGGGAGGCTTACCCAAGGTCACATAGTCATCAACAGGGGAGCCAGAACTGCCACCGTCCTCGTTCCCAGACCCGTGATCTCTCTACAGTGCGAAGTCAGGGGATGGAGATCAAATCCCAAAGGAGCTGTGTAAAGGACTCTCTCTGTTGTGTCTTTGAGCGGCACAGTAACATAGCAGGTCAGAGTTCCATCTCTAAAGTGAGAGGGACCTAAGTCTGAATTCCAGCCCTGCTGCTAGCCTACTAACCATGGACTAGCCATGGAACCTCTGGGGACCCCCAAGTGGAGGACTCGGTACCCCTCCCTTGCAGGCAGCCTTCAGAAGACAAGGATACAGTGCATAGAAAGTCCTGCGCCCACTTCTTGTCAAACGATACCTTTGTTTCTTCCTTGGTTCTCCAGAACTTCCTGGGTGTTAAAATGGTTGCTTTACTTACAATATGTCATTCAATGCTCTAAAGTAGGAATTAAGATCCCCAGTAAGCAGACAAGAGAACACATTAATGTCAGAAATTTTAGGTGACTTGTTCAGGGGACCCTGACTCTCTGACCCCAGAGTCTTTGTTTTCTGTACTAGTTCAGAGAAACATTTGGTTTCGTCTGGTTTTTGTTTTAATCCAAGAGTGGTGTAGCTGAACTAACATTGCCTTGTATGTTGTGGCATTGAATATGCATATCTGAGATTCCTCTTATCCTTATGAACAGCCACCATTCTTTTAGAAGAACAAGATTTCTTCAACATGTTTTCTCTTAGCACCTGTCTCAGAATCACCAGGTGGTCTCATCAAAAATGCAGATCCCAAGGGCCAAGCCCCAGAGCCCCTGGACCAGAATTGCTAGGTGTGGGGCTGTTTACCAAGCTCCCTGGCTGATTCTAAACCACACTCAAGGTTGAGAACCACTGCCTTTGGGAGGCAGTTATGCAATAAGCACTGGTTGAATGGAAGAGGGAAGACAGTTTTCCAAAAGCTAAAGTCGAACCTATGTCAAGCTTGAAAACTTGTGCACCGGGATCAGGGTATGACCATCGGAGAGAGGCACACCCTGGGCTGGGGCAGACCCAGTGGCTCCCAGATGCCCTGGCTGTGGTGCCAACATGGAATTCAAGCCTGGAGGGGTCGATGCCACTCTAGGTGGTCAGGCCACCTGCCAGGGGTATTCCCGGCTGTAGGAAAAACAGCCTGCCAGCAAGTCCCACTGCACCAAGTAGAAAGGCCTAAGGATGAAGGAAGCAGGGACCATGCCTGGCCTTCTGGGAAACTGGCTGAAGGACAAGGCAGGAGCACAGATGTAACGCAAGGTCTCCTCCATGAGACACAAGTGCAGCCTAAACATCTAGAGCACAAGGTCAGAGGGGAGCAGGAACAGGGAGAACTTGATGCAAACCTCTGCACAGAAGCCCAAAGCATACAGCCAGGGAGGCATCCAGAAGGGAAGCTGAGCGTCTCCCGCAGTGGCCGTGGCAGGCCCTGGGGCGGGGAGTCAGGCACACGAATGCAATCTGCCCCCTCCATAAGTCACCCAGGCCAGCCATTCCTTACAGCTTCTGCACTCGCTCGAAGCGATAGGATATGCCTTAATACTGAATATATGTTAAGTAATGGTTCCTGCCATGAGCAGTGTGACCTCAGTCCAGCCCCTTCGTGACACTGGGTATCCCATCTTCCTCTGCTCCATGGGGGACCACACTTGATGACTCCAAGGCCCCTACCAGCTCCTGCATCCACCTACCAGGGTATCTGTGGAAATTAGCGACTCTATTCATGAACGTGCCAGACCTCCCCTGTTCTTTGCATCCATTATCTTGCTAGTTTCGGTCTGATTGGCATAGGCCCATCTTCCTTCTAAGCCCTAGCACGAGCAGGAGACAAGGCCCCGGGCGATTTCCAACCAGGGTATCTCCCACTGACTAGTCTGACTTGCCCTGGTTTCGCCCCACAGGCAGCAGAGATACATGGGGGAGGGCGGAGAATTTTGCCAGGGGTGTGAGCATGCTTATCTTTCATTAATACAGCAGCAACAGGAAAGAGGAAGAAAAAGAAGAGGAGGAGGAGGAGGAGGAGGAGGAGGAGGAGGAGCAAGAGGCAGCCAGCACACAACTCTTCTCAGAGGGGTGCCCGAGTCCACGAGGAAAATAGGGGTGCTCTACTCAAGTGACAGACTAGAGGAGGTGGGTCACATGGGAGCTCTTGGCTAATGGGGCAATTTATGAAATGATGGGGGCACACCGGTCTGCTCGCTCAGAAAATGTAAGGAGGAGGCATCAAAGCAACGCGGCCAGATATTTCCAGGCTCGGCGGCAACAGGAGAAAGGGGCAGAACTTTGCCTACGGTAGCAAAATTGACTGAGATCTTAGAAAGACTTTAAAAGATTATGGACCGGACCTCCTGATGCTCAGGGTGGCAACAGGAAGGTGGGAGGAAGGGGGGAGAGAATGGGCCCTTGAAACCACATGGCTCTGCTAAGTATGAGTCGTGGGTTTGAGGACGAAGTGGTAGCCTCCCTGAGCTTTAGTTTCTCAAATGTAACTATGTTATCATGTAACTTATTAGAAAAATTAAGGTTCACTGTACCAGAGCTCATACATCCGAGGATACTGATTTAGGCATCTCTAAAATTGGGGTGTGTCTTGTGATCTAGCACATTGTAGAGTCTATGAAATTAATCGTAAGTCAAACTCATCACACAAAGTGAACACTCAAAACTATGGACGAGTATTATCTAGCAAGAGCCAGAAGATGTATTCTGTATCATGCCCTACAGTACAGTTAAGGTCGTTAACCACAACGCCAGGACGGTCAGGCTGCTGGGGCATAGGAACCACTTCTCTTATTCATTGTATACTGTTCGTGATCTGCTGGATGAATGGATATACCAAAGGGCACTGAGGTTCATTCAAACCCAAGATTCCAGATTCCTCGGACATTGTATCTGCTACCATAACTCTACCGTTGAAGAGTTCCCTATCCTCTGAATCCAAAATCAGGACACGTGATTTCTCATCATCACTGAATAAAATCCAGTCAGTGTCTGGCTGGACTCAAATAATCCGTGGAAGCCTAGAACCATCCAGAACAACCCAAAGTTCTTGGAACCATATTGCTTCCCACCACTGGCTTTTTTGCATGTGCTCTTCCTTCTGTCTTCCTCCTTCCCTCCTTTTTTCCTTCCTCTGTGCTGGGGGCATTGGATGCAGCAGGGGCAAATGGATGGGGTTCCTGCCCACAGATTACTGAGAGCCTGGCAGCAAAGACAGTTAAACAGGTAATAACAAGTAGCGACAGAAAATGCAAGGCGTGCTGAGATCAGGAGAACGGGGTGAAGCTCTCCTCACACTGGCTGCCTGACAAAACCCTACTCCTTTCTGGAGACAGAGCTCTGCACACCCTCCTCTGTAAAGCTGTCCTGGGCCTTTTACTTGGGCTGACTTCCCCATCAATGGACTAAGCCTGTGGTGGCATCTTTCACTCTGGTCTCTGGACCTCTGACACTGCTTCTAGACTGCAAACTCCTGGAGCACGAATGTGTCTTTTCACAGCTTTGTTCCTAGCATGATGGCGTGAGCATAGTAGGGGCTCCAGAAATGTTTGCTGACTGGAGAGCCATTAATAAAGGATTTCTTTTGTGTTTGGTGGGTTTCTCCATATGAAATGTTCTACAAAAGATATAAATAGCCAATTGCATTAGCTGCTTTCCTCTGAGCCTCAGTATGTCTCTTTAAATGGAAGGAATTGAATTTACCAGTGCTTTTCTCCCTCCTTCCCTCCCTCCCCCCCTCCCTCCTTCCCTCCTGCCCTCTCTCCCTTCCTTCCTTCCTTTGCTTCCTTCCCTTTTTTTCCTTTTTTAATAATTTCCCTTTTCCCCCCCTCTCTCTCTTTTCAAGTAGTAGAACACTTTCTTCAAGTGAAATCTTACTCAGAAGCCCAGTATGTAAGGCAAACAAAGTCTGAGCTTCTCTGAAAGGAGAGGTAGGACCCGAACATCCAAAATTCACCTCTGCCTTCCTTTCCCTGAGAAGCGTGAAGTCCCTCTTAGCTCTAGCGCTGCATCAGACTGTAACTTACTGCATCTCAAGTAGCCAGATCCACCAAGACCAGAGAGTACCACCCGAAGACAATGCTAAATATGTATTGAGCGCCTAATACATGCCAGGGCAGCCGAGCCCTTTAAAAAAATTGCCTCATTTCCTCTCTTTTTTTCCTTGCCATCCCTTTCTCTTTGCCCCAAATTCTGCATTTTCAAGTTAAAAATAATCTTATATTGTCGTTAGCTGCCTTAAATACTTTTGGAGAATGAGCTAGAGTTATAAATAGATATAAATACAAAACACCGTGTTAGTTTAATCCTCACAACAAACCTGTGGGGTAGGTTTTAGCAGCTCTGTTTCATAACTGAGATCAGCAGGGTGCAGAGAGGAAGCGAAGTTGCCCAAGATCGTTCCGGGAAGTCAGGGAGCGAGATCCCATTTCCCACCTCCTGGGTGCTTCCCACGCCGTAGCACCACCCTCACTAAGAGGCGTGCCCTTGCTAAGTTATTTAATCCCCACCAAACCTTGCAAGATGGATACTATTGCTACAGCTATGGTACAGATGAGAACCCAGAGGATTAGAGGTGAAGTTGCTCGTCCAGGGCCACATAATCAACTAAAACCAAGCCAGGTCTTGAACCAAGCCTGGGCTGGTAACCATCCAAAGCCTGCTCCTTACTTTGCTCCTCCTCTTGAAGGTTCTCTCTCTGCGCTCCTGGGGGGAGGGTGGCGGACAGGAGTCCAGGGAGAATGCAGAAATGTCAGGGACCGCACAGCACACTGCAGAAGCCCAGACCAGGATCACTAAGCAAACCACACTGCCTGGAGGCAAGATTTGGCTGTGTGACCTTTGGCAAGTAATTTAACCTCTTGTGTCTCCCTCTTCTCAGGCACAAAATGGTGATTATAATCCTAACAATCTCAGAGGTATTGTTGTAAGGCGGGGAAACTCGTGGAACAGTACCTAGCATAGAATAAGTACTCAGTAATTGCTAGTTCTTATGACGTGTATCTGAAAGGCCCAGGAACGAATAGCAGCTCTCTCATTATGTCATTACAGTGTTGGTAAGACAGACTCTCTATCGTGGGGGTCGCACACATCCGTGGAACTTGTGAGCACAAAGAAGCTAGAACTGGCTATGGAGCTGACTCAAGGAGGAATCCTGAGCCTGTTCCTTCCCTCCCAGGCTGATGGCTTTTGGTGCCTCAAAACAGAAGCTTATTCGAATTGACAAACACTCCTGAGCACCTACGAGGTGCGGGGCCCTGCTTGAGACTCCAGGGGTAGAGAATTCGTTGTGGCACAGGGGCTCTCTGCCCTGCCGTGTGTGGGGGGAAGATATTCACAATATAGTATTTATCGTTTACCATTCATACGTTTCCAGTGCAGTGGCCTTAAATACATCACCATGTGGTGTGACCATGACTGCTATCTATACCCAAACATTTTCCTCTCCACAACAAACTCTGTACCCATTAAAAAATGACTCACCCTTCCCCCTCTTCCCAGCCCCTGGTAACTTCTAGTCTACCTTCTGTTTTCACTATCTCCTTTTTTTTGTTAATTTTCTTGTGGTGAAGTATACACCACCAAACTTACCATCTTAACCGTTTATAAGTACACAGCTCAGGGACATTAAGCCCATTCCCACTGTTGGACAGCCATCCCCACCATCCATGTCCAGAGCTTTTTCACTTTTCTAAACTGAGACTCTGTACCCATTAGACACAAAGTCCCCATTCCTCCGGCCCTCTGGCCCCTGGCAACCACCGTTTCTACTTTGTTTCTACGAATGTGACGACTCTAGGGACCTCAGTCTCCTATCAGTGGAACCATACAACATCCGTCTTTTGGGGACTGGCTCATTCCACTTAGCATCACTTCCTTGTGTCATCCATGTTGCAGCACGTGTCAGAATTTCTCTGCTCTCTGAAGCTGGGTAAGATTCCATTGTACGTACGTACAACACTGGTTTATTCACCCACCCATCGATGGGCACGGAGCGCTTCTAGCTTTTGGCTGTTGTGAATGATACAGCTTTAAACATGAGTGTGCAGTTCTCCCTGCCTTTGAGCTACTTGTGGTCTGATGTGGGGGGTGACACGTATATTCACCTGCAGGTTGCCCTGGATCAGCCCTCTGTCTCCTCATCTGTGAAATGGGAATAACGGTCCCCAGTGTGGGAATTAAATGAGATGATGACTCCGGGCAGTGCCGGCCCACTGTAAACACTTGAGAACTGTTAGCTGCTGCTGCTATCAGGGGGAAGTGTCTAGAGAAGAAGGGACTGGAAAGCGTGGTGGCCGGGGGGGGGCTCTTTCACACCGGCCCATTGGGCAACTCTCACAAACATCCCGGCAAGTAGGCCCAAAGATCAGCTTTCCAGATGAAGAAGCAGACTCAGAAAGGCTGTGAATAGCATGGATGGATCTAGAACACGCGCCTCAAGCCTTCCTACCTGAATCTGGTAAAAGTTCAGGGGAAGGCAAGAGCAGCAAACCAAAGCTCCCTCAATGTCTGCAGAGCCGGCCTGGGAGAAGGCAACAAGACACTTGTCTCAAGTGGTCTTAGCCTGAGGGGGAAGAGCCGGGGAGGCAGAAGGGAGGAGAGCTGTTGGCAGACACAGAAGGCAGGGCCAGTGCAAAAGCCAAGAGGTGGGAGATGTCAAGCCTCCAGAAATGGGAGGGGGCCCATCTACAGGGAGCCTAAGGTGTGGTGCTAGGGAGGGCGGGTCGGGTCAGTGAGGGCACGTGAGGCGGCCCAGCCCAGTCCGGTTCCAGGGCTGGGAGGGCTTGGGTGCACTGCCCACAGTGGTGTTTCAGGACATCAGTCAGACCGATCGGACAGGGACACCTGCTTCCTAACAGATCCCTACCTTCAAACTACAGACAATGTTTTAAAAAAAATGATGTGTGTTTTACCAATATCATGTGCATAGTACAAAAAGTCAGATAGTTCTAAAAGGCTCATTCCCTAACCCCATTCCCCTCCACACTCAAATCTTACTGCCCAGAGGCAGCCACTGACCGGTATCACTTCCAATATTTAACTCCATATTTCTAAATAATGTGTTTAAGCATCTCTTTCTTTGTTTTCTGTCTGACAATGACCCTGTTGACCTGCCACAATGGGGGAGGAGGATGGAGCTCCTCCTGCACAGCCACCTCCCCTCCCCCAGCTTCCCAACTTAGTTCCGGCGTAATTTCTGGTTAGATTTAGTGTTTATAGTAATGTGACCATGGAAATGACAGCGGAACCATATCACGTTAAGTTTTTCTATAACTTATTCTTTTTGCAGAAATTAAACCAGTTTTTAAACCAATTTGCTTCATTTTCTGAGTACACTAATCCATATCTCTCCATGAGCATGTAAGTCCCTCTCAGAAGCTACAAGCACAACAGGGAATCCATCCATCTGTCCATCTTCCTTCCAGAGCCATCAGTGCTCCTGATCTAATCTGCACACCTGTCTTCTGCTGGGTGAAGAGTTGAGCTGTGGCCAGCTGTGTTTTAATGGGGCCCCTGATGCCAGCCACACAGGTCCGATCATTTGGCCCAATTGTCATTCATCCGTAGATTTTATTCAGAAAATACCTACTGAGTCCTTTCTAGATCCCAAGGAGGTCAAATGCCAGAGGCCGGCAATGCAGAATGAATAGATGTGGCCCCTACCTTCAAAAGTGCCTGAACCCTAGGGCAGACACAAGTTAGTGCTGGGCCAAACGGGGGCTCTGGGAGTTATGAGGGGCCAGAGGAGAAGCCCCAGTGCAGCCTTGGGAAGGGCCAGTGTGGAAGGCTGCCTGGAGGAGGGGAGGCTGAATGAGTCTCAGCTTGTCGGGAGGAGTTTTCTAAGAGTTCTGGGAAGGCCATTTCAGGTAGAGAGCATCATGTGCAGTCACAGGGGCATGAGAAAGCATGACTTGTTCTGAGAATTTCAAGTAAGTAATCAGCCATGATCATGTGGGAGGGCTCTAGTCAAGGGGAGGCTGTGTCTCACGTACCAGGCCAAGGGACCAGAGGGACATGGGGAGCCACAGAAAGGTCTATAAGAGAGAAGACAAGACATGATTGGGTCTGTATTTTTTAAAAGACAAGATGGCAGGGTGCCTGGGTGGCTCAGTTGGCTAGGCATCCAACTCTTGGTTTCAGCTCAGGTCATGATCCCAGGGTTGTGAGATCAAGTCCTGCGTCCAGCTCTGCACTGAGCATGGAGCTTACTTAAGATTCTCTCTCTCTCTCCCTCCCTCTGCCGATACCGCCCCCCCCGGCTCATGCACACTCTCTTTCTATAAAATAAAATAAAATAAAATAAAATAAAATAAAATAAAATAAAATAAAATAAAATAAAATACAAAACAAGACAGCTTCAGGGTATCAGAGAGATTAGAGAGAAAGATGGGCAAGCGAGGGGGACTCTGAGGTCTGGCAAAGGCGGAGGAACATCTGAATTAACACTGGCACTGGGGGGTGAATGAATGGTAGGCTCATGAAACCCTACAGAAACCAAACAGCTTGGTCTTGGGGTCACAGGCAGTGGGAGAAGGCTGACCTATAATTCCCAGGTGTCTGCCTCCTGGGAAACTGGAAGCTACTCTGGACTGGGAAGAAGGGCATTGCCCTCTTGAGATATTTGGTGAGCCAGAAGTGCTGGGAGGATGGATGCCTACCGACTGAGAGAGCAGGGCTGGAGCCTGGGGCTTTCAGAAATTAGAAGGCAGAGGTAAGATCTAGAGGCCGTGGGGTCAGAAGGGCTGGTAGAGTCCAGCCGGTGAAAGCATGAGTTCGGGACCCAGGGAGCCCTTGGTTTAAAGGCCAGCTCAGCCACCTGCTCACTGAAACTCTGTTTCCCCATCTGCAAAATGGGGACCAAAGTCCTCCCTACTTCATGGGGTGGTGGTGAGGGTTCAACGTTTATGGGGGGGGGGGTGGGCAAGGGCAGCTGCAAAAAGCAGGTGATACTTGAGCAGACCTCAGAAGAGGAGGAGGCAGACCTGGCTCCATGGGTGTGCGGCCAGTACAGTCACACCTAGCCCCATACTCAGAAGAGCCCAGAACTCGGTTTTACGCTCTGATTTGCTGTCTTGAAGTTCTTAACAATTTTTGAACAAGGGGCCCCACATTTTCATTTTGCCTGGGACCCCACAAATTAGGCAGTGGTGCTGTGAGTAGGAGACCAGCGGGCAGAGAAGAGGGGGTACTTTGGAAGGAAAGGGCCCTGAGTGTGCACAGGCTTGCTGGAACTGGAGGCTCAGCTTGCTCCAGAAACAGCTCCAGGCTCGGCGCTTCTAGCTGCAGAGCTGCGCATGCGGGAAAGCGGTAGATGCTCGGAGTGATCAGCAGTGAGAGGCCTGGATGCAGCGTTAAGGGCTTGGATGTTATGAGTGTGCACATGGGAGCCTTTCCAACTGTGCGAGCCTGGAAGTGCAGAGGTGAATGCTAGCTCAGGGAGAGCACGGGCATGGCGGTGGTACACGGTGTGGGGACTACTGTGACCTGTACTTTCCAGATGAGGAAACAGCCCCCGAGAGGGGCAGAGCAGGGCTGCAACGGGCCCTTGTGGTTTCATGGGCCCCTTTCTCCTATATAAATATAAACATAAATACACACACACATGTACACATGCACATACACATTACACTCTGCAATGGCATGGGTATAAAGGCAAATACACAATACTGCATACTAAAGCATTTTCTTTGACCCGAAGTATGGGGCATCTGGGGTGTGTGCCTACTTAACTGAAGTCACCCTGGAGAGAAGCTACTCGGCCCTTCCAGCTCAGTGGGTGCTGCAGCCAAGACTGCCAGGTCACTCCAGAAGGGGCAGGTGCTTCTTTTTCTCTTCAAGGGGAATGCTGGCCAATCCCTAGGACCCTTTCAGTGGGGACCTGCTGTGCCTCCAAGGACTTTCCATCCCCATGTCCCGCGGAGTGGGCTGATGGTTGTTTGGGTTTAGAGCCGGCTGGTGGGGCTGAATGACAGGCGAAGGAGAGAGAGTTGCAAACGTCCTGGGACTTCGGGAAAAATCAAAGGTCTCCATGTCTGCAGATGTCTGCGACTTGATGCCTCGTGCCACGTACACTGTCAACCTTAGGGACCAACCTGCCCGCCTACCGCACCCAGACAGAGGTGGGGAGGCTGAGTCAGCGGCAGCTGCTGAGGATGCTGTCTGGAAAGGAGAAACGTCACCGTCTGTTTGTCTGTCTGTCTGTCTGCCTGGGGTTGCAAAGAAGCCTGCCTGGAGGGAGAGGAAGTACACGGGCCTTTCTTTGCATGCCAGTTGCTCACGTAGCCCAGGAGAATAACAGAGGCTCAGAGGAGTATCCCCACGCCACCTCCTTCCTCAGGCTTTCTTCACAGGTTCCTCACTGGCCTTCTCTTTCTTTCCTCCACGTGCCCAGCTGGTGGCAGGGTGCCTGGTTTGGGAGCTTCAGTCCAGTCCTCCCATGGCCCAGCTTTGGCCCCCCCGTGTACTTGGGTAGGCAGACAAGCGACAGCACAGGGAGTGCTGATTTGGAAAGAAAAGGGGTCTGGCCTGGTTATCTCTTTAGACCTCAATCTTCTCTTCATCTTCAAATCATACTTGTCCAAGCTCCAGGTCTCTTTCTGCTAGGTATTTATGATGGATGGATGGATGGATGGATGGATGGATGGATGAGTGAATGTTCAACCTTTCCCAGTCTTAGAAGCCACTCCTTCTGCCCTCCAATTTCTGTGGTCAGGAGCCCAACCCCAGGACCCAATTCCCTCTAAAACAAGAGGGAGATTGAAACTTGGAGATTTGGAGAAAAATGACTGAAAAAGTTCCAGCTGATTGCTTCTATTTTCCCTATGAAGGCCGAGGGTTTGTTGGGAAGATGAAGTTTAGAATCACTATTGTATGGCAGTTCAATTGGGGATTTTCAGACACATCACAAGGTAGTGCCATGGGCCCTGTGGTTTTTGGTGGTCAGAGTAATAGCTAATATTTCTAGAGCAATTATCACAGGGCAGGCACTGGGCCTGGTGCTCTCTACTCACACAAACTCCTTTCATCTTCACGCCCACCTGGGGGGCAGGTGCCTCAGTAAGGATGAGGCACGTCATACTGCAGGAATTTAAAACAAAAACAAAAACCATTCTAAGTGGTTTACAAACAGAAAAATGTATTTCTTACTCATGCTATCTGTCGAGTGTGGCTGGAGAAGAGGCATGGTAAGAATGAGAAGCCAGGAAGGTCTGAAAAGCTGGCAAAGAAAGGAGGGAGGGTCCAGAGCCTGGCACTCAGGAGGACATCCAAGAGCCAGTATGAGGAGAGCTCTGGAGAGATGAGCGGGAGGGAGGGGTTGGAGAGTGGGACCCTGCAATTTGCCATTTCAGGGGTGGAGCAGTAGCCAGCTGAGATAAGAGACAGGCGTGGCTCTGAGTGTGGGTGGCTGGAGTGGAGTAAAGTGGAACTGAGGTCAAAGGTTCTGGCAGATGGAGCCAGCGTCCATTCCCGGGGAAGAATGGGGATCTTTGGGAGGATAGAACAAGCCACAGGTTAAGCATATTACAGCTTCCTGGGCTGTCAATTCTAGCAGGAGATGAGGTTTAGAAGCTGTTTTTTAATAGTCAAACATGAAAATATGAAATATAAGACCTCTAACAAAGGTGTGTGTGGAAGCCCACCTTCCTCTGCACTGGAAAGCTGGAGAAGCACCAGGTGGAGAAGAGCCACTGAAAATCATAGATGAACACAACTGGATGCAAACAACCAAGGACCAGGGGTCCATTAAAATTTCCATTCAGGGGTACCTGGATGGCTCAGCTGTTAAGCATCTGCCTTCGACTCAGGTCATGACCCCAGAGTCCTGAGATTGAGGCCCGCACTGGGCTCCCTGCTCAGCGGGAAGCCCGCTTCTCCCTCTCATACTCCCCTCACTTGTGTTCCCTCTCTCACTGTCTCTCTCTGTCAAATAAATAAATAAAACCTTTAAAAAAATTTCCATTCAATGAAAATCATAATAATAGTTCACCGGTCACGAGACCTTGTTATATGCTAGGCACTATTCTAAACACTCTAGATGTATAGCTGCTTTGATGCTCTTGGGACACCCGACAGGGAGGGACGGTTTTTATGCCCACCTTATAGATGAGAAGAAGCACTTCCTACAGCACTTGGCCAGAGTGGCAGGCCAGTGTGCATCAAAGGTGGGATTTGAATTTGGGCAAACTGGCTTTAGAGCCCATGCTCTTAAATGCTACACCAGTGGTTCTGCAACATGGATGAGCATCAGAACCCTTTGGGGGGCTTCTTAAAGCAAGGTGTTGGGCCTCTCCCCTAGAGGCTTGGGGTGGCCTGAGAATTTGCATTTCTGAGAAGTCCCCAGGTGATCCTCAGGCCTCGGGTCCCTTCATCCTGCCTCACAAATAGACACACACAGCAACTATTCAGTGTATAGTGGGGACAGCGTCTCCTTCCTAATGTGGTACCAAATGCCTGGTATGCTGTGTGTGTGTGTGTGTGTGTGTGTGTGTGTGTGTGTCTGTCTGTCTGTCTGTCTGTCACAGAGGGCAGAGGATTATGGCTTAGGTATCACTACGGGACAAAGAAGAAATTGATCCTTTTTTTTTTTTTAAGATTTTATTTACTCATTTGAGAGAGAGAGAGAGAGGCAGAGATAGCATAAGCAAGGGGAGAAGGAGAGGGAGAAGCAGATTCCCTGCTGAGCTGGGGCTCGATCCCAGGACCCTGAGATCATGACCTAAGCCAAAGACACACACTTAACTGACTGAGCCACCCAGGCACCCCTGACCCTGCTTCTTGCTCCTGAGGTAGGGTATATGGAAAAACAAGCCAGCTCCACAGAGAGAAGAAGGGACACAGGTTCTACTTAAGGTTTGGTGATAGGTACACAAAGCAGCCTGGCTTCAGGTAAAGTGTATTTGGTGCAATACAGGATCCAGAGGCAGAATGGGAGGAGGAGCAGAGAAGGCCGCAGAGACGGGCCAGAATGCGCGAGAGTGGGGTGTTGATGGCGAGCTGGTAAGGAAGACAGCAATTATCTGAAGATGGCCACGCGGGAGAGAATCCAGACGGGTCATCACCAGAGGCCTTCCTGAAGTTGACCATCTCCCTTCCCCTTCTGGAAATTTCCTAGGGTCCAGTGATGACAAATAATAGAAGAGCTGATACCTGAATAGAATCCGAAGAACTTCTTCTCATGGAAAGGAGTGAGCCAAAATCAGGCATCAGTTTCTGCCAAGCCAGCCTTTAAATCTTAAATTCAGATGTCACTGAAATCACCAGCTCTTTGCCCCCTGAAGAAAACCTTCTGCCCTTCTCATTCGCTGCCTTTGGGGAAGCATGTGGAGAGCCGTCGGTTCCCCAGCAGCTGGCTCTTCTGTAGTTTGGGGTCCAGCTTAATTAAGAGCTCCGCTGGCCGATTAGTCTCGGTCACCTCTGTAATTGGGCACCAGCTGTGCTTTCTCTTGACAAGGACTCCTTTATGGAGCTTCTAATGTAAATGCATTACATGAAAAAACATAACAGTTCCAGGGCTATATGATCATAAAACCAAGAACACTTGTTTTCTATAGAAATAAAGAGTGCATCTCTCTCTGTGTTCCAGAAAATAATTTTTTGGAAAGTTGGGACGGAGGGTACCGAGCGGCAAATTCTTCATTCATTTATGTTTGGATATGAACGCTGATGGTGGTTTTAAATGAAGTTTTGCATAATCACAGGTGTTGGTGCATAAAGACTCGGGAAGTTTCTTGGCAGAAACGTGAGACTTGAGAAACTGAACCATGAATGGCTCCATTTATGAACAGCCACCAATGATTGACAGAATGACTATTAATAGCTAATATTAACTGAGCCCTTCATAGGGGCTCAACCCAATGCCAAGCACTTGGAAAGGATTGTCTTGCTTAAAGCTGGCAATGGCTTTGTGAGGTGGGTACAAATGTTCTCCCCATTTTTACAGATCAGGAAACTGAGGCCCAGAGAGGTGAAATAATTCATGTTCAGGGTCACATGGTTTACCACTAAGTAGCTGAAATGGAACTGAAACTCAAGTCTGTCTCATGCCAAAATTCCTTTCTGCCTCTTTCCAAAGAAACAATGCCATTAGCTAAAGTGCTCTGTTTGCAACAATTACAATATCAATGATGACCCTTCACATCTGTACAGAGTTTCACAGTGGCTAAGTTCTTTTATGCCGGCTGTCTCCTGCCATACATCAGCCCTGTGAGAGAATCAAAACAGTTGCTATCATCCCATTATCATACATCTGGGAAGGTAGGTGCTAAGGGCCTAGACTATCCACCCCAGGCACACATCAAGCAGCAAAGAACAGAGTCAGACCTTCCTAATTCCTGCTCCAAATCCAGTGCTCACTCCACTACTCTCCACCCCATGTGCTGCTTCCAGCCATTTGATCCTTCATTTATATCCCCTCACTTATTTACACACGTCTTGTATTTTTATTTTCTCTATCCTGATTACTTATGTTTATTTAGTTGCTGTCTGTCTCCCCTCCTTGGAATATAAGCTCCATGGAAGCCAGCCCTTGTCCTTGTTGATGGTTATATATGATGATGATGTACAGCACCCCCAAATAGTGCCCAGAACTTGAGAATTTATTTTCCAATTCTTTCAAATAAGTATCAGATTATTCACTCAGAAATATTTATTAAGCACCTACTATGTGCTGGGTATACAGGTAGGTCCTAGGGATCTTACACTGAGCAAGACAGTCATGATTTCCCGCTTCCGTGGAGCTTACATTCTAACTGGCATGGAGGGGTCTTACACAGAAGTAAATAAATAATTGTTAATTGGGACTGGGGGACTTACGAGTGATGAGACGGAAAGGGACAGCCGCTGAGTTCTTGTCCTGGAGCTGTCCACATGCTAGTGGGCAGATCACACATCCAATGGGAAGTTTCCATCTCACGGAACCACAGTGGTAGTTTGCAAACTCAGAGGCAGTGTGCTCCTCTCTGAGCGCCAGGGCTTGGGCAGGGGTGAGGGCAGGGAAGGCTGCCTGAGGAGATAGCACCTGAGTAGTTTCAAAGACAGGAGTTATCGAGGAAAGGGGTGGGGAAGGTTCCAGGCCTGTGCAAGGACAGGTGGCAGGCGGCCAGCTGGCACAGTACAAGGGGTGACTGAGCCTAGACTGTGGGGTGGGGAGAGAAGGAAGAAAAGAGGTGAAGGAGACAAGCATGGAGCAGATCCAAAAGTATCATGTTGTGATGGTGAGTTTTATGTGTCAACTTGGCTAGGCTATTGTTCCTAGTTATTTAATCAAACACGAATCTAGGTATTGCCGTAAAGATGTTTTGTAGATATGGTTAACAACTACGGTCAGTTGACTTTAAGTAAAGATTATCCTCACTAATCTGGGTAGGTCATATCCAATCCATTGATGGCCCTTAAGAGCAAAACTGAGGTTTCCCTGAGGAGGAAGAAAAGTCTGCCTGGGGACTACAGTGTCAGCATCTGACCAGGAGTTTCCATCCTACAGGCAAGACCCCACAGTCACAGGAGCCAAGTCCTTGAAATAAATAAATCTCTTGATAGATAGATGATATAGATGAGAGAGAGAGAGAGAGAGAGAGAGAGAGAGAGAGAGAGAGAGATAGGGATAGACTCTAATTTCCTAGTGGTTCTCTTTCTCTAGACCCCTGACTGACTGATACTCAGCCAGCTAAACGAACTTCCCCCTTAAGGTGATGAGAAGGAGCCACAGGAGTCTTTAAGTGAAGGAATAGAACAACTAGATTTGTGTTCCTAAAAACCATGGCTCTGGCTGCAGTCTGGAGTGGATTAGAAGGGGTAAGACGGAAGGTTGGTAAACCAAGTCGGAAGCTGTTGCCTGAGCTATGGCAGCAAGAAT
The DNA here is from genome assembly GCF_023065955.2 of Ursus arctos. Taxonomy (NCBI): domain Eukaryota; kingdom Metazoa; phylum Chordata; class Mammalia; order Carnivora; family Ursidae; genus Ursus; species Ursus arctos. The sequence continues at coordinate 58,228,728 of NW_026622786.1, forward strand.
GGCCTGGAAAGAGGAAGACCAATGTAAGGGATATGAGGAAAGTAGAAAGACTCAGTGTGCAATTCTAAGTGTAGGGTAAGGACGAAGGGAGTTGCAATGATCCCCGGGTCATTGGACATCTTGGCAGATGGAACGTAAATGCAATGAGAGCAGGGCCTTTGTTCTGTTCCCTGCTGTCCCCTTTGCATGGAGGACAGTACTTGGTACCCAGAAGGTGCCACTGCACATTTATTGAATGAATGGTGGTGTAACTCTCTGAGGTGGGGAGGACGAGGAGCATACACGTGCAGCTCGGGACATGCTGAATTTCAGGGTGCTGTCAGACAGCCAGGAGGAGAGGTCCAGAGGCAGTCTGGCTTCAGGAAAGAGCTCTGAGATAGACTGAGTCCTGAATGTGGGCATGGGACCTGAAGCCAGGGGTCAGTGCCCCTGAGAGTGTGTGAAGTGAGAAGGGAGGTCAGGAACTGAATCCTGGAGAAATCACACCTTTCAAGGACTGCAGCAGAGAAAGGACCCCTGAGAGGAGAATAAGAAGGGGTGGCAGAGAGACAGGAGGCAAATCAAGAGAAGAGAATGGCCAGGACTGAGCTGGGAGGGAGTGTTCCCACTGCTGCTAAGAGGTTATTTACAATTACAATTGCGACCTTGACCAGGGCATTGTGGTGGTTGTGGTGGGGGTAGAGGGGACAGAGTCAGACTGCAGACACTTGAGGAAGACATGAGAAATGAAGTAGGAGAGGCAGTGTCTCCACTGGCCTCTCCCAACCTTCCTTCTAATAGTTGACCAGACATGACCAGCCCATATTCAAGGGCATGAAACTGAGGCACAAGAATAAAGCTGGTTCAAAGCAATCCCACAGCCAAAGGGGGCTGCGTCAGAAGACAAGAGCTCTTCAGACCACACACTACCTTTTATGGCTCGGCGGGACACAAACTTTGCAAAGAATGGTTGCACAGGGTGGGGCCCCCTCCCTGTCCAGGCTGATCGCTGAGACGTGCAGGGCAAGAGCCTCTAGGGCTTGTGAGAACATTTTCTCAAGGGGAACCACCTTCCCTTGAAACAGCTTGTTCTGCTGAGTTGACAGGAGGGAGGAATGGGGACTCCTCAGTCCTGGGCCGGGTGCCAGACAAGGCGCCAAGGCGGAAGGTTCAGGGAGGCCGGGTCTGGCTGCAGCCTCCCTGGGCTCTGCGTGGGCCATACCATCTCCTCTCCTTCTCCGGGGACGGAGGGAGGCCGCGTGTGCTGGGTTTGTCGGTTTTTAACTCACATCCAAAGAGCACTTACTATGGGCCAGACTCTCTATTCATCATTTTACATACTTGAACTTACTTAATCCTCGCAGTGTTCTTTGAGGAATATATGCTGACTGTTCTTGCTTAAGGAAGAAAAAACTAAAGCCCAGAGAGGTGAAGCCCCTTGCCTCAGGCTTCCAGCTTGTTCTGTGGGTGGAAGGGTAGGGATGCTTAACTCTTGAATCTGAGTGGATGACTATTTAGCCCTGGAGGGTGGGTTCAAATCACCAGCAGGGGTGGGGATGAGGCTACAGGTCAGCCTTCCTCTCCAGCTCCGGGATCTTCGGTAAATTGGATGATGGCTCTGAGACTCTGTTTCCTCTTCTATAAAATGGGGCCAATGTTGCCCACATCACAGGGCTGTAATGAGGACGAAAGGAAATGTCTGTAAAGTGTTTTGCAGAGAGCGTCCAGCCCAGGGAAGGTGCTCTATAAGTGTTAGCTCTCTTTGCCTTTTCTGTTCTTTTGGAGAAGCTTTGTCTTGAATCTGTAGGTCAGAAAATTAGGGCAAGAGCCCAGGATTCTGCATCAGACTGACCAGGAATCAAATGCTGCTTCTGATACCTATTTGTTATTTGATTTTAAACAAGTCACTTTTGCTTGCCAGGGCCTCAGTTTCCCCAACTGTGAAGTAAGGGAAGATCAAGTTTAGTACAGGATAGCCCTCAAGGCCCCACAACCCCCTTTCACCCTTACACAGGTATCACCAACTGGTCATGAACTTGGTTTCTACTGAGCCAGGGCAATACCTGAGTATCCTTTCAGTATGAACTCCTATAGTTTGGTTATAATTCAAAAATGTATAAGATATATGAAATATAAGATTTATAAGATAATAGTTATTTCTAGGAGTTTCTATGAGGTTTAAAAAAATAATATTTCTTTTTTATTTCTTTTTTTTTTTTTTTGAGAGAGAGAGAGAGAGAGAGATCAAGCAATGGGTGAGGGGCAGAGGGAGAGGGAGAGAGAGAATCTTAAGCAGGTTCCACACTCAGCATGGAGCCTGAAATGGGGGTTGATCTCATGATCCTGAGATCATGACCTGAACTGAAATCAAGAGTTGGACACCTAACCGACTGAGCCACCCAGGCGCCCCTAAAAGAAATAATATTTCTAAAGCATGCAATCCTGAACTTTGAATACTCAATACACTGTAGTTCATATTAATCATTCTGTATCTGCTTAGCAACTCTATGAAGTTGGTAGCTATTTTCTCCATTTCACATGGAAGGAAATCAAGCCTCAGAGACTTTAAATCTCAGAGAGGCTAGGTCACTTGCCCAAGATTGCACAGCTAACCAGTGGTAGAATGGATATTCAAATCCAGGACTACTGCCTCCATCACTCAAACGTGACACCGCGGCCACATGTTTCCCCAAACCTACAATTGGAAAAGCAGCCGAGCAACAGAGAGCCACGTTCCTCCTTGGCGTCTTACGCAACAAACCATATGGACCCCTCAAGCTCTTACATAACAGCCCCAATGCTAACGAGGGGAAGTTTAACAACAACAGAAAAAACAGATCGCATTCACAACAGACCACCATATGTTCTCCCGTTCCCTGACAGCAGCCGCACCAACTCCTCCTCGGGCGCCTACAGAAATTTTCTCGACCAAAACAGTTTTATTCCCAAGTGACTCAAACGATTGATGCCTTTATAAAAAGAAGGGGGGAGGGGTGGTGGTGGAAGTCTGTGCTTCTTCAAAATAAATAAGTCTTGCTAACTCCTCGGGAAAGCCCAGAAAACTTCAGCCTCCGCTCTTTGGCCTTGGGAGCTGTGGGCTTCTTCAGGGACAGGGTGGCCTCTGTGACCTGGCAGCTCCCTCCCACAGAGTGAGGGCAGCTGCACTGATTTCTGGCTTATGAGTCTCTAAGCTAAATAGCACAGGTGTTTTGGGTCATTGTTTCACTTGGTCTTGAACCCTTTCCCTATCTTGTTGTGCTCACGCTCAGTTCAAGAGTCTCAAGTTTGCGGTCGGCTTTTTGGACATGCCCTCTGGAACTGAACCCAATTCTAGAAGGGTGGTTTGACATGTGCACATTGGGGAAGGGTTTCTGCATATGGCTCCAGGCCAGTCACCAACTTCCTATTCCACATTTTTTGCCTGGTTTTCTGCCTCCTTCACTCCCTCCCCTCCATTTCCCTGTCCTGCAGCCAAAGCAATCCTGCTAATTAGAAAATCTGACCATGTCATTCTAAATTCCCTATGGCCCCTCTGGTTCTGCACGCTCTACCTCCACACCTCACTTTGCACTTCTCTTCTGCTTGTCCTCAGAGCTCTAGCCACATTAGCTTTCTTTCAGTTCCTCATGGCTTTGCACATCTCTTCCTTCTGCCTGCCCATCCACCTTCCATTTATTCCTCACCATCTAAATCTCAGCCACGTGTGGCTATTGCATCCTTGAAATGTGGCTACTGAAACTGGAGAATTGAAATTTCAATTTTAATCATTTCAATTAATTTAAAATAATTTTAGATTCTCAAGTTGCAAAGGCATTTTCTTTCCTATGTTTTCTTCCTGTACTTTACGGATTCATTTTTTATATTAGAATATATGTGGCATTTATCATAATATGAGATACTGATACACAAAAGTTGTGTATCTAAATTTGTATTTTCCAAAGATGGCCATAGCGTGATATATATTCCATCCCATATTCTCTTCTTACAATGTGAGAAAAGACTGGCAGACTTTCATGGAGAGATAGAACTGGGTGGAACTTTGTAACTGACCAAGAGAAGATGATGGCAGAGGTAGCATGTGTCTTCTGAAGTTAGGTCATAGAACGTACTACATCTTTCACCTTCATCTCTGGATTACTCACTCTGAGGGCAACAAGCCACCACACTGTAAGGACCCTGACGTGGAGAGGAGCAACCTCAGCAAACAGCCAACAGCAACAATCATGTGAACGAGCCACCCTGGAAGTGGATTCTCCAGCCCCGGTCAAGCCTTCAGATAAACTGCATGCCCAGCTAATATCGGATTACAATTTCATGAGACATGTCCCACAAAGGGAGACCTGTCCAGCTGAGCTTTTCCAGAAATCCTGACACTCAGAATCTGTGAGCACTATAAATAGCATAGTTTTTGCTTTATTATTTTTGGGTTTTTTGTTTGTTTTAATAAATGTCATAGTTTGGAGGCACTAAGTTTTGGGGTGGTTTGTTAAGCAGCCATAATAACAGAAACACTACTCATTTTTTCCCAACACCACTTACTGAATAGTTATCTTTTCCCACCAGATACAAGATGTCACTTTCATTGTAAGTGAATTTGTTGTATCGTGTGGGCCGATTGGACTAATTCTGTCCTATTGGACTAGACTAATTCAATCACTAATACCAGATAGTTTAAGTCCCTGATGCTTTATCATCTGTGTTACTATCTGTTAAAGGTAGTCACCCTCCAATACTGATACGCTTTTCCCTAGTTTGCCTGGATATTATGACTTCTTTTTCCATAGGAATTTTAGAATCAGCTTGTCTAGTATAAAAAAAAGGACATTTTTTATTTTTAAAAAAGGGTATTTTTATTGTGCTTGTGATAAATTTATAAAGTAACATAAGAAAAATTGATATATTTAGATATTGCAGCTTTTTTTTCAGAAATATGGTATATTTTCTCATTTAAGTTTTCTTGCATGATGTTCAGGAATGTTTTAAAGTTTTCTTCATATCCAGTTGCATATTTCTTATAAAGTCAACACAATGTATTTTATATTTTAGTTAGTGTTATAAGTGGAATTTTTTGTGTGTTATACTTGCTATTCTAAATAATTTTGACTTGTATATATGAAAACTGTTGATTTCTGTTTGTTAATTTTGTATGCCACTTCCCTACCGAATGATCTATTCGTTTGTTGTGGCTTTTAGTTGGTTCTCTTGGTTTTACAAGTTATACAACCATATTATCTGCAAACCAACATAGCTTTATCTTCTTCTTTCTACTATTTATACCTCAAATCATTATTGATCTTTTTGCATTGACTAACACCCTCAGTATAGTGTAGTGGTGATAGTGAGCCTTCTTTAGTGAGACTACCTTTTAAGATTACATCTAGCCATTTGGGCCTTTTGGGCTCTTGACATGTTTCTATTGAGACTGAGGAATTTTATTAGTTTTACTTAATTCAAATGTAAATAGCTATTTACTTAAATTTTCTTTAATTTCCCTCAGCCATGTTTTGTAGTTTGCAGTGTATAGGTTTCACACATATTACGCCAGATTTATCCCTGAGTATTTCACATTATTTGATAGTATTATAAATGCTTTCTCCTACAACTTGAATTTCCAGTTGTTCATTACTGCTGCATAGAAAAACAATGGATTTTTAATGGTGTTCTTGTAACTTGCAGCCATACAGAACTCACTTATTAGTTCTAGTAGCTTTTTTCTGGATTCCATCAGATTTTCTATACAGACCATAGTATCTAAGAATAAAGAGAGTTTTATTTCTTCCTCTGAATCTGGGTTCCCTTTATTTATTTTTCTGGCCTTACCGCACTGGATAGAAACTCCATTGTAATGTTGATAAAATGTGATGACAGATCATACCATTGTTTTCCCAATATTAGGGGGAAAGTATTTCTTTTTTTCACCATCAAGTATAATGCCAGCCAAAGGTTTTTCATAAATACACTTTATCAGGTTGAGAAAGTTCCCTTCTATTCCTAGTTTGCTGGAAGTTTTTATCGGGAATGGATACTTCATCTATTGAGAGAAACATATGGTTTTTCTTCCATACTTTGTTATTGTGATAAATGTCATCAATAAATCAACTTTTCATTCCTGGGATAAACTCCATTTCATCATAGGTATCATTAATTGTATATATGATTGGATTCAGTTAGAATTTTTGCACCTATGTTTATGAGCAATATTGGTCTGTAGGTTTTGTTTTGGGGTGGGTTTTTTTTCCCATCTTTGTTTGGTTTTGGTATCAGGTTAATTCTGGACTCATAAAATGAGTTGGAAAGTATTCCCTCCTCTTCAATTTTCTGGAATAGTTTGTGTAGAATTGGTATTTCATCTATGTGTTTGGTAGAATGCATCCAGTGAAATCAATTGGGCCTAAAATTATGTTTGTGGATAGATTTTCAACTACAAATTCAATTTCCTTAATATAGGGCAATTCAGGTTTTCTGCTTCTTCTCAAGTGAGGAAGTAGTTTGTTTGCATCTTTAAGGAATTTGTCCATTTCATCTAAGTTGTCAACCTTATTGGCATAGAGTTACTTATGATATTCCTCAATATTCATTTTAATATCCGCAGTGATGTCATCTTTCTTGTTCTTATATTGAACATTTGTGTCCTTTTTTTCCCCTCAGTCCAACTGAAGGTTTATTGATTTCTTTTTTTTCTCAAAGAACCAGCTTTTTGGGTTTTTGTTTTGTTTTTTGTTTGTTGTTTTTCTGTTTTCTATGCCATTGATTACTGCTCTGATCCTTATCATTTCCTTTCTTCTTCTCATTTTGGGTTTGATTTGCTCTTCCATTTCTAGTTTCTTAAGATAGAAGCAGAAGTAATTTATTTGAGATCTTTCTTGACTAATGTAAGCAAAAATTTTCCTGTAAGTACTTCTCCAGCAGCAGTCTACAAATTAAAATATATAGTGTTCTCATTTTAATTCACTTCAAAAGACTTTATAACTTCCCTTTGATTTCTTCTTTGACACACGAATTACTCACAAATGCATGTGCTGGGTATTGTTCCCTCTAGCTCTTCTGGATGGTTCTTTCCCCAGTCTCAGATAGCTTCCTCGCACGCGCACACTGACCAAAATCCTGTGCAGATCATCAAAGTCCTGCTCCGCGTGGCTCTTTCCTGTCCAGTACTCTGTCCAATGCATCTGATCTGCTTTGTCACTCTGAACTCTTAGCTTCATCTCTTCAACACAGAGTCTTCTAGACTCTGCCTGAGTCCTCCCTCATGCCACAGCCTGGAAACTCCCCCAAGGCAGTGATCTGGTGCAGTCGTAGGGCTCCCCTTATTTGTTTTTGTCTTTCAAGGATCGTTGCCCTTCACTTCTTGAGGTCTAGTGTTTTGAAAACCATTATTTCATATATTTTGTCTGGTCTTTTTGGTTGTTTCAGGTGGGAGAAGAAATCCAGTCCTTCTGATCCATTGTGGCTGGATTCAGAAGTAAAGCTAGCTAGCTTTTACTTATTTTTATTAATTTATTTATGCTGTTCACTATAAACTGTTTTGATTTGTTGTTTTTACGTGTAGCTTTTCTGCTATTTAGGATGGTCAGTATTTCTGTTGTAGTGGTTACGAGTTTAATTATGTCTTTATATAACACCTTTTGTTCTCTCTACTTTTTGGACAGTATCTCTTAATTAGTTCATTACTCTAAGCCATGACACAATCAGTATGCTTGACTTCCTCTTACTCCTCTTCTTAACAAACCAGTGTCAGTCAATAACATTATCTTTCTTAGTGTGTATGTTTGCATGGGTACTTATGCAATTAAGCTTGTATTTCCATTACTTGAGTCTTCAGCTCCCCCTCCCCCGCCATTCTTTTGTCTTCAGTATAATTTCCTGGTAGAATAAGGGAGGAAATGTTGACTTAAACAGACATATTTGCATCAGAAGTCCCAAAAGCATCAGTATAGGATACAGAGACATGCATCTGAGCCCAGGCTCCCTAATCACCAGCTCTATGGTGACCTTAAGGCAGCTGCTTAAGCTGTCAGAGCCTCCATTCCCTAGTTTTTAAGATAGGACAATAATATCTATCTTTCAAGGCGGTGATGAGACTGGAATGATAGAATACATGTAAGATGCTTAACATAAAGCCCGATGCATATAAAACACTTAAAAATAGTGGTTATTAGTAGTAGCTACGGCAAGAAAAATCAACACGAAAACATCGATGGAGTACACACCACACACCAGATACTGTGCCAGCTGCCTTACATTCCTTATTTCATTTAATCTTGACAGTGAACCTGTGGTAAATGCATTGCCCTCATTAGAGATGAGGGGGAGACTATAAGAGGTTAAGAATAAACCAAAGTCACTCAATGCATAAGTGACTGATATAATTAAGACTCAAATATTCTGATGCCAAGTCCAGAGCTCTCTTTCGCTCACCACTGCTCTAGGGCTGCCTTTATGATCCTGAGCTCTGCCCTGCTAATGAAAGTGTGTGCACACGCATTCACATGCACATGTGTGCACTCACTTTATTCTGAGAACAAACTTGGCCTTACAGCTCAGTATATAGACAGGATACACCTGGACGAGTATAATTTGCCTGTTTTTCCAAACTCTAGGTTCAGAGTCTGGCTTGCAGACAAGGTACAGATGGAAATCTTCCTGGACTCAGACCAAGAAGAGGAGAAAGGGTGGGAAAGGCTTGCCCCATGGCCTGTAGTAGCACTGAGTAAACCCAACTTAGACTGAGGTTTGGAGAGTAGCTGGAGGAGTCATGCCATTGATAGCTGCTGGCTTGTCTAGCATTTTACCAAGTTCTTCAGCATCCATGTCCTCTTGGACTTTTCACAGCAGTTTTATAGCTGAGGAAGTGGAGGCTCAGAGAGGTTAACGTTTCGCCCAAGGCCACATATTTAATTGATGATAGGGCCTAGACGACAATCCCAGATCTCCTCTACACTTATCCAGTGCTTTTCTCACAACATGTATTTGACTTCATGGGTGGCATTTACCCTTTCACAGTTCTGTTGGGAGCATGACTGTACCCCACAGATGTGTAAGAAGAGAATCAATATTTAACTGGACCTGTCCAACCTTCAGCACTATACTATGAGCTGCAACAGATAAAAAGACATAAAAGTAGTCTTTGTTCTCAATACTCATTCATTCATTTACGTATTCATTCACTCATTCATTCTAAAAGTTCACCAGGTGCCAAGTTCTGTTAGGAGTTGGGGAATACTCTTCAAGGGGCTTAGTGTATAATGAAAGAAACAGATTCAAAAGTCAATTGTTCCGGTTCAATGGGAGAAGTTAAATTCAGAGTATGTGGGTGATGGGCATACCACTGATAGTACTTCACTTTGCCTGTGGGATCTAGGAAAGCATCCCCAAAAGGGGCTGAGTGTGAAAGGATCCATAGGAGCTGAAGGAGTGGGATCTGCCACCGAGAGAGGCAGAACGGAGCATATTTCTTTCAGAGGACCACAGGTGATTCCATGCGGTCAAGACCAGGGAGGGCTGGGAGCAAAGCTGAGAGCTACACAGTGTTCCTGCAGAGGAGTTTAGACTTTCTCCTGCAGGTGGTGGAGAGACATTCTAAAACGGAAGAAGAGTAGCAATATGATCAGATTTGGTTAGAACGCTCAGTGTAGTACAGGTGGGAAGAATGGAGTAACGGGGGAGGGACCAGTGAGGAGGCTGGTCGAGGTCAGGGGTGTGGCAGTGGGTGATGGCAATGGGAATGGGGAGAATTGCTCCGGCTAACACCTACTCACATTGAAGGGTCAGCATAGACAACAGCTCAGAGAAGGACTTTCAGTCTGGTTAGAAGCTCTTATGGCACCCTGAAAACATTCCCCCTCGAGCAGAGGTGGAGTTCAGTGGTGGTTAACAGCAATGGCTATGAAGCTGGTTCTTAAGACACTGCATCACACCTCCACTGTTAGCTTAGCTGTGTGACCTTGGACAAGTTGCTTTATTCACTCTGCTGCCTCAGTTTCCTTATCTATAAAGATAATGAGAGTACCTACCTCTTAGGGTTATTGTGCTTAAATCATTTAATGCATTTAAAGCACAGAGAACAGTGTCTGGCAGTGAGGAAATGTGCAGTGAAAGTGGGGCTTTAGTGTCATTGCACCCATTCAGCGGAGGGTAAGTATATGTTCCCGGGTGAACCTGACAAGTCTGAGAGTTCCCTGGGGACAGGTATCCTCACATCCAGCAGAGAGCCTGGGACACAGCAGACTCTCAATGAATATCTGCGGAATGGATTAAAGGTGAATTTTAATGACAAAGAGATATTTAGGAGTTAAGTCATGCATCACTGGGGGATTGAGCAGACATTAGCGAGAGGGTTAGTGAGGAGAACGAATAATTTCTAAGGTTCTGTACAGGGGCAGGAAGGTGATGGTGCTATCATGGCTGAGATAGGGAATTTGAAAGAAGGAGCTGAATCAGAGGGATAAGTGGCTAACACATGCAAGATCCAATCTATAGGACCGAAAGAAGCTGAGGTTTGAACTCAGGTCATCTGAGTTCATATTGCATGAAGAGTTTATATAACCTGCACGTCTATGCCTAGCACAGTACCTAATGCGGTAGGTACCCCCTAATATAGATCAAATGAGTCAGCAAATGCTTCAATGAGTGGATGTCTTTTGTAGATGCCAGGGTACCATGGTTGCTTTGATTTTCAATGATAAATAGACTGTGTGAAGGTTAAAAAAAGAAGAAAGAAGAAAAGTTACAAGATTTAAAAATGAAGACCTAGTAACCAATATTTTAAGTGAATGAAATGGGAGCCATCTTCCTTCTTTTTCCCTTTTTCTGACACATTGGGGCATTTTTTTATTCTCTCTAGCTTCATAACATACTCTTGCAAACTGCTAGGAAGGATGACTAAAACTACCCACCAGGAAGTTTTGCAAAGCCCAAGCCAAAAAAAAAAAAAAAAAGGCAACATCATGGAATCTAGGAACCTAGGAAAATGCCTGGTGACAAGGGGGGCCGGTTATACAGGCTCCTCAATGGATGATGCCAAGTTCAAGCACCACCCCTCAGACACAGGCTTAAGTGAAGCCGCTTGTGGGACTGGCAGCTGAGGAGTAGAGCAGAAAGAACTGTCTGCAATGGTTCGTATTTGGAATTGATAAGCTCTCCCTCAGCACAAGTTGGGTAGTAGAGTAGTAATCATAACTATACTAAGAATGCCTATAATTTATCAAATGTAACTGGTAAGTGCTTTACAAACACAATTTCATTTAAACTTCGTCAATTCCTGCAAGAAACATGCTGTTTGTTATCCCTATGTGAAAGATGGGGACACTTAGCCTTGGAGAAGTTAGGTAACCTGACCAAAGTCAGGTGCAAGTGAGGGCTCAGAATCTGAAGCCCAGCTTCCCTGACTCCAAAGCCCATGATGCCAACCCTCTCCACACGTGGTTTTTCTCCGTGAGTCCTTTATGCTGGGGCTGTGCAGTTTAACTTCGTCCAAGCGAGTCTCATTGAGCCATGAAGCTTACGTTCTAACTCCAGGTATGACAAAGCAAGAGTGTCCCCACTCAGAGGCCCTTCATCAGTCCAAAAGAATCAGACAGGTGTTGTGCAAGCATCTAGAAACACGGGTTCAGAGAACTGGGTCCAGATATTGACATTATCACTTACTAACTGTTGAGGCTTCCCCTGATCACTTAAACTCTTTGGGCCTCTATTAGTTTCTTAGTTTTCACCCACCCCACCCTTACCCCTGTTTTGGAATATAAAATAAAAGGGTTTGTCTAAGTGATTTCTCAAACGGTTTGAAAAACTGATTTTTTGTTTCAACATTTGTACCTTTTCTAATATAAACTTTTGTTATCAAAAAGTAATACATATTGGGGAGCCTGGGTGACTCAGTCAGTTAAGCATCTGAGTCTTGATTTCAGGTCAGGTAGGGATCTCGGGGTCGTGAGATCGGGCCCTGGTCTGGTTCCAAGCTTGGCGTGGAGCCAGCTTGGTATTCTCTTTCTCTTCCTCCCTCAGCCCCTCCCAACCTCGCTCTCTCTCTCCCTGTCTAAAAAAATATAATAATACATGCTTACTAAAGAAAAAACATACTCATTCAAAACAAAAGTAATACATAATTGTTCCAGAAGGATACAGAAGAATGAAAATAATTCCAATTCTTTTGAGTGTAAATGGAATCACTATACAAATTCTGAGTTTAAAGGACTATCAAAGAAGCTTGCTCCAGCTTTAACATTTAACAATAGCAATAAAAAGTCATGTTTGGGCACTTTTTGTCACTCCCTAAACATTTCTAAATTATTTCTTGACTTTCCTTTTGAAGACTATTCACATCTACTGTTCAGCGTTCTCGTCTAAAGACTTAACAAGTTCTTATAAAAAGCTTTTTTATTCTTTTGATTAGATAAAATAAAGCAAAACAAAAACCTCGTAGAGAATATTTTTTTTCCAAAATAATGCACTCCACAACCTCTTGCTAAGAACTGACTGTGCCCAGGACTGTGCAGGGAGATACCCAGAATGCAGCGTGATCCTGGGTACGGAGGCCCAGTGTCTAGTGGGAAAAGTGAAGGAAGGTCAGTACACAATGCCCTGAGCGTGCACACATGAGCCCTGAGCGTGCACACATGAGCCCTGAGCGTGCACACATGAGCCCTGAGCGTGCACACATGAGCCCTGAGCGTGCACACATGAGCTATTAATTCTGTCACAGAGGAGGGAACAAAGGCCGAGTCTGAAAGAGGGGACTCATGTCCAACAGATGACACAGCCTTAGAAAAGCAACCACATAGGCAAGCTCTAGCTTGGTTAGCTAGTGCTAGAGTGACATATGATTTATCTTCCACACTGGGGTACTTGATAATGGAAGGGGAAGGACTGATAATTATGTCAGGATACTGGGTGAAAACCAGAATTTCCTGGGCAAATGAGATCAGATGATCACCTTACTTCATGCTAATATTTTGTTGTGAAAAATGGGGTTCTGAACTGGGTGTTATATGCCACTGAGGAATCACTAAATTCTACCTCTGAATCTAATAATACACTACATGTTTATTAAATTGAATTTCAATTAAAAAAAAAAAAGAAAAAAAAATGGGGCTCTGAATCTCATTCTTTACACACTGAAACCTGTGATGAAAATGGCATGTTCAGAATGCCCCGGGGAAGGCTTCCCCACCCTGGCCAACTTCCTGAACAACTTGTAGAGGTTCCCCTAACAATGCCTTTCAGTCCTGCTGTGAGAATCTAGCATAACATCAACACAGCAAACAAATTGTTCAAACTAAAAAAGCACATTCTTGTACCATCCTTAAATTAGTGCCATAGTAATGTAAGACTTTCCAAACCACGTTGATATTCAGCCTTTGGAGTTTGGGGTTTTCCACAATGCTTTGGGGAGCCACTCAGAGCTCTAACTCTCAATGTTTCCAGTTGATGTTCCTTTATTTGTTTATTTTTGTATTTAGTTATAATTCCAAAGAGGCAACGATTTTCTCTGTGCAGGGACTATTTGGAAAAGTCTTGGGAGTGGAAGAGGAAATTCAAAACCTTTTAAAACAAGACTGGTGTCATCTAGATGTGACATCTGCGGGTGTGCTGTGAGGCAGAAGGAATAGCATGTGCAAAGGCACAGGGGCAGGAACAAGCATGGAGTATCCAGGGAACTGTGTGGAATTCTCTGGCTAGGAATGAACCTGGGAATATGGTGGGAGAAGAGACAAAGGGTGGGTTGAGACTAGATAGCAAAGGGCTTTGAATGCCACCCCAAGGAGTATAGACTTCATCATCTTGGAATTGATGAGTCTCTGGAGCTATTCAAGCAGGACATTTGTTTCTGGAAAGAGAGTAAATCAAACAAAGCCAGGGAAAAGCAGTCATCCTGGATCCAATCTCCCCCTTCAGGTTTGCAGTCCTGATTTGCTCCAAACTGTTTGTTAATGTGTTCCCTGACTCACTGTACCTCAAACACCACCCCCAAAGGAAGGTATCTCAATCTATGGTGATTACAGATAGAAATCTCTGATGTTTTGAGTTCAGCCCAATCCCAACCTAGGCTGGATAGGAATATTTTAGCATTCCCCAGCTCTACTCCCAGATGCGACTCTATGGATGAGGGGTCTGGGCCAGGCCCGAGAGGTGAGAGTGGAGGGCTTCTGTCTTCTGACCACCTTCTTGGAAACTGTTCCCAATGACTTTCCTTGGGGGAATTTATAATCCTCATTCCCTCAATTCTCCACCCAATCATGTCTGCCTGGGGACCAAGTCCAAAGTCATGAAGCTAATGTGAAAATGACAGCTGTATACTTTTCAGCTACTTGGGATGCTTAATAAATGGACCGACGTGAAAGATAAAAGTCTCATTGTCCCCAGAGGTATTTGAACAGGCATGCTCTGGAGAGGTTTCTTTCAGACAGTAGGGAATTGGAGTCTGACAAATAAGGATTCTACTCCCTGTCCAACTACTTACAACCTCTGAGCCTCTGTTATCTCAGCTATAAAATAGGGATCATAATAATTCCTTCTTTAGAGGGTTCTTGAGGAAAAAAGAAAAAAAAAATAAGATCATGATGTCACTTGGCCCAATGCCAGGTGCTAGTATGTGCTCAGTAAAAGCTGGCAATCACCATGGTTAGCCCAGGCATCTACCACTGGGTGAGCTTTGTGCTTCCAATGGTGACCCAGTCATTTATTTCTGAGTATGACCTCCACCCTGGAACATGACACAGGATAAGTCCAATAGGCAAAGAACTGGTCATCAATACCGATGAATAACACCCATCAAAGACCATCTAGCTGTGGGAGCCAAACTTCCTGTTTTGTGGAAGGAAAAATAAATCCAGAGAGAGGAATTACAAGCCCACCATTAAGCTACAGATAGATTCTTGATGAGACCTTAGGTCTCCTGGTGCTTCCTACCACGTTCAGTAGTGTTCTTTTAATGTCTTGTTTTCGTTAATAAGCAACATTCAGGACTTCTGGTGATCCTATCTTCCTTATAGATACTAACTCATTCAATCTTTACAGCAACCTCGGGAGGCTGATCTTACTGTTCATCTCCATTCTATGGATAAAGGAAGTGAGAGAGAGGTTAAGTCACTTAGTCAAGCCTCACTGCCAGCCAGCAGTAAAGCCAAGATTTGACCCTGGGCTTGGAAATCTAGGTCCTTAAGCACAACCACATACTGATCCTCCTAAAGTGAGAAAAAGGGTGTAGTGTCTGCCTCAGAAGAGCACACTCCCTGGAGGAGAGACACAGCCCGCCAGAGTATAGAGTCACATGCTGCAGGCACCAGGAGACCGAAGAGGGAGGGTTTAGCTCTGTAAGGGGAGGAGGGAGAGAATTAGGAAAGTTGCCTGGAGGAGGTGGCCTTTAGCCGGTTTCCAGAGCTGGCGTATTTTCCTCTAAGCTGCTGAGGGTAGGGGTGAGGGAAGGCATTCCCTGCAGGTAGAGGCATCTTTGCTGAGACGGAAGGTATGAAGTGGTGGGTCTTCAGGGTCACCGTGAAGGAGGGAGGCCGGGACACCAAACGCTAACTCAGTGTGTGACATGGGCAAGTTACTTAACCTACAGAAACCTCAATTTCCTCTTCTGTAGAATGGGGATAATAACGCCTGCCTTGTGAAGCTGTGTGAATATTAAGTGAGATCATGTGTATACACTTCTCGACCCAGTGTTGTTCCTCTTTCTTTATTTACCTATTATAAAACTATTTGCCTCAGTAAAAAATTTTAATTGAGCCCATTTTTTTACACTTATGCTCACAGTAGCATTAGTAATAATACTGAGTGGGTTATTAGTCATTCGTAATAACAATATAATTAATGATAATGTTAATTGCCATTGATGGAGGGCACTAAGTACTTAATATATATAATCTATATTTATCTAATCTACTCCTCAGAACATATCTTAAAGATAAGTATCGTTATCCCCATTTTTTCAGTGACATTAAGAAATTTACACAAAGGTCACCAGCTAGGAAGTAGCAGGACTGGCTTTCAGACCCAGGTCTGTCTGTCCAGAAAAATGTCCGACAGACAGAGAATGCCCTGTGTTTTGAGTTCATGTTGGTCTTGGCAATGTCCCTCAGCCTCTTTCTCAGAAAGAAAACAAACATTCAAAGAGGTTTGCTAACGTGTTAGAACAAGAACGCCCTAGTGAGAGAGGGAAGAGGCCCGCTGAGGCAGGGAGATGCGCCCATATTTGGAGGGTGGGGTTGGGGCGGCCCCTCAGCCTCTTCTCCCCAAGCCAAGAGGTCCTGGAGAAAGCCTGGCTTGAACTGGAAGCATGAGCTGCCCAGAAGTCATGGCATCTTGGCAGGTCAGCGTGTGCCTTCTCAGGCTTCAGGGGGTTCTGGGAAGCCAGGGGTGCCCTGCCCGCCAGTGGAGACGGCAGGACTGCCAAGGAGGCTGCATGCCGGTAAGCCAGCCCTTCCCCCGTGGGTGGCTCCCAGGCAGCAGGGAGTTAATCTGCTATCTGTTGGGAAGGCTTCCAGAACCCTCCTCCCCGCCTGTGTTTGCTCAGGGCTGGGCGCTTCAGAAACTGAAACCGGCAGGACACCAGGCCCAGCCAGCCCTCATGGGATCCTGCCTGGGTTTACCTTCTATGGGGAGGATCAGAGGGCTGGGCGGAGCAGAGTCTGGAGCCTGGGCAGGGCCTGCGGATGTGGCAGGCCTGGCTCCCTTCGGCCTCCTCCCCAGGAGTTACCCCCACCCACGCCGCCACCACCACCCGGGACCAGGTCCAAGGCCCCGGAGAAGCACATGGGCAGACGAGCCAGGGTGGCTTGAATTCTGGCCCTGCCCCTCACCACCTCTGAGACACGGAGTAAACCACTAAACTTCAGTTTCAGTTTCTTTCGCCATGAAATGGGGGTAGATAATGCCTGGCCTTTGGATTCAGTCACGTATGTGCCGTGCCTAACACATAAGCGCTCGGTATATGGTCACTGTACTGATATCCTTGTCACTATTACTGTCGTGGTTGTGAAAATGGGTTGGGCAGCCTGCTTTGTGAGGTAGGAGGTTCCCATTGCTCAAGGAGTTCAAGCACAAGCCGAGTGGATGGGGAAGAAGAAAAAAAACAGAACAGGAAGGGATTCACACGCACCATACCCACATACGGACCCAGTCATTTCGGAATCACCTGGGAAGCCCAAGCACCACCTCAGACCCCCTGAATCAGAACCCCCAGAGGCAAGCTTTTCCAAAAGCACGGCTTCATTTTATAAACCACTGGGCCAATAATTTCTACATTTTTCATCTTCAAAAGACCCTATTGTTATTCCCTCCTATCCTATCGATTAAATAGTGTAAAATATTTTATTGACCAAACCAGATTTGTTAACTCATAATTAATTCATTTACTTACTACATAAGTTATGTACCAAAGGCCCGGAGTTCATTCCACAAATAATCATTCACTCAACAAATATTGATTGAGTAACTACCGTGTCCCAGGCACCGTGCTGTGTACCAGGGGACGGCGGAGAAGAAGGTGGACACGAGCTCTGTGCTCCTGGGCTTCCCAGTCTGGCAAGGCAATGCAGAGAATGAACAAGGATTCTAATACTGACACTGAAGCCAAGAGAATCTCGCTGAGTGTAAGACACCCAATATTCCTACAGTACAGAGATGTGGTTCATCAACAGCAAATAACGTTGACGTGTCATTATACAGAAAGGATGCCGTTCCTCAGTGTGTGCGCACACATACGCGCATGCACTCACGGCGCCATGATGACTTTTAGGAATCCCAAGAGGTCCAGGGTCCTTGAATCAAGAACAGCTAAGGCCTTATGAGGAAAGGAAGACCCTTTGGATCTAATTCCTTCTTTTGTGGCCAGTCTCATTGCCTGTGACACGCATGAAGAACTACTGGCCAGTGGCGCCAAACACCCTGAGCAGAGTGGCTAACAGGGTGGGTTCCGAACCCAGGCTGCCTGGGGCTGAATCCCAGCTTGATTCCTTACCAGCTGTGCGATCAAGGGCAAGTTATCGTGAGAGCACAGACACACAGGCGAGACCTCTATGTGCCTGTGAATAATAGTACCTACTCACAGAGTTCTTATGGGGTTACAGAGACAGTACTGAAAGTCGTGCTAGGCAGGCGTCGACATCTGAGCTGCTATTATCCTATACTACTTTTTGCCTTTGATGGTCTCTCTGCCTCAAGTACCCCCCTCCCTTTTTCTATCTGGGGAGCTTATAGTTGTTGGTGCAATGTCCCCTCCTCTCTAGAGCCTTCCTTCCTTACTTCAGCAGGCAGCATGATGCTTTTTCCTCTGGGTTCCTATAGCTCTTTATATATACCTCTTGGAGCCCCTCTAGCACTGCAACCATGTTTCTCATTGTTGATGAGGTGTTTTCCTTCCTCTCTGGATTATGGGTTCTGAAAAGCCAGGGCCCCATTTTGTAAATCTTTTTTTTTTTTCTTTTTTTTAAGGATTGTATTTATTTATTTGAGAGAGTGAGTGAGAGAGAGAGCAGGAGCATGGGCGGGGAGCAGAGGAGAGGGAGAAGCAGACTCCCCACTGAGCAGGGAGCCAATCCCAGGACCCTGGGATCATGACCCGAGCCAAAAGCAGACGCTTAACTGACTGAGCCCACATCTTTTCATCTCTAGGGACAAGACAGTCCCTGGGATAGAATAAACACTTGCCACTATCTGTCGAACTAATGAAGGATGGACAAGGGCTGGACATGACGTGCTCAGGATCACAGAATTCTAATCTGCAGTTAGTTTACGTTGGGAAAAGTGCTTTCCTGAGCTTCTGGTTTCTCATCTGGAAAGCAGATCTGATAATAATGGTACCTGTGTTTTGGGGTTGGGGAGTTAAATGAAGTGCAAACAGGGCAATGTTTGAGTGTGAGCTCTAGAATCAGATTGCTTGAGTTCAAGTCTCAGCTCCACTACTCATAAGCTGTGTGATGTCTGACATGTTCTTAACCCTCCTGTGCCCAGAGAAGACAGATCTCAAACCCAAAAGAACACATCAACATTACGGGCCATTCAGAGAAAGAATTAAAGGAGATACTCTTTATAAAGTCACCAGTGCCTGGCACAGGGTAGGTATTCAGTAAATAAATACTGGTTCCTTCCCCTCGCTTTCTCCAACCCTGTAGGCCCTGGACTCTGAAAGCCTGAAACAGCTGCTCAAATGCCACATTTTGCTCCGAGTGACTAATGTCCCTTAAGCCAAGGTTGGAAAGCTGACTCCAGAACTAAGCTTACATTCAAGAGCTGAATTAGATGCAGGGAATGTGGCTGCCCCGTTTATTTAATTAATAAGGAAACTTTGGGAAAGGGGGCAATTTAAAATCAACAAGCATGCCAAGGAAATTAAAAAGCAAGAGCTAGCCCACAATTTCATATGTGGGTTTCACATGTCATGGGAACAGTGCCCTATGTAAAGACATGAATAATGGGATCATCCAAACCCAAGTTAATGTTTCACAAACTGTAAGACTGACGACTGGCATTCTGTTTTGGGAGCAAATTAACCAATTAATCAGTGTACCACATTGTAACAATTCTCGAATTTCCTACTGCTTTACCATAACATTTTCTAATAAACTCATTATTCAAAATTCTCTAGTGGTCACATGTCTATTGCTAAGCCAAAGGGTATGGAAGAGAAAGAAGGCATTTTCATTTTGGACCTAGAATCCCGTCGCACTGTCACACCAATTGTCCCAAATCTCCTTCTGTCGGTGGGATTTAGAAGAGGCTGACAGGAGGGTGTCCAGGACCCTGGGAGCTGGGGTTGTCAGCGGCAGTTGAGTTCAGAGAGGAAATTCGAGAGGGCAGGGGTCTCAACAGACCTGAAGGATGAGCAGCACAGTGGGGAGGGGGAGGGCAAGAATCTTATTAGCAAAACCAGCTGCCTGCCAAGTAGGGCGTGGTCTGATTCTGCAGAAAAGAGAGAATTGTAGCTGTTTTAACCTCAGGCCTCTAAGGACGGGGAAGAAAGTGGGGCAGGGGATGCAGGGGAGACAACTTCACTCCCTATTCCCCAAGCACACTCCACCTACATATTCCACCCTGATCTTTCTTAACCTAAGCCTACTTCTCCAGACCTTGAGCCAGGTCAGACACCTGCTCCAAAAACTGTTCCTGATCTCTCCAAATTGGGAAAGAATCTCTCTCTTCTTCCCCCTATGCCCTGGAAGGAAATTTGTGTCTCCGTTTTAAAACTTCTCTGAGTTCTTTATGATACGCCTGCCAAACTCCTTCATTCTTTTTTCCCTCTTATCTTCCGCTTTTTAAATAGCCTTATGGTGGTGTCATTGACATGCAATAACGGGCGGTGGGGATTCGAAGTGCTCGATTCCATAGGTAAGGACCTGAGAACGATTAGCACCACTAATAGAGTGAACACATCCATTGTCTCATAAGCTTCCTCGTGGCTCCCTTCTCCCAACAAACACCCAGCTGCTTTCTGTCACCGTACATCGGCTTGCATGTCACATGGTTTTATATAAATGGAATGACAGAGTATATACCCTTTTTTGAGTGGTTTCACTCCCTGAGCACAATTACATTGAGAGGCATTTATGCGACCTCCACTCCTCCCTGAAATGTGGGCTTCTCTGAGGAGAAACAGGGCACAGCCAGAGCATGAAGCTCGATGCTGGGCCCACAGGAAGACCCATGGTGGGAGGCACTGTGGTGTGATGGACAGATCTCTCTAGACTCGGCGTCAGAATATGCGTGGATCTCATGCAGAGTCATGCCCAGACTTGACCAGCCTGGTAGCCAGGGACGAGTCACTTATAATCTGAGCCTCAGTTTCCACATTTGTAAATTGGGGTGATGCTAAACCTCCCCACTCTGGGGAGAGCTCTGTGAGACTCCACTGAGCCCGGAGATAAAGTGCTCTGTAAACTGTGAAAGGTCAGTCCGGGGCCAGGATTAGGCCTGAATCAAGCCAGCAGCACACTGGGAACGCCCCAGCTCCCAGGGCTATTTAAAGGCCTGCGTGGATTTCTTTCTGGGGAAGCCGCACGGATTGGCAATTCCTCACAGAAATGGCCAATAAGGGTTATGCCTGGTGGCCTTTAAGCTTGGCCCAGTCACCAAAACTTCAAGGATTCTTTTCCCTCAACCTCCCTGCTTCCTTTGCATAGGCTGTGTTTATTGACAAGGTCGCCCTCCCTCCAGAGAGCTGCATGTGACCGGAGGATACCTCCTCTGGCCTGGAGCCTGCAGATAAGGGCAGCCCATCTGCTGGGGGCTCCAAGGCCTGAGGGAACGGGAACTGGGCAGAGGAGGGGAGCAGAGAGGGAGCCTGCCAGGCCTGGCTGCGGCTTCCTTTGGCCAGGACTGACAGAGGGGGGTGAGGTGAGGAGGGAGAGGGAAATGGTTGTCTCAGGTTGGAAACTGACTGGACCTATAAACACACCAGATTTGAGGACACTTCCTATGTCCCCCTCCCCCACCCCCAATGAACTGAATTTCTTATTCAATGCTGCTGAGGGAAAAAAGGTGGGGTCAGCTGCTAGGGCAGGGACAGGGAGACTCCAGAGCTAGCCCAGCTAAGGGAAGCCACTCTCCGTCCCCCAGGCGGGCTGTCCTCAGGTAGAGCTACCTTTTGTTGAACACCTGCTCTGCATTAAGCACTACATTTTCGCTATGCTTCACAACGTAACCTTCAAAGCCATACTGAGGGGGGAGTGCGCTTCCTCTCATTTTACAGTTGATGAAGGTGAAATCATGGGTCCAAGGTCACCTAGGATGTGAGCCAGAATTTGAACTCAGTGATGTCTGACGACGGAATCCATGTTCTTTTGAGAATTGAGGACAGTGATTCCCAAGGAATGAACATAAATAAATAATTTCCTGATGATGATCTGTGAACATGTCTCCGTCATAAAGACCCACGGCACAGTTTTGTGTCTAGAAGGTTCTGAGAAATCTTAGCGTTAAGGAACTTAGTTTTTTTTTTTTTTCACCAAGAATTTCCCATATTAAAGCAATCGCCAATCTCTTTTCCTATAAAACATCCATTCATGTTCCTCAGAGCAAGTGCTCCTCAGAGCCTTGTGTGAGAATCACAGCTGAGTCAGAACTGGAGGGATTACAGGGTTTATCCACCTTACTCGAACGAGTGCATGAACACTTTATTAGCATCTCCCGTGATGAGAGACTTATTACCTGCGAAGACAGCTTGCTCCATTCTTGCACAAAGTCGGTGGTCAAAGAGCACTGCCCGACAGAAAGAGACCGCAAGCCACGTGTGTAATTCTAGATTTTCCAGAAGCCACAGGGGAAAAAAAGGAAAAAAAGAACAGGTACAATTCATTTTAATAACATCTAATTAACCCAGTAGATCTAAGAATATTATTTCAACATGAAGTCAGTAAGAAAGTGGTTAATGGGATATTTTTTGTTTTTTAAATTAAGTCTTTGAAATCCAGACTAGCCACATTTCAAGTGTTCAAAGGCCACATGTGGCTAGTATCCAGCACATTGGATGGCACACGGTTAGAAGACTCTTCTTAGGCCACGTTAAACTCTTCCTGTTTGGGCCTCTTCCCCATGGTTCTCAGATTCAAGGGCTTGGTCTAAAGATCCAGAACTTCTCCACCTAAGGATGTGTTCTGTTTGGGCTACTTGTTTGCACAGGGGCAACAAGTGTCCCCCATCATGGAGCTCAACCCTCTGGCAGTGGTCTACTCAGGTCTGTCTCCCCCTTTAAGAAGGTTTTCCAAACTTCAAAATGCTATATAAATAAAAGGCCTTATTCTCCTAACTCTTAGTGGGGCAGACTTAGAGTCACCCAGGATTTTTAGTGGTCTCATTACATGGTTATGTTATATTGAACCCACAGGCAGCTGCTAATACTGTGTCTGGCCCTGGGCTACTCCTTTCTGCTCCCTGCGCCTCAGTTTTCCCATCTGTCAAATAACAGATTTAAGATTTCTATGATTCAGACCCATTCTGCCTCTTCTTATCCACACCCCTCTTTGCCTACCTACTAAATTTCACTTGAAACTAGATCTTACTGCGAAGTTCAGGAATAGTTATATCCTCCCAGATACCGTAATACTAAGCATTTTTTGAACATTTCTCATGTGTCAGGCACTTTGCTAAGAGCCTTATAAATAGCATCTCATTTAATCCTCTTCACACCTGAAGTCAACACTGTCATGATTCCCTTTTATAATTGCAGAAACTGAGGCATCAAGTGGCTGAGTCATAGGTCCCACACCCAATAAAAGGAACAGCTGGAGATTCCAGCCCAGGGGCCTTCTCCCAGTTTTTGAATTCAGGCTGTGAATGCAGGCCCAGACCATGGACCTGAGTGAGGCTCAGGCCTCGGACTACAACAGAGGGAACAAGGGCTCAGGACATAAAACAAGCTTTTTGCTTTCTATCGTTGTTGTTGCTGCTGCTGCTAAAACCCACAAAGTGCCCTCCTCCTGTTTTGCTGAGGAAGGAAATACTGTTATACTTTCCTTGCTAAGGAAATCCTACTCTTCACAAGTCAACTTTCTTCCCATCCCCTTGACCTTTCAGGAAAGGGCCCGAGGCCCCTGGAAAGGTTCTGGAGGAGACCTGAGAGCTCAGTGTGCCCTGTCCAGTGCAGAGGTATTTTTAGAGCAGGCCGCACTGTTTACAAGGAAGCCAGTCCCCTGAGCCTGCCCTCTCCCTACAGGCCCCACCTGCCACTGGGCTCCTTCTGGCCCTTCCTTCCTCTCTCCTGGCTGCTCCTTTCCTGCCCTCTCTGTCAGCATGCGGGCTCCATCAGCACACGGGTGCACTGTCACCACTGCCCTGGGAGATAACTGAGCAAAACCACAGCCCAGGGCATGGAATGCCTTCTGGAAGGGCCAGCTGTAACCTGGCACTGCAAAATGACAAGAAGCTGCCACCAGTTGAGAAAAAGGCCCTGGCAGCTGGCGACAGACTAGAAATCCTGTAAATGGGCTCAGCTGTGCTGCCAATGCTACGGTGTGCCAGGTGCTTTCAACTGTGACGAGTCGCTTACCCTCCTCAGCCTCCCTCGGTGCAGCTGGAGAGTGAGGAGGGCTTGAAGAGGCGGGGGGCTCTGCATTCTGAGACTGAATGTCTGAGCCTCCTCCGCTGTTAGGTGCGAATGCTTGGGCCTACCTCGTGGAGGTGGCGGTAGGTGTTAAATAGGATAATGGAGGAAAAGCCTCCGTACACAGTAGGCATGCAAGCCATAGGGCCTCCATAATGATTTTCATATCTCCTGCATTTCACACAGCGTCTAGCACTAAGGAAATTCTCCACCAAGGGAGGCTTACCTTTATTCCTGTAGCTCAGTATTCTTTCACATCTAAGTCTGTACAGAACCTCTCCCCCCAACTAGGCACTTTTTAAAATTAAGTATTCATTCCTCTTGCCCAGCACCCCTGTACCACTGTGGTTCAAGAGTCTTCCAGCAGAAGCCTCTTGTCTGAGTCACAGTTCTGTGGCTTTCCAGGGCAGGCTATCCACCTGTCCCTTCACCCTACTGGCTCTTGAGACCCTGGACCCAGCCCAGGGAACCAGTTTTCTCAGGGTCTGCCCCTAAGCTAGCGGAGCTGGGAGGGGGAGCTTGACCCAGGCAGCCTAGCTCCTACCCAGGCTTCCCTGGATGTGAGTGTGGAGATTACATGGCCTCCAGGCTCAGAGGAAGTGCCCTCCGTCCTCTGTGCCGAGGGCAAGCTGGACTTCTCCAGCAGTTGCTAGAGATCCAGGAATTGTTATTAGAGGCAGTTAAATTCCTACCATGAATCCTCCCCCTGCCTCCTCCGCTCCCCGTCCTGTGTCCCACTTACCCTCCCCAGCCCTTTTCCTTCCTCTCCTCCACTTCCTCCTCTTCCTCATACCCATCCTCCTCCTCCCCACGCTTCCCCACAGTTGTGCTTTTGACCCAGGTGACTGCCTACTGTATTCCTAAGGGGAAGCATCAGTGACAGGGTGACGGGTTGACTTCTCTTTGTAGCCTTGAACCTCTCCTTCTCAGAGTCCTTCCAGAAAGATGTCCTGGGACCTCTAGTGTGCCAACTAGAGGCTTGGTCAGGTGCTAACACCAGAGGCTAGTTAGCCTGGGACCCAGGCAGCATTCCTGCTTGTTGGGCAAATTGCATATTAAAATGCACCTTCTCTACTGTCTCAAAGTCCTGCATTCACACTTTTTCCAGTGTATTCCCCCTTCCGGCTCCGCTAGCTTAGGGACAGACCCGGAGAAGACCGGTAATACAATGTATTACCTTAACCTTAATGAGAAGTTGACATTTTTGGAGAACGTCATTATGGAAAGAGGTATCCTTCCTTCTCTCGCCGTCCCCCGCTCCCTGGACAAAAGAGAGAGCATGTTTCACAGGACAAAAGCCTGAGTGTAGGGGTTGGTTTGGGCAAGAGCGAATGGCAGGAGAAGAGGCTGCGGGTGCTTACGGGACAGACCCCGCCAGCAGCCACCCCTGGGAGCCATTGCTCCCCGCCACTGTGCGTCAGGGCCTGACTGCGGCCAGGCTGTAAGAACAGCATCAGCGAGACCTCGGAAACGCTGACAACTTTTCTTGCCCCACTGAACCCCCTCCATCCCTAATCCCTGACCTTACAGACCTGCGGGGACGTGCTCCCTCCCAACTCTCTTCCCCACCCACCTTCTGTTTCTCACTCACTGGGTGGCCTTCGACATGTCCTTTAGCTTCCGTGGTTGTGTTTTTCTCATCTGTAAATCAGAGAAAGTGCGTGTGCATGTGTGCGTGTGAGCACACACACCGACGCACGTACACGCACACGCGCACACTCACCAAGGATTGTTAGGAAGCTTAAATCAATAAGACACTGTGGAAGGAAGCCCTTTGGAAAGCACAGGCCGTTCTCTGTCTCCCTCGGCCTCAGCGACTCTTCCCACTGCCCGAGGGGAAACGCTCCCCGGAAAGCGCCGTGCACGTGCACGCCTCCGCAGACGCGGGATCGCGCCCTTCCCACTTCCGGGTTGACTTCCGGGGCAACTGCTGTGGGCTTGGGGCGGGACAGGCAGTTCCCTGTGACGTGCCCTGTCGCCAGGCTGATGTCCCACGGAGCCAGCTCGAGCTCCGTGACTCACCTCAAGGACCAGCGGGGCCTCTGCCCTGGATGGGGCATGTCAGGGGTGCAGACGGGCCGGGGCAAGGGCTTCTGACCTACCGGCTGCCGCTCACTGACAACCGGCCACCTCTGCAAAGGGCTTCTAGGAAGACGAAGAGGTGCAACTGGGGAGGTGATCTGAGCCAGGAAAGGGGCGGCATGGGAGGAGAGGGGATCCCCAGAAAAGGAAGACGCTTCCGCAAAGGCACAGAGGCAGCCCCTGGCTGCTCTTCCTTTGCTTGCCGCTGCTTACCTGTCAATGAGTTGCTTTCATCCCTTCCTCCCCCTGCTGCCCCACCCCATCGATTCGCAAGTTCTACAGGTTCTCATGGCTTATATACGTCCCAGGTACCCATCTTCTCTTTTCTAGCCCCATGGCCACTGCCTGGAACATAGAGCCCCTCTGGCCCAGACTAATTAAAAGAGCTTCCTAGGTCTGCTCGCCTCTAGTTCCCTCCCCTCCCCTCCAATCCATTAGCCTCACAGTTGCCAAAATGATCTTTCCGACATAGGCAGCTCTGATGGTGACTGTCCCTCTTCTGCTTAAATCCTTCAAGGCCTCCCCACCACCTTCCAGATCAATTTTGTAGCTTAGAACCCAGGACCTTCTGTGATCTGATCCCATTGTCGACTTCTCCCGCCTCATTTCCCACCCAATCCTACACAAGCCCTGAGCTCCTGCCACACAGAATTTCATTTACCCATGGGGGCGCCTGGGTGGCACAGCGGTTAAGCGTCTGCCTTCCGCTCAGGGCGTGATCCCGGCGTTATGGGATCGAGCCCCACATCAGGCTCCTCCGCTATGAGCCTGCTTCTTCCTCTCCCACTCCCCCTACTTGTGTTCCCTCTCTCGCTGGCTGTCTCTATCTCTGTCGAATAAATAAATTTAAAAAAATCTTTAAAAAAAAAAAAAGAATTTCATTTACCCCAAGGAGGCATACTGTTTCATACTGTGTTCTTCCCTTTACCTGGATTCCCCTGCACCCCTACTTCCCTGGCTAACTCCGACTCCTCCTCCCTTGGAACACAGCCATGAAGTTACCTCTTCTAGAAAGGTTCTCCTTCTGGAGCCTGCCATACGTATACCTCTAACACACAACTTCTTAACCTCAGGGGGAATTGAGGAGCTTTGAGAACTTGCATGGGGGATAAAATGCATTTTTATGTTTACTGACCTTTGCCTAAACTGTAACATTTCCTTCAGTTATGAATGTCGGCTCAAATCACACTGATATCTACTATATGTGTGATTCATCACCAACAGAAGCACAGAAGTTTTCATAGCTCTTTGGAGTTATTGCACACGACCTCACAAACTGTCTATGCTCACCAATATTTTGAAATTTTAATCGTTAATCAACCTGTAGATCTGATTATTTAATGTGTAAATAAAAACTCATAAATTGTTACCAATTTGATTTTTTCTATATATGTTAATTCTTTCTAAAAATAATTGACTTCCTTTGCTGTTGCATATGTTTTACTTTATGCATTTTAAAATGTTCTTCTGAAAAGAGGCCCATGGGCTTCACCTGACTGCCCAAAGACTTCCTGTCATGAAATAGTCATGCTTCCTCTGACAGAAACCTGTAACACCCTCCACTGAAACCTGGTTTACCTTGTCCTTCTCTACCGACAGATTTTGAACCCTTAAAGCACGAGACTGTCTTCCTACCTGCAAGGCTTGATACAGTGCATGGCGCCTAGCATATTCCTAAAAATATTTTGGGGGGAGTGAAGAAATAAATGAAGACAAAAAGGAAGGAAGGAAAAGAAGAGGGAAGGGGGGGAATGAATTTGGTCTTCAAAGAGCATCTGTTCTTGCCTCCTTCTGGGACGCTTTCCCGGATCTCTCCAAGACTTGCTGCCTATGTCCTTTGTATCTCTGCTCTCACATCATCTTCTCAGTGAGGCCCTTCATGGAGCCATATTTGAAGTTCCAAGTCTAGAACCACCACCCCTGGCATGCTCTGTCCGTCTTCCCTGCTTTGTCTTCTTTACATTTACTATCATCTGATATATTATTTTTTGCTGATTTTTTAATTTATTGCCTGTCTGCCCTCACTAGAATATAAGGTCCATGAAAGCAAGGACCTTCATCTCAGATTTACTTCTGTATCTCTGGCACCCAAAAGAGCACCTAACAGATGGTAAACATGAGGTAAATATCTGTTGAATGGGTGATGGAAGCAAGCACAGAAATAAATGAAGTCCGGTTAGTTAAATCAGTCTCCGTTCTGTGGACAAGGGAGCCAGAGTGGGAGACTTTGAGGCCAGGGGTCATGTACAGAATGGATCACAGAGCTGAATGGATGCAAGAGTGGTGGGAAGAAGCATGGGTTGTTTGGATTGGGCTTGGAACCCCAGGTTAGGAAGCTGGGTCCGAAGGCCCAGTGCATGTGCTCAGTGGAGAAATGACAGAGCCCCAGGAGGACTGGTCTGACCCATGAACGGGCCTGAGGAGCAGATGGAGCCTCATCGGGGACATGTCTTATTTTTAGGCCATTGCTGTTGGATCTACAGTTTGGATTTGTAAAAATCCTGCCACTCTGTCTCCCCCTGGCAAAGCCACCTTCTAGTCACCCTGTGAGGTCTGACTGCTCAAAGGATCCCTGAAGGATTCAGGAGCTGCAATGAGTGGCTGCTCCTGGATTCCTCATTGCTCTCATGCAAACCTCTGCCACAGTGCTTACCCAACTAGGCTAGAATGTTCCCTTTTCCGTGAGCTCTTTGATAACAGGACTACGTCACAGTCTTTTCTCTTTGGCATTGAGAGGCCAGAGCCTGATACACAGTAGGTTTTTAGTGACTATTTATTAAAGGAAAAATCATAATTAGAAAATCGCGAATGCCATAGTGATTGTTAGATTCAATCATGGGGAGAGTTCGGTCATGAACTTTGATTGACCCCTACAGTATAGCAGGCACTGTGCTGGGCACCTGAGGTACATTGCAGGAGCTCACAGCAGAGATGGAAACCCGTACGTAAGCGGGCAATGACAACCCAGTGTGTCAAGGATGGAGGGGCTGTGTTTACGAAGGCACCCCCTGAATCCTCTGGTATTTACCATCCTGAAGTTAGGTTATTATTTAATTACTCCTACTCGATCTTCCCACAAGAACATAAGTTCCAAGAAGGCAAGGGTTTTGTCATGTTCATGACTCTCCTCCCAGCACATAGTAGGTGCTCACTTAGGAAGTCTCTGTTAATGAATGCATAGCTTGAGGAAGTCCGGAGGGTTGTGGGTGCCTAACCCAGTTCAGGGGTGGTGGCCACAGAAGACCTCTGGAAGGAAGCATGCTGTTCCAACCATGCTCCATCAACATTCCCTATTTTGTGACTTCTTCTCAACTCAGTGGGGTCATGCTCATTTGTGAAGAAACAAAGCTCAGTAAAGGGGGATCAGCTGGGTAAAGCTCACTCAGCTGGCAGAGAAAAGACTTGAGCCTGGATCTCCCAAGTCAGAAACCCACATATACCTTCTCTATACTGGCCTAGAAGACCATTCAAGAGGGAACAAAGTCCTCACTCTATGCTAGGCACCTTTCCAGAACTCTACACTTGTTAACTCATTCTTCATAATCACCTTATGATGTAGGTTCCATTGTTGTTCTCAATTTATAGATAATAAAACTGAGGCATGTGAAACAAATTTGTTAATTTACACTGATAACAAGGGATAAGTCCAAGATTCAAACTCATGCAGTTTGGCCTCAGTCTACACTCAACCACTTCATCTTTTGCCTCAACAGACCATGCCTACCTCCTCCAAGTCTAGAACACTTTTAGAGACTTCTAGCATTTTTATCAGCATTTTTATATTCCAGACACTATGCTAGGTGCTATGAGGAAAGCTACAAAGAAGTAATTAGTAAGTTTAAGATTAAGAGGAATAAGTTAAAATTAAGAATTTAAAAGTTCCTGCCTTCAAGGGGTGGCCAATCTAGAACAGAGGATGGATAAGACATCAATGTAACTGAAATAGGAGACATGATGGAAGTTTCCAGAAGCTGGGGCATTTGAGCTTGTTCTTGTGAAAGTAGGAAAGGTGAAAAGGTGAATGATGCTTTAGGAAAAGGCCGCCACATGCATCCCATGTTTCATCTCCTCCAGGCACAGGTATAGACCCAGTGTTGGGAGAGCATCAAATCCCTTAGTAGTCTAGAGGGCAGAGGGTATAGGTTGGAGACAGGGTAATTCAAGTGAGAATTGTGGATCCTGGGGCATTTGGGCATTGCTCACTGTTCAGTAGATGATGAGCTATCAAAGTTTTATGAAGAAGGAAGTAATATAATCTGACCTACATTTCAAGGAGCTAACCGGATGAGTATGAAGCTACACTCCAGCAGGAGAAGGCTGAAGAGAGCAAGGCTGGTGGATCATTTAGCTCTTGCTGTATAATCAACCGCCCCATAATGTAGTGGCCGAAAACAACCACCATTTCATTATTGCTTTCAAGTCCGTGAGCCAAGTGGGCAGTTCTGCAGGCAGCTCATGGGCTGCTCACATGTCTGGTGGGCAATGGAGATTGGGTGGAGCAACGGGGGTGACTGGACCACATGTCTGTCATTACCCTGGGCTTCTTTGCTAGGTAGTGGTTGCAGGGTTACCAAGAACAGGAAGAGAAAGCAAGCCCCAATGCACGAGCACTTTTCAAGCCTCTGCTTCTGTCATGTTTCTTAATGTCTCATTGACCAATCATAGATTCAAAGGGCGGAACAATGGCACCACTTTTCTGTGGCAAGAACAGCAAGGTCACTTAACAAATTAATGTGGATGCAGGGAGGGGGTGAATTTGGGGACATTTTTGTTAGGAGGCATTGTAATGGGCCAAGCAAGATGTAATAGTCGTTCAACCTGGGAAATGGCAGAAGAAACTGAGAGATGATCAGAGCATATCTGAAACATATTCAGGAGATTATTTGCAAGAGAGAGGAAAGAATGAGGTTGACTCCCCACCAGGTTCTTGGCCAGAGCATCTGGGCCGATGGTCTCCTGCATCAGTGAAGGGAACCAATAGGAAGATTGGGTTTGGAAGCTGTAGACACATTCCAGATCATATAATGTCCCTGGAATCTATGAACGTGCTATCTTCCTTTCTTGGAAAAAATGCTCCTTCGCTAATCTTCCCTCCACTTTGACCATGTGGTCCGCATGGAAAGTGAGATCGCTTGCATGACACTGATTTTCTATTAGTAGTGATCGGCCAGGTGTGGACATCTGATCCAAACTAGGCTAAAAAGAGTGGTCAGCTGTATTCCACTGCCGGCCAGGTCTACTATGTATAGCGTGCCCCTTATGCCCTGCGTAAGGTTGTCTGGAAGGCAGGATAAATGGAGGCGGGAATCCAGCTTGTGCTCTGCTGTGCTTACGGAGATACAGCACTCAGAGGATGAGATGCCTTCTTCTAACTCCCACAGAGGCACTCTCTCAGTGCTGCCAGCGCATTTACTGCTCTGGGGCGGGGCGGGCCAAGGGGGTGGGAAATGTGCCACTCTAGGCAAATTGGACTCCTCTATGAATCATCCTATTGGAGCATGTGGAAAAGAGGCATTTTCCACTCCAATCCTAAAGCTGTACAGATGGGAGCCCACAGACACCTATGTCCCTATGATACAGAGAGAGCCGACGAGACACAATGAAGCCAGTACATCAAGGGACTCTGAAAAAGGAGGTGGGAGAGAGAGAGAAAAAAAGAGAGAGCTGTCAGAATCAGAGCCCCCTGTTCTAGCCAACCCCACCCTCCCTGGGGCTTGGTAGTTTGGTTTTGTCTTCAATTCTGTGATTCTCCCTATACTCTTCATTTAAATCTCCCCCTTTTGCTCAAGTAAGTTTAAGTTGGAATTTTGTTTCTTGTAACCAGTACAGTTTTGAACAATAAAAGCAAGAAGTTCATGAGTTCAGATTTGGAGAGAAAGGGATAAGCATGAAAGACAGGTCAGAGGCAGAATCAAAAGAACGTGGTAAGTCATTTGAGGAGCCACATAAGAGAAGGGGTGTCCAGGGAAAGGTCTCCACCCTTTGGCTTGGACGATTGGAGAAGGATGGCGGTGTCTTTAGCAGAAGTAGACAATCCAGAAGGTAAACTATTGGGGTGAGGTGGGGGGTGGAAGAAGGGAAAATGCATTCTTCCATTCATTCATTCATTCACTCATTGGACAGATATTTGCCAAGCCCTGTCGAAGCACTGGGGATTCAACAGTGGATATGTTGAATGAGATTTGGATAATACCTGTGGGCCATCATTGACTTATTTCTTCAACTAAGAGTAAGCACCACCTGTGGGCTATGCACCGTCCACAGAACTGAGCATAAATCTAGGCAGTGGTGTCCAGCAGGCAGCTGGAAAGAGGGTTGAGTTGGCATTTCTGTGGTAAGCGTCATTCCCATGGGGATAATTTTGGAAGACGTGGGAGACAGCACTTAGAGAAGAGAAGTCCAACTCCACACGCCTTGTCCATCATGCCTCGGCTTCATTTGTGAGCTGAGAACACAGTGTTTCTTTGGCCCCTGTCGCTGAGGCAGCCACAGAGAGAGCATGGGCTTAGGAGTCCCATCTGATGCCAGCCTGGGTTAACACACCGGCCCTATTGGGTAACCGTGTGAATGACCCTGAATGAGGTGGCTTACCTCTTGGCGTCGTGGTGTCCTCAGCTCCGAACTGAGGATATGAACACTCATCCCAGTGTTAACAGTGAGAAAGAACGTAGGAGTGCGTTCACTCAACCACAGACATGTAGTGAACACCTAGATGGACCGGGTTCTAGAACACAGGACTTAAATGGAGGTCAGTATTAGGGGCTCCTCTGAGAGAGACACATGAATCTTTGGGGCTACCATGACTGGGTTCTGATTTGCCTAAAGTAGATGATTTCTCTCTCTGCCCACCACAAATCAGCGCCAATCTGCCCCTTCCCCAGCCCATATGAAAGGCAGCATTTTCTGCAATTAGAGAAGAAAGAAAAACGAGTGTTCTGGTGTTCTCTTAGAGCTGTTCTCCGGAGCGGCAGAAAAAGGGCCCACGTGAGCCATGCTGTTCTTGGCAGCCACTACACCGCTCCTCACAGCCAGAGGCTTAAAGCTTTATTTGTGGTTTAAGTTACAAGCAAGGGCGAAAACCCCAGAAAAGAGGGAGGGGGGAGGGAGAAAACATTTTAAAAGTTGAGAAAATTGCCCTGTGTTCTCAAGTACGGGCAATTTGTCCAAACACCTGAGCTCTGTAGAGTCCTAGTGGTCTGACTATGGTTTTATATTCTGGGGCTCTGGGCCCAGTGTCAGGGGTAGGTTGGGGGAGGGGCGTTTTTTTCATACATGGAGAAAATCACAAAATTACTTTTTACAATATATTAATGAGTAGCTGTACCGTCTCAATAGCAACATTGTTGGAGATTTAAAAAAAAAATCCAGATCCAGGTTTTTGGGGTGGTTTTGTTTTGAAGATTGCTACAGAAAGCATTTCACAGATATCACATGCAGTGTCTGGGTATTGTCCCCCAGGATGGAGAATGGAGGATGCTAAACATTTTAGGGATAGAGGAGGCCTTTAAGGTCCTCAGGACCAGCCCTCTCCTTCCTCTGAGGACAAAAACAAGGTCCAGAGAAAGCAGGAAACATGCCCAAGTTCACACAGTCTGTTTGTGGTAGAAGCAAGTCCAGACCCCAGGCTCCTGGACTCTGAAGGTCTTTCTGGCAAAGCCTTTGAGGCAGCCCAGAGGTGACATTCCACCTCAGAAAGCATGACTGGCCTCCCCTTCGTGTTGACATTTCTGCCGCAGTGACTTTGAAAGCTGCCTTTTATGGCCCTGGCTTTGGAAGGGCAAACACTGTTATCAGTAGAACAACACAGGTGGCTTCTAAAGCTGGGCCCAGGTGGAGCCGGGCAGGAAGGGAGGCCCCTGTGCACAGGCAGACATGACCCAATCACCTGTCTGGGTTCAGAAGGTGCACAGACACTCCTTGGAGAGCAGGACAAGAGGCTAGTGTGGTGGTGAAGTGCTGGCTTTGGAGCAGACAAGATGGGTTCCCGTCCTGGTGACCAGACTTGCCAACCTTGCAATGAAGGCAAGCTCCCAGATGGGGCTATACAACAGAGATAATGAGCATTCAGGCCAGTGCTCAAGAGCCACATGCCGCTAGTGACCACTGTATTAGCACACGTACAGGGCCATCCGTCAGTTGGCAATGCTGGTAGGAGCACTGGGCTCTTGATGTTCATTGCTTGCTCCTGGGTCTTGCCTAAGTGAGGTGAACAGCTCTAGAAGCTCAGGATCCTGGCAGACATTAGGGCTCAAGCTCCTCTCTCTCGTCCTTGGTCCTCGCTAACAATGCAAGGATTTGGCTTCAAGATTGGCAGCCTCTCTGAGTGCCGCTCTCGGGCTTCCTGGAGCACCATCTCAGAGCGGGAGGAGGTGGGGGTTTGGGGGCCAGGGGCTGGGTGATGCCTGATGTAAATGCCAGTGTTTAGAATCAGAAAGCCTTCAATTTAAGTCCTGGCCCCTTGCTCAGGTGTTAGTGGCCCTGGGTGAGCCACTGAACCTTTCTGAGCCTCAGTTTCCCCATGAGTGCTCCCTCCCTGCCAAGTCACGTCCTGGTGAGGGATTGAGGCAGCAGAGGTAGAAACACTTTGTACTCTGTTAACAATGGGAAACTTCTAAAAGTAAGGAGTCAGCCTTCTCCTTGCTTTGCTTCTTTTTTGCTAAAAAGCTATTTAGACGGAGGCCAGTAGCTGCCTTTGAATCTGATGTAAACGGATGTTGTATTACTCGGAAACGTTCTCCAGAAGTCAGGGAATCAGAAGAACCTAGCATCCCAGAGACACTCTGGAAGAGTTCTCTGAAGGGAGGGGCAGGAGGAGGAGGGAAAGGGGAAGCATTCTTTGAACATCTGTTATGTTCTAGACACCATGACACTCACTTTCATATAGGAAGAGTGATGATGATGACGATGATGGTGCTGATGGTGGTGATGATGGCGGCTAACTGTATCCACAGGTTCCGTTCTGAGTGCTTTACACATACTAACCCCATTTTGCACCCAAGGCAACTAAGGCACAGAACAGTTAAAGTAGGGCAGCAAGTTTGCCCCGAGCTACAGTTTAAACCCTGTCCGTCGGAGTCGGGGCCGTGTGCATAAGCATGCCCTGCTCCCGTGGTCGGCACGTCCTTGGGTTCCCATAGGACTGCCACCTGCGCCTTCCAGACAGGGAGACTGAGGCTCAGGAAGATGCAATGACTTGAGCAGGGTCACACAGAGGAGAGAGAGGAGGGTCCTTGAGTGTTTTGCTTTCTGTTTTTTCCTTCAAAACTATTTCCTTAATTGGCTGTCGTTTTAACTGGTAGAAAGGCATCATTCCATTTGAATTTAACTCTAGTTTCCTGTTAGCTTCTTGCTTGAGTCCTGTTTTCTCCCATGGGTCAGACAGAAGAGATCTAGGGCCTCACTTAGGGAAACCCCAAAGCCCGATCTCCCCACTTCCTGACCAGTTCCCTTCCTCGGGAAGAGGAAACGCAGGTCCTTCAGCCTAGACATGATGACAACTCATTCCCTTCTGTGTTCCGATTCTGAGCCTTTGGACAAGCTCCAGTTTGACTATGACCATCTGAAAATGTGGAACCAGACCTTAACCCCTCATTCCAGCCCCAGTCTAACCCAGAGAAAGTGCCATATCACCTTACTTATTTGACACTATGCTCCTAGTGATACAACCGAACTTTACATTATCTCTTTTGGCAGCCGCCCCCACACTGCTGAGTCACGACGCTGTCATGTCCTGATTTCCTATCCATTGTTCTTTCCTCTATTTGGCCTGATTTCTTAAGACCTCTCTCGGTCACATTCTGCTGAAATCCTTGAGGGATTTTTTTTCAGCAGTTACCGCAGAGGAGACCTTAGGTTTGGGGCTAATCCATACCCTCAAATCTGGCCTTCAGGTCCCAAAGATAGCTGGATCCCAGGGGGGGACTGGAGCCTGCTCTCTGACCACGGTAGGGGAGCCAGCAGACAGAGGGCTACTTCATAAAATGTCAGATCAGTAAGTGACTGGAAAACACCCCTTCCTGAGGAGCAAACACTGCTGTGGGCTTGTCGCTTTCAGAAGTTTGGGATTTGCCCAAGGTCACAATGGGCCACAATCCATTTGCACGTATATTCATTTCAAAGTAGTGGTTGTTAGTTGGGGCTTTGGAACCCAACAGGCCTGGATTCACTTACCAACTTTGTGACTTCAGGCCAAGTCCCACCATCTTTAGGCCTCGATTACTCTCTGTAAAACTGGGGCTGCCGCGGCCCTTCCTTCCTTGTGATGTTGCAAGGATGAAGAAGAAGCATAAGTAAATGGCTTCTCTCAGTGCCTCGGCATAAAAGGGGAGCTCAGCATTAGTGATGAGCTCTTCATGCCTATGTTCTCCCGTTCGAGCATTTATTCAAGTGATCACCAAGAGTCGGCATGGCAGGTGGCTGCTTTAGTCGAAAAAACACAGATGCTTCTGGAAGCTGGAGAACAGGATCGGGCCCTGGTGCTTAAAGATGCTTCTGGGAAACAGCTAAATGCTCTGCAGGAACTCCTCTGGTTCTGGGTTTGTAATTCTGGGTGCCCACCCGCTTCAACCCCCACCAACACCAACAAACAGCATCTCCCTTCCCAACACTGAGTGTGAAGCTTTTCAGATTACTCTCAATGTGACCTTGGGCAAATCCCGTAAGTCCGCCTCTGGCACATTTCCTATAAAACAGAGATAGTAATACCCACAGTGCTGAGTTTTTATAGTAGATTAACCAATAACAAATGTAAAGTGAACAGCCAAGCCCACACTTGGCCAACACTCCAGAACTTTTAGCTGTATTCCCCCCACCGCACCCTCTGCTCACCAGCCCTCTGTCCCTATGGGCCAAGCTGGAGCTAGATGTGGCTGTCAACAGACTAATGAGAAGTTAGCCCTGTCTGTAGGGAGCTTAAAGTTTGGGGGCGAGGGGATAAACATTTGAACCTCCAACCCTAACTAACAGGGCATGCTTAAAGACTGTGACAGAAGCATGTTCAGGGTCATGTGGAAACACCAGGAAGGGCAAATCACTTGGCTTGGTTTGCCTTCAGTTTCCTTATCTGTTAAATGGGTATAATATGTTTCTACCTCACAAGAGATGAGTCATGTGAGTTAGTGAACATGAAACTATCTGTTGGAAAGTTGAATTGCATGATAATGCATCTATGTACTTATCTGTTTCCCTGTTAGAATCTGAGGGAGGGCCTATGTCTTATTCATCTCTTGCCCCCCAGCACCACAGACCAGGTCCCAGTCAATATTGGTTGAGTGAACTGATGGAAGAATTTATGATCTAATTTTAACCTCCTGACCCCAGAGAAGTACACCCATTTTATAGATGGAGGAAAAAACAGTACACAGGGTTCAAGGAGTTGCCCAGCAATCAGTGACTGAACAGAAGTCTTCTGACCTATTCTGATGACCTTTCCACTAGATTCCACAACAGGGGCCACCCTGCCTTGGATGGGGTAACACTACTGTCCTGGTCATGACTCACCCTTCTCCATGGGTCAGAGAAAATCCATTAGCCTCTCAGGCTGAGTCATGGGCTGAGGTGAACCTAGGACCCGAGGAGAAAGCAGAGCTGCCCTGTTGGACGGGTACACCCAGGATCCCTCAGGCCACCTAAGTACACCACCTGGGAAATCCCTCACAGGTGTAGGGAGGTGAAGATGGGGTGGGTATAGGGATGTCACGCCAGGTCTACTTCCCTCTTTTCACAAGAGTGTCTGAAAGGCAACACCTAGCCAGTCATGGTGCCTGGTGGGCTGTAACTCAGAGGCATTCCTTCCTCTCCATTCCTAGTGCCAACACCCTAATTCACGCCCTCATCACTTTTTCTCTTGACTGGGTTCCCAGCATCCACTCCACTACCTTTCCTTCTAAGAAATTACTTAACCTGCCACCGACACACGTTATGACTACATTGTGCTTATGTTCAAAAGATCCTTCATGGCTCCCTAGTTTGTAGGGAATAAAGTCAAAACCTCCAGCTCGGCATCTAAGGCCCCCTTTATCTCACCTCCTCCTGTGTTCAGCCCTCTTCTCTATGCTCCCTCGAATCCCTCACTTCAGCATGGTCAACCTGTTGGCCATTGCTTGGAGTTGCCGTTCACTCTTCTTCCTCCTTGCCCTCGCTAATATACCGTCTTTCACCTCGTGGGCCTTTCCCTTGTTTTACTCATCTTTCAAATCTGAGCTTAAAATCTGGAAGCACTCCCTGATCTCCTCAGCCCAAAATGATGGAATACTAGCATTGATCATTTCTCTTGTCTAAGTCATTATGGTTAGTACTTTAACATGCTTCCTTTAATTTGATACTTCCAACAATCTTACATGATAATGACTATTATTATTCCCTTTTTATCAATGTGGAAACTGAGACTTGGGAAGGAGACCTAACTTGTCCATACTCACACACCTCATGAGCTTCAAGCATCAGTCTGCCTGACTCGGAAGTCACTCCGTGACTTTGGTTCCCGCTCATCACATCCTCTGCGCTTTTTGGAGACACCCATCTCGTTGGGTGTCATGTTCTCCTACAGGGCTTATGAGTTCTACTGTGATCTCCTGGAAGACAAGGGACTATTGCTTGTGTGCCTTTCACTCTCCGTGTGGTATCTGACACATACTGGGCCGTGGGATAGAAAGCAAGATTTATGAGCACTCGCTGTGGGCCAGCCCTGTGCTCATTGCTATCTCTACACGTGCATGCACACTCATTGAAGTATCGTTAGTCCCATGTGTAGAGGAAGAAACAAGGCACAGAGAGGCTGACTTCCATCATTAAAAACTGTGTGTTTGAATTAGCTTTAATCATTTGCATGTATTTCTTTTTCAAAATAAAATCAGTTTATTTAAAGAATGGGCTCACTCATACATTTTTTTTTTAAATCACACATCCTGAGAAGATTTCAGGCTTGGGCTTTTCTGACTCCAGGGACCACTCCACTCTAACCATGTCATTTCTGACATACTTGGAGGAAATGTTGATACATGTTCTTATTAGATCAGCTGCATATGTCAGAAAACTCATGATAACCGTGAGGTTTAAGTCTCTCACGGACAACAGAAACCCAGAGGAAAGTGATCGTACTCCACAGTGGCAGAGGCCCAGGCCCCTTCTATCTTGTTGCTCTGCCATCCTCCTTGCAGGGTTTCTACCTCCTTACCCAAGATGGCTGTTCCTTCCCGTGAGAAGGAGAAAGAGCAGAACAGAAGGCATGTGTTCTGCAATTAAGCACACTTTCCAGAAGTCTTGCACACCACTTCTGCTCACATCCCACGGACCAGAACTCAGTCACATGGCAACACCTCACTGTAATGGAGGCCAAATAATACTGACTTTATTTCCAGTAGCCATATACCCAACTGAAACCCAGGGGCTCTATCATTAAGGAGGAAATGGAGAACAGTTTTGTGGGTACCACTAGCCATCCTCTGACACAGGTAGAAGTGTTTTGCTTTCAGAATGTATCTGTCCAGCTCTCTAAAACTGATTCACGATTGGAAATGCCTCATGCTTATGACATACTCTCACGCCCTTTGTAGAGATCAATACACACCAAGAGAATACAATTTTAAGACCCAATTTCTTTTTTTTTAAGTTTTTTTTTTTTAAGATTTTATTTATTTATTTGACAGAGATAGAGACAGCCAGCGAGAGAGGGAACACAAGCAGGGGGAGTGGAAGAGGAAGAAGCAGGCTCCCAGCAGAGGAGCCTGATGTGGGGCTCGATCCCAGAATGCCGGGATCACGCCCTGAGCCGAAGGCAGACGCTTAACTGCTGTGCCACCCAGGCACCCCTAAAGACCCAATTTCTAAACCAAGTGATTGGTAGGCTTTCTCTGAGAGAAGGTCCAGTTGTATGATCTTAGGCAAATCAATTACTCTAAGTCCTATGACTTGGGCAAGGCACTTTACCCCTATAAACCCATTCTGTATCAGTTAAAGGGAGTTAAGAATAAAATCTCTACCTCATACAGTTGTGGACAGCTTAAATGACATCGTGAGAAACAGGAGAAATTAATTTTGATAGTATATTATATTTAATGCAATATGTCCAAAATATTAACATTTCAACGTGTAAGCAATTTAAATGGCTAATGAGATACTTTACATTCTACTTTTCCTACTAAGGCTTTTTAAAAAAATTTTTTTTTATTATATTACATTAGTCACCATACAGTACATCCCTGGTTTCCGATGTAAAGTTCGATGATTCATCAGTTGCGTATAACACCCAGTGCACCATGCAATACGTGCCCTCCTTACTACCCATCACCAGCCTATCCCATTCCCCCACCCCCCTCCCCTCTGAAGCCCTCAGTTTGTTTCTCAGAGTCCATAGTCTCTCATGCTTCATTCCCCCTTCTTTTTTTTTTTTTTTTAAGATTTTATTTATTCATTTGACAGAGAGACAGCCAGCGAAAGAGGGAACACAAGCAGGGGGAGTGGGAGAGGAAGAAGCAGGCTCCTGGCGGAGGAGCCTGATGTGGGCCTCGATCCCAGAACGCCGGGATCACGCCCTGAGCCGAAGGCAGACGCTTAACGACTGAGCCACCCAGGCGCCCCTCATTCCCCCTTCTGATTAGCCCCCCTTTCTTTATCCCTTTCTTCCCCTACTGATCTTCCTAGTTCTTATGCTCCATAGATGAGAGGAATCATATGATAATTGTCCTTCTCTGCTTGACTTATTTCACTTAGCATTATCTCCTCCAGTGCCGTCCATGTTGCAGCAAATGTTGAGAACTCGTTCCTTCTGATAGCTGAGTAATATTCCATTGTATATATGGACCACAACTTTGAAATCCAGTGTGTGCTTTACAGTTACAAGACATCTCAGTTCGGCAGGCACATTTTAAGTATTCAGTAGCTACAGGGGGCTGGTGGCTACCGAGGGGGCTAGTACCGGTTGAGACTAATTTTAAGTGCCCTTGGTAGGTGCTCTCCTCGTGCCTCCCCCTGCAAGTGTCTGTTTACTTGACTTATCCGCAAGCAATTCCCTCGAGGAGAGGGAACGAGTGGTATCCCCAGGGCCTAGCATAGTATCTAGCACAGAGCAGACACTCAAGAAATACTTGTTAAACAAATATTATTCGTTTCCCTATCCCCAGTACCCAGCCCAGTGCTTGACCCTCAGTAGGCATTTAATAAAGACTTATTAAACTAATGAAGTAATGACCCGGAATTTTAATGGTAAGTGAATTTGTGATTTGTCAGCAGGTGAAAACCGGGCAGTTTATTGCAGAGGAGACAATGGTACCTTTCTAGCCCTCAAAGTAACACCTGCTGTTAAGTCAAGTTTCCTCCACCACCTCCTTCCCCCCAAAACAGAAACTGAAGCCAGATGGGAAGCCACGGGCCTGCACATTCTGGTAAGATCACACAACGCCCGGCCTACAATGATAAGCAAGCATATCAAGTTCCCACGAATAAATGGTTACCTCCCAGCTAAGGCTCAGTTTCTCTGTTGCACTGTTCCTTCCCTCTCAAGATTGATTCTGCGTAGTGCACGCAAGGTGAGAGGCTCCACGAAGTTGCCAGCCATCGTGCGTCAGAAATCTAGGGAAATTTACAATAAGACCGGTCATGATCCTAACGCTGGGACTCTTCAGCGTTGGCAGCACCACGTGCCAGTGTGATGACCTGAAGCAACCGGTGTCCCTTCCCTGGGCATTCAGTTCCTTCTCTGGGAGCTGGGAGGGATGGCGCAGGCTCCCGCAGCCGTGCAGCTGTGGCCGCCGGGAGGGCACAGCTCCCCGCATGAAGCCCTGCCCGGTGCTCGGTGAGTGGTCACTCGCATTGTTCCCGCCGCAGCCTTGCCCGGCTCTCCTGAATGACATCATTTTTGTCTTGACAATCAGCCCTAAGCTGGATGATTTTCTTAGAGTTATGTAGAGCTTTTCCCCCCCTCCTGTGGACAACTAAAACACAAACACTATTTAGAAAGATCTGGGCCGAGTCATCTCTTTGGAGCCTGGTGGCCGGCCAGGAGGCTGGTCACAAAGGCTGCATTCAGCTGCGAACAGCAGCCTGATGGGCAGAAGCCTTGTCCCAAACATTCTTTACTAGGCTGGGGGGGGGGGGGTAGGCAGAGACAGGGAGGTGTTACCGGCCTCCTCCAAATATTTGTTGCTGTATCTCCATAGCAACCCCAGTGGCCATAGAGAAACCTTGAAACTGCACATCGAAACTTGGGAGGGGCTGCAAAGGCATGCGTGATTGGGAGAAGGCTTTCTCCTGGCCCTCTCCCCCCCTTTTCTACTGAAGTTTTCCAGCCTCCTTTCAAAGGCATTAAAGAGAAGCCATTCTGCTGGCTGCACACAGCCTGTTGCCTGCTCTAACGAAAGTTGTGTGTGCAAAGGCTGTACCACTTGCCCAAGGCAGGTTGGAAGAGATTCAGACCAAGTTGTGCAGCCTGGTGTTTTCTGCAGAGGCTTTGCAGCCTGGCGTACTGGCTCTGGTTCTGTCACAGGACAGTAACACCACTGACTACCTGTGTGACCTTGGGTAAGTCACTTACAGTCACTGAGCC
This sequence comes from Ursus arctos, assembly GCF_023065955.2. Taxonomy (NCBI): domain Eukaryota; kingdom Metazoa; phylum Chordata; class Mammalia; order Carnivora; family Ursidae; genus Ursus; species Ursus arctos. Next base: position 58,271,366 of record NW_026622786.1, read on the forward strand.
CTTTCCTAGGCAAATAAATAAATAAATAATAAATCCACTAAAATAAATCAGTTAAGCCCAATTCTCAATTCAGTAAACTCTTATTGCTGCCTACCCTGAGCGAGACGCTGGAATTGTAAAGCTAAAAACACATGGCCGGTGCCCTCGGGCTGCTCACAGAGTCTACCAGGCAGAGCTGTACGAAACAGAGGTTGGATCAGGCCCACGTCCTGGCCCCCAGTGTGGGCCAGTCATACTCCAACAGTTTATTTCTCTCCCTTCTGCATACTGGGTTGACCAAAAGAAAACCCTGAAAGATGAACAAGGGCCCATGTCCTTTGATAATGCTCTTCTCACCTCCCAGACAAATTTACCAATCTGGACGTAACTGGGGAGGAACCGACCTTTTCATTGATTTTGTATATGACGGCTTCATTACCACATGCTTCCATGACCCTTATTTTTAAAGATTATTTATTTATTTGACAGAGATAGACAGCCAGCAAGAGAGGGAACACAAGCAGGGGGAGTGGGAGAGGAAGAAGCAGGCTCCCGGCAGAGGAGCCCGATGTGGGACTCGATCCTGGAACGCCGGGATCACGCCCTGAGCCAAAGGCAGACGCCTAACGACTGTGCTACCCAGGCGTCCCCCATGACCCTTATGTCACTGGATTTTCTGATCTGCTGAATTTGGAAGGGCAAGGCACCGTTTCTACTCCAGACTGAAGGTGCCGAGGCACAAAGGTAGAGTGATTTGCCCAGGTCACAGGGGGGAACGAGAGGCAGAGCCGGGATTCAAACACACATTTTTCAACTTACTCTTTCAGAGAATATTTTTTTGAGCAGCTTCTAGGTGCCAACATTGTTCTAGGCAGTGAGGTTAAAGCAGTGAACACAACAAATTTCTGTTAAGCAACTTAAGTTCTAGAGGAAGGAAGCAGGCTACCAGCCATCACATAAATACATACTATCTCAGGCAGGGATAAGCACTATGGAGAAAAAATAAGCAGAGAGAAGTTAATAGTGATGTGGAATACTATTTCCTATAGTCATCTGGAAAGTCCTTTGCATGGAGACGTGAGAGGAGGGAGGAGCTAGCCATGTGGGTACCATGGTGGAAGAGCACCCAGGGAGGAGGGGAAGCGAGCCTGGAGACCCTGAGGCGGAAATACATCAGCATGCTTTGAACAGCCAGTAGACCAGAGTGGCTAAAGCAAAGACAAAGAGGAGACCAGCAGGAGGTGAAGCCAGAGCAGAAGTGCGGGGTCCAGTTCATGAGGGCCTGGTGGGGGTGGAATGAACTTTGGATTTTACCCTGAGGGAGACTGGAGCCGTCGAAGGGCTTGGGGCCAAGGAATGACACGACGTGACTTGGCAAACCTCTGGCCCACATGAGCATCACTCCTGAGAGCAGCAAAGATGACAGGAGGTCCCGTCAGGAGGCTATGGAAACAATCCAGGCAAGAAAGGATGGGGGCTCAGAGAGTGGTAACCATGAGGTGGAGAAGGGACAGATTCTAGAACTGTTTTTCAAGAAGAGGCAACAGGATTTGCTGATGGTTGGAGGTGGGGTGTGAGCTGGTGATGACTCCCAGCTCTTGGACTGAGTAATTGGCAGTGTGAAGTTGCCATTTCCAGAGATGGGAAATCCTGAGATAGGAGCAGGTTTGGGGGGTGATAATGATGAGTTTTGTTTTAGGTAGGGTACCTCTGAGACACAATGGGGGTAGCAGAGAAGGTGAAGAGCAGCAATCTGGAGATATTCAATTGCCATTCATCAGAACACGTGCTGTTTGGGGAGCCATTGGCCTGGATTGAAATCGTTAAGAGAGTGAGTGGGGATCTAGGAGAGGACCAGTCCTTGGAGCATTCCAATGGATCGAGCTAATAAAGAGGAAGGGGACCCAGCAAGAAAGCTGTGCAGGAGGGACCTCTTAAGGGAGGAAGAAAGCCCAGAGGCTCTAGTGCTGGCAGCTGAATGAAGGAAGTGTCTCAAGAAAGGATCAAATCAGTGTTAGTTTAAGGTAGAGATGGGGGACTGACCTTGGCATTTGGCAGAATTTCCCATCTCCAGAAATGGTGAAGTGTGCCCTTGACAATATCTGTTTCAGTGATGTGGGGAGGGCAAACACCCAACTGAATGGGTTCGAGAGAGAACAGGAGGAGAGAAAGTGAAGACTACAAGTAGGTTCAACTCTTTGGAGAGTTTTTCTGGAAAGAGGAACAGAGAAATGAGGGGGAGATGGGGTCAAATGGAGGGTGTCTTTTTAAGGGTCCCTGATTCATGGCACGTCTGTGTGCTGCTGGGAGTGGTCTACTATACGGATACATTGATGAGGTGGGAGAGAAAAGGAAGGACCTGTTCTGGGGGCAATGCCCTTGAGCAGATGAGAGGGATGGGATGGATTTCAATCCTGCTCTACTTTCTACTGTGATTACATGGTCCCCCAGTTGATAAAATTATACGTTTGGGAATCATTTTAAGCTGCTTTCAAATGCAAGCATTCCTTTCAATTACATAGAGTACCTTTACCAGGAGGTGGGAAAAATACTGCCCAGTGGGTCTTGCAGAACCTGTCTTGGTGAATATAATAAGCGAGCCACTCCTCATACTGCTTGCTTTCCCCAGCATTTGTATACAACTTTAATTGCGGGTCATTTAGGCAGCAGGCTCCCATCCTACTTGGGACTTCCCCACAGGCAGGGACTGTGCTCTATTCCTTCCCATAGCCCCGTGACCAGCAAATGTCTGGCACGTATGGATCCACAAACCATTTGGGAAAGGAAGAAACAAAAAGGGATAAAAGGAAAGGAGATGAAAATTGGATCTTCCTTCCCGATGAAATCTCTCCTTTTCAAGTGAGGCATGAGCTTAATATTGTTTTATTAAATATACCTTCCTAACAATATGGTCAGTAAATAATTTCTTTCTTTTCTTTTTGATTTGTGAAAGACAAAGGGGAAAGGAGGAAAGAAATAAAGATTTGTTGAGTGCCCATACTCTTCTAGGCACCCTGCTGAGCATAGTTAATTGAAATATCTCTTTTCCAGATAACCAACATGATTGGGAAAAATCGATTGATTTTGCGCACAGACTTCAGCCCCACCATTGATTTAAAGAGCCATGCAATGTAATGGGATGCCTTATGTAGTAGTGAGCTTCCCATCAGTGGAGGCATGTAAGCACAGTCTGGATGATATCTGCGAGGAACCCCAGCATCTAATGGTCATTGGGCTTCATCACCTATGGTCCAATCCAATCCTGGGAGTCGATGAGTCTAAGTCATATCATTCTGTAACTGTATAACCCATAACTCAAGGTGTCTCATCATCAAAATAGAAGCACCTAGAATGTGTTGTATCAGGAGGCATGAGAGCGTAATCCTTAAACATGCAGATTCTAAAGTCAGACCGTCAGGGACAAAGCCTGGCTCCACTGCTTACAAACCACACTGTGTTCCTCAGTTTCCCACTTGCAAAATAAGAACAATCAGAGCATATACGTCACTCTAACATCCATCTCCAGCGCTTAGCACAGCATGTAGCACATAGCGAGTGCTCCATCCATGTTAGCTAGTATTTATTTATTCAGTTCAGCCATCTTTTATAGGCTGTGCCGACGGGGTCCTGGAACTTGTGGGTATCTGTTATGACCCATGCTTATACATTAAACCAACTCTAGTTAGAAAGATTGGGCTCAGTAGACAGAAGCCCTTGGGGATTGAGGTGTTTTCATGGGGGTACCGGTGGCCCCAGCCAAGCCCGCCCCCGTCCTGCTCCACGAGTGTGTCCATCTGCCTTGGTTGGGCAATGTGCAGAAATGTTTATGGCGACCTCGTTTGTTTTCCTTTCTGTAACTGCTGCCTTCCAAAGGCCAGGAACCGCTGAAATTCAACCAAGGCAGGGACCAGGGGAGCAGCCGGGGCCTGGGCCAGGGCCAGGAGTAATGAAGTGGAAAATGTTCACACCACAGGCAGCATTACAATGCACCTGTACAAATAGAATGAGGACCTGCCCACCCCCTTCCTCCCCGGGGGCCCAGCGAGCTCGAAGACTTCTCTTTATGGCTTCACTTTCTCCCCTGCCCAATCAATGCTGAGGCCCACAGTGAAGATAAGAAACAAAGCCGTCCAGAGTGTAGTGATGAGAGGAGGGACAGAATGAGAGGGACACCCTCAGCCCAAACAGTTCCTGAAAGTTCTGGTGACTTCTCTGAAAGCCTGGTTGCCTAAAACAGGGGAGAAATGCACTGTTAAAGAGTGTCAACCATGTGCTAGGATTTGGGCAGGACACTTTCATATAGCTTTGCTAATTTCATTCATCCAATATGATTCCATCCCATTTTACAGACGTGGAAACTGAAGTCCAAGGAAACAAAGCTAGCAGGTGACAGAATCAAGATTCGGAGCCAGGCATCGCCATTCCCATTTTGCAGTGAAGCAACTCAGAACCAGAACATCGAGAGCCTTTCTTGAAGCCATCCACTGTTGAGCAGAAACCCAGAAGTGCTGAGCTGTCAGCGGGTGGTCACTGCGGCACCCTTGAACAGGTGGGGCAGTAAGGACAAAGGGCCCGGCTTTCCTCAGGCAGAGGAACAGGGCCATATCTCTATCATGATGGAAGACAGAGGACTAACAGACTCATCTTCGATAAACATTACATTGTTTTTGAAGAGGCATGATTCTGGATGAGTCCTCAACCTCATGGAAGCTCAGTTTCTTCACCTCCGAAATAGGTGTCTGTGAGCATTAAGTGAGATGCTGTCTCTAAAAGCCCAAAACGCAGGGCACCTAGGTGGTTCAGTCAGTTAAGTGTCCGACTCTTGGTTTCGACTCAGGTTTTGATTTCAGGGTCCTGGGATTAAGCCCCAGGATCCAGCCCTCTCATCATGCTCCACGCTCAGCACAGAGTCTGTTTGAGATTCTCTCTCCATCTCCCTCTGCCCTTTCTGCTCGTTCTCTCTCTTTCTCTCAAATAGATTAATAAATCTAAAAAAAATAAAATAAAAGCCTAAAGAGATGTTGCTTTTCACCTCTCTTGGGCTCGACTGCAGTCACTCCCAACCACTGCTTTTGGTACCACCAGGGGCTTCCTTAGCAGCATGAAGGGAAAGTACAAGCCAGAAGTAGAGGTCTTGCCCTTAACATGTACTCCAGGGGCTCCCCTTTCATCACCATCTTCTCTTGCATAAGTTATTAGGCTCCTTAAAAGAGCAAACAGACAGAAAAATGCATCCCATGGAATGTCTGGACATAGGGTGGGCCCTCAATAAGTGTTAGCTCCCTTGACAGAACATGAGCTCTTTGCAGACCAAAATGCATGCTGCTTTTTAGCCCTCAGATATATAACATCACGTCCTCAGAGTAAGTGCTCAATAAATGTCTGCCTATCCAGTAAGTTAAGCACTTGGGGAGTGTCTATCATCGAGCCCCCTAATCTCAGTCGACATCAAACACCACCTTTGTTGCTCTCCAGGCACCAGGCGCTTGATTCAGGGATCCGGGGACCAAGGTGACACAATTCCCCAAGGAAGTACTCAGTGGATTCAAAGAGCTCAATTTCACCTAATTCGATATGAGGAATGAACTACTTTTGCTGTTCTTTGTTGTTGTTGGTATTTTTGTGGGTGCTATAGGCTTGATTATTATTGTTGCTTTAACCGAGGAAGAATTCTAAGCTTTGTAATGTATAAACAATCAGGACTGCCATGTGTTCGTAAAACCCTTTGCACTTCCTGCATTTTTTCCTATTCAGTAAACTTGCTCTGGTCTCTCACCAGGTACTAGGCAGAACAAGGAGCTCATTGCTTATGGGGAAGCAGACACTGGAAAAAACGCCTTCCGTACATTGTGACTTCTGAAACAATGGAAATAGGTACAGGTGGGAGAGAAAACTCAGTGCAGGAGTGGGCGGTCAGCACCCCCCCCAACCCCACTGCCTCCACCACCATCATCCTAAGGATGGAGATCTGAGCTGGGTTTGAATTCCATCATGGGATGGTCCCTCAATGGACCATAAGTACCTGGCTAGACCCTCTAAGCAGTTGCGTGGCCTGCCTCTCCAGGGTGAAAACGATCCAGCCACACGTGGTCTGTTTTCCTCCATGGAATACTTAATGTCACCTCTAGAATGGGCACCTCAGAAGATGTGATCTAGTGTTGCCATTTAATAGTTTCACATGACGATTGTGCAAAACAGGAGCTCTGTAAATGTTTGTCGATCCATCTGAACTGAATGATGAAGTCCAGTCCTACAACTATAAGACTGTAAGCTTGTTAAGACTAGGGGCAAGTCTTATTCATTTTCATCCGTGTATCTACATTTTCTTTTCTCTACCTGCACAGAAGCTGACTCCTATTTGTCTATCAAACTAGGATGATCCACATCTCCCCAGGAAATCGTCCCTGATCCCCGAGGCTGGCCACCCCTCTGTGCTCCCCTTGCACCCCAAGCCTCCCCCACCACAGCACCCACTCGTTCATTTGCTTGCAGCAGAGAGTGAGACTCAATCATCTACACCTTCCCATTGGCCCAGAACATAGGGGGTCTTCCACAGGCAGATGCTAAGTGTATGAACGAATGAGTATGATCTCCTCTACTAGAGCTGAATTTCCCCAAATGGATGTTAAGTTCCCTGTGGACAGGACCACGTTGGCTGTGCAGAGCTGCAGTAAACCAGGGCTCTAAGAGAAGAATGTTGACATCAGAAGAACAGAATGGTGCCAAAGGGTGATGGAAAGAGATTCTATTTTTTGCAGATTTCCCTCACCTTTGGGATTCTTTCTGAAACCTGGAAGTAGTTCTTGAAGCAAAGCTCAATGTGTGATTTCAGGAGGGCTCAGGCAGGCCAGGTGTTTCCTGTAAGGGGCTGGCCCAATCTACTCTTCCTGGCCGGGTGGAGGTGCCATGGCTGGAAGGATGTTCTGGGCTTGAATTAACTGTGGAGGACGGGAAGCAACTCAGCCTCCTTGGAGAAGGGCAGCTTTGAACCCTCAGACACAAATGCCAGCTTGTCATGCCCCCATCATCAGGACCAAAGTTTGATATTTCTGGATTACAAGCCTTTTTTTACATTATTCTATAAAAGCAAGAGAAAAACGAAAAGATTTCCTTTTCCCAGCAAGGGACCCACTCAATTCAGCTAATATTCAATATGTTCCACTTAAGAAAAAACAGACCACAGAAACACCACCAAAACATCACAGAGAGCATACCTGAAATTTGGAAGAGCTCCCTATTTGCAGCTGGCATCATGACAAACCTCCTTTAGACAGCAAGCAAACCCACAGCTTTGAAACATTTGGATTTCAAAGATGTGGTACACTCAAGAAACACCATGTGCACACTGGAGGTCAGGGGTGTCTAAAATGTCCCACAGTTGTACAATACAATTTCAAGCAAACAAAAGTTAAAATAGAGCTACTCTATGACCCAGCAATTGCATTACTGGGTATTTACCCCAAAGATACTGATGTAGTGAAAAGAAGGGGCACATGCAACCCAATGTTCATAGCAGCAATGTCCACAATAGCCAAACCATGGGAGGAGCCAAGATGCCCTTCAGCAGAAAAATGGATAAAGAAGATGTGGTCCATATATACAATGGAATATTACCAGCCATCCGAAAGGGTGAATACCCACCATTTGCACTGACATGGATGGAACTGGAGGGGATTATGCTAACTGAAATAAGTCAGGCAGAGAAAGACAATTAGCATATGGTTTCACGTATTTGTGGAACATAAGGAAGAGCATGGAGCACATTAGGAGAAGGAAGGGAAAAATGAGGGGGAGCGAAATCAGAGGGAGAGACCAACCATGAGAGACAATGGACTCCAGGATACAAGCTGAGGGTTTCAGAGGGGAGGGGGGCGGGGGGATGGGCTAGCCCAGTGATGGATAGTAAGGAGGGCATGTATTGCAAGGAGCACTGGGTGTTATACACAAACAATGAATCATGGAACACTACATCAAAAACTGATGATGTACTGTATGGTAACAAACATATCATAATAAAAAAATCTAAAAAAACAAGCAAACTAATGAAGTACTGTGTGGTGACTAACATAACATAATAAAAATAAATAAATAAATAAATAAATAAATAAATACAAAAAATGTCCCACAGTTGTACAATACAATTTCAAGCAAACAAATAACCAATATCAACCATTCCTCGCTAAGTGTACAGAAATTTGAATCATTCTTCCTTCAAGGCTTCAACATGCCATGACAGTCTGACTTTTCTTGGTCCAAGTACCAACTACATGCACTGAATATTTTTCTGCCTTTCTTAAAATCAAAATGTTAGACCCCAAAGTAACATCAGAAAGCAGAGAAAACACAAAGGTTTTACCTGGCAGTGACTGTGTGGAGCAGAGCTGAGAAGGATTCTGAGGCCGTGTTTGAATTCATCCAGAAGGTGTGCAGTGATGGGTAAGGGATGCATGTCCTGGATACGCGAACAGAGAAGAACAGCACACCAGCATATATTTGCCATCCCTGATTCTGTTTGAAAGTCTCAATCTATATAGATGATGAAACTGAGGTCCAGAGAGACAAACCGGCTTGTTTAAGGTCACAGAGTGAATTTTTTTTCAAAGGGCTCGGAATTATGTACATATAATTATTAGGCCATTTGTATGAGCTAGAGAAGCTCATACCAATATGAGCTCATAATCTATATAGCTTAGAAAAGACATCCAGCCTTGGCATGGAGGGTCTCGGGCAGCAGAGATTCCAGCACCATCCAGCATCTAAGAAAATATATCCCCATTGAATAGAACTGCACCACCCACCAGAATTATTACAGCCTTCTTCAACTGTATTTGAGGTTTAATGAACAGAAATCACTGGTACCTTAATGAGGCCTCTGAGACCCACCACATCCCAAGGTCCTGAAACACCTTCATGAGTCCAGGCCATTGATGGTCACCAGAGAGGGGATGGGGCTCTCTCTAACAATGAACCCATATCCTCTCACAGACCATGCACAGCTAGAAGACCTTCTTCTCTGCAAGGGGTGGGTCTGGTACACTCTTATAGGACAAATGTTTCCTTAATTTATCCAGGCTTTCTCTGAGACCATCCTCTCATGCCCTGGCTGGATGAGGCACCAACTCTATGCTCCCTTAAGACCCTGGAGTCCCTCAATCATGGTGCCTATGACACCTTCCTAGGACCACCCCCTAGAGGCAGAGCTTCGCACGGGCTAGGGTCCTTCTTATTCTACATCACAGCCCTAGAGTACAATGTCTGACCCACAGTAAGTGCTTCACGAGTGTTTATTGTAAGAATGAATGACTTGAATGGACGAAGAGCATCTTCTTCAGTTTTTATCTTTCTCAGAACTGTTTTAATCCAGTTGCTCCCAAGGCAAATTTTCTTAAATTCTATTCTGTGAAATGCTAGCAATACATGAGATAATTGTTGTCCTGGAAATAAATAAATAAACAAATACATACATACATTAATTAATTAATTTTTAAAAAGTAAAAATAAAAATAGTTCTTGGGATTTTTTTCTGAAATGTCATTTAGCACAGATACATAAGAAATGTGCGTGTGTGTGTGTGTGCTCCTTTTTATTACAGCATACGACGTGTGATGCTCTGGTCAGACGAAATGGAGAAATGGCACACCCTACATTAGAATGCCTGGTGGCCCTGTGAGAAATTCTTGATGCACAAACCTGGAACATTCCACAATCATGTGATGCATACACGGCTCTAACCAACTCATGCCTATAGCCGTTTGGATGATTGTTGGTCTAAGTTACATATACTTCTTAATAAGAGCACCATATATTTCTGATATTATTCCATGTTATACATTAAATATATGAATCAAAATGTAATAACTTCTAAAACAGCAACTAAATATTTTCATGAAAATAATAAAAATGTGTTTTTTTCCTAGTTTAATCAAAATGGACATTGTAGTTGCATGTTCCTTTCGTATCCCATCAATATACTATATATTTTTTAAGTTTCTTAGATACGTAAATCTAATCATTGAATTGCTCCTGCTCCAACTTGCTGGTTTCCTTGGGGAAATAGGCAAAGGTTTGGAAATGGAGGGAAGAGAGGATGGGGAGTTGAAGGTACTAAAATGAGATCCCACAAAAGTTAAAGTTTAAAAAGACACGAAGCTCACGTAAGTCCACTATTAACCACATTGGCGAGGGAGCTATGAAACATGTGGATAAGCAGAAACGAGCTTGTAGGATAGAAACTCTTGGGTTAAATTTTAAAACAAAAACCAGTGGTTTGTCTCTATAAAAGACTGGCACACGCTCTTGAGTTAAATTTTAAAATAAAACCAATGATATTTTTTATATAAAAGACTGCCAAACTGTCACAGAAAGTTCAAAATAATAAGGATGCAACATTGCAAGTAAGCTAAACATAAAGAGAGAGCATGATAAGTTAAATCGTAGACAAAGCAATCTCAAAAGGGGGACAGGTAACTATAATAATCATGTTATATTGATAGAATTTACAGTCCCCATTGTATATATGGACATCTTCTTAATCCAGTCATCTGTTGAGGGGCATCTCGGTGGTCCATATATATAATAGAATATTACTCAGCCATCATAAAGAACAATTATCCAACATTTGCAGCAACATGGACGGCACTGGAGGAGATTATGCTAAGTGAAATAAGTCAAGCAGAGAAAGACGATTATCATATGGTTTCACTCACTTATGGAACATAAGAAATAGCGGGAAGATCGGTAGGAGAAGGAAGGGAAGAATGAAGGGAGGGTAAACAGAAGGGGGAATGAACCATGAGAAACTATGGACTCTGGGAAACAAACTGAGGGCTTCAGAGGGAAGGGGGGTGAGGGACTGGGATAGGCCGGTGATGGGTATTAAGGAGGGCACATATTGCATGGAGCACTGGGTGTTATATGCAAACAATGAATCATGGAACACTACATCAAAAACTAAGGATGTACTGTATGGTGACTAACATAACATAATAAAAATTATTATTAAAAAAAAAAGAATTTACAGTCCCCAATGAGAACATAGTAGTGACAAGCACATTAAAATTTTTAAAATGGCAATCTTGAAAGATAGCAAAAAAGTAAGTTGAAGCTTTCAGGTGTTCACCAAAGCTCTACTTAATTTATTATTTTTAAATAGAAAAATTAACATAATATGTGGGTTCAAAAAGAAGAAGGAAAAATATATATATACATATATGCTAAAAACCATATGTATATGTATCATAGCGGTAATCCAGGAGCAAATGAAGAAAATTATCTTCAGGATCACTCTCTCCCTCAGCCTTGCAACCTGCCCCAGGCTTCATACGGTGAATTCTTTTATAATTTAAGTAAAGAGATTTTTATGCTACCTGAAGTGTTTCAGAACATAGAAAAATATGAAAAATTAACTCATTTATTTTATAAAACTATCACAAATCCTTCTATGTGGGTGAAGAGCACAGTGACTACAGTCAATAATAATGTATTGCATATTGAGAATTGCTGAGAGTAGATCTTAAAAATCCTCGTTAAAAAAAGATCCTGATTTGGGGCTTCTGGGTAGCGCAGTGGTTAAGCATCTGCCTTCCGCTCAGGGCATGATCCCGGCGTTCTGGGATCGAGCCCCACATCAGGCTCTTCCCCTGGGAGCCTGCTTCTTCCTCTCCCACTCCCGCTGCTTGTGTTCCCTCTCTCGCTGGCTGTCTCTCTGTCAAATAAATAAATAAAATCTTTAAAAAAAAAAAAAAGATACTGATTAGAAAAAAAAATCCTCATTACAAGAAAAAGAATTTATAACTATGCATAATGATGGATGTTAATTAGACTTATTCTGGTGATCATCTTGCAATATATACAAATATAGAATTATTATACTGTAGCCTTGAAACTTATATAGTTATATGTCAGTTATGCCTCAATTAAAAAAAAAGAAAGACTAGATCTTAAGTGCTTTCACCACACACACACAAAAGGGAGCTGATGGATATATTAATTAGCTTGATTGTGGTAATCAATTCACATTGTATACTTGTATCAAAACTTCACGTTGTACATATTAATTATGTATAATTTTTATTTGTCAATTACACCTTAGTGAAGGTAGATAGATAAATAATTTTTAATCTGACAGATAATACCAAAAATGGGTAACTTTAGCTCAGTCTCCCATATTAATATTTTTGTAAAAATTCTAAACAAAAGGGTAATACATTGAATTCAGTAGTATACTGAAAAGAATAATTTACCATGACTAAGTAGGGTTTATCTCAGGAATGCAATGGTTCTAAAATTCCTCTTGATTAATAAAGAGTGGAGAAATACAAAGATGATTTGGACAATAATTGTAGTGAAGAACTACCCTTGACAAATTCGAAAGCATCTCACAAGACTATAATTAATAAAATAGAGTAATACCAGTACAAAAAGACATGGGCAGACAAATGGAATACAATGAATATGAGAGCTAGGCTCCATTTGACATTCAAATCTAACGTTATAATAACAATGACATCACCAATCAATGGGAAGGGAAAAGAGAAGAGAGGCCAGAGTCAGGAGGAGAGGAGAATGATAACTGTCCTTAATTATCTCAGGATCATCGGCTGAAAGAGGACTCCTTCTCCCAGTTTAGGCTTCAAAGGCTGAATTAGACCAAATGGGCACCAAGGAAGGGAGATTTCTGTTCAATAAATAGAAAAGCATCGTAGCCGTCAGCCTCGTCCGAAGAGGGATGCAGCTACCCCTAGAAGGTGCATGCAGGATCTGCTACCTAATTTGTGGGAACTAGCACAAAATGATAATGTGAGGCTCCTGTTCAAAAGTCTTAGGACTTTCCAGATGGAAGCAGCAGAGCATGAAACGAAACATGACTGGGGGGCCTTACGGGCTGCATCCGCTCTGGGTGCAAGTTTCCTATCATAGGGAAACAGGGACTGGAAGAAACCTTGGTGTGAGCACTGTCAAGTGGCTTCAAGTACAAACTGATAAATAGACTACATGTGTCATTTAAGTTCAGCAACAATAACCATACCCCTCGTTCTTACATTTTCATTAAAATTAAAAAGTAGGACATAGACACACCCGCAGGCTGCTATTTCAAGACTTACCTCCTTCCCCCATTGAATTGCCTGGAAGCATGCCAGTTTTATAATGCTCATTATATATTGCTGAAATCTCAAACATTACTTTGCATTTCATGACTTTGTTTTCACAGCATTTCCACTCACATTACTTCTTATGATCATAATAGAAAAGCATTGTTTTGTCCATTCACGACAGGGAATTCAAACCCACGTCAGGTTCTGAGGTGCCCACATCACACAGCTGACGAACTGCCATCCAGGCCCTTCTGACGCTCGGTCATTCAGTTATTTATTCGTCTGTCCTTCCATTGGTCCCAACACCTGCTCTGTACCAGGCCCCCTGCTAGGCCCTGGGGACCCCACAGCTCCTGATGAGAGCTCATGGTTTAGTGGGGAAGATAGCCAAGAAAACAAGTTCCACCATAGCATGAGATGAGTAAAATAATGGGAGTTCATATAACAGAATGCTGAACTCTGTCTAAAGGGACCAAGGGAAGCTTCACAGAGACGACAGCCACCAAGCTGGTCTTGAAGGGTGAAACTGAGTGTTTCCCATGGCACAGCTGAATTGAACAGACACAAAGAAAGGCACAAGCTCTACTGCATTCTCAGGGGAATTTTGCTGGCTGGAACACTTCTCACCCGGTTGAGTTAGTGCCAACAATGGGAACTTGTACCACAGGGAGCCATTTGTAGAGACCAATTTCCCTTGCAAGTGATCCTGGGTTAGGATGGGTTCCTGCATTGGAACAGCCAGGATCCCAATGATAGTCCACACCAGAGAAGTCCTTTCCAAGCATTGGGCAAATATAATGCATGTCCGTTGGACCTCACAGTCACCCGGCCAGGTCAGTGGGGCAGGATCCTATCCATGGTTCATAGACAGCAATCACCCACAGCAATCACACAGAACATGTCCAGAACCTGTTCTGGGCCATCCACTAACAGGTGTCAGAGCCTGTGCGGCTTACCTCCTACTTCAAGGCTCTATCCACTTGACCCATAAGGAAGGTAAGAGCCCTGCTTAATCACCAAGGAAAGGGGTCTCTCCATTCTTGCGTAACGCAATCCATCGTCATAGTTCAGTTGGCTTCTCGGGCAAACATGACTGACAGTGTCTGCTGCCTGCCTGTCAATCATAGTAACCAACCTGAGATATCACCTGGGGAACTCCAGCTCTACAGCAGATTTCTGTCAGACACTTGGCCAACAAGGGAGTGCATTGCTATAATGCGTTTACATCAGATAGAGCAGGGCTGTGATAAGAACAAAAGAGCCACAATGGCATGTGTTGTATTTGTCAAGAGCAGTGTGGATGTGATGATGAATGATTGGATTCTAGCTTTATCTCTGCCACTCACTGCCTGTAGGTGGGTGCCTTGGGTGACTCTTGGCCTTATTTCCTTTCATGGAAAATGGATATAAGGTTACCTACCTCGTAAGTTTATTATGAGTATGAAACAATATAATAGACGTGAAAGTCATTTTTAATTTATAAAATGCTAAGAAATATTTGCCGTTATAACTCTTAGTGATAACACTTCAATATAGTCAGAGGAAATTTGTATATCATTGTAATTACAGCCCCAGGGCCTCGTTACTTGCGTAGGGTCCACATTGCTTCTAGGAAACAATCATATGGAGGCGGGATGAATTTAAAGGGAAAACCCTCCAGGACATGTAGACTGATAGGATCTCAGTTGGGACCAGAACCCCACCTTACCATCACAGATGAGCCACATACACACACAGCCAAGGCCTAAATTATGTTTTACAAAGAAAGTATTATAAAATCTGGGCAAAGTCGCCAACATTTTCTAATAGAGGCACCTCCCTTAGTTGCCTCCTAAGGAACTATATCTAATGGATATGCACAAAATGCTATAATTTAGGGCATAAAGCATCAAGGCCATTAGCTTCACACAGGCAGAGCGTTAGGGAGATGTACAGAAGATAAAGATCACCATTTTTCGGGGAAGGGAATCAAAGAAGTCTTTCTAAAAGAGTTACTTTTGGGGATGCCTGGGTGGCTCCGTCAGTTAAGCATCTGCCTTCGGCTCAGGTCATGATCCCAGGGTCCTGGGAACAGGTCCTGCATTGGGCTCCCTGCTCAGTGGGGAGTCTGCTTCTCCCTCTCCCTCTGCTGCTGCTGCTCTCTCTCTCTGTCAAATAAATAAATAAAATCTTAAATAAGTAAGTAAGTTACTTTTGAATTGGGCTTTGCAGAGCACGCAGAGGAGCAGTCTGGCACAAGGCGAAGAACACGGGCTCTCAGCTCAGCAGATGGGCAGTTGTTAACCCTGCTCAATCAGCAGCCTCTCCTCTGAGCCTTAGTCTCCTGATCTGTAAAGTAGGGATAAAGCAACCTCCTGGGAAAGAACTGCTTTTCGGGATAAATTAGTAATCGAGTGTTTATCGTGATGGTAGATACCAAAAAATAAGAGTTTCTACCCAACATTCCTATCCCTGGATGAGCAAAATTGTGTTTCTAAAAACCGAAGGCAATAAACCAACCGGGGGCATTTATGGGACACTCTGTATGCACCCAACAGGGTGATGAGAGCAATTTGAGTATCACAGAAGTAGAGTAACTCTTAAATCCTAAGATGCCATTGATTGTAATGGCATTGCTGATTTAATAACTTTTAGATTGAAGTGGGGAAAAAAGAAGGATCACACCCTTGATATGATGTACACATCCATTGTAAGATCCATACCGATTTCTGAAAAATTAAATTTGAAAGAAAAAGCGTTTCCTAGAATTTGAGGAAACGTAATCTGAAATGTGGTCCAGGCCTTCAAAAAGTAAAGAGTCCAGTTGGCAAGGTAAGACTACGTGGATGAAAATGAAAAAGAAAAAAAAAAAAAAAACCACCGAGCCCAAACAAGTACATGGTTACATACTGCAGGTTTCAGTCAGTCTTTCTGCAAACATGTTTCTGCAAACATGTGGCAATCTGCAAAAGGGAGGCCTTAACTTTGTATTGCTTGCAACACTCAACTGTGGGCTACAGTGTGTCCAGGCACTCTTGAACAGTCTTAATAGATTCCTGTAACCATCTGCCATTGGTAGCCTGCAGAATTGCAAATGTACATTCAAGTCAAACAAATTCAACTTCCATCTTTCCTAAGCATCTAATCTGTGCACACTGTGGAGCTGCATGCCATGGGACAGAACACCTTGTCCACCTCGGCTCTCCCCCACAGTCCCTGGTGGTGCACATGGCACATGGTAAGTGTGACTGGTGTTTTGCCAAACTGAGCTGAACTGATTCTATTGTCCAAGTGAAGTTCAAATTCTCATACAAATGAAATAGAACCAATCATTGGGCAAACGGTCTGTACCACTGCTTCTCAGAGTATTTATGGTGAAAGACCAGGTTTTTACTCTCAATTTGTGGCCACTTTGGTAAAATACAAAATCACAGGACTGGATGCCATGGCAATGCCAAATTGCTATAAAATCTCTCAGCATTCACTCCCAATTTCTGAACTTATCTCTGCAAGGACCCATAACCATCGGCAGACTGATATACAACACTGATACCAGTACACAGACCATAATTTGCAAGTCACTAGTTTATATGATTCCAAAACCCTCATTATCTGGAAATCCCAGAATGACTGAGAACATTGGCAAGTTTTGTGAAACATTTAATAATGTTGATGAGAGTATCATTTTCCAAGTGTTTCCTATGTTGAAGATACTGTCAATGATTAGGAACCAGCCTAATCCTATCTTTTCATTCAGGAGACTACTGGTTAGTGAAGGAGACTGACAAGTGCACACCTCAGTTCTTTGTGACCATAGCTTGAGTGGAGCAAGAGAAGGTATTGCAGACAGTAGAAAACACAGCTGCTCTGGAAGTTACACAACTCTGAATATGATCTCTGCACTATTTACCATCTGCATGAAATACAGCAAGTGCGCCATACCCCTCAGAGCCTCGGTTTCCCTTTCTGGATATAAGAGGCCCTCCATAACATGTGGTTATTTTTTCACATGTATGATGACTTGTTATGGTGTCATAGAAAGAGGCAACTGAGGGGTTTGTCACAGGCTCAGATGACGTGTATCAGACAGAGAAAAGTTCTGATGACACCCTCAATGTAGTAAAAGGCCTCAAGGCTCCATGATAAAGAGCATCTGAAGGACATGAGATATCTCAGCTTGAAGGAAAAATGATTCAGAGAACAGTAGAGCCGCCTTCATTTCAGAAGAGTCATTATATGGAAACGAGCGTAGACTTCTTTTGGGTGGCCCCAAAGCCTGGAACCACAGCCAATATAAAAATTTAGAAAGAAGTAGATTTCTGTTCAAAGGAAGAAGTTTCTGGCAGCCAGAGTCTTCCAAAGATGGAAGACTTTACACAAATGTGTAAAGCTGGTGTCCATTGTCAGGAGAGCCTAGTGTCAGATCAAAGATGGGTCTAGGTGGTCTCCAGGTATTCTCTGGACCTGCCTTTACAATTCAAAAATTCAGAAATCAACTTGGTCACGGTGCAAAGAGCCTCCTCCGACTTCTGTGAGTTTGGGCATTTAAGGTAGGACAGCTGGGAAGATGTCAGTCAATTTGTCAGAACTACTACAATAGCAGTGTGTGCTAAAAAGTGGTCCTAATATCCCTTCTATTTGTCTAGTCCTATATAACGTATGAAACATCTTCATATGTTGCCTTGCCCACAACTCTGAGAGGTAAGTATAATTACTACCCCCAATTTACCAAGATGAAACAACAGCTCAGAGATGTTAAGTTCCTAGTTCAGTAAAGAACACACATTCCATAAGTTAGCAACCTGAGGCTGAAATCCAATCTACTGGTTCCCAATTCCTAACTCATCTCACTGCCCAGCCTCCTTCCCATCCTTCCCAAGACTCAGTGTCCTTATGCTAGGTGACCATTCCTATGCCAGCACTCAGACTGCTTGTGAAGGTCAGATGGGGCAAGGCATTTGAAAATACTTTGAACAGTTGGAATGATTTCCTTCCTTCCTCCCTCCCTCTCTTGCTCTCTTCTTTCCTTCCTTCCTTAAATGTTTACTGAACAGATTTAATGTTCCAGGCACTATGACAATCAGTTGGGATGCCAAGATGCATAATACATAGTCTTTGCCTTCAAGGAGTTACCAGGCTGGCTGGGGGATACAGATATTGCTCAAGAAAAAAATCACAAAGTGTGTCAATAGTGCAAAAATAAAAATGCATATAGTGGAGATTTCTCAGAGGTAGGGGTGATTAATTCATATGGGGGAGTGGGACCATTAGAGAAGTCATCCTGGAGGAGGTGACAGCTGAACTAGGTTTGGAAAAAGGACTTGCATTTCACCAGGAAAATGGTGTTGGGAGGTTTTTGGACAGGGAGAAGAAGATATTCCAGAGGAATAAAGGAACATTTACTAAGGCATAAAGATTTGGAACAGCATGGTGTATTCAGAGGCCTGGAAGTAATGCAACAGAGCTGGAGTGTTGAGTAAGAACCAGGAGTAATGACAGATGGGAGAAGAGAGGTCAGAAAGGCCAACAGGAAGATTCAATGCCAGTGTAAGGAGCTTTGGTTTTATCCTAAGTGTGATGGGGAGTTTCTACAGCGGTTCAGTTGGAGAAGAGGCATGTCAGGGTTTTAGAACTAGCACCTGCACTTGGGTATCAGAATGTGGAATGGATAAGGGGGAGGAGGCTAACCATTCTCTGTCCCCCTCTTCCATGTTCCCAACTCTACTCTCAGCCCCTTTCTGCCCCGTTCTGTGTCCCAGGAGGCCAACTCCTGCTGACTGCACCTTCTGGGCTCCCTCAATCCAGATTGCTGGGTTCAAACAATGGGAAGCTCCCACAAGGAGAAGGGAGATGGGTGGAAGGAGCATTGCGTGATTTCTTCCTTGTTTCCTCTCTGTTCTGCATAGCCCCTCTGGTATTTCCCACTGGGCAGCCCTTCGTGGTTCTTGTTCTGGGCTTCAATATCTTCATTTCTTCCCCCTGTGCCTTCAGTCCTACAGGTGGTAACAGCTTCCAGCAGTTGCTAGTCTCTGGATACCTCCATCAACCCAGCCCTTACCTCTTTGATAGTCCCTTCATTAATGGTCCTTCATTTGATCCATGTGAGATGAGTTCTGCTTCTGGCCAAAACACAGACTGATACCTAAAATTGAGGTTAGACAGAAGCCTGCAGAGAGGCAGAGCCATTGCAGGGCTGAGAGAGGGGTGCAGAGGTAATAGTGATGAAGAAAGGGAGATGAGTGGGATTCTTTCCAAGGGGGAAGCCATGGGTCTCGATTTCAGCTTGTGAAGGGTCTCCAGGAGGGAGAATTCCTGCAGGACTGAGGGGGTAGTAGGGCACTGCCCAAAATGGAGAATTCAAGGAGGAGAAGTAGGTTCCAGTAGGCTAATGAGATCAGTTTTGATCAGCTGAGTCTGAGGTGACTGTGAGACACCAGGAGGAGATGTCCAGGAGACCGGTGGACCAGAAGGTCTGGCCTGGAGATTCAGCCAAGGCACCGGCTGCACAGAGCTAACAGTTAAGGTCCATGGACAACTGAAAAATGCACTAAATTTGTCACAGGCTCATCTCATTGGTTGTCTTAATAATTATTGATATATAAAGAAGTAGAGTTATAATGACCTAAGATCTCACAGAAGACTCTGTTCAGAAACTGGCTGTCTTGTACCTTGATTGATTACCCTCTTCTTCAAGATGTAGGGGTTTGTTTTTCAAATCCACAATTTTTCCTGGCATTCCATTTAGTCATTCCTATTTTTCACCACCAGATTGTTTGCTGGGGAAAAGAACAAAAACAGCAACAGATGTCTTTGTTTTGGGGTTTTGCAAAACTCTCTGGTTAAGATAACACTTTCAATTAAAGAAGTTGTATCATCCAAATACCATATGCCTACAAGCCCTCATTTGCGAAAATCACCTGCTTTCAGAACTTGATGAGTCCTCTTAAACCACCACCCAGTAGCTAAGGTGGGCATCTAAACAGATCCCTTCACCTCTCCTCTGGATTCTGAAAGCTTCCATCCAAAAGGCGAAGTCAAGCAGGTATCCTCTGATTGGTCCTTTGGCCTCTGTCAACATTCATCACCACTTCCTCAGTCTTCATGCACACACACACACACACACACACACACACACACACACACACTGCTACGTGTGTGTAGCCTGTGCTACTCATTGTATATAGGGGCCTGGAACATTTTAGGCACTTAGCAAATCCTGTGGGATAAATGAATTCATTCCTCCTTTCCTTCCTTCATCCCTCTCTCCATGTTTATTTTTTCTACAGCATCACATTTTCTGAGACTTCTGTGCTGCACAGCTGCTAAGCACGGACAGTACAAAGGTAATGAATCAGACTGCCTGTCCTCAGGATACCTACCATCTAGGAGATGGCCATGTGCAAAAAAAGAGCTCCAATCCCAGGAAGACTATGAGCTCCGTGAAGGCAAGAACCAGTCCTAATCCCTGTGTAGCCCCTTTTTCACAGTGCTGGGACCTCAGCAGGCATTCAGTGCCTGCCGAGTGAAATGGCTGTTCAATGAAACATGGCCTGCCAAGACAAGTGAGTGTGTCATGCTGCAGAAACACAGGGAACGCCGTGCTAAAATTCTGAGTGAGAGTGAGCTGGGCAGGATCTGCGAGCATTGGGACGTGCCCTGAGTGTTGGGAAGGATGGAGAAGGCCAGGAAGGCAGGGCCTGCTGGGCCATGGGAAGCCCTTCAACCAACGCATGGAGTCATGACACTGCTTACGACTGAAGTGACCATCAACGGTGAGCCATCCAGTTTGGTCAAGAGATCAGGTGAGAGGAGGATTCCACATGATCCGAGTCCCATTACAGGGGATCCTTCATGCCTGCTTAGAGTCTGGGCTTTGTTAGCCACTGGGGACTACTGCACACTGTGACAAATATAAAGTGGCATCTCATCCAATGCAAGCCTGTTGTAATAGACTCACCCCACTCGCTACTTCTCCATCTGCCTCTGTGTCCCAAGACTCTGACCTTATAAAAGACCTTATAAAGTTTCCCCTGCCCTCTGGCTCTCAGTTGGGTCTGGCCAATAGAAGTGGAAAATCACAAAGTAAGAAGAGAGTAAGGATGGCATATAGGCTCCCCTGGCTCCCTCGGGGTCAGGTTGCTGTGGGTTGGCTATATTCCTCTACCAAAGGCCACGGATCCTGAAAAGTGGCCCTTTCTATATGGTTGCTCTCTTCTGGTTCTATAACTGACTAGCTCACTGAGCCTTAATTCCTCATGTGGACATTTGGATAACAATTTCTACTACATAATGTGATTGTAAGAATTAAACAAGATAATATTCACAAAGTAGCCAGGATAGAACAGGTGCTTTACAAATGATTAGCTTATTTGACAAAAAAATATATATATATACATATGTATATTGTGATTAGTTCTCAGAACAATGTTGAAAACCCACATGGACAGACAGCCTCAACTGAGTACTCTTCTCTTCTCTTACAAAGTACTGCCCCAGAAATACAAACAAACAGATGTACATGCAATTCCTCACGAGTTAAATGAAGTTGTCAGTGCTTGAAACTTCTTGTTTGGACTCTTCCTGTTTCTTTGACTTGCCCACTTAGAAGTTCCATGCAGGACACTGTGCAGGTGGAAGGGATGTGACCAGAGGGAGAAGGAAGAAAAAGGACGTATTTGAAAGCTGCCATGTGCTACATACTTCCATGTTTCCTGCCTCGTTAAATTTTCACAGGAGCACACATAACACAGGCAGAATTCCTCTTCTCACTGATGAAGTTGGTGAAGTTCAGAGAAGTTAGGGGACGTTGCTCAAAGCCATGCAACTAGAAGAGTGAAACCAGGATTTGAGTCCAGCTGTTCTGATCCCCAAGTCACACTCAGCCCTCCTAGTGCCTCACTAAGGAGTGCAAGCCACCCCTTGGCAGTCAGATAGATAGAATGCTTATGTGTTTTTCTCTTTAAGCTCAAACTTCTTTGGCTGGAAGCAGCAAATCGTTCCAAGACACGTGACAGTTACTCACTTAGGAGTGAGCCACAGGTCTTTCCTGGCGGGCTCTGCCAACTCTTCTCTTTTAATTGTTTCTGGGGGAGGGGAAAACTCCACGTTAATGGAATTCCAAAAAAGAATGTTATGGTGACAAAGCAGGGAGAAAGCTCAGACAATGGGAGGAAATGTTGAAAGATTCCCTTTCATCTCCTAACGGCAGTTTGGAGCTGCACACATCCACCCCTGGGAACAGACTCCAAGAGCAAAGCTTCCCCACGATGAGGAGCCCACATTTTGTGAGTGCATAGTTACTCTTCCTTCCGTTTTTTAAAAATATTTTTCTAACCAGGTCTCCGGAATTGAATATAAACACTGCAAGGGTTGTTTCATCCTTTCCAAAACAGCATTTCACTCTCCAGCCCCTCGCGAACGCCCCTGGTGAGAATTTGAGTATCTGGATAAATGGATCCGAGCCTTTGAAATCTTGGGAAAAAGAGGTGTGACATAACAAAACACATAAGCTCTGTTCTGGTTCTGTTTCATCTCCAAAGCAACTCGATGAGAGCGAGCCTGAGGGAAAAATAGGACGGGGCTCTGATCTGCTCTTCACTGGTCGAGGAGGCTCAGCTGTGCCCAGAAAATGAAGCATTGTGAAGAAAGTGGATTTGGACTGAAAAGCCCTGCTTTTGCGTCCTGGCTGCTGCATTTATTAGCAAGTGACTCAACCCATCTGATTCTCAGTTTCTTTAGCAATGCAGTGGGGACAATGACATCCACCACTCAGAGCCCCTGTGAGGATTCGAAAAATCTCTGCCCTGTGCTTTGGCAAGTCTCCAGGCTGGTCTCTTTTGGGGTGGAGCTGGAGCTGGTTGACAGGTGGTAGCAACCCCACTGACACCCCCACAGCCATGTCTAACAGGAAACTGTGAGCTTCTTGAAACAGCTGGCTGGTGACCAGAAGTAACCCCACAGTGAAACTTTGAGTTCCACAGTTATCGAGAGGCTGAGGTATAACTTCTCAGACTACAGAAGTTCCCCCAATTCAATGGGTCCCCCACTCTCTTTTTCATTTTTCTTTCTTTTTTGGTTTAGGAAAAGAGCATTGGCACAAATACAGCAACACAGATGTTGTAGGGAGTGGGAACTGAGAGGGATGAGGAGGGGGAGAACCAGGGGGAAACAATTGCTGGGGAGACCAGACTGGCAAGAGGAGCCGGTTGAACCAACAGAAGCCCTTTGAAACCTGGCCCCAGCACCCCCTCCTCCAGGAAGGCTTCCCTGACCAGCTTCTCTCAGGCTGAGTTAGGTGTGGAGAAAAAAAAAGAACGGTGTCCTTCAGGGGGTTCCACAAACTTCCACTCTCACCTCCATCATCGCATTTGCATACAGAGCACTGTAAGTTTCCACTTGGTTTCTTTGTGAGCTAGCGATGAGATCTTATTAATCTTGGCACAGGGCTTGGTGCACAGTATTTTGTCCAAAGTGGTACATGTTATCGAAAGAATAGGTGGCCAACTAATTGAGTGAACCTGAGCTCACCTGTCCCAACAGCAGTACGAAGGGGGTCCTATCCTTCACTGGGACAGAGCCACTGGCAATGTTCAAGCTTGGGTGGGTGGTGACTACATGGGGCCGTGGAAATCATCACATTCATGCTTCGACCGGTATAGGAGGAGTAGGAAAAGCAGGACCTGGCCCCTCCCCTTCCCCTGACCCTGCCAAGGAAAAGTAGGTTCAGCAGCAGGGTTCCCACCCATCAGGCTTGAGTTCAAGTCTGAGCTTAACCCCAGGAAGACCCTGAGGTGTCAAGCAGGGAAATTGAGGCAGATGTCTAGAAATTTAGAGTAGGCAATAGAGACGTATCTTGGCCCAAAGAGCCGATACTACTAACAGTCAACTAAAAGAACACAGGATAGCAGAAGCAGATGTGGGGAATGCCTTTATCAAAATGACACTAATGTAGAAAAATAGCCCAGCTCTGTCCAAAAGTTATCAGCACAGATCTCTGGGGAGCTATGTTTTTATTAACTTCCTCTATGGGACTGTGTAATTAAAGGCAACTATAAAAAGAAAATCACTTCATTCTGAAATGATCTCTCTCCCAAGTGCCAAAGACGCGAAATCACCCTGTGGTTTAAATGGAAACGTCTCCAGGGTAAGACTGGTGTGAAAATCAAAGATCAAAAGATGAATAAGATGGGGTCCTCATTTGTCTCGGTTCCTCTCCTATGTGAGCGAGACGGATGCTAAGCGGAGAGGCTCCCGGCAGCCTGCCCAGAAGAGGGTATATGGGGAGCCTGGCTGGACACGTCCCTCGAATGCTTTCAGCCAAGGAGAGCAAGAAAGGTGTGAATGCAAGTTCTTTCTGGGAGATGCTTCATGACCGTTGACAAGTACAGATGAAGATTTCTCAATGCTCGATCCCATTGACACATGGGTCTGGATAATTCTTTGTTGTGGGGACTGTTCTGTGCACTGTACGATGTGAAGCGGCATCTCCAGCATCCACCCACTAAACGCCAGTGACGACCAAAAATGCCTCCAGACATTGTCAAATGTTCCTGGGGGGGCAGAATCACTGCCCCTCACTTCCACCCCAATTAAGAACCACTGGTGCGGTTGAACTAGGAAGCTTACAGCAAAAGTCTGGGCTTGGGTGTGGCTTCACATCCAGGTCTTGGACATATAGGAGACTCTGGATGACATAATGCCCTGGTAACATCATGAGCACTGTTATTATCAGACTATGTTTCCTCTGCATCCAAAAACACACCTGTAAAATCGAACCACGTAGAGAGAGAGAAGAACTGAAAGCAGAGTATACATTAAGAAATAAAAAACAAAAAACCATGGTCCTCTGAATCTAACCCAAGAATAATATGAAACTGAACACCAAATTTAATTCAAAGCCTTGGAAGCCAATGGGAAACTTGAGGAATTTTATAGCTCTTGTTTTCTGATGAAAGAAAGCATACCTTTTTTTTTTTTCATTTTTTTTAACAGTTTATTTTTTTTATTTATTTATTTATTTTTTTTAATGATTTTTTATTATATTATGTTAGTCACCATACAGTACATCCCCGGTTTCCGATGTAAGGCTCGATGATTCATTAGTTGTGTATAACACCCAGTGCACCATGCAATACGTGCCCTCCTTACTACCCATCACCGGTCTATCCCATTCCCCCACCCCCCCCCCTGAAGTCCTCAGTTTGTTTCTCATAGTCCATAGTCTCTCATGTTTCATTCCCCCTTCTGATTATCCCCCCCTTTCTTTATCCCTTTCTTCCCCTACTGATCATCCTAGTTCTTATGTTCCATAGATGAGAGAAATCATATGATAGTTGTCTTTCTCTGCTTGACTTATTTCACTTAGCATTATCTCCTCCAGTGCTGTCCATGTTGTAGCAAATGTTGAGAACTCGTTCTTTCTGATAGCTGAGTAATATTCCATTGTATATATGGACCACAGCTTCTTAATCCAGTCATCTGTTGAAGGGCATCTCGGCTCCTTCCACGATTTAGCTATTGTGGACATTGCTGCTATGAACATTGGGGTGCATATGGCCCTTCTCTTCACTACGTCTGTATCTTTGGGGTAAATACCCAGTAGTGCAATGGCTGGATCATAGGGTAGCTCAATTTTTAACTTTTTAAGGGACCTCCACACTGTTTTCCAGAGTGGCTGTACCAACTTGCATTCCCACCAACAATGTAGGAGGGATCCCCTTTCTCCACATCCTCTCCAACAATTGTTGTCTCTTGCCTTGTCTATTTTTGCCATTCTAACTGGCGTAAGGTGGTATCTCAGTGTGGTTTTGATTTGAATTTCCTTGATGGCTAATGATTTTGAACATTTTTTCATGTGTCTGTTAGCCATTTGTATGTCTTCATTGGAAAAGTGTCTGTTCATATCTTCTGCCCATTTTTTGATTTGTTTATTTGTTTCTCGTGTATTGAGTTTGAGAAGTTCTTTGTAGATCTTGGATACCAGTCCTTTATCTGTAGTGTCATTTGCAAATATATTCTCCCATTCCGTGGGCTGCCTCTTAGTTTTTCTGACTGTTTCCTTGGCTGTGCAGAAACTTTTAATCTTGATGAAGTCCCATAAATTCATTTTATCTTTTGTTTCTCTTGCCTTTGGGGATGTGTCATGAAAAAGGTTGCTTTGGCCGATGTCGTAGAGGTTGTTGCCTATGTTCTCCTCTAGAATTTTGATAGATTCCTGTCTCACATTGAGGTCTTTCATCCATTTGGAGTTTATTTTTGTGTATGGTGTGAGATAGTGGTCAAGTTTCATTCTTTTGCAAGAAAGCATAGCTTTTTTACTTGTTGGAAGAAACCCGCTTTCCTCTTATAACTGGACTTTACAGGGGATTTATCGGAAGATCCTTGTAGAAGGATTATTAAAAAACAGAAGGACCAGACAAATGTACTCTGGCACCAGGCTGACAGAGGAGAATCAGGGCCCCCACATATCCTACAACAGAACAAAAAGCAGCTACTTCATTTATGCAGCAAATTTTATTGAGCATTGTCTGCATGCCGGGCACTGTACCACATGCGGGTGCTTATGGATCTATACATGTTGGAGGTAGATCTCTGAATAAGACCAAAAAATATATATTTTTTTTTCCAGTTTTCCTAGAGCTTACATTCTTGTTAGTTCAGAATCAAACACTTAATCGTTGTGCATCCTCCAACATGTCATTCCACTTTGCGGTGTCTCCATTTCTTCATCTGTAAAACGAGAGTAACACCCACCAACAGGACCAGACTGACACTCTGAAGGCTTACATTCTTTGAATCTGTGTTTAACATTCACTTAGAAGAGAGAGAATGTGTTGGATGAGGGAAGAGCTGAACGCGAAGACTATGGCAGGTCTACCATGGAGGGTTGGCTACACAGCAGTGTACGTAACAGGGCTCCTCTATGCACCTGCCCACACCATGTATGTAAACAGAGCACAACCTCACGCGCAGGCATGATGTGATGCCCCAGGATGGCGGCATCCCACCCCATACTCCATAGACCAAAACAAGGCTCTACCATCTTGTCGCCCACCACCATGGAAGACAGTCTAGGTACTTCCAGGGTCACTCCTCAGCCCAGGCAGCTTATCTAACTCTTTCTTTCATCCACATGTTCTACCTCAGAGAAGCTCTAGAAAATATACACCTTGCATTTCCAGTGATGCTTAAGGCTCAATGCCTCTTCAAGACCGATGGCCTGGGTTACCGTGTCCCGGGTTATTGGTCAACTGGCTCACTCCACTTATCTTCAGGGCCTGGAGGGTTAAATGAAAAACAATGCAGAAATCCCCTGACAGGTGGGACCCACTTACCAAGAGACCATCCTCATCGTCTCCATCAGCCTCACACAGGACTATTTGAGAAGTGAATGAGGTAAAACAGAGGGGGTGGGGATACCTATCGTCGAATGCCCAATAGATCCTGGGAAAGATCATTATTGTCAATTCGTCAGAGGCAGCAGCACAGACAAAGAGCCAAACCTGAGCAAACTAGAGAGCTAAGGGTCCAAATGTGCAGAACAGATGAAGGAGACCTGAGAATCAAGGACAGCTAGAAGCGCTTTGCAGCTTGCAAAGCTCTGGACATGCGGATTCCAGAGGAAACCCATCCCCTCCCCCCCTTCTCCCCGCCTCCTCCGCCCCAGCTTCCGCTGCCCAGCCAACATTATTTTCTGGACCCCTTTAATTTGGAGGCTTTTAGGGCCACATCCTGCCATCAATTTGGGGGCTGACTTCAATGAACATTCTGTGCGGGGCGGGAGAGGGGCAGGATGCAGCTTTCTCCTGGCGGGCCCTGATACAATAGGGTTTTCTACTGAGATCAATGGATTAATTGCGAACGCTCCATTTGGGGCCATAAGGAGATGTATTGTTTTCCCACAGTCGGCAGTCAGGGCCTGGGCTGGCCCAACTTCATTTTTGAAAAGTCGGGGAAAACAATTTTGCAAAAAGGGGTGGGGGTGGAGGGGTGCGGGAGAGTAATTTTGCTCATCTCACTAAAGGTCAGTAACAATTACAGTGAAAATTCAGAAAGCACATTTGTTCTCTGACTGAGGCCCTGTCTGGAAAATTCCATCCAGAAACAATTTGCTGTCTCTCTTGCCATCCTCCCCTCCCCCACAAGGCTCTAGCTCACTAATGCCGCAAATGTTGAGAAGGGGGGAGGAACCGGGGAGTTCTCTTCCCTACCTTTGGGAAGTTGAAGTGGGTACGTTGGCACCATTCCTTTCTCCATGGAGTGATGGGAATGGTTTCCTGGATTGGATACTGCCTGGGCAGACAGAAATTGGAGACTTCGCCCTGCCATTTCATAGCTGATACACTTGGCAACTACAGTGCCATCTGTAAAATGAGAATAGTAATATGGACCTCCCAGGATTACCAGGAAGATGAATGCAATGTGATGGGCAATCTGCACTGAAGTCAGTACAGCTCAAACACAAGGTCAAATGCAACCTAAAACAAGGCTCTGATGGTGGCATGGCCCTGTGTAGCAATCTTCCAGGGGAGACCCTTCCCATACCATCAAGACCACATCTGCTGGCCCCACATTCCAAGCCCTCCACTTCCTACCCTCCCTCCCTTGCCAGTCTTATTTCCCTCTCCTCTTCACCCTACCCCCCGCCCCAACTTCTCTGCATCATCTCTCCTTTCCTTTATGGTGGCCATGGTTCCAACTCTGGACTCTCAACTCTGAAATCCACCAGTTCATACCCTCCCCATTCGAAGACTAAGCTCAATTGTCAACTTCTCCAAAAAGTTTGATTGGGTCAGCTACAAGGCAGTGAGTCTTCTCGCTACATTTAGCTCATTGCTATTGTCATGCCTTCACAATGCCACATTCTCTCAGCTGTGGCTCTCCCAAACCTTCATGTGTCCATTAAACCAATAGAATCAGGGTTAAGCACTCCAGCTCTGGGGCCAAGACTGTATGGGTTTGAAAGTCAGCCTCACTTCTTGCTAACTGTGGCATCTTGACCTTTCTGTGCCTTGATTTCCTTACCTGTAAAATGGGAAATATAACTAGAACTATCTCAGAGTTTCCTCATAAGGCTAAGGGAGATAATACATGTAAAATCCTCCAAAGAACATTTGGAACATAAGTGCTCAATAAATATTAGCTAGTATTATTGTTAAAGACCTAGTCTGTTTCAGGGCCTAGGGATACAGTGATGAATAAGACATGCTTTCCTTCAACAAACATTTCTTACATGCTTTCTATATGCCAGGGATTGCTCTACTCCTGGGGGGAAGGGGAGAGGAGTGGAGACAGATAATAGACTAGAAAAAAATAAAGAAACAAGAAACATATCATCCTGTAAAAAGCACCACATCGCAAATTACAATAGAGCAAAGTGATGGAATGTCACTGAGGGTTTGTTTAGATGGGAAGCCAGGGAAGGCCCCTCTGAGGAGGTGGCATTTAGGCTGCAGTGGCAGGGCCCATCTTGACTTAGTGCTCCAGAGGAGAGGAGAAAACTGGCCAGGTTCATCTCTGTTGCTCCCTGCACCTCATTCTGCAGTCAGGCCCAGTAGACAGTGAACGGGGACCCTGAATTCAAACTCTAACTCTCACTCCCAGGTTCCTGGGAAGGGGAGCTTTGGGGGCAGGGGTCGGTTAGGGATATGCAGACGATGACATGAATGGAACTGGATAATGTGCTGATTGGATGGCAAACATCCTTGTATTCTCTTGAAGGAGCTGAAAAGTGTGAACACCACAGCTCTAGGGTCAGGCAAAGCTGGATTTGCACCCCAGCTGGACCACTCTGGCCTCAGAGCCTCATTGCCCTCTTCTAGGAAATCACGTCAATGGCACCTCCTTTCAGAGGGTTGTAAACACTGCCTAAGACCTTGTAGGTAAGGCAGCTTCACTGGTAGGAACCCCATGAAGGTCAACTCCCTTCCCAACACGTCAGAGCCCTGAGACCAAGAACTGCATTCCTGGATGCATCACTATATTAAAAATCTGTAGGAAAAAGTGGAATATTCTAGTGACCACTTGTTCATCTCCCAGTCAAATACCATCAAATGCTTTTTCAAGGGAAATAGAATAGTAGGAAAAGGAAGAATGTTTTTTAAAAATCTCTTCTCCACTGCTCTCAAAAAAAAAAAAATTGACTTCCAGAACATCAAAAGCTCCTCAAAGAATCAACAATATTTTTTGATGATGGAAGTATGAATAATCAAACATATGGATTACATTTCCTTAAATTATGCAGAGCCTAAAATCCAGGAGGAAAGGGATGGTGCTGGTAAAATGTTTTTCACATTTTATTAAAACCTCAAGGTCTGAGGAATACTTTTATGAGTATTATACACATACACACACACATTTCCCCCTCAAGAAAAAAAATGAACACACTGAGCAATTTTTTTTTCAAAGCTTTGTCTTTGATCTACTCAGCTCTAATTTCTCCACACCAGCCACATTCATAGAAAAAATGGGCCACAAGTCAGTCTGGCTTTCAGGCTCTGCCACCTTACCAGTTGTGTGACCTTGAACAAGTCATTTCCGTTCTCGGAGCTTGAGTTGTAAATAGGAATGAGGGTCCATATCTCACAGATGGTGGTGAGGATAAATGGTATAAGACATGTGAACATACCTTGAAAATTATACAATGCCAGGTGGGTGTAAGGGATAGAAGTGCCTCCAGGAAGCTGTTCCTGCCTCGACAGGCAGACTGGTGCACCGGTGGTGGTTAGACAACCTGACCGCCCACCTTCACACTCCCACTCAGTGCTCTGCTGGTCGTCAGCTGTGTGTTCCTAGGCAGACAACTAAGCCACTCTCTGTGTGCCCCTTTTACTTACTCGCAAAATGGGATGCTGCTGGTAATAGTGGTACTTAACGTACATACGGTAGTAATAAAGATTAAATCAGTAAATATCTATAAGACACTTACGTTAGTGCCAGGGTTTGTTTTGAATGACAGAGAGGACATACGAGGAGGGAAAGGAGAGAGAGAGAGGAAGGAGGAACAAGGGGAGGGAGGGAGAAAGGAAAGAAATGTCCCACTGAAGATCCCCTGTGCCAGAAAGTCACCATTTAGTTGTTGGTGTTAGGTATGACCTTCTTCAGGAGTCCTTTTTGACAATGCAAACACTCTTAAAAGCCATGGCATCGCAAATGTGTATTTATTGAGCACCTACTGTATGCAAGGTAGTCTATTGTGTTCTTTAATCCTTTGGAAAATTTCTGACTCCTTTTTTTTTAAAGATTTTATTTATTTATTTATTTGACACAGAGAGAGACAGCCAGCGAGAGAGGGAACACAAGCAGGGGGAGTGGGAGAGGAAGAAGCAGGCTCCCAGCGGAGGAGTCTGATGTGGGGCTCGATCCCAGGACTCTGGGATCACGCCCTGAGCCGATGGCAGACGCTTAATGACTGAGCCACCCAGGCATCCCAAAATTTGTGACTCCTTGTAGCGTGGGGGTGGACGGAGGTGAAAAGTGGGAAAAAGAGGAAGGAGGGGAGAGAGAGAGAGACAGAAGAGCCACTTCCTACTATGGCTTTGGCATTGGACAGACTTAGTTCCATGTGTCTGCTCCGCCAGATACTAACCATGAACTTGGACAGGCAAGGACAAATTGCAACACCACTCCAAATTTGACGTTTTTACCCTTGAAAATGGGAATCGTGACAACAGGTTGGAGTGGAGATAAAATGAAGCACTGTGCGTAGAACATCTCCTTTTCCTTCTCCCCAATGCCACATCTTTGTCCCAGGCCCCCCGTGGCTTCCGTGCACTGAGTAGAACGGAAGTGCTAATGGCAGCGTCTAGGGGATTGGAGTCAGACCTCTCAGAAGAGGAAATCAGTTTGCCACTTTCTCTGTACAATAAAAAGCTCCCCCTCTTTTTTTTTTTTTTTTTTTGAAGACCATGCTCTGCTAACTCATAAGAAGCGCATTTCCTCCCCGTGACATCTCCGATCAATTTCAGCCGGCAGTAACCAAGTGACTAACTCTGCCTCCCGAGGCTAAGAGCCAGAACTGGTGTTTGACTTCTCCCCAGCCTCTCAAGCGCAGAGATGATTCTTGCCAGATACTGGTCCTTGGAGGAAATGGGAGAGAAATTCAGCCTTGGCTCCAGCAATTCCACCAATAAAGGAGGCAGGGAAAAAGCGGAGTGAAAAAGAGAGTCTACAAAGCCTCTTCCTGGATTCTGGCAGATGCCAAAGGAGGACTCAGGGAGTGAGTAATTCTGCAGCGTGGAGTCCAAAGCCTGCAGCCGGGGGGTCTGTGCCAAGAAGACAACGCCGGGTTCGAGAGAGGTGGGCGGCTCCTGCGCCAGCCTCAGCCGGATGAGGGACAGCTCAGTGTGAGTCACCGACCCGGTCTGTGCTCCACGGGTCTCCTGCAGGCCACATCCATTCAGAAGGACCTCCCACGAAGGGAGCTTTTCCCTGCAGAGATTCAGATGGCCTTTATCGGGGTGGTGTGTCATCAGTGGGCATTGAAAGGAAATGATAGAAAAGTCCTGTGATCTAAGCACAAGCCAGCACAGAATAGAATGCCGACAGTCCGGGACACAGGTAGCAGCTTGGTGCCCAAGGCTGAGGGCTGCCGAGCTCCCACACTGTAAATGACAACAGCTCTCATTTACTGATGGCTCACCGGGTTCTGGAACTGTGCTGATCTCAAGCCACTCCATAGCTGTTACGGGCAACGACTAAGCCTTAGGATCTCCAGAGAGAACAGTGATGCTGGGAGAATATTAGGTAAACCATTTCCTGTCCCATTACCTATTTCCCCACTGCAAAATGAGGATGATCTCTGCCTACGTTAGGGGTTATTTTGAGAACTGCAGCACAAGGATTCAAAATAAAGACTTTTGAGTCAGAAAAATATGGGTTGGAGACCCACCTCTGCTTCTAATTTGCTATGTGACCTTGGGCAAGTATCTTAGCCCCTTGAGCCTCAGTTTCTTCATCTGTGATCATAAAAGAACAAGTCTCGAAGGATTAAGACAAAGATCAAATGAGGTAATGCCTGAACCTGCTTCCTCATCTGTAAGCCAGAGAAACCACCATGCATCTTTCATTGTTGTGAAGAGTAAATAATATTTTTAAATGGACTAATAAAGTACCTCTTGATGAGTCATGGTTACTACTACTACTATTATTATTAGCATCAAATGATTCATTACATGGAAAGTTATTGGTAAAGTTTTTAAGATGTTGTTTTTGATAAAATGTATTACTTATTAAACTCAAGCAAGGTGTTAAATGTAGTAATTATATTTTGATTATAACTGCCCCTTCTTAAAAATCTGTGTTCTTCATAAGTTTAGGTTATATTGGGGTTTCTGACCTCAGATTGCTGGCCTCCACGGGTCCAGGAAGGTGGTAAAGGCAATGAGAGAGGGGTATCTGAAGTGTTTTCAATATTCCAAAGTATACTTGTCAGTAACGCGACCTCCACAAACTCCCTACAAGACCAAGTTCCTTTGCTGTAGGCTGAGACTACAGTGGCTTGGTTTGACACCACTAGTTAACTGCTGTTCACCAAGATCTCCAATAGGCTAAGGTGTGAGTGGCAGACTAGCTCTGTCAGTACCAGGGGGCTCTGCAGCCAGAATCCCTGGCTCCCTGCTTTTCAGTTGTGTGGCCCCTCTCTGGCCCTCAGTCTCTTCATCTGAGAATTGAGAATGATGAGAACTGGATGATGATAGTATGTCCCCGCAGGGATACTGAAAAGAATGCAAACATGTAGGGACAGCCTGGTGCATAGTAATTACCCATGCTGTGAGCTCTGGTGTCCCTGTTCTCACTACCAAACTTCAGGAAACATCTCCCCAAGCTCAAGCAGGGCCCATCAACGGTAACAATTGGGAGCATGTTCAGAGTGAGTTTCTGTGACAGGGAAGGAAGAGAACTCACACTTCTTGGATGTGTATGAGGCACTGGAAAGTGAGCTACGTGGTACAGATGTCATCCTTTTGGGTCTGGTCCACCACGGTGTGAGGTGGGTACCCTACCAAGGAGGAACCAAGGCTAAGAGGCATCCCCAAGTCACACAACTAACAAATAGAACCAGAATTCCAGTCCCGTCCTTTGACCCCCACAACATGAATCCTTTGGGTTATACCATGGGATCCTTGGAGAAAATTAAGTGAAAGGAGTCACTTCTTGGACCACCGGGTGAAAGCCCTGCATCTAGGGTTGCAAACATTTGGTGAAATGGGGGCATTCCTCTCCTTTCCTGATTTTAACAACAGCAAGAATCACTTCTGAGTCCTCTGAGGACAAAAGGAGCCTCAAAATCTCCTTCTGCTGGCATGTTCCAGCTTCCCTGGGCATCCTTGGAATCCACACGTATATTTATGGTGGCAACAGCTTCTGATAGCCCCGAGAGACCCTGGGTGAAAAGCAAACTCTCCATCTTGGAAGTGGCAGAAAAGCTATTTGTGTTGCCCAACCACTGTGACTGGCTGCTTGACTAATATATGGAACCCAAGTCTTAAGAAGGTGGCTCAGAATGACTGACACTTACTCATTTGCTCCCTTCACCAACATGCTCTGTCTGTGCCCCAGGTTCTCAGCTGTGTTTCGGGAGCACAGGGCTGCTGGCATGAAGAGGGCTCCGTCTGTTCAGGACACAGACGAAAATACAGATGGTGACACTTACCATTTTAGTGGCAGGAGGCCACTAAGCACTCAGGTATCTGACCTTCTCCAAGGAGCCCCTGAGAAGAGGTGGTGTCTTACAGGACAGGCAAGCGTTTGTGAAGTAGAAAAGGATAGAGGAGTTGCATCCTCGGCAG
Organism: Ursus arctos; assembly: GCF_023065955.2. Lineage (NCBI taxonomy): Eukaryota > Metazoa > Chordata > Mammalia > Carnivora > Ursidae > Ursus > Ursus arctos. The sequence goes on from NW_026622786.1 coordinate 58,306,206, forward strand.
AGGGAACAGCACGAGGAAAGGAATGATGGGATGAGGGATCCGATGGAATGTTACGTGGCTGGAGCAGGAAGTGAGATTTCCAGAGGGCCGAGCAATGAGGCATTAGTTACCTGAAGAAGGCCTTGGAAAAATGCCCTGCTCAGAAGCTAGGATTTGATCCGAGGAGCCACTAAAGAACCTTGAACAGAGGAATGGTATGATGATTTTCTGAAGCTTCATGTGCGCCGTTTCTGACCTGTTTTGTCAGTAATATTCCCGAAGGTCCCTGCCATGCAAAAGCTTTCATCCATCCCAGGAAATTTGATGACAAGAATTATTAAAATAATAATAATCATTATCTCATATATGGAAATTTCCTCTTTCCTTAACTCTGAAGTCCCAGAAGACAGAGGCAGGGTCTTGCTTGCCAATGCCTTCCCAGCACCAAGCACAATGCCAGGCACGAAGAGCTTTTTCTCAATAAATATGCGAGTGAATGCACGAATGAGCGTTTTTCTCATTTTGCACAGTTTGTCAAACACCTTCCTACTTAAATCTCTCAAAACTCCTGTGAGGTAGGTATACTCCCCGCCTCCACCTCCTGTTTTACAGATAGGGAAAAACAAAAACAAAAAACCCTGAGCTGGAGAAGAAAAAGACTTCACGTGATGATACAGGGACAATGCAGACAAGCCAGGAAAGGTGCGATGAAACGGGCCTTAGTATTCAGAGGAGAATGCACTCGCGGCTAGCTGGGGTGGCCAGGGGAGGCAACCTGGAACTGAGCCTTAAAGACCTAGTGTGTGCTCTCGGCCTCCCTTGACACTGGATTCCACCTTAACAGCAATCGGTAACATTTACTGAGCTCTTACTATGTCGGGCACGGTGCCAAGGGCTTTGCATGCATGAACTCACCTAGTCTTCACATAAAAATTAGAGTGGCAAATACTGTTACTAGGTCTATTTAGCAGATGAAAAAAACTGAGGTCTGAGATGCTAAGTAATTTGATCAGTTTTCCACTGCCGGCAAGCAACAGAGCTGGGATTGAAACCCAGATCTGTCTGACTCCAAAATATTTTGCTTACAAATGGCGGGGGGGGGGGGGGTGCCCGTAAGCTGTAAACTATGTTATCAAAGGACTGCACCGGAGCAAAGAATATGGAGAAAGTGAGCGTGAACACCCCTTCCACCACCTTTCCATTCTCATGCCACAAGGTCGGCATGAGATGACCCCAAGAGCTGGGTGGACAGGAGGACAGTCTTTGCATTCACTACATAAGAATTGGGTAACAAACAGCACGCTGGACTGGAAGTTGAAGGATCCCAGCAATAATGTCAACGTTTCTTTCAATCTGTGGACCTTGGGAAGCCGGCTGACCTTTCTGGGCTTCAGGGCTCTTGCTGTGTAAGGAAGGGACTCATTTTAAACCTGAATTCCCATGACTCATCCAGACTTCTTTTTAAAATCCAGTTGGAGCTTTTCTGAAAGATCTTGCATATCTATTATTTCACTAGACCTGCCTAGCCCACATTTTAGCAGTCTCATATTTCTCCCTGAGGGACTCTTAAGAGGCTTCTCATTGATGACCAATGCTATATTGAAAATCAAAGAGGAGAGTAATTGTTTTTCCACCCTGGTTGCAAGAAGAAAAATGATAATAATTAAAATACTGGTCCCTTGTGAAGGAGGTTTAGAAAACCTGACTTGAGTCCAACCTCTCCGTCCAGCTTCCTACATGTCTTCTGGCATCAGGGACACCAGGTCCTTTCTCTTTTGGCAGGGGGATCAGCCCTGTGGCATAGCTGTTAACGGGAATCCTCCCCAGGGCTCAGTTTCTTCCCATGTAAAATGGAGATTTTCACGATGCTTGCTCTGACTACGTCACAGTGCTGCTTGGTGGATAAAGAGAGATTACAGATGAAGTGGTGCCAGACAAACACAAAGGAGATTGTGATGATGAGGACTGTATTTGTCAGGGTTCTCTAGAGAAACAGAATCAGAGAGAGAGAGAGAGAGAGAGAGTATAAGGAATTGGTTCACATGACTATGAAGCCTGACATGTCCCAATATCTACAGCCGGCAAGCTGGAGACCAAGAAGAGCCCATGGTGAGAATTCAAGTCTGGAAGATAGCAGGCTGGAGACTCAGGAAGAGCTGGTGTTTCAGTCTGAGTCATAAGGCAGGAAAATTACTCATGTCTCCATTCAAAGTCCACCAAGTAAAATTTTCTCAGGATGTCTCAGGGGAAAGACAGTCTTTTTGTTCAATTCAGGCCTTCACCTGATTGGGTGAGGCCCACCCACATTAGGGAGGGCAATCTGTTTTACCAGTCTAGTGATTAAAACGTTAATGTCATCCAGGAAACACCCTCGCAGACAAACCCCAAATAATGTCTTGACCGCGTATCTGGGCATCCTGTGACCCCGTCAAGTTGACAAAATTAACCATTGCAATTATGAGAATGTAAGCTCAATGAGGGAACTGAATCTTTGTTAATTTTGGCCCCTGCAGTACCTGCAGAGAGAACCTAGCACAGAATAAAGACTCACAACATACTGAATGAACGAATGAGGAGAAGGAAGAAACTCTGAGGCCACTGGGAGATGAAATCCTATACATAATAATTTACCGGGTACATTTCCACCATTTTTTCGATCAACAATTACACACTTAACTCTCAAGCTATTACATCCTTACGTCAACTTTGTGTGCTAGCCATTATAATTCTCCTTTTTCCAGGTAAGGAAGGTGCGATTCAGAGCAGTTAAGTTTTCAACATCTGTATTATCTCCATTCCACAACTTTCTAGTTTTCTCTTCCTGTCTCACCACTTACCACCATGTGCAATTATGTCGTTGTTTGTTTATTTAATGTTATTCTTGCCTCCTGCAATGGAGGCGGGGGGGGGGGGGCAAAAGATATCCCCACCTGGCACCTGATAAATGTGACATTATTTGGAAAAAGATCTTTGTACATAGAGACAAGGATCTTGAAATGAGACCATCCTGGACCAGAGTGGGCCTTAAATCCAGTGGCAAATGCCCTAAGAAGAAGAGAGAAGACACACAGAGGAGATGATATGAAGACAGAGGTAGAGATGGGAATGATGCCTCAGTAAGCCAAGGAATACTAAGGATTGGGATTGCAGGAGCCACGGGAGTTGGGAGGGAGGCCTGGGACAGATTCTCACTCAGAGCTTCCAGAAGGAACCAACTCCATCAACACCTTCATTTCAGACTTCTGCCTCCAGAACTATGAAAGGACAGATTTCTATTATTTTAAGACACTCAGTTTCTGGCATTTTGTTATGGTATCCATGGGAAACTAATGTCCTCCCTACCTCCACTCCACCCTCCAATGGGACTCTACAACTCTATTTGGTTCACTTTTTTATATCTTCTAGTGTCTAGGATCAATGCAGGAGCGTGGCAAATATTTATTGAATAAAGGAAAGCGTGACTAACCAAACTTCAGATGCTTGGAACTCGACAAGTCTCTTAAGGGGAAGCAAGGAATCCTGGGTTCTCTGTTCTGCTCTCACCAGGATATATTCATTCCCTGGGACTAGCATCAGAATGTTCTGTAGAGTGTTTCTGGAGGTCTTGCCACTCGGGGTGGAAAGGCTGGGGGAGGGGCATGGGGAGTGAGAGCATGTGGGTTTCCAGCTCCCAGTCTATAAATGGGCATGGTCCTCTTCCCCCACAGCCTTTGGAGGCCAGCACCCAGTTTACCCACCAACATGGGTATATAAAACAAGAGCAGGTGGGGTGACCTGCCTGAGGAGAAGCTACTTTTTCCAGAATTCCAGGCCCCAGTCTTCTGCATCCTGGAGGAATTCTCCTCCTCCTCTGCTCTACCTTCCTTGCTCCCGCTCCTTCCCACTTCTCTAGAAGTTGCACCAAGGTGCCTTTTTACCGTGCGTCTCACTGAATCCTCCACTAAAGAAAGGGGTCAGAGTGCACCCAGACAGACATGCTCCTGTGGTGGGCTGTGAGATGTGCCAGGTAGACGCAGCTGCCCCGAGGCTGGGGACTCACGAGCTCGGGCTCTCCCCTGTCCCATCCCTCCCTCGCCCACCATGCGCCCTGGCCAGGGCTCTGTCTTTCTCCAAGCAGGTCTCTAAGACCCTTCTCATCGTTCTAACCAGACTTTACTCAGGACCCCCTCCCTTAGGCCTGAGCCCATCCTGCTTGTCAGCAACACTTAAGAAGGGGCTTCAAAATCTAGGAGGGAAATCAATCCATACACCCTTTCCAAGTAGCAAAACTGAAATCCTTGGCTATACCGCTTATGCGGCAAGGTACTTCCCCCCTTTAAGGATCTATAAACTGTGGTCATAATATCAACCAATTTGAAAAGAGGACAAGAGGTATTAAGGCTTCCAGGGTAGTGTCTAATACACAACAGCTGCTCAAAACGTCACTTTACCTCCCTTCTTACTCTCTTTTCCAAAAGACATAAGAGACCTTTGCATTCATTCATTCAGTTCATTCACTGATGTATTCAAGTACTTCACATGACTGCTTAATTAAGGGCAACTGCTATTTTTCATTCAGTGAGCAATCACATCATCTGTGATCACTTGTGATCAGAAAATGAAAGCACTGCAAGGGAGCTTCAAGAGCATAGAGCCTAGCCTTCATTCTTCACATGAGGAAAAGGGAAGCTCAGAGAAGGCAAGGGATTTTCCTGAGGTCACACAGCTAGTAAACTCAGAGTTAGGACTCCATGTAGCCTGTGGTTCCTTCGCCTGGGACACATCCAGCCTCGGGCAGTGGTGCTAACAGCCATTCAGCCAACATCCTCTGGTACGTGCAGCACCCTGGGGGCGGGGGAGGGGGGCGCTGGCCACTCTGGGGGCCCCGAAGACCCTCAGGGGCCCACCAGAATGGGGCCAGCTGGAAGGAATTACAAGGCGGACATTTAGGAAGCAGTTCCTTTCCAAATCAAATGCATTCTTGCTGCTGCTCTCTAACACTCATATCCTAAAAATTGTTATTGAACGTGCTCTCCACATCCGAGCCTGACTCACTCTTTGAAATGGAAATCTGGGCGGTTTGGGTGGCTGTTCCTAAGGGCAGGGGGCAGGACGGTGCTTGTTGGCAGTACCAACGGGCGGCGGGCGGCCTTGACCCTGGGCCAGAGCCTCGGCCTCCAAGGCCACCTGGCTCCAGAGCTGGGGCCTGGGCCTGAGCAACCCTGACCTTGCCAGAGGCGGGATCTGTTTCTGATACGGTGTGGCAAATTTCTAAATCCCAGCTCTGGGATGGCATTTGCTCCTCGCAGAAAAAGAGCAAGGGGCCCAGGGGGTTCCAATTGATTCCAAAGTAGAACCAGCTGTTGGAATCCTGCAGCACTGATTAGGAAAGTTCACTTCCAGGTTGCGGTTTCCAGTTGATGAAGCCCTCGCTTGCCCCTCGCCCCCACCCTGTGCTGTCAGAGAGGCCCCCCGAAAACCAAATTGCTGCGGTCATCGATCCGAAGCTGGGAACCAGGCAGAGGCAGGAAGAGGGTCTCGAAACAATGGCCTCCGTCTCTTGAGGACCCGCTTACTCTGTGCCTGCTGTAAATAGTATTTCCAATTCCTGAAACCATGCAGCAACAGTAGCATTCCCAGATTTTCAAATGAGGGAAAGAAAAATTCTGGGCATAATAATTATTATTATCAGACTCTTCCTACCTCACAGTTACTGAGTGCCCGCCCTACCTTCCTTAAGCACATTCCATATCACTGCCAATATAATACCACACCAACCCTGTGGTCCTGGTATGCTTACCGTCTCCACTTTACAGATGGGGGAACCGAGACTCGGGGAAGCTAGGTGACTCCTCACGTCCCCGGGCTTGAGATGCCCAGCGCATAGCTGCTCGTGCCTGAGCTGGGATACAAACCCAGGTTTTTCTTGCTATACAATTAGTAATAATGCCAACAGCTACCACTTGTTATATAAGCTTACTATGCACCACATGCCATGCTAAGTTGTTTTCTTTTTAAATAGGTATCACCTCATTTAAATCTCATGCCAATCCTCTGCTGTGTGTTATATTTTCCTGCCTTGACTAGTGAAGACACCGAAGCTTGGTGATTAAGAGAAGCAGGATTCGAAGGCAGGTGCTTCTGTCCCTGGAGGGGTCGGTCTGAAACACTGTAATTTCTGCCTCTGGAAGTGTCCTGAGGGCTCATGTCCCCCGGGTTGAGTTTCTAAGTTTTCCATTCTTTGCTATAACTTTATCACATTATGGAAAAACTGGGAGCTAGCCTCAAGCTCAGCCCCAGCTTTCACGGTGACTATTCTGTCATTCTTTCCAATGTCAACCTTCAAAAGCCACAGTAAAAATGCATTTGCAATTTGAAACTTGCCATGAATGCTATAAACAGACCATTAGTTTAAACTAGTGTTGATTTTGTGGGCTATTAAGGATGAAATGAGTTTGATATTTACTAAGTTAAAGGAACATGAAGTTTATGGTTTTTAAATTGCTTTGAGGAGGCTTACTAGAATTTTCCCTTATATAAAGTCAGGATGAATAACATCTTTGACAATGTGTATGTTCTCAAATAGGGGTCCACTTGGCCTCACGGATATCCTCACCTTGAAAGCAAGGTGAAATTCACCCATCTGAAAGGGAGCATAGTTACTATTGCCTATCTCCTCAATCAACCCACAGATATTAAACGCCTACTGAAGTGTCTGAGACCACTGGACACTTTCCAGGAGCTTCTGACATGGTTAGACTTGTTAAATTTGCTTAAGTATGTGATATGGGTATCCATCCATTCATGCAATCATCCGTTTATTTGTAAATGTTAATTAAGTGCTTCTGTATACCAGGCACCATGGCAGATGCTAGGCACCCGAGGGTCTTCCAGAATTTCCAAGTCTCAAGGGGCAATCAGACAAGAAATACGCCTTAGAGGTCACCACTGATGCCATAGGAGCAAATAGAAGCTCCTAATCCAGGCTGGGAACAGGTGCAATCAGGAAAGCTTTCTGGAGGAAGCATTCTCTAAGCGGATACACAAAGGATGAAGTGGAGTTGAAGAGAGATAAGCAGGAATTCCACGTGAAGGGAAGAGCGTTGCAGAGGTCTTGGAGGGAAACGGTCTGCTAAGTGCTGAGAGAAGGAGACAAACGACACCGTCAGACCTCCATCACCCTCATGATGGCTAACGCTTACCAAGCACGTACAGCACACACGGCCCTTGTTGGCCAATGATGCTCCATGGGGCTCTTGTGTTTCTGCACATTTCGCAAGCCGAGGTACTGACTGCCTTTGTTCCAGACCATGTTTCCAGGATGCTTTGACAGAAACGGACTTGGAAGATATAATGTTCCTCTCTACACCAGAGAGCAGGTTCCCCCGTAGTCCATTAAAAAGGATTCAGGTTCCTTGAGCTTGGGTCTCCCCTCCTTCACACAAGCCACAGACGTCAGATATCCCCTGGCCTTCTGCATGTCACCGCATGGGAACTGGGGCTAGGGAACGGGCATAAGACAACACTGACACTCTGGCGACTGCTATTGCTGTGAGTGATACAACCCTTGTCTCTGACCTAGCAGTCACGAATCACGCCAGGCTGACCTATTAGTTTGCAGGTAGTATGAGATCCCACACCCCTCCTGATTCTTGACAGCCCTGTTCTAAGCGCTTTCCCAGCAGGAACTCGTTTAATCCTCACAAAGATCCCATGATATAGAAATGGTTGCCATCCCTATTCGGACAAGAAAAGTAGAATAAAATAGACCCCAAAGTAGGTTGGTGTGAGATCACGACAAGTCTCATGTGCCAGGCTAAGGAGCTTGCAGGATTTTGACCAGGAGAGGAGTGGCAGAAAAACATTTTCCCCGAAGCTCCTCTAGCCATGGTCTGTGGGAGGAATTGGGCAGTGAGGAAATCCTGCGAGGAAACAGGCAGACAAATGTTAGGAGGCAGCACCCAGGCTCCAGACAGGCTTGATGGATGGGCTAAATGTACCCACGCTAGAGTTTCACAAGCTGAAATGTCAGACCCTGGACAAGACTCTGCAAGGCTAAGGGCTCCAGCAAACGGTTGGGGAGACGTGACTTAGCAGCACAGCCCTTGAAAATGAGGCCTAAGCCTTCCAGGGACCAGACGACCTGGGGTGAGTCAGCAGGGGCTGCACCTGCCAAAGGGCCACCGTGAGCCTCGCAGCATGAATAGGCCAGTGTCAGGCGGGAGGCAACAGTCCAGCTCTGGCTAGGCTCCCCCAGGTCCACTCGTCTTCAGTCCTGGGCGGCACACTTTGAATACGGCCAGAGCGGATGTTTACCGAGCACTTGTCTTGTGTCCGGCTGCGTGGAAGCTCTTCGCATTCATCATGCCCCCAAAGTCTCCCAGGCCTGCTCAGGAGCTGCTGCTCCGTGAACCTGCAAGCCCTCAGTCTTGCTCGCAACCACCCTTTTAACCCTGGGTGGAGTGTTCAAGGCCCCCCAGCCTGGGATTGTCTCAAGGGTAGAGGCTGTGTTCAACTCTACACTCCCAGAGACCTGTGGATGCCTGGCCCAGAAGACAGGTATTGAATGAAGATAGACCGAAGATGCCCTGGTAAATAAAAACAAAAAGCCATGATTCCTAAGAGACACGGAAGTCATGAGAAGAGTGCCGATTTGCAAAGAGTCTGGGGAAACAGGGCCCAAGAGAAAGGCCTGGATGTGCATAACTAGCTGTGGCCAAGGGAGAGGCTATTCTGGTTGGCAGAGCGACTCTCTGCTGTTGGGTAACTGCCCCCAGCGACATTCAGGCCTGGAGAGGAGGGGAACAAGAAGGAACCATCCACCTTGGGTGGTCAGTGTTCCAACATCTTAACACCCTGTCCTCACAGGACACATTCCAGGCAGCACAAAAGAACAGGTGCCCGGCCCAGGATTGGTGTTTGCTTTTGAGCCTGTGGGGCCAGTGCTCCAGGGACAGAACTCCCTCCCCTCCCCTCTGCATCCCCCCTCCCCCGAGAATAAGAAGGTGGGGCATAAAAAGAAGAATACAAATGAATGAATCATTCCCTTCCCTTAATAAAGCTCCTACTATGTGTCCGGCAGTGAGAGATGAGTACCAAGATACATAGCAAGTAGCATGGGGTAGCCAAGTGAAGAGGCTGGTAGGGAAGCCCATGCCAGGAAAAATCCCAGCTCCATGCCCTACAAACTGTGGGATGCTGGCCAGCGACGTGACCCTCCTGAAGCTCCAGTTTCCATCTCTGTAAGGGGATTGTATGACACCACCCTCGCTGGACTGGTGTGAAGATGAAATGGAACCACACGCACACACACACACACACACACACACGAAGCGTTTAGAAGGTAAACAGAGGCACGCCCTAGATGCTGAGGCACTCCCCTTGTCCGTCTGCAGCAGGAAAATGAGAAATTACAAGACTGAGAGGCAGACAGGTGAGTACAAGGAGCTGGGTTACCCGACCACTGTCTTAAACTCTCTGAGCCCGAGTTCCCTCTTATAAAACGGGCCTGTCTGGAAGAAGGCAACAAGGAGACGGCTATGACCGTGCTCAGGGAACTGCCAAATTCTACCCAAACCCACGCGATTGTAGCTATTGCTCGTCATTCAGAACATAAAACTTCACTGAAAACGATGTTCGGAAACAGGAGTTGGTCAGAAGTGCCACAGGATCGGAGCAGGTAGTCAGAGCTGCAGGGTTCCAGGAGCAGGGGCCATGGTGACACAAGGGCTGGGGCAGCTGGAAAAGCCTTCTTTTCCAGAGAAGACATGGACTCTGCGGGATGAGCTTGGTAGGCTGACCCAGCTCCCCCAACCTGGGTGGATGCCCTTCCTCTGGGATCCCAAATTCCCTGTGCTTCCCTCTCATGGCTCCTTACCCCAAATGCAAATTGTCCATCTGTGCTTCCATTTCCCCACCCAAACCATGACGTTTCTCCATCATCATGTCCCTACTGCCTAGTGCAGGACATGACACAGCGAATGCCGGAGAGAAGCATTTGAGGGAGGGCAAGAAGGGGAGGGCGCAGAACCAAACTCAAAGTCATATTTAAGCCTAAGCAAAACCCTGGGGATATTCTTCTGAGCCACCAAAGACCTGACAGACCCCGACCACCTGAAGCATTTCAGCACAGGAGGAGAAGGGACCTGCATGAAATCAGGGTTTGGTCCTCCCTGCCTCGAAGCAGCCAAGTGGTTTGGCCCAGGCTTGAGACGGCCAAGTGGTTTGGCTTCGCCTGGCCTTCTTTAAGCCAGACAAGGGCCATCTCATGGGAAGTGTTGGCTCTCCCCGTTCCCTTCCTTCATCCCACCCCCAGTGCCTGAACCCGGATGTTCTGTCTGTCTAAAGGGGAATTTGAAGTCTGGAAAAGTTGCGCTCAGCAGCCCTTTCCCTCATGAAAGCACACCTCACACCTTCTAATTACACATCTCTGCACACCTGGGAGGCCACGATGACTTCCCTACCCCCATCTGTCTTCCCTGTTTATAGTTGGGAGCCAAAACCGGCTTTCTGGGGCCTATTCCTTTTTCTGCTCCAGGCCATAGAGAAGGAGTCTGATTTTCGGGACTTTATGGCTCCTCCTCTGTACTCAGACCTTGACTTACCCCTTTCACAGGGGAGCTGGGAGGTGTAATTACTGCTCCTGGGAGCTTGGAAGGCCGGCATGCTCTGGGGCAGCAGCGGTGTCAAATACGATGATTAGCATCAACAAGTATTATTAGCAGCAGAGCTTAGCTCTTTTGAAAGAGGGAAACGGCCCTGCAACTATTTCCCAGCTGCCGAGGCTCCCTCCATTGCTCGTTTTGCTCTTCAAGAAGATGCCGTGCCAGGATGGGGTGGGCTTGGGACTTGGGCCATGGGCACTGTGTCATGCCCAGAGGCCAACCCTGGCCAAAGATGGGGAGAGAACACTCATAAGCATTCAGCGTGGGCCTAGCATTTAGTATCTCTCGAGATGCCTAATCTGGCCCTATCTCCCTCACCTTGAGCCATTCTCTATAGCAAGGCACTGTGACCCTCTTCTACTTCCTCTCGTGTGCTCTTTCCAACCCCAGGACTATGACACATGCTAGTCCCTCTACCCAGAAGGCCTTCCTCTCCCTCTCGGCACTTCACTGAGCTGGTATCAGCGCATCCTTTGGTCTCTCGTCTGTGCTGCTGGGTGCTCTGTAGTTCTCTTTTGTGGCACAGGTATTTACTCAATGTCTGCCTTCCCTGCAACTTTGGCGTGCGTATGAGTGCAGGTCAGAGTTCATTCACGAGCCAGTTCATTTCAGTCCATTCTCTACACTAATTTTGACAAAGTAAGTAGGTGCCTTTTCTGTAGCGACATCTAGCCAACTTTATTAAGCAAGGAGTGGTAAGATATCCCGAATGTCATCAGCGCAAAGTTTCTACCTTACACCTCCAGGCAGGCCTGCACTCCCAGAACTAAAGCATCCGGAGAAACCAGAAGCCTACAGAAGTAGCCTCTTGCCACAAGTTTTATTGTTTAACTTCCAATTGTTGGAGCACCAATGGGCGTAGCCATGTCTGTGCTTTCTCCGCTCCTTGGCCATGTGAGGTAGGCCCAACACCTGCTCGTCCTTGGCCACAGTGATTTGTCCAAGGCATACCCGTGACCTTCATCAGGCCAATCACGGGGCGTCCATGGGATTTTTCCATTTCACACTCTAGGAAAAATCTCTTTTCTCTCTCTGATAACCAGATGAAAAAATGGAAGGCTAAACTGAACATAGATCATTATGTATTTTTCTATAGATATCCTATTTCACAAATTTAAAAAGACTTTACAAAAGTTGGAAGACAAGCCTGAGGCTTTTAGTGATCATGCTGGGCATTCATGAACAGCAGGAGAGAATAAGACAAATAGGCAATAAGTCAGAGAGGTAGAAGGGGCGTTCTGGCAGCATGGGACACCCAGATCTAGCTATTCCTGAGGCTGGATCCACCCCTGCCCTTGAGTTATCTGAGCAAATAAAGTCTCCTTTTTGGCTAAAGTTAGATTGAGTTCAGATTTCTTTTCCCTGAACTGACTAACCACCAAGAAAAAAAAAAATACCTTATATTTCATTTATGCTCATATTGTTCCACAAAGAATTTAAAGCTAACATCATTCCTTCGTCTTACATCTTTTGATATATGATAACTTATTCAAGGTAATCTCTCAATATAAATTTGTGAGACAAGCAAAGCAAATATAATTCATCCATTTTACAGATAAAATCACTGAGGTCCAAAAACGTAAAGGAACTTCAGTCCCACAGCTAGTAAATGGCAGAGTCTCAACTGGAGTCTAGGTGTTCTTATTTTTCTCTCCGTTTTGTTATTAAATTGTGGCTATGAGCACTAAGAGAGAGAGAATTTGGCTGCTTGGGTCCAAAAGATTCCCACAGCTTCTTACTGTAATTATGCCCCTTTGAGAAGCGTATTTTCGTAGTACAAAAACACTGGCCCAAAATATTCCTGAGAAGTCATGAAAGTTGAAGACGATCATAGAGTCCTAGGGGTCTGTCCAGGTTGAAAACAGATACCAAGATCTGACTTGTTTCTTAGGAGAACAGGGTGCTCAGAGCCCAGTGGAAGGAGCTAGTGGATGCATTTGGTGAGGAAGGTCCACTGGTGTTGAGAAGAGGCAGGAGGTGAGAGGGAGGAGGCTGGGAAATGTCTGCTTTCATTCACTGAGATATAAGAAAAACATGGGATGTTGGAAACACTGCTGTAAAGCCAGACAGACCCGAGACCAAATCTGGCTTCTACCAATTCCTAGTTAATATCTTGTGCAAGTCACTGAATCTCTTCCAGCCTCTGGCTCTTCATTTGTAAAATGGGGCTAATAATCCCTTCTTTCAAAGTGCACATGTAGGGATCATGCATATAAAATGCACCCAACAGTGCCTGGCACATAGTGGCTGCTCAGTCAGTTTCTCCTACCCTCATAGGAATAATGTTCACACTTTATCCTCTGTAAGCGACAAGCCAGTAGGAAACACCTGTGTGACCCAAGGCAGGGTAGTGCATGGTGCACTGTGATTCTGTGACCGGACCTTTCCCCATGTGGCTTCCAGCATCTTCCCCCGCCATGATGCCCCCTCCCCTCTTCCTTCTCCCATATGCCATTCCAACCTTCAGATGGATTGTCCATGGGCCAAATCTCATCCTCTCCACTCTGCCTGCACCTCACTGTATTTCCAAGCAGAATGTTTTCCTGGATGGTTTATTTGCCAATGAGGCTTGCCCTGGAAAAGCTTCTAGTGGTGTCCCTTCTACAGAGTATCACCTCTTCCAACAGAGAAAAGGGAAGGAAGCAGCAAAGGAAGGCAAAGGAGGGTCTGCAGGATGGGAAAAAAAAAAAAGAATAGAGGAAATATGATAGACTTACTGTTTCAAGGGCTTTCCCCAAGAACTATTTTAACAGCCATAGGAAAAGACTAGATTCCATTAAACATCATATTTCTGTTCTGGGGAATCTCCTACCACACACTCCGTTCTCTTATGGTCAAAATGCTACACTAGCCTTCAAGCCTCAGCTCAAATGCTTTTTGACTTGTGTAAATTAATTCCCGTATTTGACTAATATCAATAGAATTCCAAGTATGAGCCAAACGCTGTTTTCGGTGCTGGGAATATAGCAGTGACCAAGACAGACACTGTCCCTGTTCTAATGAACCTTTGAGGCTTGCCTGGTTTCCCCCTCAGAGATGATGAGTACCCCCTCTTTTTGTTCCCATAACTGTTGTTGCTGCTCCTACTGCAACCGGTTTCATGTCTTCTTTCCTTTTTTAATAAAAGCCTGCAAATAGCATGACCAACTCGTCTCAGTGTGCTTGGGCCTTCTCTGGTTTTCGCACTGAAAGTACCATGTTACAAGAAAACTTCTAGGTCCCAACAAATCGGGACAGTTGCTCACCTTGCTATAAAGTCAATGCTATGACAACAAAAAAGCATCTTTGAAGAAAATCGCTCAATTGTTCATTCTTCAAATATTCACTAAGCCTGATTCTTGTATTATTATAAACAGTTGTCTCTGTTTTGTGTTATCTCTCCCACTCTACCCGAGCCCCTGGGGGCTGGGGCCCATGTCTTTTTCACCCTTGCATTGCTGGTCCCCAGCACAGTGTCTGGCACATAAAAGTAACTTAATTTTATGCAAACCACTGTGTTTATATTGAGAAACAGTGTACGTTTGTGAAAAACAATCTTGAAGTATGTGTTTCTACAATCTTCAAACAGACATCTCTATGTACTAGCTTGCTTGGAATGTTCAGCAAGTGATAAGATCCATTAAGAAGCCCCTCCTCTCCTAGTCTCCATCCAGCCCCTCCATCCAGCCCCTCCATCCACCCCCATCAATATCATCCAGTCCCAGATACATCTTTAGAGGATCCCAGTTTTCTGTAAACTGACTTGAAATAGACATCTCTGTACCTTCCACCCATTGGTTGTGGTCCTTCTAGCCTGAGACATAAAAACAATCCCAGACTCCTAAAGCCAGTAGCCCTTCATGTAGCAGCAATGCATTTCACGCTTTTTCCTTCCTCCCCCCACCCCCACTGGTACACACACTTGAGATTTTCTTAGTCATTCTTACAGTTCCTCCAACTGGAGCCAGACTGCTAAGATTTTAGGATCCAGGTCAGAGTACTCTGAATTTGTCCTGCTTTTCCTCCTTCAAAAGTACCTAAATCTGAACAGTTCTCTAATGGGTCTGACTAGAATAGGACGATCATTTCCACCTCTCCCTAGCTTAGTAAACTCCTAATAGTATAGTGCAAGATCTCAAATGCCTTTTGTGTGTCTGTGTTATGGGCCATCTACTTAGGTACCTGGCACATTTTAGGCACTCAGTAAATTATCACTGGCTGCCTGGATGCATGCATGCACAGATTCGTTATGCGGGTAGAGCATGAGAAAGAATCTTGAAAGTACAATCATAAGAAGTAAGTGCATTGTACTGGGTTGTACAGTGTCCTCCCAAAATTCATGTCCACCTAGGATGTCAGAATTTGACTTTATTTGGAAATAGGGCCATTGCAGATAAAATTAAATAAGTTAAGATGAGATCATACCAAAAGGAAAATTGTATATTTGGAAAACAATCCCCTATATCTTATAAGAAGAGAAAACAGAAGAGACATATACACAGAGGGGAGACAATGTGAAGATACTCAGGGAGAACACCACATGAAGACGTAGGAAGAGACTGGAGGACTGCAGCGGCAAGCCAAGGAACGCCAAAGACCGCCAGCTTCCACCAGAGGCTAGGAAGAGACAGCAGATGGTAACTCCTTAGAACCTTCAGAAAGAGCACGACCCTGCTGACACCTTGATTTCATACCTCTAGCCTCCAGAACTGACGGAATAAATTTTTACTGTTGTAAACCACCCAATATGTGGTGATTTGTTACAGCAGCTGCAGGAACCAAACACAGACATATTAAATGTTTCGCTCTTCCTTTCCGATAGTCAGCCTGAGAGGATGCCATGAAAGTATTGGAAGAATGGTCAGCAAAGTTAGGAGAGGGTTCAAATCATGGTTTTATCACTCTCCAGTTGTTTGACCCTAAAAAGTAATCTCACTTCTTTGATCCTTAGTTTGGTCACTAGCAAAATAAGGACACAAATATACAGCATGCAGAACTAGCTTAGGGACCAAGAGCGATAAAGAATAGGAAAGTGCTTTACAAACTATAGAAATTTCTCAGGATCAGTTATTTTTCCCCTTCTTTTTTCTTAAGTAAATTTTTCTGTAGGTCTGCCTATTTTACTTTTCCCCAAAGAACCAGCTCATGAATATATTTATGAATTCTACTATTTTGTTGGTTTTCTAATTTAGTTATCATCCTTGTCTTTTTTTAATTGTCCTGTGTTTCTTGGTTTTGTTTTGCTGCCCATTTTTTAAAATCCTTAGGTTAGAAATTTTTTTGCTTTCTTTTCATTTATTCTTAGTTTTAAGTGAAAGCATGAAAGCTATGAATTTACCTTTGACTATGGCTTTGGCTACACCACATACATTTTTAGATCTAGTATTCTCACTTTCTTCTTTTTCCCCCTAAGTTACTTACAATTGTGTATTTTTTAATTGTTTCATCTTTAAGTTATTACTACTATTATACTCAACAGTGTGCGATGACCTCCTTGATCCAAAAGGTCATGGCATTGCCATCACTATGTTGAAACTAGAGCATTAAAATATTCTGTAAACAGTCTTTTCTCTAACATCTTTTAGACACGTACATCATGACTGAATTTTTTTTTTTTAGTAGGGGGTTTTTATTTTCTCATCATGAGACCATCAGCCACAAAATTATTAGGAGCTCTTTGGATTCAGACATTTGCCAGTGAGTACATTTCTAAAATGTTCTCATATCTCCCTCCAAATCCACGAAGAACTACAGAAATCAACAATCCTGCTGAGGAAAGGGGAAGTATTAGCAACACTAGTCAATGGCCTTGAACTTAGCTTATGAATTATGTTTCCAGGGTTGCCGTCTAGACATTAACCTTTCTTCATGCTTAACGTACAGCCCAAGGTCTCCTTGAAAGCTTCACAAACTACCTGCATTCAGATCACATACTTTGCTGAGTCTAGGACCCAATCTTGACTCCCAAATGAGACTGTAGGCTCCTTGAGAGTAAGACCATTTCTCATACTTTTTTTTCATCCCTCCTTATACTCCCTAGCATCTAGCTCCAATAAATAGAAGAAATGTTTGATTATAATTGTTGCAGAACATTTCTTGAAAGGGAATGTAACTGTGAAATTTAGGTCATAGATCTTAAAGCAGTCACATGGTAAAATCTACGGCCTTTTAAAAAACCTTTAAAAAGGTTGAGTCTAATACCTCAGCTGCACCTTTGAAGAGAAGAAAAAGTGGTATCCCGAACATCAAGGGATTACGCTTTTAGACCCTGCAAAAACCAAAAATGTCTTATTGATACTTGTCCAACTAGAGCTACCTTGGGCTTGTGTCCTCCTAAGTATAGTGGTGAAGGCGATGGGGTCCAAAATTATTCTAACAATCATGTGTCACGGGTGTAAAATACTTTACAGTTCACAAAACTCTCCCATGTGTGAGCTCACTTGATGCTCAAGGCAGATCTGTGAAGAAAGAAAATCAGGGACGATTATCCTCATTTTGGAAAATAGGGGTTTGGGGTTCGGAAGGCATTGGCTAATTTACCCAAGGTCACAAAGCTAGTAGATAGTTGGAACAAAATTAAGCCCAAACTTTCTGATTCCCCATCCTAATTTTTTTAGGTTACAGCTACTCTAAACTGATTTGGGTACTTATGATAGAAACCTTTGTACTCAATCGTCAGTTTCAACAGCTAGATATTCACCCACCAAACACCCTTCGTGTATCCACATGCTTGGAGACACACATGAAGAAGACACAGTCCCTATCCCTAAGGAGCTCACAGAAAAGTAACCTGATTATTATAATGTACATGACAAATTGTATTTGCCACAAGTGCCTAAAGAATTAAGATAAATAATAAGGATGATAATAAGTCACATTTATTGAGAACTTACATGCCAGTTTCTGTCCTAAGCACATTGCATCTGGGGTGAGTAATATTATACACCATACTGCCCGGTGTGTGACAAGAGTTTAAGTCAGCAACCATTATTTTTACTATAGTTTTTAAAAAATAAGATCAGGGGTTGTTATCTGGGAAAAAAAGGGGGGGAAGAATATGTAAATTTTAAATTATCCAGAGCAACATAGTAGAGGAGCAACTAGCCCTATGGGGAAATTGGAACCGAGGGGGAGATGTTGGAGTGGAGTCTTCAAGAACAATTGAGGCTTGCAGACAAGGAGGGGAGGAACATTCCAGACAGAGCAAGAGCACTTGCAAAGACTTGGGCTCTGAGCAGAGGGAAGGGAGAGTCAAGGAAAGGAGGCATTGCGCTTTGGGCAGCCAGAGACAACATACAGAAGAGGAAAAGGAGGTGGTTTCCAGCTAGAAAGCAGCGAGGGTGGGGCTCTCCCTGCGCCTGACCCAGGCACTGAGGGTGAGGCCCAGATTTTCCAAGGCTATTTGTTTGTAGGTTACATTTTTCCTGAACAGAATCCAAATTCCTTTGTTTTCACAAAGAGCACCATAGTTTCCAAAGAAAAGAAAAAACAGACTTCTTGGTCCAAGGGCTTTCCCTGAGAAATGTCCTAATGGCTACGGGCCAAGAAAGGGTTCCACCAAGCGCGCACTCAGAGAACAATAGAGCAACAGGCTGGAATCTTCTTCAGCACCTACGAGAAAATGGGACTTCAAAGTCATTCCCTAGGAGATTTTTAAATATAAGTAATATGTCCTGTTGGTTCTGCCCCAACCCAACCCTCCTACTTGAAGTTCCCAGAATACCGCATGCAGTGTGAAAAGTCTGTGCCTTGGCAGGCGCGGCCACTTACACCGACAGTCCTTCCTCCTCTTCCCTTTAGATGAGGCCAGCCGAAAGACTCCTCCTCTGTCAGCCTTCCCTGGCAACATCCCCCACATCTTGGTCCCTATCCCAGGGTCAGCGGGTGGGTGGGTGGATGGCTTTGACCTCGTGCTCACACAGAGCCATGGACCCACCTCTGTGGGCAGTCATCCCACTGCCCTGCAATTATAGCACATCTTCTCCCCTAACCACCCCTACCCCATCTTTCTCTTAATTTTGTGAGCCAGTGATGGACCAAAGACAGGAGGTAGGAGCAGTCCGCCCTGGGTGCAGGTAATAAGGGGGTACATTATCTGTAGCAAACTTTAACAAGTAAAAATTTTTTTTAATTATTTTTAAGAAGTCAGCCATTTTAACTGTCACCATGTGCAAGCAATTCTGAACTATGTCAGAGATAAAAGGCTCCTCCTCTCTGGGGCAAAAGGTATGCAGCAAGGGGTACATCCCTTGGTCTATCACTCCTGTGAAAACTTTCTAAATCCTGCTGCCCAGGAAAAGAAACTGCTGTCAGTGATAGAATGCGATGTGGGGCAGAGTCTTGAGTCAGTCAGCAGTTACTCAGTAAGTCCTACTATGTGCCAGGCACCACTTTACATGTATTGTATCCCATTTCCCAATGACCCCAAAATATATGCACCCATATTTGGTTGTTGGTCAGATGAAGACACTGAGGCTCAAAGCAGTTAAGTGATTTGTCCATGGTTCTACCACAGGAAGTAGGAGAGAGTAATTCGAACCAGATCTGTGTGGCCCGACATCCGAGCTCTCTCGTCTGTGCCTGGAAGAGCACACACGCCCCACACCAAGGGCTAGAACTGCAAGCCACACCTCCTCTTCTTGGGGACTTCACAGCCTAATGGAGAAAGGAACTCATGCAACTCATCATGATTCAGCTTAGCATGTGACAAATAGCTTTAGGAATAAACCAGATCAGCCCCCCACGGCGGCCACCTCATTGTCGATTTCAATCTCAAGGTCCAAGAGGAGGAAGAGGGTTGGCCAGAGAAGTAATTAGCACTGATTGAACTTCTACCAGATGCTCTTCTGGATGCACACACATGCTGTGCTGGTCGAGTCCTAGCACAAACACCTCCAAGGTAGGTCGCATTGTTCTGAGTTCTTCAAAGATGCTCAGAGAGGTTAAGCGACGAACCCAGGGTCCCACACTAGCTAGTAGCTGGTAGGGCCCAGATTGAAGCAGAAGTCTCTGACTCACAAGCCTGGGCTCCGGACTTAGCAGCACCCTGATGAGGAGGGAGCAAGGAGGGGCCACACTCAAGGGCTTCTCAGGGAGGAGGCAATATAATAACGACAGGAAGGATGAGGAAGAGGATGTAACCGTTAGTTTACTCTGGGGACTCTACCAATTGTAAGATGCTTTCTCACTCACTGTCTCATTGAATTCCTTATGGATTTGGCAAGACAGGTATTACCTCCATTGCACAGCTGAGAAAATGGAGACTTTAGTAAAGCTATATGATTTTCTTTTTTTTTTTTTAAGATTTTATTTAAAGGGGCAGAGGAAGAGGCAGACTCCCTACCGAGTGGGGAGCCTGGTGCGGGATTCGATCCCAGGACCCTGGGATCATGACCTGAGCCGACGCTTAACTGACTGAGCCACCCAGGCGCCCACTATAGGATTTTCCTGAGGTCACGCTAGTTCCTAGTTTGTTGCAGAAAGGGTGTAGAGGGACTTTATCATGCTTGTTCCGTGCATTATCGCATTCACAAACAGGGGCTTTTGCATTACATCTGAGACTTGAAATGACCCAAGGAGGTAGATTAGGCAAGTCTGAGCCTCCCCACTTTACAGATGAAGAAGTAGAATTTGAAGAGGGTGAGGGACAAACCCAAGAGGTGGAACCGGGGCTAGAGCACAGGCTTCAGAGAAGCGCACACTTTTGCTATCATCTGACGTGGAACAACCCATTTACTTATTCGCTTAGCACCACACTTAAGCAGGGTTGCCAGTCACTTGGGAGCGGGCCTGTCCCTAAGAAGCCCCACCAGCATATTGAACATCCAGGCTCCCCCTCCCTCTAATAGCTCTTAGATCCTCACTGGTGCCACCTCCAAGTTTTGACATTAAAAGGCAATTCTTGGGGCGCCTGGGTGATTCTGTCAGTTGAGCATCTGACTCTAGATTTCGGCTCAAGTCATTGATCTCAGGGTCGTGAGATGAAGCCCTACATAGGGATCCGTGCTGGGCATGGAGCCTGCTTAAAAGATTCTCTCCCTCCTTCTTCCTCTGCCCCTCCCTTCCCCTCCACCATGCACTGACTAGTACTCGCTCTCTCTTTAAAAAATATATATATATAAAGGCAATTCTCCCTTTTAAAAGTTCTCTTTAGGGGCGCCTGGGTAGCGCAGTCGTTAAGCGTCTGCCTTCGGCTCAGGGCGTGATCCCGGCGTTCCAGGATCGAGTCCCACATCGGGCTCCTCCCCCGGTAGTCTGCTTCTTCCTCTCCCACTCCCCCTGCTTGTGTTCCCTCTCTCGCTGGCTGTCTCTCTGTCAAAATAAATAAATAAATAAAATCTTAAAATAAATAAATAAATAAAAGTTCTCTTTAGGTTCTAAAGAAAGGTATAAAATTGCTCCTCTGCAAACACATTTCAAGGTTTCTTGACTAAGATCCTGTAATTACAAGAAATAAAGCAAGAAAAGTAAAGGCTGAATGATTTACAAAACAAGAATATCAATTACGCGCTATCTTAAGCCAGAATTCATTTGGTTCCTGAAAAACAGAGGTTAGCACGTTTGTGCTTTCAGAGACATCGTAGGCACAATCAGGGACCCACCAAGACAAAGCAACGTGGTGGTAAAAGTCTGGGCCTGGGAATGATTAAATGTACTAGAAGAGAAAAATCAAGGCTCAGAGAGGTTAATTAACATGCTGAAGGTCACCCAGCACTCCACACAGTCTAAGATGAAGATGGAATCTGAATCCAGGTCCTTCTGCCTTTACATTGTTTCCCTGCCCTTTTGGAGTAAAGTGTGTATTTATCTGCCCTCCAGACTGAGTAAAAGCAAAGCCGAAGATTGCAAACTGTGCCTGGGGAGCCTGGGCCCCTGGTTCTCCCTTAACTCTCCTGAATCCTATAATCCCTATAGTATGAATACTACATGTGTGAGGCAGCCCTGAGACAAAAGAGCTTCCAGATCATCCTCTTTTAGTCTGCCTTATTGTATCAGATAATGTCACTGTGCCAACCACATTCCCTTGGGATTCGTTTGAATTGTTTCCCAGAGCGGGGGTGGGGTGCACCCCCCTCTGTGTGCCTTCAATGGCCAAGGCCAGCAGCTACTCTTGGGGAAACCATCAGGTGCTCTAGCTCCCTGGCCTTGGGTGGAAATAACTCCGGGATTTGACCCACACTCCAGGGACCCCCAGGAGAGTCAAGCTGAAGCTACCCACTCTCTGTAGGTGGCATCTCAGTGCCATCCCCAAACTTGCAGTGAAAGCAACTTAGATTTCAGTTAAAACAACTGTGGGATGGATCAGACGGATTCCTTTATGAAGAATAAACACTAAAATGCCACCTCTTGTACACTCAGAAACTCATTCTTTGTTCAATTTTGATCATTCAACATTTTAAAAATCATATTGTTCTTATATTTTGCTCCACAAACCTCCATTTGTTGCTGATCTAAAGCTATCAAAATATGACCAAGGTGTTCAGTCCAGTTTCCTGGCTGATCAGCCACATTCCATTCATTCACTCGTTCGCTCACCTACAGTAGAGTTGAACTCAGAACCAGCTGCCATGGCTAATCTTATCTCACCTACCAAATGATCATCCGACCCCAGCCGCTGCCACTGGAAACAACCCAAGACCTACCCCAGACACTGTCCATGCTTCACTTCAGCCACAGTATTGTTCCTCAATGTGCCCAGTCGTTTCTGCCTCAGGGCCTTTGCACTTGCTGCCCCCTCTGCTTGAAATGCACTGCCCATAAATCTTTACCTGGCTCCCTCCCTCATGACATTCTGGGTTCTGTGAAATGCTGCTTCTTCAAAGAGCCTTTCTTGACCTCACCATCTGAAAATCATCTGCCCATCCCCCACACCATCCATCTTTTGTGGTCTTGTTCTCTTTTCATAATATTTATTACCAGTTGAACTGATATATTTATTATTTACTTATTTACTGTCTTTCTCCCCCAGGAGAATGTAAACATCCTGAGAGGAGATATTTTGTCTATCTTGCTCACTGCTGTATCCATGATGTCCAAGTAGCACCTGGGGGACAGGAACAAATATTTTTGGAATAAACAAAGAATTAATGAAAAAAAAAAAAAGCAAAACAAAAATCTTTTTCTCCCCAGCCTCTTGTTTATAAAATAAAACCTTCCCAGGGTAAGATTACAAAAGGAAAGGCCTGGAAACTGGGAGATCGACAGCTTCAATCCCATGAGCAAGTCTCTGTTACTTGTGGATCAAGGAACCCTCTACTTCAAAAAGTGGCTCCCTATTGGTTCAACAGAGGACAGTTGACCATAAGAGCTTATAGCCTGGGTGAAGTCTTAAGACTATTACAGTAAAACAACCTGAGAGTGACCTGTGTGTATATGTGTGTATATTTATTTCATATACATTTACTAAATGCTTGTTGTATGCCAGGCATTCTGCTGAAAGAATATAAAGATGTGGTTCAACCCCAACCACCATAATTTTGATAGTAGTGGTGGTGGAGGCCAAAAGTGATAAGAGAGAGTGAGAGCCAGAGAGAGAGAGAGAGAGAGAGGCTTACAAACAACACTTAAGTGTTAGCAAATACTGGGAAATACTTTACATAGGCAGGCAGGGAAAAGGAGTCAACTCCCTTTATTTGGATATAGGTGGGAGTCCAAAAGACTTCCTTGAGAGAGCTGCATTTCAGTTGAATCTTAATGAATAGGCGCTCACCCAGCAAACGGGAGATGATGGGGAGTGAGGGCTTTCAGGCAGAGGAACAGTCTGAGCAAAGGCCTGGAAGGATGACATATTCTGGAACTACAGATAACAAAGTTGGCCGGAAGTGTGGACCTTGAAATAGGTCATGGTGACAGATCCAACTGAGAGGTGGTAAGCAGAGTGTTTAGACAAGACACAGCACTTGGAGTCAGACAGACCTGAGTTCAAGTGCTGGCCGTGTCATAAGCGAGTCACTCCTCTCTGGGCTCAAATTCCTGGGAAGTAAATGAGCTGGGGGTGGGGGTCAAATGAGCAGCTCTCCCCTGGAGACAGAGGTGAGGAGCTAAAACCAGAAGCTCCAAGGAGGCTTAATTTGCTGAAAAACAAAATGCTGAAAACGTTGTCCTCTTGCTTTGATTTGTTTTGAATCTTGATATTTAAATTATTTTGAATGTGAAACTCATTAAAAGGATGTGAGCATGTTGTGTTTATCGTGGGTGACCTGGATTATAAAAGAGGCTGAGAAACCCTGGTGGGGCTGATCTTAAAGACCCCTCTGTCTCCAGCCTCCAGTTCTAGGATGACCGACTGCTAGGCACACAGGAAAAGCAGAGTGGTGCCATGACTCAGACAATGAACTTGGAGTCAGACCCAAATTTCAACCCAGACTCTGCCCCTTATTCTCTGGTGAGATAGGCAAGTGAATGAACTTGTTGAAGGGTCAACTTCTTCTACAGCATATTTTCCCCACAGGTTTATCGTGAGGTTTATTTGAAACAATGGAATTCCAAGCAACTGGCACGCAGTAGGTGCCCAATAAATGTCAGCCGAGGGTAACGTCTTTAACTGCATCCCAGTCTGCAGTTTAAACAGATTCCCCTTGAGTGCCTACCATGCCCTGAATGCTCCCCACAGGCCATCTCATTTACAAGGAGAAACTCAAGATTTAATACTATGTCATCAATCGAGTTCCCTGAATTGTGTAAAGGTGGTTTTGACCCTTTAGAATGCGCCCACGATGAATGATGGGAACTTAGGGAATGCTGCCTGGAATCAAACCAGGCTTAAAATCTTTCTAAAATTTAAAGCTGTTTTTTATGACTCTGGAAACCTACCCACTGCACGCTCTTATTTCTAACCGTTATGCTTTTTTTTTTTTTTTTTCCTGCTTTCCACATTTAACTCAAGGCTTCAAATGCAAAAGCCAAGCTTGAAGTGATCATAACATTGAAGCGATTAATGTAACGACAGCTTACATTTGCTTCACGAGAAGATCTACATTCTCTATTTAATAGCTTTAGCCATTTCCAGCAAGAGTTATCACAGGGACCCCACCGAGGGAGGGGAGGAGAAGGAGAATTCTGCAGCTTTGACCAAAGGTGTTGTAGTCATAAGCTAGCTGGGAAATGATTAAGTGATAAATACAGTAAATTCACCCTCAGTTCTGGGAACCCCACAGCATAGACAGTAATTCTCAGAGGTAGAAGCAATTATTATTAAAAGGTCTAAACCTTAAGAGTGTGCTGTTTCAGTCTGTTTAACTGTAAGATCACTAAGTACAGATAAGGAGGAACTCAGGTGTGCAAAGCACCTACGGACACCGAGGACTCTATCACCTTAAACACCTAATGTCCACACTCCATGGAAGTACTTGTAGCTGGACCCCCAAACATACAGGAAGAGGGAAACAAACAATGCTCAGTACCTCCTGTGTACCAGGAGCACACAATGTGCACATAAAATAGAATGAATTGTGTGCAGTGCCTAAGTATGTATAAGGAAGGCCAGTAAGCTCAGAAAGGACTCCGTGCCCTTTGTTAAGGAGGTGACTGTTTGTTGTTCTTCCTGGATGCATCCCCATGGCCTAGCATAATGCCTGGTACATCCAGTTGGTGTCAGGAACATGGAGGGTGGAGCCAGATTTTATGGATGCAAATCCTACTTAGTAGCTGTGTGACCTTCAATAAATAACTCAACCTCTCTGTGCCTTGGTTTCCTACTTGTGAAATGGGATAACAGTGATACCTCCCTCATACTGTAATTATGCATTAAATAAGCTAATAAGTGCAAAATGCCTAAGACATCGCTGGCAAACAATAGAAGTTGCAAACATCAACACCTGTGGACTTGCCACATACTGGGGCGCTCATCTGTCCTCACCCCCACCCTGTGATGTAAAGGGTAATAAAGCTCCCTTCTCCATGTGGGGTAACTGAAGAAGTACACCTGCCAGGTCAGCTAGTTCCTAATTGGCCTAACTTAAATTCCTACCCAGGCCCGCCTAACATTAAGGGCAAAACATAGCATTTAATTGGTTTTTTAAATATTCTAGGCCTTCACAGATAGGAACGCATTTACTTCTCATAGCAATTACATGAGGTAAGTCTTGCTTACCCCCATTTTATGGATACAGAAACTGAGAGTGAGAGCTTAAGTAATTTTCTCAGGGCCTGATGATTTGCAAATATCAGGATCGGATTTAAGCCCAGGCCTGACACACTGTCTGTCCCCACACAAGGAGAGGGCCTCTGGTCCCAGGTGCCTGGGGCAAATGCTGGCGTGTCTTCCTAGCCCCTGCTGGGACCAGGGGGTCAGGGCGGCAGCTGCTCTGCTGGGGATAGTTCTAGTGGGCATGTAGCGGGGCACTGTCCCAGAGCTCTGGTCCTGTGCCCCCCACCCCCACCCCCAGGGGACCGCGGACAGGAGCTAGAGCAGGAAGCAGCCGGTGCGCTCCCACTGCGGAGACTCGGCGGTGGCCCCGCCTGCGCCGGCGCCTGGTCTGTCCACCCGCCGCCCTCCCAGCCCGTCGCCCCCGTGTCCCTTTCGCTTTTAGCCCCAACCGCTCTGGTAGCCTACGATTACTCAGAATCGTCCCCACTTGGCTGGCGGAGTGACAAAGATCAGCAGTAGTTGTCCGAGGAAACCTGTGTGCAAACATAGCTCCCGCCCCCAGCAGAAAGCACCCCCCGGCCGGGAGTCCGGAAATCGCGGTTCTCCCCACCCCCGCCCCAGCCCCCGCCCCCGCCCCCGCTCCCGCTCTGCTTCTTGCTCTCTGCGCGACTAGATTCAGGCCTCGGTTTGCCCATCTGTGTAAATGGTATCAACAGTGCTTCTGCCCAATAGATCGAAGCGGTGTGGAAACAGCCTGAAATTTCTTTGAAGTCCCCTCTTTTTAGCGAAAACGATTATAAGAGTTTTAGATTCGTATCCACCATTACTTGTTTGACTACGAATCTATACTTTTTAATTTGCAAAGGCGTAAAATTGTCACCCAGGAAAAATAATCTTTGGTTTAGCCTGTGGTTCCTGTCCCCCTGCTTGAGACACCCGAGGAAGCTCTGGAAGGCCCTTTCAACTCCCGCTCTTAATCTGATTCGTTGTGGTTATTTTTTATTCTTTACCGTTAAGACCTTTACGAGCTCACTGATGACAGGTGGGGTGGGGAAAAGACTGCGTTGTGCAACCAGATACGTTCTGTTAGAATTTCTTGTTCTGCTATCCTTTTTGCCTGTGGACCGTCATCAAGCCAATTAAACCTGCTGAGCCTCATTCTCGCGTCTTAAAAATGGGGAGAATACTCCCGGCAAGGTTGGTGTTTGTCAAGGGCGTGCCGGGTGGTCAAGGGACGGGGGTGCTAACGGGCCGGGACTCTGAGGGTCTAAGCCCCGGCTTCTGCGCTCCGCTCCTCGCTGCCCCCAGGGCCCCGCCCACCGCCAGTGCCGGCGCGCCGGCTCCCAGGCTCCTAGGCCCGCGGCGCGCGGGTGGCACCGGTGCCGCCTCCTCCGCCCGCCCGTTCTGCCCGCGGGACCCGCGGCGACCTGCAGGCGGAAGGCCGTGGCTTTATTTACACAGAAAGCAGCCGGTGGAGGCTGGCCATGTATGGATGAAACGCTGGCGGGCCGGCACCCTCGCTGGGGGAGGCCTTCTCCTGATAGGAATCTGAATAAATCAACACTCGGATGAAAGAATGCGTTGAAAATGGATCACAGAAACACGACCCAAAGGCGGCCTTCGGAATCAGCCTGTGCACACGCCCCGTCCGGTTTGGCTGTCTGGCCGACAGAGGCTCAAATGGTTCTCCAGTTATTGCCAGGCTAGGCCTCCTGCCACCCAGACCCCACTGTCCTCGGGTCTCCCGTGTGGCACGACTTCAGGTCGGGCGGGGAGTAAGATCTAGACCCTAAGCAAAGGAGGGAAAGCCCCCCCACCCCCACTTTATGAGCACCAACGACGCGCTAGGCACTGTTCGTATGTGATTTCATCGACCTCTCGCACCACGCGTTGAGCTAGGTATTACCACTTTTCATCTGGGGAAACTTTGGCGCAGAAACGCGAAGTCACTTGCCTATGAACACAAAAGCCTGTAGGTGGAACAGCTGGGATTCAAACACAACTCTGTCTCAGGATCTTCCCACCCAAACGTGCTGCGGGGGAGGGCCCAGGGTAAAGCACAAAATGCGCGGTTGCGACGTCAGGAGAGCCACGCGATCACCCGGCTGTTTCGGGGAGCCGCCCCTTCCCTCCTTTTCCTTCCCAGGCAAATTGGGTGTCCAAAGCCTCCTCCGGTTGTACCTGTCAGCTGATTCGCTGCTGCCCCACCCGCTCGCCTGATTTAGCAGGCGGAAGTCGCACTCCGGGTGACCGCTGACCCAGAGCCCCTAGTCGTACCATTGCCAAAGCTAATGTCGTCCCTGGAAGACACACAGGTGCGCCCAGGGCGCGCATTTCTCCTGTCTCTGCCCGAGTCACCGGGCTGCATCCGGTCCGGGAGCAACTGAAACTGGTCCAGCCGCCCCTTTCCCAACAGGGCCCCGCCCACGCCCACCCCGCGGAGGCTCGGAACAGCTTTCTTTCACTTTCCCTGGCCCAGCTCTCCTGCCGGGGGCGAGGAATGGAAGCTGGTTGCTCAATGTGCCTGAGGATTGTTCTGGTTCTCATGCGATTTGCCGACCAACCATCAGCCGGGAGTGGGGGTGGGGGGGCAGCGGGGAGCTCAAGCCACCCAGCAGGTACAAAGGCTTACACATCCAGGTCCACCCAGCAAGCCCTTAGGGTTCCTCATGTGACCCCGGGCCGTGTGCTCTGTGCATGGCCCTCCAGAGTCAAGTCTCATGGAGAAGGTGGGCAGGATGCCATTGGCTGCCCTAGCCCTCTGGGTCCATCCAGCAGTCAGGGAGTGTGGGAGGCTGGTGTGAGGCTTGGCCCAAGGCAGGCTCACTCACCTCTTGGTGGCCCTCCATCAGCAAATGCCCAAGGACCTCCGAGGACTTCCCCCTGTAGCCTCAGTTCCTTTGCTTTAGACCTCTTGGCCAAGAGGAAGGCTGGAGCAGAAAAGCTGCGCAAGTGACAGAAGGAACTGACTCACCAATATTTACTGAGTGCGAGGCACTGTACTAGGCCCTGAGGATACCACCATGACCCAGACAGAGTTCCTGCCTTCACCCTGTCCCAGACTAGTGAGACATCAGGCAAGTAACCAGTCACTTCAATTCGAGGCAGGGAACCATTTCCCAGAGTGCATCTGGGAAAAAACCCTAAATGGGTTGGGAGGAGGGGGTGGGAGGCATTAGGAAAGACTTTCTCAGATTGCAAACACTGCCCTTTTCCTTCCTTCTTCCACCTTTTTTGCATACATTTCTGGATTAACTGATTCATGCTAAGAGCCCAGAGAGAAGTTGGTCGTTTTCAAGGGACAGCAGCTCATGGGTGTCATGGTGTAAGGGTTAAAACGCCAGGGCTCTGGCTTTGCCACTTACTTTGCCCTGGGTGATTTGCATAATTCCTCTGAACTTGGGTTTCTTTATTTGTAAAATAGGGCTAGTAATAATACTGGCTCATAAGAACAAGGCCTGGCCTAAGGTAGGCATCAGCGAATGGAATCTATTGTATTACTTTGTTATGGTTCACATGCTTCTTCTGATCCTCTTGACAGCACCCTACAGCCCAGGTAACTTCATACCCATTTTACAGATGAGGAAGCTAACCTGGACAAGTTAGCAGGATTGCCCATGTCTGGTAAGTTTTCAAGACCAGCACCCTGGGGAGGAATGGCCTCCTGCAATCCGGGAGATATTTTGACCTCCACCTGCCCTCCCTGAAACCCCAGATGGCTGGTTGAGACTGAACTGTCTGGGGAACTTCCTTTGACCTAAATCCTGTCAGCTATCCCCAAACAGCAGCCAGAAATATAAAGAGCCCCACCCTCAGCACTTTTGCCCCAACAGGCACTCCATGCCAGGGGATTTCTCTTTCAAGGACTATTTTAAAAAGGGGAATGACAGATGTTCATCGGACACCTACTATGTGCACACACTGCACCGGGCTTGTATCACTGTGGGTTATATCACTTTCTCTGGGCAGGCAAAGGAGGAGGAAGGGGATCAGGAAGAGGAGGAGGTAAGAATCAACTTACCCCCACTGCTCTCTATAACATAACTTGACATATGCACATATAACCCTGAGTGTTCTTTCTAAAAATGCAAATGCAGTGATGTTATTCCAACTCCCTCGCTTCAAATCTCTCAGTGGTCGCCCACTGCCTTTACACAAAGTCCACGCTGCGGAAAGGCGTACTCAGCCAGCCACATTATCACATCTGCTGTGCCCATTTATCTTTTAGCCTCCACACATGCAATTCCTTCTTCCTGGAATGTTCTTCCTAGCTCCTTACTTCCTTTCCTACTTTTACTTGCTTAAAAACAATTCACCTTTCAGCTCTCAGCTTTAGATGGCACCTTCTCCAGGTAGCCTTCCTTGTCCATTCGGACAGGGCTAGGCCTGTCTCTACTCTATTGTAAGTCCAGCTAGATGGTGAGCTCCTTAGGGACAGGGACTAGGTTTTGTTCCTGTGTCCTCAGCCCCAAGCATAGTGTGGCTCATTAAATGTGTTCAATTAATGTTGAATGGGTGGATGAGAAAAGGTTGAGCATGAAAATTATTCCCATTTAACAGAGGAGAAAGCCAAGTCTCAAAGAGGGCAAAAATGCCTATCTAAGGTCAGACAGCTGGCTAGTGGGTGAGTTAAGCTAGAGCTAAATCCCTGTAAATTCACTCAGTCTTGAGTCACCATTTTACTTATATTAATGATAATACAGGGGCACCTGGGTGGCTCTGTCGGTTAAGTGTCCGACTCTTGTTTTCGGCTCAGGTCATGATCTTAGGGTCTTGAGATTAAGCCCCATGTTGGGCTCTTGGCTCAGCACGGAGTTTTCTGGAGAGTCTCTCTCCTTTTCTGTCTCCCTCTGCCCCACCCCCCTGCTCTCTTTCTCTCCTCTCCTCCCTCTCTAAAATAAATAAATAAATCTTCAAAAAACAAACAAAAAAAAAGATAACACAACCTCCTTCTAAGATTTCTCACCAAAGTTGCTCCTACCACTGGTTTTCCGTATTGCACAGAAACAGCACCCAGGTCCTGTTAATACGTGATGTAATAATTATAAACACTGATCATCAAATCTATGGTTAGTGCTAGGTAGCGACGGTAGGTGCCTGAGACATATTATACGTCCTAACATCTTAGATCAACATTGTGATGTCTATTTAACAGAGTAGGAAGCTGGTTCAGAGAGGTTAAGTGATTTGCCCAAGGTTCCACGGTTCCTACTCTGAAGTCCAAGTTCTTTCCACCTCCCCAGGCAGCCTCCTGACCATGACCCTGGGGCCAACTCTCATGTGGCCCCTGGGCTCCAACTGGGTCCCTTTTCTCTCTCAATGGGATACAGATGAGACTCCCTAACTATTCATGGTCCTCTGGGCTTGGCCCAAGTGTCATACTAATATTGGCATTTTCCTCTGGCCACTCTTCTCTTCTCCATTTGGGTTCCAGCATCTGCCCTGGCTCCACCTCTGGGGAAAAGACAAGGCATGGGAAGCAGTCCTTGCTCCTTGTTCCAGTAAATGGCCCCCTTGAGAACCAGGCAGGTAGGGGCAGATCCTCTCATTCTCAGATGTCTCAATAAACAAACTCTTTAGCAATTACACACACCCTTGGCCAGAGCTCCCACAACCTTTCCTGACTCCTAGGAACCGCTCCGCAACTCTAGGGTCACCCCCAGAGCTTTCTTAAGGTGCTTGCATTAATTTATTTGTTCGCTGACCACTTGAGCACCTATTACATGCCTGACGTAGCTCTTTGAGCAAACAGTGCTCCCCGTGAAGCCCTGGCACCTGTTCAACTATCTGGGATGAGGGAGGGCCCCGGAAGCATCTGTACTAAACTGGATGGTCCATGAGGGCAGGTGCTACCTCTGTTTTGTTTGTCACTCTATCCCCATCACGTGACACGTGGTAAGCCCTTATTATTTGTTGACTGGCTGAGTAGCTAAATATTAAAAATCCATTCATCTCTTAAAATTTGCTGATACTGTCAGAGCATGTTGAGTCAAAAGAGACCATAAAGGGAAAAATCACCTACTTTAATCCCCTCATTTTACAGGAAGGGAGACCCACAGAAAGGAGATACCGAGTTCCGGAGAGACTCTGAAGTACAACCCAAGCCTCCTGACTTTTGCTCAAGTCCCTTCTCTGTGTTGGGACCCTGCTCCAACGGCATAAACATATTCCCATTTAACTGTCACAGCAACCATCTGGGGACAGGAGTAAGGAAGAAAGAGCGGGACCCCTGCGAGAGAACACTGGGGCACAGAGGTGAAGTGGCGTACACCCAAAGTCACACAGCCAGAGTCTGGGGCTTTCTCCGCCACAGCCATGCTAAGAGCTCATTCAGCCCCCAGTCTCTCTGCCTATTGCTCCCCGCTTTTATGAGCCCTAAAAGAGATTTGAAAAACCAAACAGGCCCTAAAGTTGCAAAGACCTTCATCTCTATTATGCACTCCACTTCTGGAAGGTTTGGTCAATCTGTCTGCCCAGTGCAAAAACTAAGACCATTCAGGTATGCAAAACTGTCATCTCTTAAAGGGGCTGGTGGCCCAAGTGCTGGTCTCAGAGGCAGAATGGCCTCAGATGGCACTGAGGACTTCTCCTTGCTATGGTGGCACTGTATAACTGGGACTCGGGGTCCTTGGGAGACTATTACAGCCCAGCTCTAATCTCAGAGGTCCTTCTGGACTCTGAGCTCAGCAGGCCTTCCTGACGATAGGCTCATCCACACCCCTGGTCCAGGCTTTGCTGTCATGACTGGTGGCTTCCTCAGCAGCAAAGTACTATTGTACAGCAGAGAAAGGTCTTCAGAGGAGGCCAGATGCCTTAGGAAAAACACCAAGAAAAAAAGCCAAATGGGTGAGAACAGCCCTGTGCTACCCTCCTAACATCACACTCAAGTGACCTGAAGCGAAGATTTTTATCTCTGGGACAAAACACTGCACTTAGGAATGAAAAGATAAAGCATTTTTTTTTCCTAAAAGGGCAGGGGCAGAGTCCGCTCACCAGCATCCTGTGTCCTGAGTTAGAGGTAATTTACAATGTAACTGAAACATAAAACATCTTATCAATGACTTGAAGATGCTAGTGTGGCCTGCTGTTCAGCCAGCACTGGGCAGGAGCCCCAGCTCTGCTCCACACCAGCCGAAGGATCTCAAATAAATGGCCCCACCTTCCTACATCTGGCTCCCTGGGCAGGGTTTGCAGGGATTAAGTGAGGTCATTGTCGTAAAGCACCCAGCACCATGATCCGCACAGAGTGGGTGCTTAACAAATATTAGTTCCTTTTTTTTTTTTTTTTTTTTTTTTTTAAGAAGAGGGAATGAATTGTACTTTGGAAATAGAATAGTCATGGAAAAACCCAGGGGCCCCCAGTGAAGTAAAGTTCCGCCAGGGCTAAACAGAGCTATTTCCCACTGGTTTGTTCAAGGACCAGCCCTTGACTGGCTTCCCACACAGAGGGCTTGTATGCTTCCTTTCCTGTTCTCCTTGAGCCGGGCATTCCCAGCAAAAATGCAGTTAGCCACTCAAAATGCAATCATTACGACTCACCCAGCAGGCACAGCAACATGCTGGCTGACATGTGCATACACATACTAAAAATGCATGCAATGTGATGCAGCCTGATAGAACATGTGGCTCCCTTCCACAGACATTCAACAAAACGGTAGAGCTGCGTGGAGAGGGCAGGAACTTCGCAGCCAGACGAATGGGGGCCCAAAACTGTTTCCTTCCTTTAACAGCGAGTGGTGTGATCTGGGGCAAGTCACTGGAAGTGTCAGTCTGAAAAGATGGTAATTACAATACTTAGTTTTGGGTTTTGTTGTGAGGATCTTATAAGACAACGTCTGTGAAAGAATCTTCTAGAACACTTTGAGTTACTGCAGAAATGTCAAGAATCTGAAATGGGAGGGGCGCCTGGGTAGCGCAGTCGTTAAAGCGTCTGCCTTCCGCTCAGGGCGTGATCTCGGCGTACCGGGATCGAGTCCCACATCGGGCTCCTCTGCTAGGAGCCTGCTTCTTCCTCTCTCACTCGCCTGCTCTGTTCCCTCTCTCGCTGGCTGTCTCTCTTTCACATAAATAAATAAAAAAAAAAAATCTTAAAAAAAAAAAAAAAAAGAATCTGAAATGGGAGGCGAGAGGGGAGTCCAGCGCTGAGCTCACCTTCTTTAGAGTGTTTTACCCAATAAAGTAGCCTCAATCTGTTTCTCAACTCCTTTGGGGCTTTTTGCCTATTAATGGTAAGACTTTGACCCTAGCTCGCTTTGTTCTGCTCTGGACCTCTTCTTGTTTTGCCTCAATAAATGAGCCAGCCCACCATCTGAGTGGGAATGCCATGTTTCCCTCCTACATCTCCTTGCACCCACCATCGACAATCCCCAATGCCCAGTGCAGAGCTGGGGACAGCGGGTCCTCCGAGAAGGCTGGGAAAGGAGAATCGAATTCATCTTCAGCCTCAAACCTCTTCCCCAACTCCCTCCCTCCTTCCTCTGCCTCCTTGGAGCCTGGTTGGATGCGAGGGCCAGCAGTGAGCAGGAAGGCAGGGATAAAGAAGGACACAGGAGTGACACTCTGGGTATGGATCCGGATCCAGATCCAGGGTAGATTATTTCGGAATGAAAACCAAACAAAAAAGCACTGCAAAAAGAGAAATTCTCTCCCTCCTCTCCTCCTCTTTTATCTGAAAAACTGTCAGATGGAAAAGGAAGAAGGTCAAGTGAAGCAGTCCAGATCTGAGACAGGTTAGAATTTGAATCCTATTGGCAGCCATTTTGCATAATACTTTCCCCAGTTTTGTCTCATTTCAACCTTCACAACGTCTTGGTGAGGCAGATCCTGTTGGCCCATTCTATGGATGGTAAAACTGAGAATAAAGGAAGCGTCGTCATTTCTAAGATCACACAGCAAGGAAATGCCAGATATGGGGCTCAAACCTGAGTCTGCCTTCTCTAGATCTTAGGTTCTTGCTATTATGGGGGGTCATTTATCCACAGGACAAAAAAGGAATTCTGAGTCCTCGGCCCATCTTAGACTCTCCTCTATCCTGCCCCCACCGCCGATAAGCCATACAACCAAGCGACCTCGGTGGGGTGCGCGTGCAGCTACTCAGTGATTCACCCAGCTGCACTTGGGATTCATGCATTTTTCTGTGAATGTGATCTAGTTCTTTTAAAAAGACACAACATAACAAATATAATTTTAAAATCCACTGGAACATCACTTTTCACTAAAGGCTTTTTCTAATTTTTAGTTGTAAAAGCACCCTATACAATTGGACCCCTTGCCTGCCTCTCCAGCCCCCCATCCCCCTACTGTGTGCAGGACCCACAGAGGCCAGGCTCTCTTTCCTTCATGCCTTTCTTCCCAGAACTCTTCCCTCCTTGGGCAGGTTGGCTCCTCCTGCCTCATCCCTCCGACCTCAGGTGAGGCAATCCTGCCTCCAGGAGTCTTCTCTGACCACCACTCCTCCAGAGTTGGGACCCAGACCTGCTAAGCCTCCCAGCATCAGGGCCCACCTCCTGCACAGCCCTGTCATTGTGAGCTGGAAACACCTGTTCCTCTGTCTGCTGCTACCAGTCTGCGAACTCCTTGAAGGCAGGGCCTGTGCTTTGTAACTCCTGCTTCCCAGCAGCCAGCTCAGCAGAGGCCCAGCAAGTGTTTCTGGATCAAAGAATGAATGAATCACCTCCCTGCCCACCTTCCAGTAGGGTTTGTTTCACTCTTGACTTGAAACTCTGCTTTTTCAGCTAGGTGCTCTGTCCCTTTGCCTACTCTGAAATTCTGGGGTGGGGGGAGAGGGAAGTACTGCAGTGGGTTGGGTTGAATTTTGTCCTCCAAAAAGATATATCTAACCTTCTGTACTTGGAAATGTGACCTTATTTGGAAATAGGGTCTTTGCAGACATAATTAAGGATCTCAAGATGAGCTCATTTTGGATTTAGGGTGGGCCCTAAATCAGCCACGTGAAGAGGAAGGCAGAGGTCAGAGTGATACTGCCATAAGCTAGAGGTGGCCAAGAATGGATACTCCCTTCGAGCCTTCCATGGGAGTGCAGGGTTTTGGGCCTCCAGACCTGTGTGAAAATAAATTTGTGCTGTTTGAAGCCACCAAGCTTGTGGCATTTGTTACAGCAGCCCTAGGAAACCAGTACTAGCAGCAACCGTGCCTCCCGTGGCTGTGACGTCCCAGCCACCCACCTGCCCCAGAATCTTCAGAAACCTCACCATGCAAACAGGAGGGCCTCCACGAAAGCCTTACGAGGTACTGAATCCCAAAGGCCTTCTCTGTATTTTCAGCTGGGTTGCCTGTTCTAAAGGCTGACTGAAGCCAATGTGAGGTTATGCCAACCCCAAGGTCAGGAAAGTCCGTCAGCACGGAAGGCACCAGCAACGATGCGTGTGTGCCACGAGCTAGCCATTCTATGCTGGTGTCACATTTGGTCGTATTCCGCTCAAGACGCATTCGTGCCTATGTTCTCAAGGCCCATCTTCGAGAAGAGGGAATTGAGGCTCAGGGGGCTGGGGCAACCTGCTTGAGATCTCACACTGTTCCCACCATGCATGTTGGGTCTGGAGTCTGGGGCTCCCGGGGCTGGCCTTCACTTCGCTAAGCTACCACGCTTTGGGACAGGAACAGAATCAGGACAGGGAGGAGGAAGCGGAGGGAGAGACCAGCGGAGGAGAGGGGTTCAGCTAGCAGACTTTGTGCTTTTGCTTTCATAGGCTGGGAACAATTAGATATCGTACTGCTAACGTTCCATGTGTGTGGTGGTGCCAAATGTAATCCTCGAGTGATCCTTATCTATGATCGGTATGCATCCGTATGAGCAAATTAATCATTCTGTAAAGCCGCCATGGGAATTCCAGACAACCCTGCAACGACGGCAGGAAGCACAAGCATGAGAGCGAGCACGTCACTGCCACACACGCAACGGCACTGGTCCCGGGGGCGCGTGTGTGAAGGGAGTGGGCCCCTAATCCTCCTCCTCGCTGCTCATCGCCTTGGTCCGGGTGACATACATGCTGGTTAGTGAGCCATCTAGGCCCGGAGTCCCGTGTAGCATTGACGCGGGCTCTTCCCGGGCATTTTGGAGAGAGGGCACACACATTCATGCACTCAGCAACTATTTATGGAGCGCCGACTGTATGTCGGGCTCTGGAGACAGAGCAGAAAGCAATCATATGGTAATAACATTGTACGGTGACAGATGGCAACTGCACTTTTCCTGGGGAACATTTCACATACGTGAATATATGAATAACTGTGGATTCACTAGAGTGTACACCTGACACTAATATAACATTGTATGTCCACTAACATTTAATAAGAAAAAAAATAGAAAAAGGAGGGGAAAAAAAACAAAACAAAATCTATTCCTATAAAGCTTATTGGAGTGTGGGAAGAGAGACAATAAAAAGTAAATAAATAAATATATACTATTTCACCAAGAAGTGAGAAGGAAAATCAAATGGGGGACTGGGAGAGACCGGGGTGCCATGTTACACAGGTCATCCGGGGGGCCTTCCTTTTAAGGTCACAGGTGGGCAGAGGTCTGAGGAGGTGAGAGTAAAGTCTGCGGATACTTGGAGGGGCAGGCAACTGCAAGTTTAAAAGACCCAAAGGTAGAATGTGCTTGAAAAGTTCTAATAACAGCCAGGAGACCTTTGAGGCTGGAGCAGAGGGAGCTGAGATAGGGCAGGAGGAAGCCAGTCTGAGTGTTTGCTAGGACACAGTCCACACAGGGTCTGCAGGCCATGGTGAGGACCCTGGACTGCTCTGGGTGTGATGAGAAGCCACTGGTGTTGGTGGGCAGGGGCGAGGGGAGGCGGGGATCTGGTGCAGGTTCTGGAAAGATAAACAACAGAAGGCTGGCTGGAGGCAAAGAGGCCAGGGAGAAGGCTGCTGTCAGAGTCCAGGGGATGGAGAGTCCTGGATGGAGGCCTTGAGTCACAGGGATTGAAGCAAACTGAAAAAGACAAAGAAAAGGAAGGGAAGGGAAGGTGAGGGGAAGAAAGAAAAAGGGTGGGAAGGAGAAAATACAAATGGACTGTGAGAGAAAAGACTGTTCTACATACCAAACAAGAAGTCAGTCATCAATTACTGAATGTCAGACTCTGGGACAGCAAAAGGGAAATGGATACCTCCTCTGTGCTAGCCTCTGTGCTAGATCTTCATATGTCCCACCTCGTCATATAACAGTCGTTTGCGGCAGGAATCCCGAGCCTCTGTTCACATGAGGAATCTGAGGCCCAGAGAAGTTCAATAATTTCTCCAAGGTCACACAGCCAATATGGGAGTGCTGGAATCAGAGTGGAGAGATTGTCTAAGTCCAAAGCCTGTTCTTTCCAAACCTCATTCTGGCTGGGTGCAGAAAAGATTATCGACATAGTCCCTGCCCTCAGAAACTTCCCTGACTTACAACAGCGCCATGAGGTCAGAACTGTTATTGTCTCTATTTTTAGAAATGAGAAAATGGCTGCCCAGAGAGGTTAAGTAACTTGCCCAAGTCACAACAGCTGGTAGGTGGCAGAGCCAAGAGTCAACGCTGGTCTACCTCCTCATATCTTAACCACGACTCTGTGTGATTACCTAACGCCATTGTTTTGAACTTTAGTAAAACATATTTTTAAACTTCATTTACAGATAGGCGGTAGGTAAGAAGAGAAACAAGTCATCTAAGCCGACCAGTACTCCAAGACTTCTTGAAGAACACACACGCATATGCACGCGCGTGCGCACACACACACACACACACACATTTATTGACATACATACATACACATACGATATGGACACACCCATAAAGTGCATGCATACACAACATTCCAAAGTCAATTACTTCCTAAATTAACCTCTGTTATCTGGGTCTCTGGGGAAGTTAAGTCATTTGCCCAATTATGATGAACCGCCAAAGCCATCTTGTACATTCCCAGGAAGTACATGGATGTAGTCCTCAGATTACTTCTTAAAAAGTCAACTGGAACATTCTACTACCATTTCTTCGAGAAGGTCAGGGAAGGGTTAGTGGTTGGAAGGTTGAAATGTCAAATATTCATCCCTCGGCAATAGAGGACTCCTCAAAACACCGATTCCCAGTGCCCTGCTTCTTCTCGGAAATGCAGAGTCACCTACTCTGATAATTCAGTCAGAACATCAGGAGGAAAAAGACTCCTGTCGAGTGGTGCTGTGATGCAGGGAAATGTGAGGAAACTCACTTTGTCCTCCAATAGTCCTGAGTTCTAAGCCTGTTTCCAGCCCTTCCTGGCTACGTGATTCCAAAGAGGTGACTGGGGTCCCCTATAAACAAAACAAAGATAATATAATACCTACTTCTGAACTATCACGAGGGCTATAAAGATCCCTTAAATAAAGTGTCAAGCACACAGCTGATGTTGATGGAGGGCAAAGTTCAGAGTCTCGACCTTTCCCCTACAAAGTAGACAGTCACTAACTTCCAACCAATAGAATCTATAATTACTATCTCTGGCCACCATGGGAAGGAGTTTAAAAGGGGCGGGGGGGGGGGGGGGGGGAAGAAAGCAGTCAGATGTTTTCACGCAGAAAGGCAGGCCCAGGCATCATTACCACGTTGCTAGGTAGTGTTAAGCCACCCACCTAGCCCCAGAGTGGGCAGCAATTAATGTAATTAGTGCAGTGATGAGTGTCCTCTGCAACGATAAACAGCTCGGTCCTGCAGAACTTGACAGACCTGCTGGTCCCATGGGGCTCCTGACCTTGAACGTCCACTTGGGGAGTGGTGTAGTACGGTGTAGTGGAAAGAGACAGGCTTGGAGTCAGATGGAACCAGAAGTAAATCCTGTCTTTGTGTGTCTGAAGGCAAGCTGTGTCCCCTCTCGGAGTCTTCGTCTCCTCATCTATAATATGGGGCTAATAATATTTTCACAGGCTTGTTAGAGTTACCTCTACCATCATCATCATCATCATCATCATCATCATCATCATGGAAAACCCCAAATCAGGCTGGTGTTGACCTGGCAAAAGGTTGCACATAAACATTGCTGGTACCAAAGTCGGAGCAGCCCCGTTGTTCTTCTCTGGCTAAAGTCAGACCAGGCAGCACTGATCTGACTGGCTTTAGGGGAACCATTGGGGTTTGGAATGCAAAGCACATTCATACCTAGAATAAAAAGGGAGAGAAAGTTCCCCTGGATTTGATCATTTAAGATCATGTCATAAATAATTATCACTAGTATTCTCGGCAATACCACCACTTACGTAAAACAAAAGCACACGGCAATCTGGCAGTCAGTCATAAAAGCACAAAACATGCTTATGTCTTCATATGTAGCAATTTCATCTTCAGAATTAATACCCTCACAAAAGAAGTAAAAAAATCCAAAGGTTGTTATGTGTAGGTAAGTGTGGTTCTTTTTTTTTTTCCCTAAAGATTTTATTTATTTGACAGAGAGAGAGAGCACAAGCAGTGGGAGGGGCAGAGGGAGAGGGAGAAGGAGACTCCCTGCTGAGCAAGGAGCCCGATGTGGGGCTCGATCCTGAGACTCCGGGATCATGACCTGAGCGAAAGGCAGACACCCAACCAACTGAGCCAGCCAGGTGCCCCAGTGAGGTTCTTGATAATCATTGAGAATTCGCTAATTTGTCCAACAGTCACTAAGTGCCTACTGCTACCTGGGATAAACCTTGAGTGTGGGGACACACACACACACACACACACACACTTAGGATTCATTGAAATTAAGGTTCTGAAAAGGTCTATAAAATAGAGTGAATCAAGAGGGAGGGATCTACAGGGAAACTACTAAGCAAAACTGAAGCATAATCCCTGAGACTGACATGGGAGAGACCACGTGGATTCTTGGAAACACACATATGAATTGATGTTAAGCGAAAGAGCCAAAGAAAAACTAGAAATAATCACAGGACTCAGAGAATGTCAAAACCAGGAAGGGCCTCAGAGAGCACCAAGTTCAGCAGTTCTCAACCCTTTCCATGGCGTCTTGGACAGGTGAGACTCACATAGCCTAACAGTCTAGGCAGAGAAAACAATTTGTGGGTAAAAATAATAAACATTTCAAGCTGCTAGCTGTCACTCCACTGTCTTCTCTCCCACTAGAGAAAGCTTTCCTGTATCCCTGGGTGTAAGCTGAAGCTATTAAAGGGATAACCTTGAATCCACTCTAATTTGTTTAATAAAATGGAGTTTGGGAGTCAACACTGCAGTGGAGAACCAGATCTGGCCCAGCCCTTCATGCTATTGGTGGAGAAGCTATGGCCCCAAGTGACCCAACTAGCCTGTCATGCTAGCACAGACTTCCAGCTCAGTCGGTATTCACTGAATGAGGATTCGTGAATGAATAGGCAAATGAGATGACATGACTAAGGTTACCCAAACTGTATGTGGCTAGTAACACGTACTGTTTGAAACTGAGGGATTGGGAGTGAATGTATCTATCTATCTATCTATCTATCTATCTATCTATCTATTTATTTATTTATTCATTCATTCATTCATTTAATGGAATGCTTCACAAATTTGCATGTCATCCTTATGCAGGGGCCAAGTTAATCTTCTCTGTATTGTTCCAATTTTAGTATATGTGTTGCCGAAGCAAGCACTGGGGGTAAATTTGGAATGTGGTACCTAGAAATGCATGTGCATTGTATTTCCTTTCTTTATTTTGCTCAAGTGTAGCCTGGGAAATAAAACAACTGCCCAACAGACATGGCAATGTAGAGGGAGCCACAGTAATAGCCCGAAAAGACGTGGAGTTCTAGAATCTTCAAGATATGGATGATACCAGGAGCGCCTGGGTGGCTCAGTCATTATGCAACCGACTCTTTGGTTTTGGCTCAGATCATGATCACAGGGTCTGGGATCAAGCCCAGTGTCAGGCTCTCTGCTCAGCAGGGAGTCTGCCTGAGGTTCTCTCTCTCTCTCTCTCTCTCTGCCCCTCTCCCCCTACTCTCCAGTGTCCGGTCTCCAGTGCTTAAAAGCCACAACTGAGAGCCCCCATACAGTAGACACTTTATCTGACCAGTAACCTAGTCCAGAGCCCGTAGACAAAGTCCTCAATAGCTGATCACTGGTGATGGCTCTCCCCTGCCTTTTCCTCTTTCCAGAATGCCCTTCCCAAACCACCCTCCTCTCCCAGGGTCGGCATTTCAATCCTTCGTGTTGTAGCCCCTCCTTAGAGAGGCCCTTTTGGATCATCCCCTTTAAGAAGATCCTCCGTTTTATTTCCTTAAAGCCAGAAGTGTATAGAGATCTTCAAGGTCTGTAGCTCCACTGTCTCCTGACTCCCCCGTCAGCTAACGTCCAATATTCTGCTAGCTACACGGCAGGGAAAACATAGTTCCAGATCACAGGCAGTTCCCACCTGGCTTTTTTCACTCATAAACTTGCTGCTTATTGTGATTTCATATTAATTTATTTATTATCTATATATAGCAACTATAATACTAGTGATTACAGTTGACATTTACTGGGCACTTACTGGGTTAGGGACTCATCGATTCATTTAATATCCATAACAACCCTCTGAAACAGGTTCTGTTGTGAGCCTTAGTTTACAGAGGAGACAGAGTCGGAGAAGGGAACTGGACCAAGTGTATAGAGCGCGTCAAGGACAGAGCCAGACGGCAGAGCCAGATGACTTGGCTCCAGAGGTTAAGTGCTTAACCTCTAGGCGATGTAGAAGCACGATGAGGCAGTTTCCATGTCTTTTTTGCCCACCACTTCCTTCCCAGGGCCTTGTATAATGTATGGTATGGGATAGGTCCTCAATCAGTATTTGTCAAAAGAATGAAAAGTAAGGAGGGAGGGGGAAGGGAGGGAGGGAAGGAGAAGGACTGGGGAGGAAGATTTGCCACCAGCCCCTTCGTGCTCTCCCATAGGTAAAGTAGGGCTGAGACCCACTGAGGAGTGAGTCCCTGCCACACTTGGGAGCACAGAGACGCTGGAGATAGAGCTAAATGAGACAGTGTCCCTGTCCTGGAAGGGTGCCTGCATCCTCGTCTCAACGTGGTCCATTGGTTCCGATGCTCTCAGGAGAGCCTGGGAACCCCCTCAGTGGGTGCAGGGCCCTTCCCTGCCTATGAAAGGGGGTTCAGCTCTAATGCAACCATTCTGCTCCAGGGCCCCTGTGAGGGCCCTCAGAGCACATCAGTGAATAAGACAGAGCCCTCTCTCCAGGAGTCACAAGCTAGTGAGGAAGACGAACCCTGGAACCAAGGAGAGGAGGGGGGTGCGGACTAGTCAGACTTGGATGGGAGGGAAGTCGCTGAATGTATTCTGCCTCCGGGAGTCTCTGCTTGTTCAGCCCATGAAGCCCAGGACTGGGGCAGGCTCTTGGTCGAGAACTGCACCCCTCGCCCTCCACACCAGCACACGTGGCCGCCCTGCTCTACTACACGATACGGTGACACGTGCAACTCGAAGACAAGCTAAGACTGATTACTAGAGGAATGAGAGCCGCCTTCTTTCACACTAATTTTTCCCAGGATCTTAGCATCTTGTTCCACTGAACAAAATACGGAACAGCAGCGGAGCAGAAACTGTCCCGCACAGGGGAATGCAATTGCCTCAGAGACATACAGAACTGGGGGGACTGGGCATTGTGCCCTTTCACCCTCCATCCTCCTGCTGCGCTGTTTGCCTACATCAGCTTTCTTAAAAGAGCTTATTGCATGGTGTGCCCCCATTTTCAAGCACCTGCCCTCAGCGCCATAACTCGGCAGCCTCCTCTCTCCCTTATGCCTTCCATCAAGCAACCTTCCCCAGTTTGAAGGTCAAGTCCTGTATTTGCTACAGTGTGTGTGCGTGTGTGTATTTATTTATTTCGTCAAAATTTAACAGGTCTTTTTAGCTCTATTACTTCTATTAGGATACTGAGAGTTTTATCTTAGCGTTGTGGTTACGATACAGCACAGGTTTTCTGTGGTCTGCCTCAACCTTATTTTTGCAAAAAGCCCTATTATTTTTTAAGGTACAACTCCACAGAACACCAAGCTTTCCAGGAACTTCCATGTCGCATTGTAGCAGAAATGCCTGTAGCAGTGGGGGGGGGGGGGGGTGGCAATTACCACCCTCATTTTCAGATGAGGGAACTGAGGTGCAGAGATGTTTAGTGACTCATCTCAAGGCAATGAAACAGTACTCGAATCCAAGTCTTCAAGTCCATTTACCCAGTTTTCACTGTACCCACAACACTTAGCACATTTCCTAGTGACACGGTAAGCAACTGATCAGTAAGTTATTCAGGGAATGATTAATTCTGCTAACAGATCATTCATTTATCCAACAATAGAGTCCATGAATGCCATTTGGGGGAAAAATGAGGGAAAGAAGGTAGCTAAGTTTTTTGAACTCCTACTATGAGCCAGGGATGACTTTTGATGCTCTTTGAACACACACACACACACACACACACACACACACACACACTATGAGATAGCTGTTGTCATTCCATTTTATAGGCAAGAAACTGATGTTCAACAGTTTAAGGAAATTGCCCAAGATCACACTACTGGGAAAGGAATGCATTGAGATTTGAACCCAAGTCTTCCTGATTCCAAAGCCCATACTTTTCCACTATATCAGTGGAGAACACCTACCTCCTGTAGAATCTGAGAATAGTTTCAGTAGTACAAGGACAAATCTATTTATTTGAATGACTATGTATTTATTTTTACAGTGGTCTAAATGTTTATGGCAAGTAATATTTGTTATCAACTTAAAATTATAAGACATCATCTCCCATAAAAATATTTTTAGGTTTTAAGAAAGTAAATCTCTTTCAAGAAACATATTAAGAAAATTAATTTTAGATCTGTAAGCAGACATAGCAAAATGGAAAAAGTGGTGAGTAAATCACTGAAACTTGAGGAACACAACTCTTAATCCTTACGAAACCCTGGATAATACATTTTTTTTATGCAGTCAATTCCCATGAGCTAGATCAGGAGATATTGTCTAAATTAGCTCAAATAGAAAGGAAATTAAAATAGGCATGAATCCCTGGCCAGTGTCTTCAGGAATTTAACATGGCACTCTTTATTTTAGTGTCTGTGCCAATTGGTGTTTTCTTCCCAGGACTCAGAGGTAGTTGGTCTAAGAAGTGCTTGGGTTCTCACAAGACAGAGGAAGCAATAGAGAAAGAAGACTATATGTATTATTAACATATAATGTATTATTTGTTTCAGGGGTACGGGTCTGTGATTCATCAGTCTTACACAATACACAGCGCTCACCACAACACATACCCTCCCCAATGTCCATTGACAATATATATTTTAAAGAGAGTAATGGAAGTTTCAGGGCCTAGTGAA
Source organism: Ursus arctos (assembly GCF_023065955.2). Classification (NCBI taxonomy): domain Eukaryota; kingdom Metazoa; phylum Chordata; class Mammalia; order Carnivora; family Ursidae; genus Ursus; species Ursus arctos. Next base: position 58,351,191 of record NW_026622786.1, read on the forward strand.
TATTCCCAAATGATCCATGCCCTTGATGTTTGTGTTAGGAGGAGAGAAAAGTAAAAGGCCCGGGGCCCACTCTAGACACCTGGGTTTCAATCCCATCTTAGCCACTAATTTAATGTGTCACTCAGGTAAGTGACAGCTGGGAGGTTCACTGTCCCCACTGGCTAAATGAAGGAATTTTGATTTCCATAACCACTTTCCAGCAATGTGAGACACACCCAATCAAGAATAACTATAATTGGCAAAAGCAGCTGTCCATGTAAGTTAGAAGGCACCTGCCTATCACGGGCAGCACAGCCCTTCCTGCTCTAAGAATCTGTGATTTCATGATTTAAGCTCCTTGTGCTGCAGATGGCCACACAATTAGCAGGGATGCATAGAGAGGGCCATTAAAGTCTCTGAATTATGCTTAGAATGTCACACCACAGGCCGCGTAAGCCAAGCTGGTGTAAACGCCTACCTGCCCTTCTAGGCAATGAGTACCCTGGTTAATTAAACATCCATGTTACTATCACTAAGCTCATTATAATTGTAAATATGGAGTTTGTATTTTTAAGAAATGCTTAATGCAACTTTGTAATATACTGAACACAATTTAAACTATCCTGGCTAAGTATTCTCTTTTCCTCACTTTAGTGTTATTTTTGTAACTAACCAAGTGGATTGTGGTAGATGACTATACAGCAAACATTCACTATCTCCTTCCATACCCTCCAGGACCTCCCAGCTTCACTTATATTGGACTTGGCCATGGGGCTTGCTTCAGCTAATAGAACATGGGCAAAAATGACAGTATAACCATTTCAAGCCTCGGTCTTAAAAAGCTTCCCACGTTTCCATTTGCCCCAACCTCTGCCATGAGAAGAACAGATCCCTGGTAGACACTGCCTCTCTAGGATGTGTTCCAGAATGAGATACATCAAGCGGACCTGCATTGGACCCTCAATCCTATTTCTTCAGGGTGCACAGGAACACACATGATATGGCACTGAAGTCAGCAGTTCCAGGAAAAGCCAGCATCACTATTCCAAAGACTGCAGGGGAGCCCAGTGCGGTGGAGAGAAGAGACCACCCACCGGGAACTTAGGAAGTATAAGCCACCTCAACTAACCTGAAGACCCATAGCAGGAAAAGTAATACTTAACCTTAGATAGCACTCTGATTTTGTGGTGGTTTGTTTCATGACAAAAGCTGATTAGTCCACCTATCGTGACCAGGACAAATATAACAGAAATCATATGCTTTTAAAAGATGGGATATCTCTATCCCACTCCCAGTGAAAGTAGCTGACAATCACCATTTGATAGGTAACTTTCAACTCCTTTCTCTGGATTCTCCAAGGATTAAATGAGCAAATGCCTGTAAAAAGCAGCACAGTGATGGGTCTATGATGTAGCCGCTCATTAAACATTAGCTGTTCTTATTATATTCTCGTGCAAACAAATATCTCAGGTTCAGGACTTTTTTAGTGCATATAAAAATGAGACCATGCTATACACATTACTCTGCAACTTGCTTTCTTCGTGTAACATGGTATCATGGGTTTTTTTTAGGTCAACTCATCTTTTCAAGGGCATTTAACTCACTTTTTAAATTAGCTACATGATATTCCAGGGTTCAAATATACCGTAATATATTTTATCTATTTCCATTTTGTAGATAAAGAAACTGACATTCAGAGAGTCGAGGTGTTTGTCAAAATATTTGCTGCTCCTCCCTGTCAAGTCCTGACCAATCACAGGTGAGTAGAAGTGACAGGTGAGCAAAACTTTAAGAGCTATCTCATGGTGTTACCTCTCTCTTCCCTGTGACACAGGGCACCAATATTTCAGAAAGGGGGCTGCCACTTCAGCCTGAGTTTCAGAGAAAGAGCTAAGGCCTAAATCATGATGGAAATGTAACATGCACATAAAATAAACTCATTTGTTTGAAGACTCTGAGATTTGGGAGGTGGTTTGTTACCATGGAATAATTTAGAGAATGTTAATACAGTATTTTAAGACTTTCAAGTGTTTGGATGTTCATTGTAAATATTCATCATCCACTGGTTTGGCCAAGCATCAACATGCTTGTCAATCAAGATGTGGGTTGACAGAATAATGGGAAACAATCTCTTCCTTAACTTCATTTTTAAAAATTATCAGTAGCTTTCTCCCCTACTGCCAAATCACTAGGCAAAGAACATGATGGTATCATAGAAAAAACAAGTCTAACGATGCAGTCCAGTAGGTTGAGGACATCCTCTGTATGTGGGAAGGCTCTTAGGTAGGTCAGGATCATGAGAACGTTGACCCATTTTCACCAGGTTGCAAACTACGTACACACAAACACGCAACACGGCACTCATGTCAGCAGTTCCAAGAAAAGCTGTCATCACTACCTAGAAAACTGCAGGGAAGGCAGGTGCAAAAGAGAGAGAGTAGACTGAACAGGACCTTAGGAAAGCTAATCCCAGTCTCCCCGGGTATCAGCTCTGGACCTCCGTCTGCTCAGAGAACTACCGTGAGGATCCAGACAGGGACAGCAGGTGTAGTTACAACTAATAAGAAAAAAAACATTTTTTTTTATTTTGTATTACATGTGTAATATATGTTTCTTGTAGAAAGTTTTAAAACAAAAAGAGAAACATAAGGAGGAAAATGGAAATTACCCAAATATCACAACTGTCACTTGATATCTTGATGGTTAATCAGTCATATGTATAAATGTATACATATAGAGTACAAGGCCTTCTGTATGCATTTATTAAGTGTGTGCATACATTTATTACAAGTTCCTCCTCTCATGCTCATCTTTTCCATTCTTCCTTTCTAGTTTACCTTTTGGTCCCTCCAAACATGTCCCATAGTCATGCTCCATAGTCAGACCTTTGTTCATGCATTCCCTCATCCTACAATTCTCTTTCTCTCTCCACTGACTCCTCTTCTCCTGGCTACTCCTCCAAATCCTTCAGGTTTCAGTTTGTTCATCACCTCCTTAGAGGACAATTCTCTGGCCACTACCTCATCAGATGTCCCTTCTGTGTGAATGCAGAACATCCTGGCATGACATCATCATACTCAACCAGTCTTGTCCCCGTATTGTCCAACTTGGGGGCAGGTACTGTAGATTTTGTTCACCAATGTTTACCAGTGACGGGCCCATGGTAAATACTCAAAAATTGTTGAATAAATGAACAACACAGTTAGCAAAATGTGCTACCTGTATTTCTTCTGAAATCCCCAAGCTACCTGGCATTTCTCAATAAATATCCAGTGAAAGATTAAATATAGAAGAGAGGATGTAGGCCATGGCCACATGTCTCATGCAGTTTATAAGTTGTACGGGAAGAAAACATTACCAACAGGAAGCATCAGTACGTAATTAAGTGCTATATCCTTTACTTCTGCCTCCCCCACTAATTCTCTTCAAACAGGAAAGGGCAGAACAAAATCCCTAACTTTAGCTCCGCATTTATCCTCTCACTGAGCGGATCCCACAGCACCAGCTGGAATAAGAAGGCACTAGCAACTTTAACACATATACTCTCAAATCTCAGCGGTTCAACACAATACAGTTGACTTCCCATCCAGGCCAAGTCTAATACAAATATACTCCTGGTCAGTGGGCAATCCTCCACGTGGTCATTCAGAGACCCATGTTCCTTCGGTCTGTGGCTCTGTCCTTCTCTATGTCCCTTACACTTAACCAGGAGATGGGAGAGACAGTTTTAGGAGCTAGGCCTGAACCTAGCACACATTACCTTCACCCCCTCTGCATTGGCTAAAACTTAGCCACATGGCCGCACCTAATTACAAAGGAGGCCAGAAAACGTAGTTTAGCTGTGAGCACAGGGGGAAAAGGAGTTTGGTGAACACTCTGCAGTTTTTCTGCCACAAATATCTGTCATACATTAGAGTACAGAGAGCATCTTAAGTGATCCCAAGGGCAGGTAACTTTGGTTTATGAATACCGAAAACTCTTGTCTTGACAGAAGAATGTCCATCTAACTAACATAGGACACAAGAAAACAGCATCTCAGATTTTCTAATTTTGAAAGTAATAAAGGGTCAATTCCAGAATTGATAAACCACTAATGTTGGTCACCACCCCCGGCCAAATTCTAAAAGAGAATATTTAAAGATGGTTTTTATGAAATTTGAAAACAGAGTTGATGATTACTACAAGCTACTATGAGCTCACTGGGAATTATCATAAACTAAGCCAGCATAGTGTCTGTCACAATGTAGACGACAAATACGGGTTGAATGGATGGCCTTCAATTCCACTTTTAAGGTAACTAGCCCATTGATAAGCAACTGTGACTTCAGGAATTTCTTCCTTAAATACTGCAGAGTTTTCCTCTCTAACCTCTAAACATTGCTCTCATTCTGACCTACACACCTGCAAAGTCAACCCTCCCATGAGACATTTGTACAACCACTTGAAGACATCTATATATGCTCTCACAGTCACTGATTTTTCCCCCTAGGTAAATAAATATGCCTCGTTCCTTCAACTCTTCTCCATGGGACATGGTTTTGAGCTTCTCACCATTTGACTGACCCTCTCTGAGATCTGATTGGCCAAAACTGCGGTCCCCAGTTTCATGCCCACAATGCTCCCAATACGGTCGAACCAGCAGCTTTCAGCAGAATTACCACTCCCCAGCCCTGAGTATCACTAGACCTACATAAGTAGCAAAGACACTGCCAAAGGGATTCCTGCACTGGGAAAGGGGCAGGACTTGAAGACAACTTCCACTTTATGATCCCAGAAGTTTTGTGGAAGTTTTGTGGAAGTTCTGAATGCTGAGAAGAAATCACCAGAAGGCTGATGGTGTGCACAACCATTACACATTCCTCCTTGATCAAAACCTAGTCTGTGCATACTCTCCAATGACTCAGTTCACTTACGTGTATTTCAATTTTCTTCATTTCTGCCTCTTTACTCCAACTGTGATGTGAATGCATATATCCAAGTTGACAATCTGGGGGGTGGGGGGGAGAAAAAGCAGGTGGAGGGTGAGGGAGAGAGTGAAACATTCCAAAATCGGAAACCAGTCTCAAGCACATGAGAACAAATTTTGTGGAGAGTTGATCCAAAAGAAGGGCTTCCACAGGGGCGCTGACATATAACAAAGATTTAATGAGCACCCTCTATGTGCCAGGCACCATACTAAATGCTGTGGATACAGTGAAGACCGAGAAGGATGCCTATCCTGCCTCTGGGTGGCAAAATAGATCTTAAAATTACGCTTACACAAAGAAACATGGAATAACAAATTTAGGTAAATTCTGTTGTTACAAAGAAATCTCCAGGTCTCTGGATTCAGCTTTCCATGAGGGGATATTTGCTAGAGTAATTTCTTGTCCACTTTCTCCATCCCTTATTTCCTTCCCATGAGAAGGGTGTGGGTTACCTGATTGCTGAAGTCAGAAGAAAGACCCAGCATGCCACCCCCAAGCCATTGCCCTGTCTTTTCAGAAGCAATTTGTCCACAGGATGTATACATTCACTGTCTATTTGGAAGTGGCTTGCAAGTGCCCACCTTTGCCAGGGACCAGCAAGTAAGTTTAATTCTGGGTAAAGCATTGGGAAACCCATTGTGTCTGCCATGCCCTGCAATCTCTCCTCTATCAGAGTAACACTGTGATCTCCATTCATCTGACTCCCGTATCTAACTTCCAGCTGGTTCTGAGCTCAAGAGGGAAAGAAAGGAGTGTTATTTATTACATTCCTGAGTTCCCAACCACTATAAAGAAAAAACAGACTTATGAGAAAGTGTAAGAGGGGAATCTAATTTAGATGGGGGAAGGGTACAGTATGAAAGCAAGCCTCTTCAAGTGTTATTAAAGCCAACATCCAAAGGAACTAGAAATTGACCAAAGAACAGGGAAGAAGTGGGAAGGCTAGAATAAAGGTTCTTAGGCAAGAAATAGTTTATCTTGTTTGAGGAACTAAAGAAGTCCAGTGTGGCAGTCATTAGGGCCGGTCACCAAATACTGTAGCTCTCTGCCTTCCAGGCAAATAGGACTGCACTTCCTGGTCTCCTAGTGGCTGCGGGTGGGGGTAGGGGGGATGGGGGAGTGCGCATGAGACTAGTTTTAACCAATGAATTGTGAGAAGTGACACGGTACATTCTCTGGCAAACGTACTTAATTGCCTGGCCAAGACCCTTCAGAGTTCACTTTCTGTCTACCACGAGATCTGTAATGTTCCTGAAAGTAGGTGCTACATTCGGCTGGGTCCCAGAGAAGGCAATGTGATTGGAGTCCCTGCCAGCCCTTGATGGATATGGAGCAGGAACAAGAAATAATTTTGTTTTGTCTTAAGTCACCAAGATTTTTGTTTGTTTTTTTACTGTAGTATAACCCAGGCTATCCTGACTGATGCAGTCGAACCCAGTATGGCTACAAAATAGTTGGAGAGGTAAGATAGCCCAGATAATGTGAGATCTTATAGGCAAAGTAAAGAATTCGGGTTTTATCCCAAATCCAATAGGATGCCCTTAAGGAGGTTTCAGCAGGGGTGTTGGATATGCCCCAATTTTTATGTATTAAAACAAAGTACTACTACTATTTGACTATTAAAATACCCCCTTAATTCCACTACAGAAAAGGCTATTTTTAAAAAATTCATCAACAAAAAAATAAATAAATAAAAATTTAAAAAATAAAATAAAAAATTCATCAACAAGCATTTATTGAGCACCTTCTTACCTCCCATGCACCAGGCACCGCATTAAGCATCAGAGATACAAAACTGAATTAGAAAAAATATATAAAAATATTTTAAAAAATGAATTAGACACGGTTTCTGGATTTGGAGTCAGGGATGTAAGAAGACATCTACATGATAAATATTCTCTGCTTCAGATGTGTACCCAGTATAGTGAGAGCGAAAGAAAATAATAGCTATTTGAGTGTAGGACAGGAGAGGGTGTAACAGAAAGCTTCAGAGGGAGCAAATATTCGAGCAGGGTCCTGAGGGGGAAGTAGGAGTTTACCAGGTGGCATTTTGATTAAGGATAAAATGAAATGGAAAGACAGAAAAACATTAGAAGAATTGAAAATGTTTAAGGTAGCTGAGAGCCTGTGTAGTTCAGGGTATGGTAGACTGAATTACTCTTTGCAAATACTCGCTGCCCAGCCCCACTGACGTCAGGCCTGACAATGCGAACTGCTCTCAGCAGCAGCTTTAAGTACCATGCTCTTTTCTCTTTGCCATGACAATCAGCAATGTTTCAGAAAGGTTCCTAGAGAAATGATGATACTGTGTGAAAGAGAGACACAGCCAACCCATAATAGACATGCAGTATGAATGAAAAATAATTCTTTGGTTGTCATCCGGTAAGATTTTTGGATTGCTACCATACCATATACCATTGTATAACCTAGGCTATCTATAGGTGTGCATTTCCAGCTCTTGACTTCCAGACACATAGTAGAATTGCAATTTCTTGCACCCTTTAAGTAAAACAGGGTCATGTGACTTGTTTTGGACCAATAATATGGACATACCAGTAATGTGTGTCGTTTCTGGGAGGAACCTGGATTGCCAATGTGAATTCACCACGCTTTCTTTCCCCTGTCAAGGTGATTGGGATGATCATGGAACCATTCATCAAGACGAAACCTTCTTCAGATTCAGCCTCTGAATGAGTACATTGAACAGAGCCCCTCTGACATTGAACATATAGTATGAGCAAGAAACAAAGTTATTTTGTTAAGCCACTGAGATTTTAAAGATTTTGTTTATTTATTTGAGAGAGAGCGAGAGCACACATGCAATTGAGGGGAAGGGCAGAGGGAGAGAGAGAGAAAGAGAGAAAGAGGGAGAGAAGCAGACTCCCCGTTGAGTGTGGAGTCCAACATGGGGATCAACAAGGGGCTCCACAGGGAGCTTCACGCCAGGCTCAACACAGGGCTCAATCTCACAGGGGCTTGACCTCACAACCTTGAGATCATGACTTGAGCCGAAAACAAGAGTTGGGGGCTTAACTGACTAAGCCACCCAGGCACCCCAAGCCACTGAAGATTTTAGAATTGTTCAACATGGTGGCAAGCCTAGCCCATCCTGACAGATATAAAAATTAGAACCTAGATACACGGTAATGTAATAACAACAAATAAAAGTAAACCTTTATTTAGAAGGCAACAACTAAGAGCACTTATCAGAAGCTAAAAGGATGGTGATCTATTTGGTGAACAGATCACCCGTGATAAGGCAGAAGGCATATCATGAACCTAATGAACTAAAGCAAGAGATTGTAAAACAAAATGTTAGTAGCCTGTGTTGGTGGCTGTTGGATACATTTGGAAACTTATTACAAAAAAAAAGATGAGCTCAGAGAAGATCTGCCCAGTTTGTAAGCAGAAATTAAAGTAGGGAAAATCTATAAATTCAGAGATTTTCAGGGTTAGAAGAGGCTACTGTTTCTCAGTCTCAACTAGTAAAATATAAAATTATGACATGTTTTCAGAAAAGAAAAAGGCCAATTAAAATCAGCCTTGAAGTATGTATCAAGTCAAGGGTATGGCCTCAAACCTATTGTTAAAACTTCTGGATAAATTAAGATATTACCCAGCATAGGCTTTCAATTGGACAGAATGGCTTTGGAAAAGGGAAGAAACGTTTCACTCCCCCACCAAAGCCAGGAAAACCCAAAGCACACAAAACCAAGTCCGGAGAGAGAGGAGAAGGGAGGGACAATGAACGAGAGAGAGAGATACAATGAGTGACAGAGAGAGAGATACCAGCAGGCAAGACAGCAAGAAAGCAAAGAAATACAGCAAAACATGGAAGTATGTCTGGGAAAGAATTGGCTGTGGCTATTAGCTCAAGGAACGCCTGGAATCAAACAGATAAGAAGCCTACATTTTTGTGAGAGTTGTACTGCCAAAAGCACATCAGCTTGGATTAAAGAAGACCATGTTCAAGACTTAATATCACTTTGTACCTCCCCCAATTTTTAAAAGCTTATTTTAAAACATATTTCCATGCCCTCTTCAGATATAGAAAAGGAAGACTTTTCTCAGAGAGCAAAGCCAGAGGTCATAGAAAGCAATGGATAGGGCAGCTACGCGAAGGAGGTAGAATCAGGGTCTTATCAGGGTGTTGGATGGGGCGGCAGTGGGGGGGGGGGTTCCTCAACATGTCTGCTCAGTGGATGGGTGTCTACCGTGGCTTCCCATTCCTTCACTTTCCAAACGGCGTGCCCACAGCACTTAGCCCGTCTCTGCCCCACTGGTACATAGTGAGGGTGCACAGGATAGACGTCTTGCATTTAGAAAAAGAGTTGCATCTGGAGCTGATACAGAGTCTACTACGAATCACCCAGAACCTGGAAAGTGAGCTTGACATACTGTGACTAGATGAATCTTTAGGATTGTCCTCCCTGAGGAAAGAATGAGGAAATTCTGCTGTGGGAAGACAGTAAGCCAAACATTTGGTGAACAGAAAGGAGACTGCTAGAGTCATTAGTCTTGTTCTCCAAATAGTCCTGGCTCTCTCCCTTCGAGATACTCGGCAGGATTACAGAGATTTAAAATTAGGCATTGCCATGTGACTTGCTTTGGCCAATGATAGCCGAGCAGAAGTGCAGTGTGTCAATTCCAGGTGGATGCTCGGAGAGCCAGTGAATGGTTTGCTGCCTTCTCTCCTCCAGCCAAGATAGTAATGAGAAGCACGTGTCAAGACAAAGCCTTCTTCAGCCCGAGTCCTCAAGTGTCCACAGTGAGCAGAACACCCCTGCAGACCCTGAGCGGGGGCATGTAGCATGAGCAGGAAATAAACTTCCCTGGGGTAAGCCACTGAGCTGTCTGGCTTGTTCGTTAGAGCAGCATAGCCCAGCCTTTCCTGACTGATTCTGAAAGTGAGAGAAGAGGCAGGAGAGCAGGAGTGAGAGTATGAAAGGCTCCCTCTCTCCAGCAAAGGTCTCTGAACTCTTTCCTGGTCATAAGGGGAAGCCATGAAAGCTTCCAATCAGGGGTGTTAACATGAACAGATCTGTTATTTTTTGGATAAAATATGCTATTTCTCAACATAAGGAGAAAATAAACCTACAAAACCACATAAGGCAGAGAGAAATACACAGAACCCTTAGGCAAAAGATACACACACACACACACACACACACACACACACACACACACAAAGTCCTAAGTCTTGAAGTTTCTAAATACAGGAGCTCTGAAAGGAGGCTCTGAAAGGAGTTCCAGAGGATCAAGCATGGTAATTTGCTCTATCCTACCATCCAAGTGCCATTCCCCTACAGACATCTAAAACTTCACAAGAAAGTCTTCCAGAGAGCAGAGCAGATACAAGGGAATGTAACAAAGATCTGAGGTCAATTTCCAGCTGTCTGTGTGACCTGTGCAAGATTCTTAACCTGAGCCCAGTTCCTCATATGTTAAATCCAAATAATAATATACGCTGTTCGAGATGGTTGTGGGGAGAAACAGCATATTTAAATGGCTCAGGTGAATACCTGGCTGGTGGTAGGTGTTTAATACATGAAATTTCTTTTTATTACCGTTAACATAAAAAAAATTATTAAGAATGTCAGCTCCCTAATTACAAAAGAAAATGATTCAGAGTAACAGAATAGAGAATGTTCCCTCCTCGAGGAAAGTGACTGGATCTTGTCATCACCGAATCCCCCCCACCGCAGCTCAGTGCCTGGCTCACAGGAGCCACTCAGTTTTCCTCAGCTGCGGGAGGGAAAGAGAGGTGAGTGCGTGGGGTGAAGAAAAGTTGTCAAGAGTTCTGACACCAGCTGCTGTTGGGCCACTGAATCTGAACTCTCAAAGCCACAAATACCTTAAAGCTCTGTAAACCCAAGGCTGAATTCCCCTACATTCAGAAGCTGAAAAGCCAGAATTAGAATCTAAGAATACAAACTGCTGCAGGTCCGACTTCAAACCCCAGTCCTCAACTGGAGGCCCGGGAAAGTGCTGACTTCTGACCCTTTCCTCCCTCACCTTCCTCCCCTCACTGCTCCTCGCAGGAGTAAGGACACCTGGTCCTGCCGAGTCACACTCATATCCTGTCATTCCATCGAGGCTCTGGGAAACCCCCCAGGAAGGGTAGTTAGGCGACCACCTACTGGCCCCAGAGGCAAGGATGCCGCACTAACTCAGCCCAGGGAGGTGGGTCTCACCGGCCCCACTTGCAGACCTGAAAGAACTCAGGAGAAGTTCAGCGATTTGTTCACTTCACACCGTGGCAGCGCTGGCCACGAGAGAACCCACGATTCCCGACTTCGGTATTCTTTCCGCCATACACTTTTGTCCCTAAGGGGTGCGGGGTAGGGGGAGGATAAAATAACAACCGCAGACAAGGAACCACTTACATGTGTCTAGCGCTTCCTAGAGGCTACCCAGGATATGGGCCCACCTCCCGACCGGGAGCGGAGAGATTTTAAATCCTGGTCTTAGCCCTGGCTCGCTGCGTGACTTTTTTCTGAGTATCCGACGCTCTCGGACTTGTTTTCCTGTAAACAAATCAGGACCAGAGGGGGGGTGTGTGTGTGTGTGTGTGTGTGTGTGTGTGTGTGTGTGTGTGTGTGTGTGTGTGAAGTGTAGTTGCATGTTGTGCGGGGGCGGGTAGCAGACGATAACCGGGGTTACCCAAGTTTCGGATTACCTAAACGCTCATTCACAATTGGAAGCTGAGTTGCCCCCTAACTCTACCCTCTATTAAAAAAAAACCCCATCGAGGCAAAACTGTGAACTCATGGTCCGGAGGGCGCAGTGGGGGTGCAACTCGGACTTAGCTGAGCACCCAGTTTCGAGCAATGCAAATCACTTGGCTTCCAGGCGCAGCCAGACAGCAGAGCGGACGACCGCTCCTGAACTTGACCAGGAGACAAACTTCGCAGCGTCCTCATCGTGGGGGGCCCGCTCGCGTGAGACCGCCCCTAAACTTAAGCCCACTTTCACTCGCCCCCACGGGGGACTTCATAGAGCCACCTTAAGGGCGGTGCTCCCGCCCCCCGGAAGTGCGGGGGGGCACAGACCGGGGCGATCGGCCTCTGGCCCCGCAAGGCGGCGAAGTGCCCGTGGATGACATCGAGCACCCCAAGTGGGGAAATACCCCTCACCCCGCGCTCTCGGCTCCAGACACCTGGCCCGGTTTCCGAGCAGTCCGGGTGCCCGCATCCCCGGCATTCCCGCCCGAGCCCTGAACTTGAGCCCGCCTCGGTCAGAGGTTCCGAGAGTCCGCGTCCGCCCGACTCGCGGTAGCCACCGTCACTAGACAGTCAAACCCCAAGACGTCAGCCCACAATGCACCGGGCGGGCCGGGAAAGACGCGCCGGGGAGGGGAGGGGAAAGAGCCCGGCGCGAATCGCGCGGGAGGGGGAGGGGGAGAGGAGGAGAAAGAAGGGCCCAACTGTAGGAGGGCAGCGGAGCATTACCTCATCCCGTGAGCCTCCGCGGGTTCGGAGAAGAATCTTCTAGGGTGGAGTCTCCATGGCGACGGGCGGGCCCGCCCCCTTGAGAGCGACGCGAGCCAATGGGAAGGCCTTGGGGTGACATCATGGGCTATTTTTAGGGGTTGACTGGTAGCAGATAAGTGTTGAGCTCGGGCTGGATAAGGGCTCAGAGTTGCACTGAGTGTGGCTGAAGCAGCGAGGCGGGAGTGGAGGTGCGCGGACTCAGGGAGACAGACAGACACAGGCAGGCAAGACGGCAGTAGAGTCCGAGCTGCAAATCTTATTTTCTTTTCCATTTTCTCACCAACTGCCCAGAGCTAGCGCCTGTGGCTCCCGGGCTGGTGTTTTGGGGAGCGTCCGGAGAGCCCCTTCTCCAGCCGCCCCCAGGAGGAGAGCCCCGCTGCCCGGGAGCTGCTGACAGCGCGGAGAGAGGCGACAGTCCGTCCGAGGAAGTCCGGAGAGCGGCTCCAGCGGCTAAGAACTTTCCTGGCCAGGAGGACAGGGGACAAGTGGCCCGAGTCCCGGAGCGAACTTTTGCAGAGCTTTGCTGCGCCTGAAGCTGCGGCGGCGACGGTGACGACAAGAAGGCAGCGGAGAGAGGAGACTGAGGAGGGACGTGCGCCCAGCTTCTCTCGCACCGGTTGCTGAACTTGGGCGAGCGCGAGCCGCGGCTGCCCGGCGCCCCCTCCCCCTCGCAGCGGAGGAGGGGACAGTCGTCGGAGTCCGGGCGGCGGAGACCCGCCGCCGGCCGGCCACAGCGGGATCGGCGCTGACTGCCGCCGCCGGGAGGGCCGCTGTCTCCGGGAAGCGTGTTCGTCCGCGGACTCCCAGGAACCGCTGCGCCCGAGAGCGCTCCGTGAGTGACCGCGACTTTTCAAAGCCGGGCAGCGCGCGCGAGCTGACAAGTCAGAGTGCGGGTGGCATCTGAACTCTGAGCGCCCGGGAGCGAGCTGGTGAGCAGGGCGCAGGGGGGAGGACAGCCGGCGGGTGCGCGCGCCCCTCGAGAAACTTTCCTTGCCCAGGGCCCCGGGAGGCACGGGTGTCCCCCGCTCGCCAGCGCGCTGTTGCGGCCCCGAAACTTCTGCGCGCAGCCCAAACTAACCCCACGCGAATTGACGGACTGTTCTATGACTGCAAAGATGGAAACGACCTTCTACGACGATGCCCTCAACGCCTCGTTCCTCCAGTCCGAGAGCGGCGCCTACGGCTACAGTAACCCCAAGATCCTGAAACAGAGCATGACCCTGAACCTGGCCGACCCGGTGGGCAGCCTGAAGCCGCACCTCCGGGCCAAGAACTCGGACCTCCTCACCTCGCCCGACGTGGGGCTGCTCAAGCTGGCGTCGCCCGAGCTGGAGCGCCTGATAATCCAGTCCAGCAACGGGCACATCACCACTACGCCGACCCCCACGCAGTTCCTGTGCCCCAAGAACGTGACAGACGAGCAGGAGGGCTTCGCCGAGGGTTTCGTGCGCGCCCTGGCCGAACTGCACAGCCAGAACACGCTGCCCAGCGTCACGTCTGCGGCGCAGCCGGTCAGCGGGGCGGGCATGGTGGCTCCGGCGGTGGCTTCGGCGGCGGGCGGCAGCGGCAGCGGCGGCTTCAGCGCCAGCCTGCACAGCGAGCCGCCGGTCTACGCCAACCTCAGCAACTTCAACCCCGGCGCGCTGAGCAGCGGCGGCGGGGCGCCCTCCTACGGCGCGGCCGGCCTGGCCTTTCCCGCGCAGCCCCAGCAGCAGCAGCAGCCCCCGCAGCCGCCGCACCACCTGCCCCAGCAGATCCCCGTGCAGCACCCGCGGCTTCAGGCCTTGAAGGAGGAGCCGCAGACGGTGCCCGAGATGCCCGGGGAAACGCCGCCCCTGTCCCCCATCGACATGGAGTCGCAGGAGAGGATCAAGGCGGAGAGGAAGCGCATGAGGAACCGCATAGCTGCCTCCAAGTGCCGGAAAAGGAAGCTGGAGAGGATCGCCAGGCTGGAGGAAAAAGTGAAAACCTTGAAAGCGCAGAACTCGGAGCTGGCGTCCACGGCCAACATGCTCAGGGAACAGGTGGCACAGCTTAAACAGAAAGTCATGAACCACGTTAACAGTGGGTGCCAACTCATGCTAACGCAGCAGTTGCAAACGTTTTGAGGAGAGACTGTTGGGGGCTGAGGGGCAACAGAGAAAAAAAAATACACAGAGAGACAGACTTGAGAACTTGACAAGTTGAGAGAGAGAGAGAGAAAAGAAGTGTCCAAGGACTAAAGCCAAGGGTATCCAAGTTGGACTGGGCGGCGTCCTGACGGCGCCCCCAGTGTGCACGAGTGGGAAGGACTTGGCGCGCCCTCCCTTGGCATGGGGCCAGGGAGCGGCTGCCTGCGGGCTGCCCCGCTTTGCGAACGGGCTGTCCCCGCGCGAACAGAACGTTAGACTTCTCTTTAACATTGACCAAGAACTGCATGGACCTAACATTCGATCTCATTCAGTATTAAAGGGGGGAGGGGGAGGGGTTCCAAACTGCAATAGAGACTGTAGATTGCTTCTGTAGTACTCCTTAAGAACACAAAGGGGGGGTTGGGGGAGGGGAGGCGGGAGGGAGGTTTGTGAGAGCGAGGCTGAGCCTGCAAATGAACTCTTTCTGGCCTGCCTTCCTTAACTGTGTATGTACATATATATATTTTTTAATTTGATGAAAGCTGATTACTGTCAATAAACAGCTTCATGCCTTTGTAAGTTATTTCATGTTTGTTTGTTTGGGTGTCCTGCCCAGTGTTGTTTGTAAATAAGAGATTTGGAGCACTCTTGAGTTTACCATTTGTAATAAAGTATATAATTTTTTTATGTTTTGTTCCTGAAAATTCCAGAAAGGATATTTAAGAAAATACAATAAAATATTGGAAAAGTACCCCTCCCACAACCTCTTTTCTGCATTATCTATGGATTACCTATCTAGGTGAAGTTGAAAGAGTGAAGAGTCAACTAAAATCACTCTCAGTGCTTCTTACTATCAAGCAGTGGAAACTATTCTCTACTGGACTTGAGAATAACTGTAGCTGATGCTCTTGTCAACTTATCCTCTTCCCTCCCCCAACAATCTATATAGAGTTGCTTACAAAGGGTAGTGTGGCCCTTCACAAGGCTGAGGGAAGGGAGGTTGTGGTGGAGAGGGACAGGCAGTCCCCTGGGAAGTCAAAACAATTTGAAATCTGGATTATACCAAGTGGCATGTGCTGTGACCATTTATGATGTTAGCAGAAATTTAAGAGTAGTTGCTTATTCTCAAAGCAGTAACAGTGGCAGATTTTTGCAAAAGATGTATCCTTCCAATTTGGAATCTTTAACAATCCCTAGATAAAAAAGATGGTCTTTGCTTATGAATATTTATAACAGCATTCTTGTCACAATAAACGTATTCAAATACCAATAACAGATCTTGAATTCCTTTCCCTTTACTACTTTTTGCTTCCCAAGCTCTACACTGAAGCTTTTCTTCTCAGTTGCTGGGGTTAACATTACTGCCATCTGAAGTTACTGGGTAATTAAGAAGCAAAGAATTTAGGAAGAGTCAACACAGAATTTGCAATCTGGATGAAACATTCTCCCAGTTTCATTAATATTCTCTCTCTCTCTCCTCCACTCCCCTCTTCTCTTGCGCTGTCTTTTTCTCTCTCTCTCTCTCTGAAATAAACACATTTACTTAGGCAAATTACCACAATAGCAGTTTACCATTTGGGATTCTTCTACAGTTTATTTCTTAATTTGTTTCTAAAATAATCAACCTTGTTTAAGTTATTATTACAGAAATAGCCCTCAAAGATGGTAATCTATATACCATGGAAAAGATTCATAAGAGAAACCATGAACACCAACACAGTGATTACAGGTGTAAATCAAACCTTAGCTCTGGGGAAATGGCAAACTTAAATTCTGTCTACAGATATAACTTGGGAAATCAACAAGGCAGTAGGCAACAAGGGAACAATTTTTGCTTGGTTGCTTTTCATCCCAAGAGCCGGTATGATTATCAAGCAGCAAAAGCGATTTGATATCCAGGAATATTTCACAAACCACTAATTGAGGCAGGGCTGTTTGCTCATTAGCAGTGCTCCAGTACCCAACAGGTCTGAGAGTGCTAATATCCTGCCTGTGGCTGTAAATCCAAAGACAGAAAGAGTTTCTCCTTAGGAGTGTATCTAGGAGTACAAGAGATTGGACAGACTTGTTAGCTATCAGATCCACTCCGTTGTAATAACACTTCTTTAACAAAGGGTTACTGGGAGCAGCGCGGAGTTTGCCAAACAGTGAATTTGCCGATGTCAGCAACCCGGAAGGTGAGTTGATTTTGACCATATGTAGGAATAGTCAGCAGAGGGACAATAAAGCACTTTGGGGTGGGGCTCTATGGAAGCTAAACAAGAGCCAACTAGAAAAAATAAGCAGGCTGGGGAATTAATTACCTGCAAAGGTAGACTAAGCCAGACAACAGAGCAGCACAGAAAAGCCACACCACTCCCCAGCTTTATTTAGACTCCAGTGTTAAAAAAAAAAAAAAAAAAAAAAAGCCTGAAACTCAGGCCTATCCCCACTTGTTTGTTTCAACTTTCTAAATGTATATCCCTGAAAGTCTAACCATTCCAACAAAAGGGATAAAAAAAATCCTTGTGGTAGAGGAAATTAACCAATGACCTTTGGACACAGAAAATCAGCTAATTTTGTAGACACAAGTTAATTTTATTTTGCCATTCAATGAGTTTTTTGCGTAACACTAGTAGTTGGAGAAGATGAAGCTAGTGAAACATAAAACCATGAATTCTCTTCTAATTTGTCTTATATGTGTATATTTCAAACAGAGATTCTTAACCCTTTGTGTCCATTGGGGCAGAAGGTTCATGAACTCAATGAAAAAGCCTACAAAATTCTATGTGTGTGTACGTGCATGCATACACGGGCACATACACGCTCCCCTGGGGAAATAAATCATTAGCTTTTATTTGGTTTTCACAGAGTTCCATGACTCAAAAATGGTTAATAATTCCTAAACTTAATGGCTACACACTCATTATGAGAAATTTACCTTTGTGTGAATCTGAATCCCATGCCTTTTCACCCCTTCTATGCGTCTGCTTGTGCTCATCCATCTGCCTGGAATATCTTTCCTTCTGGTCCTGGGGATGAATCCTACCCATTCTTCAAGGCTTGGCACACATAGCACCTTCTCTATGAAGCCTTATTCATTAATTCTATCTTCAGGTGGAACGAACATTCCCACTGAGCATTCATAACATTTTATCAAAACTTCTATGATAGCCCTTATCAAAGTATTATCATTGTGAACCTCTATGACTCTTGGCTAGAGCCCTATCCTACTCATCTGTGGACCCCAGACACCTAGTACAGTACCTGGCACTAGGAGAAGTTTATAAAATAAATGTGTGATGACTGAACAAGCAATTGAACTTAAACCCTCCTCCAAAATAATTCCAGGTCTTAATTTCTTCTAGTGAAATATACCTAATCCATTTACAGGTATACAAGTCCAGATGGATTGAAGACCCCAAGAAAATTCAAGCCCAGCTAATTTTCAATGAGTGTTCTAAAGCCCATTTTCAAAGAGTGTTCTTAAAATAACTAAGCTGGTAGGACATTCTTCTAGCCATACGGTGTCCCTTCCCCCCTCCGCTAATGCAAGTGGGCATCTCCTTATATAAAATGGGTCTACCTGAAACATTAGGCGTGGAGGTGGGGATGGGCAAGGATAATGTGTGACCATTAGGCAAGCATAAAAAATAGTTCCAGATGTGGCTTTATTAAAAACAACTACTTCATTGGTAATCACAGAGAGGACTTTCTCTTTGTAAAGTTAACATGTCTCAGGAGTCTAGAGGTTAGTGCTCAGTAGTTGCTGGTTGGAGGTAAGGATCATGCTAAAGTATCTATTCCCCATGTCCTTTTATTGTTAGAGAAGATGTGCATTGGTGGAACTAACCAAAAAAGACAATGCCTTTTACTCTGCCCTACCCTTGCCTCCATGGGTCTTCTATATGGGTTAGGTGGAAGGTCATGGAAGATGGGGAAAGGTTAGAATATGGGATGGCCCTAGGAAGTGAAATGATTCCTTCCTGATTCTGGAACCTGGCCCTGTTTATTTGGTTTTGGACTTCTGACATCCCAGAGAAGGGCATGCCCCTGGGCCTGGATCTCATTGAAGCCCTATGCTAAGCATGAGGATTCAGTGATGAGCAAAACACAATCCCTGTTCTCAAGGAACTCACAGTCTGGCGGGGAGGAACACAGAGGTAAAGCACAATGAAGTGCCAGATCTGGGGAGGAGGAACATTATCAGGAGAGACTTCATGGGAGAGGTGACAGCTTCACAGGTGAGCTGAGCCAGTGGGACTCACCAGGAAGGAAAGGCTGGGAGAGGAACTTGTGTGCGAGCACACAGCGGCATAGGAGAACATGGTGCGTTCAGAGGGCCCTAAGCTGCTTGGAGAGGCTGGGAATGAAGATATGAGAAGAGAGATGAAGGGAGATGAAGCAGGAAGGTTTAGGTGTCAGGTTGTGAAGTTCCAAGCTAAGAGTTTGGTAGTTATCCTGTAGGCGATAGGGAAATGTAGAAGGACACAGAGCAGGAAATGGACTCTCTCAACTTGAGAGAGATTCGTGCTGATAACAGTTTGGGGGATGGACTGGTGGGGAAGATGCCAGGTAAGGAGAGTAATACCAAAGACAGGATTTAGTTTAATTTAGAACGCCTGTGGTCTTTAAAGCTGTCCTGGATTTGGGGGAGAAATGGGGAGAAGATGGCTTCAGCTGAGCCCCATTATTGCACATTTCTTCCCACACAACTCCCTGGCAAGCCGAGCCTAAGGAGAGACATCAGCAAGGTCACGCTGTACCTCAGCGCCTTGTCCTGAACTTAAGTTTTCCTGTGTCGACTTGACATCTGAAGGAAAGTCGTTGTATGGTCCAGAGTCCACCTGCTCAGTGTCAGGATGCTCAAATGAACAGATGTAAAAGAAAAAGGCTTGTGACCTCACCACCCCAGGACCCAAACCTGATTTTATGTCATCCCCAGAATTGACGAAGTTCAGTGGGACTAACTGACCCAATGCAAGCGAAGAAACCAATGTTTTTACTTACGTGGGGGGAATTGAACAATAACACCTAGCATTCATATGACACTTATTTGATTCATCAAGCAACACTGAATTCCCATTTTGTGCCAGGCACTCGGAAGGGAATGGAGAGTGAAATCCACAGGATGCCTCCCCTCATGGAGTTTTTGTTCTGGTAAGAGACACAGTAAATAGAAAACACCTCAATTAATGTCTGATTCTACACCTCAATGAGGACGGTGAAGAAGAACTGGGCACTATGAAAGAGAAAAACCATCTAAACAGGGCCGGGGAAGAAAAGGCCTTTCTGCAAAAAAACACCTAAACCGAGACTTCCTCCGTAACTAGTGTTCATCAGATGAAGAGCAGAAGAGAAGGGACAGCAGCTGGAGGGGCCATGTGAGGGAAAGCTTGGGAAAGACTTCAGGGCATCCTAGGGGTTGAGAAACAGCCTGCTTTCCTGGAATGGAGTGAGCAAAGGAAGCGTGATGAGCAATGTGACTTGTCCTCACCAGTTCACGTTCCTATCCTTTCCAAAGTGCTCTTCTCTCTTATGTCTCCTGCCATTGGCACCACTACCCTGGCTATGTCTTGTCACTAGCTTTGACTCACAGACACAGCAATTGATGCTCCCAGTGAGTCTTAAGAGTTTTTGTTGAGGTTCCTAATCCACCGGCTGGTGGGGCCCCAATTAGTCTTCAAGAACCATATTCTTCTCCTATGTTGTTCCAGGAACCAGATGCCCTGGTGATCCTGGGTTCCTTACCCAGGGCACGTCCCTCTTTCTACATCAAGGACCCCAAGGAACTGAATTAGTCATCAGAAAGTTCTTTGATGTGCACACCATCTGAGCAAAGGTAACCAGATAGTCTCGTGGGCTATGTCATCCTTGCCCCAGCAGCGAGTAATGAACTCTCCTTGCCCTGCTGCAAACTCCTCCTCTCTGGAGGGGCCAGAATACTGAGTGCCGAGAAGCCCTGACACTTTCTTGCCATACAGACTTCTTCCATGTACATCTGCTAAAAAATAGTGCCTTATGCTTGCCTCCTTGTTGCTTCATAAAATTGGATTCCCAGATCACTACGCCACTGCCTTCTTGGGTTACTGCTACTCACTGGCTACCTGCACAGAATTTGTGTATTCCCCAGATGTCCTCGGGACTGTCAGTCCGTCAGCTTCTGCTGCTAGCTAATCTCTTCCAGAGTGTTGATTCATCTAGGCTCATACTCAGTGGAAGGAATTTTCCCTGGCCTTATCACAAGTCCTGGAAAAAGGTGGGCAGGAACCTGGGCTGTTATGTAATTGACCACACTACCAGTTAGGATGCTTACAGGAACCAGTAACAAAAGACCCAATTTAAAGAAGTCCAGACATGAACCAAGTCCAGGGCTCAGTAACATCGTTCACTGACATCATCATGGGTATGGGGCTTTCTATCTTCCCATGTCACCATTGCTGGTATGTCAAAGAACTTCCTTGTGTGGCCTCGAGATAGCTTTGGCAATTCCTGGCATCATGGGTAAATGCAATGCAAGGATTTTTACTTTAATCTTCCTCTTTTTATTAGCAAGAGAAACCTTTCCTAGAAGCTCCCCACCTCCACCTCAGTCGACTTCCCCTTGGGTCCCGTTGGTCAGGAGTTGGTCACATACATACACCCAAACAGGGAATGGGACCTCCATAATTGGCCTACAGTCATGCTTTGCCCTTTGGGATCACCTTTTTCTAAACACATGGGAAAGTGAACACAAAGTTATTTTAAAAATAAGTAAAAAATCAGAGCTCTGATAGCAAGAAAGAAGTGAGAGGGAGGATGCTTTTTGGGTCGGTGGGTGGTCACTAATGCTTTACGCCAAACATTTTCAGCTCTCGTCTTGGGTACAAAATCGGGTAGTACTTTCCCATCTCCTACCTCCTTGAAGGTGGGTAAGGAGCCATGTGACTTGTGTCAGCCAATGAAATGTGAGCAGGGGTGACATCTGTCACAACAAGGTGGAAGCCTAAGAGCAAGTGAGAGATTCAACATTTTTCCTTTTGGCAACTATGGAAGCACAGAGATGGAGTGTCCATTAACGTGGGTCTTTAACTCTGATGTAGATCAGAGTCCCTCCCCAGGCCCAGCATATCTACAAAAGACATTTAACACAAGCAAGAATAAAACCTTTGTTGTTTTATGACACAGAGATTTGAGAGCTGCTTGTTTCTGTAGCATTACCTAGCCTTTCCCAACTCCAGAAGAAACCAACCGTATCTTCACAAGTATAATAAAAACACCTGTATAATATTCATAATAGATCCCATTTACCAAGTTTCTACTATGTAGCAGGCACTGTGCTGGGTGTCACAAGTAAATGATAGGGCTGTATTTTATACATGAGAAAATGGAGGTTCAGGTCTTATTCAAGTTCATGGAATAAGTGGCTGGTGGAAGCCCAAGCTGAGTCCAGGTCTTTCGCACCCCAGAGAGCTTGCACTGTATACATATGTCCCTATTCCTGAATAGTACTGCCACATGAATTCAAATCTCAGTTGAGCCTCACAACTTTCTTGCCACAGACCCTGTTGTCATCTACACTTCACAGGTCTGGAAAGACCCCTGAGCCTCTCCCTTTCCACTCTTCCTCCCTATCCTTCTGACTATATGAAGAATCAAGGTATTATGAGTTAGAGGAGGCACATGGATTTTGGAACCAAGTGTCTAGAGGTTAAATCCGGGCTCTGCAGTTGTTCCTGGAGGAGCATGGGGCAGGTACCTTAATATTGCTAAGCCTTAATCCCTTCCTCTGTGAAAATGAGGCCAGCCATGGCTCCCTCAGAGGTGGCAGGAGGAGCATACATGTAAAGCCCTTGTATGGAGCAGACAAGCAAGAATTAGTCATTTTTCACTGTAGACTTGTTAATTTAAGAAGAAATAACCAGGAACCCCCCACCGCATGCCCCAAGCCAGTATGCATGCACACATACACACAAACCTTCCTCACTGAAATGCAAATGTTTCCCACTAAGATTCAACAAGGTCTCACAGGGCCTGCTTCTTGGTCATATAAGGGCTGGCAGGTCCTCTCTATGGGCTGGAGAAAAGTTTTGTTTCCCCAGCTGCACTCACAGGGGAATGCTCTGCAGGCATGGCATTGGGAACCTGTTTGACTTGGCTCAGAGGCCTGTCAGCACATTCAGGAAGTGAAGTCAGAGAGAGGCAGGATTTCAAACAGAGCCAGCTGCACACAAATGCCCAGGCAGTGACATGCCTTATCTAGGCAGGGTGCCTATCAGCCCGGGTTGCCCTGGGTGCTGTCAAAGAAGCCTCTGAGGATGGCTCTGGGCCAGAAAAGGAAGAAGCAATCTCTGGAACCCAGAGAAGAGCTGTGACTTCCATAGCAAAGCAGCCAGAAGGGCTATGCAACGATCATCTCAGCCAGCCCCCTGTCTTGGGCAGCAGAATGACTAAGTCCGGACTCCCAGAGCTTGCTGGGTCGAGAGGTTAATGTTTATCTCCCCGGAGACTTGAACTCAAGTTTTGGGAAGGGAACGAAGGAGAAGGGGAGGATAGCAGAATGAATAGATTAGGAGGGCTGGGGAAGGGAGAGAGAGAAATGGATGGCATCTGACAGCATGTGGAGCCCTGAGAAGGAACACAGTACCAATTTCCAGCCATGTCCAGGGAACAGTATGGTGACTGAAACCTTCATGAACCCTAATGCCAGCTAGAACATTAAGGATTAAATAAGCTGATATACATACAAGGGCTTAGCTTAGTGCTGGCCAATCAGAAATGTATCAGAATCCTATGGTAGCAAGTGACAGAAAATTCAATTTAAGTAAAAAGCAATTTTATTGGAATAAATCATTGAAAAGCATGAGCAGAAGTAGCCTAAACCTGGCTATATGCAGAGCTCAAATGGAATCATCAGGCTTTGATTTCCCTCCATCACTCAGCTTGCTGTGGAAAGTGTTAGCGTCATGCTCAGGCTCCATATGATAGTATCCAGCAGACCCCACTCTCTGTCCATGGGAATAAGTAAGATGGCAACAGCAGCTCCTCGCCGCCTCTCAGGACGGTTGTGTCTCATTGATCTGATTGGGTCTCATATCCATCCCTGAACCAATCACCATGACCGAGAGATGGTCTGTGACATACTGATTGGCTTAGGTGTAGATCAGCCTTCAATACTAGGGTCTGGGAGTCCCATCAAACCACATGGCTAGAGAAGAGAGAGAGGGAAGAGGAGATCGTCAAAGCAATGTCAGGACCTACAAAGGAGTAGCTGCTGCTCTAACTATTATGTGATTACTGTTGTTACTATTATCAAACTTTACAGGCCAAGGTAGAGGCGCGTCTAGTCTCCTTCAAAAGCTGGGTCAAGATTCATGATCCATTCTTCAATCTCTTATAACAAGTTGGGGCCTCTAGGTATAAATCATCAACATATTTCTCTGGTTGGAAAATGTTCAAGAGGATTGTATTAAATATAACATGTAAAAATACTCAGTAAAAAATAGTTACTAATATTAGTTGTTTTTGTGATGTTTATTGTAAAAAATTTATTCATCCAGGCCAATTGAAATAGAGTCAAAGATACTCCAGGCAAGACTATGAAATCTCAGGAAGCCCGCCATTCTATTCTGCTCTGTATTTTTCTCTCCTCTCTTGCTCGCTGAACTGTATCAGTATCAGTGTCTACGCTAGTATTTCCACAGTTCAACTGTTAAAGTAGGAAAAGCCAGAAAAAAATGAAGTAGACTATAATCGTGATCGAATTCTAAGGAGAATCCAACGTACAATGAAATGTTCTTTTTTTCACCTCACAACACATTAAAGATCTTTACATGAAAGATCTCTGAAAATTTCTAGAAATGGCTATTAGCATAAGAAATGAATGATAAATCTGGTGTAGCAAGTACAATATACCAAGAAAGGTTGATGAGCCTACTGTGTGGTTTAAGACATTTCTAGGAGGTAATATGGTGACCAATTCTTGGCATTAATAGTCAAAATCTGGGGTGCCTCGGTGGCTCAGTCGTTAAACATCTGTCTTTGGCTCAGGTCGTGATCCCGGGGTTCTGGGATGGAGCCCTGCCTCGGGCTCCCCGCTTGGCGGGAGGCCTGCTTCCCCCTTTCCCACTCCCCCTGCTTGTGTTCCCTCTCTCGCTGTCTCTCTCTCTGTCAAATAAAAATATAAGATCTTAAAAAAAAATAGTCAAAATCTTTCCACCTTAGGATATTAACATGGGATTGAATGATCATTACTCTCTCAGAAGGTAGTGTTACCGTGTTCACTCACCCAATGTTTAGAAACTCCTCCTCTATGCCAGGCAGCGACTAAGTACTGGAAGTGAGAAGCTACGTAAGACATCAATCCTACTATCAAAAGCTGATGGTGGGGCGGCTGGGTGGCTCAGTCGATTAAGCAGCTGGCTCTTGATTTCAGCTCAGGTCATGATCTCAGGGTCCTGGGATTGAGCCCAGCATTGGGCTCTGCGCTCAACAATGCATCTGCTTCAGGATTCTCTCTCTCTCTCCCCTCTGCCCTCCCCCTGCTCATACTCTCTCTCTCAAGTAAATAAATAAATCTTAAAAAAAAAAAAACTTGATGGCACCCAATATATTAATTGCTGTGACAGAGGTAATTACAATGTACCTTGGAAACAATACATCACCTAAGGGAGTTGAGCAATGGCTTCACTGAGAAGCTGACTTGGAATTGTATCTTAAAAGAGATGAGTGGGAGTTTGACAGAAAAATGGGGTGATAGTGTTCCAGGGAGAGGGGACATCAAGGACTAAGGTAAGCAGGACTCGGGCCCATCAGTCAAGCATCAACTATTCATGGACAAAAATGGATGGAGTTTCTGCCCACTTACTGTCACGTAAGGAAAAGAGATATTTAACAGATTATTAAAAAGATGATCACAATTACCTATCAAGCCCAGCACTTTGCAAAGTGCTGCAAAGATGTGCAAGCAGTATTACTGCAGAGACTGCGAAGGGTGCGTTCCCAGAGTCTTTGGTGGAAGGGCGGGGAGGAGCTTGACTCAGTCCGGTCATTATTGAAGGCCTCTCCAAGGAAGTGACCTTTAAACTGAGACCTGAAGGAATTAGTCAGGCATATGGGAGTGGGTGGGGAGAGCATTCCTGTCTTGGGCAAAAGCACATGTTAGAAGTAGCCAGAAGACCAGTGCGGTTAGAATGCAAGGTTCCCTCCAGGGGAATCAAGGGGAGGGGATGGGAAGAGGCAGACACAATGGGGCAGGTGGGTCCAGATGGTGTGCAGTTTAACGCGGCATGTCTAAGTATAGTACCTTGACCCTCAAGTCTCAAACAACCTGAGAGGTTAGATGACAGCGAGCAAAGAGAACCCAGGCATTTTCTAGAAGTCACACATTTCATGCTTAGGGCAGAAGCTCTGATTCCTGGCTACAAGAGACTGATTCTGACATTAGCTATTAGTGAAGCTCTTGAGATGTGCCCAGACCCAGGGGAAATGCCTTCTGTGCTACCTTGTTTCAACCTCACAACAGACTTTTCAGTGAACCATCACAGGGTTGCTCCCTGGTCAGGAAGCTGGACTCAGACTGGTCCCAGAAAATGGCTGCGTCCTCATGACTGTACAAGTCAGGAGCAGGGTTTGGCTGTAAAGTCAAGCTCTTGGGGCGCCTGGGTGGCACAGCGGTTAAGCGTCTGCCTTCGGCTCAGGGCGTGATCTCGGCGTCATGGGATCGAGCCCCACATCAGGCTCCTCCGCTATGAGCCTGCTTCTTCCTCTCCCACTCCCCCTGCTTGTGATCCCTCTCTCGCTGGCTGTCTCTATCTCTGTCGAATAAATAAATAAAATCTTTTAAAAAATAAATAAATAAATAAATAAAGTCAAGCTCTTGATCATTCCATCAAGCCACCTCCGAAGAAATCGAAATCTTTAGAAATCTTGAAAATTTCCACGGCTCAGCATTATCACCCTCCCCGAGTGGTACTTCAGCAGAAAGTGGGTTTACAAGAAACACTCATTCCTTTTCCTTAATGTGAAAGGTGAATGGGGAACTCCAGGGACCTTTTAATTTTCTCTCCCATCCATATCTGGGCTTTATGCCCCTGCTGTTTTGAATTCCATTTCAAATGAAAAAATAACCAAAAACCACTCTCAGCCAAGCCATTTGGATTTAAAACAGACTGGCAGAAACCTGGAAAGAGTCAAGATTCTCCTTAATATATCAAATAGAGCAGCCAGAGCCAATCTGAGAGGCTTTGCTCCATTTTGTAGAGAACAGGCCGTATTTTGAAAATGGATGAGTAAGGTTCACTGTTGCGACTTGTTTCAAGGTCTGGAGGCCAGGCCTGGTTTTGATCTGACAGGCCTGGGTCTCTAACCATGGGTTATTCCTTTGCAAAGACTCAGAGAGGCAGTTTGCGCGCCAGACTCAGACCTGGAACAGTGTCCCTTTGAAGACTTCCTCCGTGGGTCTTAAGTGGGATTTGGTGCCCATTGTGGAATCACAGTAATGAGCTCAAAACTAATGTTTTTCATTACGCCAGCAAATCAGTCAGCCCCTCTGTTTGCTCAGGTGTGTGGCTGTGTGCCCCATGCCCTGCTCTCTATATAAGAACAAAATAAATATTTTTAAAAGGAAGAAAGAATTGAAGATGAAGGAATGTCACAACTGGTGGGGTAGGAAAAGTGAGAGAAAGGGGCTCTGGTCTCCTTAAAGTAAGATAAATTTGCTATCTACTTTCTTTACTAATTGGTCACCCTCTAGTCCGTGAAGACCAAAAACAAAACAAAACAAAACAAAAAACAAACAAACAAAAAACCCCCACAAAAGGATCGGCTAATGATGTGGCAAGATTCATCCAATTAATTGGGGCTCCTTCAGAGGCTGGAGCAGTGCCGGTAGATGGCGCCAGAG
Source organism: Ursus arctos (assembly GCF_023065955.2). Lineage (NCBI taxonomy): Eukaryota > Metazoa > Chordata > Mammalia > Carnivora > Ursidae > Ursus > Ursus arctos. The sequence continues at coordinate 58,378,603 of NW_026622786.1, forward strand.
GGCAGACACAGCGCTCCCACTTACTCGGGGCGTAAAGGATTCGGGGAAAAGCCCAGCCAACAACTTCTGCTGGGACGAAAGCCTGGGCGTCGTCCTCCTTCAGAGGGGACCAAGTATAAACACATTTTTTACAGAATAGGGAAGCATATGCACTGGAAATGTTCTTGCTCTACCAGCCGGAGGCCAGGAAGCGAGCGCCAGATACTGTTTACAGGGCAGCTCTTATTTCAGAATGAAGAATAAGGCTCAGCAGGTAGGGAGGCCTTGAGAAGGAGAACCAAATTTCCCAGAAGCCCACACTGCACCAGAACTGCGGAGGGCTGGGCTGAGGAAACACACTGGAGAAAACGATGGAGTCTTAGGTTGTCAGAATAAACCCACCTGCCTCCGCAGAGGGACTGGCTGGGTGCACTGGGGGAAATAGGAAATAGAACTGGGTTAAGATTCTGCATGTGTGACCTTGACCGATTCTCTTTCCTTCTGAGCAACAGTTGACTCATCCCTGGAATAGATGCAATAAATTGTAAATGAGAGACAACGTTTGATTTATAGAAAATGCTTAGCACAACACTCAACATGCAGCAATCTCTGAAAAACTCTTCCAGCTGTGGCACTAAAACCCCTTCCTCTGGGAATGGGGACAATCGGGAAAGACAACCTTCTCATTTGTGTCACCACTGCGTCTGATACACACTGATGCTCGCTGGGCTTATCACACTATTTTGCATTTTATTTACTTATGCAGGTCCTGAGATCGGCTGCTCCTTTAAATAAGGGCTGTGCGGTAACATTCTCCTTGCATTCCCAGAATCTATCAGGGCCCCCGAGACATAACATCTGTTGAATACATGAGCTTTTCTTGTGAGCAAGTTGTTCCAACCTACCAAACTAAATGATTCAGATACAGAATGGTGGCCACATCTCACTTGCTTTCTTTTTACTGCGCTCAGGAAAGAAAACAGAAAGTACTACAAACCTGATGATGAAAATCAACTTCGAATTCTTTGTATTAGGCAAAGACCAAATAGAAGCCAGATGCTAAGCAGCCATTTTCAGTATTGGCCAACTCACCCAGCCAAGATTCTAAGTAAATTCCAAGACAGAATTGCAATATTAGATGTAATTCTATGATCTTAGTGTCATAGGGTAAGATTTGGGCATGTGGTATTCTAGTCTACCCAGGCCAGAGAGAGAGATGTTGAAGGAATGAAGAATGACCTGGATGGAAGCAAATAACAGGAGGTCAACAGAATCAGGGATGCCAGTGAGGCCAACACTAAGGAGGGAATTGGAGACCACAGAGCTTGGCTAATGTGGTCAGACTCTGTTACTAAGTAGCCCCTTTGATTGGGGCAAGTTAGTTAATTGCTAAAGACTTGATCTCTTTGTTTATAAAATAAGGCATTACTAGTCAGCATAGGTTAACCTATGCTATGGTGATGTATAAACTCTGAACTCTCAGTGACTTAGCAAAACAGAAGTGAATTTCTCACTCACCCAAAGTCTCACCCGAAGGCAGGTTAGTGGGAGCACTTCTCCACCCAGGGCCTCAGGGCTCCCAGTTCCTTCTATCCTGTGACACTATCATCTCATCACGTGGCTCCCAGTGTTACAGCAGCAGGGAAGAGAGAGCTGGAGAAGGCACACTGGATCGTAAGTGCTTTAGTACAGAGGTGACATATATAATTTCCGCTCAGAGCCCATTGTTCAAAATAAGACACAGTCCCAGCCTAGCTGCAGGGGAGACTGAGAAATGTGGAGGGGCATAGAGATATTTGGGGAGCATTATAGATTTGTCTGCCCCACTGTATTTTAGTATTTAATTAAAATAATTTAATCAAACGGGATTAAACTTTGCTGCATGAAATAGAACAACCAAATAACAGTGGTTTTTAAAAGTTAGAGGTTTATTTCCTCTATGGTAAAAGGAGCCTGAAGAAGTGGGGCATCCCCACGGTCACCAGGAGCATAGGCACCTTGTACCCTCATCCAAAAGTCGCTCCATGGTTACAAGGTGTCTTCTAGGTGCCATGGCCACATTTCAGCCAAGATGAAAAAGTAAAAGATCAGGGCGATAAAAGGCACCCTACCCAGCTTTAAAGAGCTTTCTCAGAAGCTCACCTAGCAACTTCCATGTATATTTCATTGGCCACTCCTAGCTACAAGGCAGTGTGTGATGTGTAGTCTTTAACCTTTGTGAATGGGAGAGTGAATATTGGTAAGGCTACTAACCGTCCATGCCAAAACAATAACACTCAATTCATGGGGTTATGGTGAGCACTTTACAGAAGTAAAAAAGCTTTGTCCAGGAGCTGACCATTGTATGTGTCCAGTAAATGTTAGATATTGTCATTACTATTTTTATTACCACATCATCACTTTGGAAGCCTGAACTTGGTGGCAACACCTTAGGGACCTGTCAAGAAAGTGGAGTGAGTCTTTGGTCTTAGTGAGGAAGATTTGGAAGAGCAAGGCAGGGTAGGAGAGCCCCAGGCCCTGGGTTAGGGATTAGGACAAGGGAAAGCATTAGCACTCATTGGGGAGCTGGGAGTGCAGGAGGGAAGAAGCTGAATGTGGTAGCACTAGGTTTTTCTGAGGCTGACTCTGGTTAAGATATGTAATTAGCAGAGAGAAGAACCCAAGAAAACATGAAAACCAGAAAGCGTCACAGTGACTGCCTTGGTCGGCACCTTTAGAAGCCAACCTTTCTGTACCCTCAACTCCATGTTTGTACTCCCTTGCTTACTGAGCTCTTTCTACCTCTGTGAGGTCACCTCACCCCTTCACTTGGTTTCTGCCACCACAAATCTCAGCCCTTCTTGATGCTACTGCTTTCTCATCCTTTCCTTCAGCATATATTTATTGAGTATTTGCCACGACCTGGCGTAGCTTTTAGTACTAGGGATAGAGTGGGGAATAGGACAGGCCACACTCCTTGTTTGGTGAAATCTACATAACATGTTGGCCTTTTCCTTCCTTGGATTGGTGCCTTCTAGGTAATTCCTCAGCCTGTCCCCTGGGACTTCCTCTCTGGTATGCTACTTATCACTTACCACCTTGCTGGTCTCAGTCTTAACAGTCCTTTTGGTCATTAAAACCCAGATAGAAGAGGGATAACTTAGATTTACATCCCACCTTCATATCCCACTTTGATGTGGGCTCAGAGGCAGGGCCGGGCTAAGTCTGCGGTGGGAAGTATTAGTGGCTTCATTGGGAGATGCTGGAGAAGAAACAGCTAGAGTTAACAATAGTCTGATCAGCCTATACAATTCCAAATTTTCAGGTCGAACGAGTAACTACTTGTGTCAACTAAGGTTCTTGGGTTGCAAGCAAAAGAAACAGACTCCAATTAACTTAAGTAGAAGAGGTTTACTGGGAGGATATGGGGCATCACAAACAAGATTTAAAGGAATAGCTGAAGAGTCAGATTGCAGAAGGGACAGAGTCTGGGGCAGCTCAGGGACTTTGTTCGAAGTCCATGCCTCTGTTGGAAAGAATGGTCCCTAATCATATTTCTGTGCTTTTTCTCTCTCTACTCAAGAGACAAAGTCCTGGGAGAGACGGAGGCTATTGTTCTGGGTTGAGTTACATTTCCCCCTTCCCACCCAAAGCCCAATTAATAGTTCCCACCAAATCTACAAGTAATAGGACCTGGTAGTTCCCCAAAACAAAATTAGGTTGTGACTACCAGAACAGGGATGAATGCTGGGTGGGCAAATACACAGATGTCTACCTCCCCACTCTGGGTAATTTTCCTATTCCCAAGGCTATGGCTTTAGGCCATTTCAGGAAGATGCATAAGAATGTGTCCTCCTGGAAATATTTTCCGTTGCAGGGAGCAAGACCGTGGCCTAATTATAAAAAACTTGATGCTCATGTTGGGAATTTGGAGTGACATTGATAGAAATAACAATTACAAGTGATTTAACAATCCAAAAAATAAAAAATTTCCATTTTTATATCACTTGGGTGTTTTTTTAAGTCTGGTCTGCATTTTTGTAATTGTAATTTTATTGATTTTTAAAATTAGTCATGTATACACATGGTTCATTCACCTTCCTCCCTCCTGCCACCTGGAACATGGATGTCTCCATCTTGCACCTTGGAGGCAGCCCTTTTGGATCATGAGGACTGAAACACCAGCACGGCAGGACAGCGTGCTAGAAGAAACCTAGATTCTGGTGACTTTATGGAACAGACACATGATGTTAGCCCTGCTCTGTATTGCTCTATATTTTTCTGTAATCGAGAACTAAGCTCCTACCTATGAAAACCACCCGGTTTGATGTTTTTCTGCTACGGTCAAGCCTAATTCCAATTGCATCTCTGAGGTTACGTCACCAACAGGTGACAGAGCCTGGACTGGATGAGGCAAGGGAAGCCCCCGGCACAAAATATAAGGAGGCACTCGCGCTCAGGGTCATGCAGGTGCTAACCGTGCCCTTGCAGGACGCTAAGAGTAGGTGCCTCCTAAAATGTTGCGCCCTGAGTGTTTGCCTTGCTTTAGCCCGCACAGCTACATCAGCAACCAGAGCCCGGGCTCTGCCGATACCCCGTGACTGTGAGAACTAGCAACTGGTCCTCGTCTGAGATTTAAGAAATGCCTTCTTTGATATTAACTAGGAGACGCAAGATTTTAAAACTTTCTGACATCTCCATCCCCTAGCACCCCTGCTATTTCAAGAGCTCGCTTTTCTCATGAGCTGGCACGGGAGTGAAAAGCCCTTCTGAAATACCTCGCCCTCCCATCCGCTTTCCAAGCAGGCAGCCTTGTTTATATATCGCTTCTCCTGAGTGAATCATTTGTAGCAAGAGTACAGCTTCCACTTGTCCATGAGAAACTGTTCAAAACAATCCTTTCTATGCTGCATAAAGCCTCAGGAGTAACAATAGATTTTCAAAATAAGACGGCTACTTGTCAGCTTCTCAAAGTCAGGGAACAAATAAAAGTAACTATGTGCCATCGAAATCATTTTGAAAGAAAAAAACAAAACCTCCCTGTGATTGCTTATTTTTTCGAGCTCCCACCCTCTACCTTCTTTATATTCTGCTTCCTGCAGAAGCCTTTCCAGTTCCTTTTGCTTCTGGTTTCAAGGTGTTAGTTTCACATGGCACTTCCTGAAATTCCATACAGAATCATCATAGGGTGAAAAGAGAGGGCTGGTTGCCACTGGCATCTTAGGGATCAGAACCCCTTGATTTCAAGGTTAGAGGGAAATGTAGAGTCATTTCTCAAGAGTGGGTTTATTTGATATGCTGCATTTATGCAGTGCTACACAAAGACCTTCCAAAGAAACACATGTTCTGTAGATCTCTGCCAAACTCTCAGGAACAGAGAAGAGGCAGGTGAAGGAACAGGGGCTGGAGAAGCTAAGTGAAGGAGAGAATAGGGTCTGGATCACGGCTTGTGAAGAGACACTGTCCTGGAGCCTTCACATTAATTCTCACGCCCTCCCCCCCTTCAAAGAGAGTGCTTTGTCTCCATCTTACAGGTAGAAAAAGCAAGTTCAGAAAGATTAAGTAACTTGCCCAAGATCACACAGCAAAGCAATAGCAAGTGGGGACCCAAATCCAGGGTGACCTGACTCGATACCTATGCTCTTGCAAGTGTGTTTCACTGCGTGCAAAAGCTCAATCTATTTCCTATTAGAGGGAAGATCAGCAAGATGTGGGAGGTCGGAAAACTGAGGATCTAGTCCCAGCATGGGGACATGGGACAAAGACTTCCATCTCCCCTGCGACTCTGTGCTCTTACCTATGGAATAAGAAAGCAGAACTAGGTGGTTCTTCAACTGCTTCTGCTCTCTGACAATCTGCGTTTCCATATCTACTCCCATCAAAGGCATCCAACAAAAGCATAGAAATAACAGGAAGGGTGAGCCACAGGCAGGATCCCTCCCTGTGGGTCAGGAGTCCAGGAAAGGCCAGAGACAGCCACGGCAGGATAAATAAACTGAACTTGATGTTCCTTGCACACTCCCATTTTTTCATCAACCTTTCCAGCCCCTGCCTCCACCATCCGGGTACTCTGCTCCTGGCCTTACCACCTCCAGCTGGCCTCAACTTGTAGCACCCCATCCAGGCTTGCCTGGATTCCTGCAGTGCTGAGTTAAAAGACCTAATTGTTTTTTATCCAGCCAACTGGATGGTTCCTTTTTGCAAATTATAAGAAGGTGCTTCTCAGAATTGGGTAGGCATAGCCCTGACTCAGGATGTATGGCTTGGCAAGCAGAGCATGGACTGACTTTCAGCTCCTGCCTTCCCCACACAGTCAGATGCCCTGTGCAGTGCACAACTCAAACAACTATATGTGGCAGCCCTGGGATGAGGCCCACTGTTGAGTCATTTCAGTGAATGATACTCCATTCATCCAATTACGCGTGGCAGAGAGGAACCTAGGCAATATCTTGACCCTTTTCTCACCTTCATCTCTCATGTTCTACCCCACCACACTGTTGATTTAGCTCCTATTTACCTCTCAGAGTTCCCAGTGCTCTCCATTGCCACCACCACCCTGATCAAAAGAACATCCTTCTTCTGAACTCCAGTACTAGCATTCTAACTGGCTTCCTTCCATCTATTCTGTCCTGCCTTGTGTTTATTCCTGTTGCTGCAGCCAGAAAGTATAGGAACTCAGTGAGTTTAACACTGAGAGCTAGCAAATTGGAGGATCTCTTCAAAATATAAATATGGTGATCCCTCTTTCTCGCTTGAACTTCTCAATGGCTTCTGATGACTTTTAGGCTAAGGACAAAACTCTTGACTCAGTTCCCTCCCTACACTTTCAGAATCACTTCACGTTGTCTTCTTTTCAGCTCTCCTTTCCCTGGCCTCTCGGGAAAGTCACCCATAAGCCCAGTCTTCTCTCTACCCCGAGCCCTGGTCCTCCTCCTTCTTTGCCTGTTAACTCCTACTCACACTTCGAGTGTGTCAAGGGTCAAGCATTACTCCTCAGAAGGCTTTCCCTGCACTCCCTAACTGGCCAGCTCCCCTTAAGATACATCCCTCAGAGACAAGGGCCTCCTCTCTCTGTGGCACTCATCAGTGTACACATCTATGTGTAGCTGTGAGATCATCTGACACTCTCTCTCTCCAGCTGGCCTGTAAGCTACATCACATGGTGCCTGGGCTCATCGCTGTGTAGTGTCAGGCACACAGCATCTCCTTGATAAATATATGTTGAGTGAATGCAGGTTTATCTGGCTTGGAGACACCAACATTTAGCAAAGACCCCTTTGGATCGTCCCCCAAGTGATCTACTAGTTTAACATCCCCAAACTGGGGGTGTAAAAGGAAGAGGAAGAACAGCAAATCATAGACCCTCGCAACTGGCAAACCATTCCTTCATAACTAACCAACTCTGAATGCTTCCTCTATGAGGCATTGTGGTTAACTGGTTCCTGGCAAACATTTGTTGAAATCAGTGCATAAAATCCAATCATTCAAGGCCCAAATTAGATGCCCCATCTGCTAGAAAGACTCAGAAGTAATCTCTCTGTCCCATACATGTTCAAAGCATCTCAGCATTCCCTCTCTGCTGATCGTTTTCATCTTGTGTTAGAGTTATTTGGGTGTATGTCTCATCTCATAGAATACATTGGAATTGCCCAATTGATTCCTGGTCTGATCTCCCATCCCCCAACACCTAGCACAATGTCTATCTGTAATGGTGCTCAAAAAGTTTCGGCAAAGGAATGAAGGCACAAACGGGTGATAAATCATGCTTGTTCAGCTCTCTCTCTCAGGTGCACAAACTATTAGTTTGAGTGTATTTCTGACTTTCCTGATCTTACATTCTTCTCAAAGAGGCTGGGGGAAAGGATTACTTGGGATACTCTCAACCACTTTAAATTAGTTAATTGTCTATCATTTAGTAAGTCTCCATTGTGGGAAGCCAGGTTGTTGTCTTCCTCCTCCTCTCAAGAATTTTCAGTCTGGACGATCTTGACTGCTTTCTAATTCAAGAACTTCCAGTACCACATATGTGCCCCAAGCAGGCCAGAGTTTCAAAATCCAGCTTTGGAGAGCTCAGTACCAACCTCATGATCATTTAGTTATATGGCCTATGCTATTTAATAGCTGCCAACACGTTCAATGAGTCTCTTGTTTGTACCAATCAAATACATGCATTAAAACATAGAAAATCTAACCCTGTTATTAGGTCTCTGATTGAAAGACAGTTTAGATAATGTGTCAGGATGGTGGGAGTCTCAACTCTTCTCTGACTATGAGCTACCATTAGGATTCATATATGCGTACTGAAATATGTCTAAGAGTTGCCAAGTTTTAGAGAAGAGGGAGACCTCAGAGGTTATTTGACCTAAATGCCCGTTTTATAGATGGTGAAACTTAAGTCCCAGGAGAGAAAGGGACTGGCCAAGTGGGTCACGGAGTTGAGACGCACACTCAGCTTTGGAGGTCTTCTGAGTCAAAATACTTGTTGTATTTCCTGGGATGTGACAGGCTTTTTAAATACTTTATCACTGCTTATCTCTAATTACACCTCAGGAAAGGTGCCTTGTCCACATTTTATAGATGAGGAAACTGAGCTCAGACAGTTGAAATAATTTGTTTCAATGTCTCCTGTCTACCAAATCTTTCAGATAGCAAAGTTGGGGTTGAAACCCATATACGCCTGAATCTGAAGATAGAGCTTCTCCCAGTGGTAAAGGTCACTGGAGCTTTGTGAAGAGCACATTGCTATTGAGTGATGGGTTTGAGACCAAAAGAATGCAAATTCCAGACTAGAGAATTCCAGAGCAGAGATGTCATATGCTCCTGTGCCCCCATGCCTCCCACACAACCACCACTAGCATCCTGAATAGTCAGACCAATACCTTCCCCAGCTTTATTGTGCATACAAATCACCTGGAGATCTATTCAAAGGCAGATTCTGGTTGAATGGGTCTTGAGCGGTGCCTGAAAGTCTGCGGATTCTGAGATTCTCAGGTAACACAAATGCTCCTTGGTCTGGACCACACTTTGTGTAGCAAGGTTGCTGAAGATATAACTCAGTCTTCAGCAGCTCCATCCCCGGACTGTTAAGCAGCAAAATTCATAAGGATGAGGGAGAGCAGCTGTGGTTGAGTAGTTGGAGGAGACACAGTGTTGTGTAGATATCACTTGCTGAACAATTTACTATGCGCTGGCATAACACTAAGGACTTTATTGTACAATCACATTTAATCCCCTCCATAACCCTCCTAGTAGCTATTGGTGTCCACAGTCTACAGATGAGGAAACAGACTCAGAGTTCAGGCAACTTCTCCAAATTCACATGGTTCTGTCTGATTCCAAAACTCATGCTCTTAACCACAATGCCAACTTCCTCCACAATGAGCGTCTCCTTTACACTCAGCAATTCTGAATGGTGCTTTAAGGGGGAAGGAGTCTTTGAGCAGATATTGATTAGCTGATAGGGACGTCCCAAACTTAACACCAGGATACTAGTGAATATCTTAGACCAGATGTTGATCAACTTGCTAGAGGAATGTGCAAAGGATTTAGTCACACAAAGACAGAAATAAGCATAAATAGCTTGAGTGAAAAATTAGAAATAACTTTCATGCTCCACGATAGAGGAATGGTTAAATAAAACATAGTATATTAAGTAATGGGCATACTAATTAAGCAACGGTTATACCAATTTCAGGAATATATTTGCTAGAATACCATGATATGACTCGTGTTATAAAAGACGTGAGTGTGTGGGTGTGGGTGTGTTGTGGGTGTAGGTGTGTGCGTTCACACATAGGAAAAGATTGGAATGAGGTGTTCCAAAAAATTAATATCAATAACCTTTGGGTGCTATTATTATTCATTTTTTCTTTTCTTTTCCTTTTATACTTATCTGTACTTCTCATTTTTCTATAACGGCTTGGTTCCGGAGAATGCAAAAAGGAGTTCCCAGTCCAGGCACATCTACCTTTGAGAATGAGAAGCAAACTAACCCATCCTCTTGGTTGCTTCCTTGGGTCCCTTGGGTCTTTGAAGCTGCCCTGCTCCCCAGCTGACTTGGAAGGGACCAAGACATCAGTGCCCCATCCCGCCTTCTCCCACTTTGGTCCACCTGCTCAGGCAGGCATGTTAGGGACCCACGATGCCTTGCCCTCAAGCCTGACCCATGACAACTGTGCACTCTTATTTTTTACTGTGCTTGTTCATTTCCAACTGCAAAAGCAACAGGCTCCTTGTGTTCCTTCCCACAGCTCTGACAAGCCTGCGCTCTCCACAGCAGGGCTGCAGGAGGATAAAGGGAGCCGGAGCTGCAGATGAAGTATTGTAACTGGCGTCAAGTACAAATTAAAATTCCTCCAAGGTGTGCAAAGGATGCCACAACTGCATCAATTTGCACGTAAAGGCTCCCATTCAAACTGAGGGACTCAAGAGAGGAAAAGCAGACTAAGAAACAGAATATTCAAACACTTCAAATCATATCCTCAGAAAGGCTTTCCACATCTTGTTGAAGGAGCGAGTCATCTTCCTGTGTGAAGTGTTCACACTCACTTCCGGTGAGTCATGAGAGGGGCATTCAGGTCTGGACGCTGCCACCGCGCACGTGGTGGAGCCCCTCAGCTCTCCAGCTTCCTCTTCAGAAAACAGAGGTGCTGCCTCTCGGCCCCATAACTGCTGGCTTCTCGCCAGGCTGCCAAACAACCGGCGTTTCTGAGGGGCATCTGCTGACAGTGTCTGCCAGCTCCCTATCCAGCGTTTCCGTGATGCCTGTGACTCACAGCAAGCTCACACCGGAAGCCGTTTCCCCGTGCAGGCTCTGTTGGCTGAAACGCTTGCCAGCCCCGAGAAAGGTCTGTGGGGCTGGCAGGCAGCGATCCTACGATGGAAAGCAGCAGGGACCCAGCCTTACCTGGGCCTGCAGCAGCACAAAGAGCAAAAATACCAACCGGCACAAACTGATCGGTGTGATGAATGGGCTGCTAGGCTGGAAACCACGTGCTGTAGGTATGGTGGAGAATGCAAACGCAGGCCGTGCGGGCAGAAGGCTCTGTGGTATCTAGCCAGACATGGCCCTTCAAAAGAGAAAAGGAAGAAGAACCCCTTGCTCTGAAAGCAAATCAAGCAGGACAGTGAGAACCTTGGTGTGTCAGAAACTCCCATCCGATCTCTCCGTTGGGCTCATCATAATGCCTTCCGATGACCCCCACAGAAAGAGCCTGCAAGGGGGTGTTGGAGGTGTTGTCTCTTCTACTTTACACAAACTGAACTTCAGAGAGGTTAAGTTGCCACAGACCATGCCCGGAGTCAGTGGTCCAGTGGCATTTGAACCCACATCTGTCAGACTTCCACACTTTCAGCTACTTCAGAATTCATTTCCTTCTGAAAGATTTTTATTGAAAACCACCTGTGTGCAAAGCCATAGCTTAGAGCCAGACACCCTTAAGAGGTGTTGAATGGAAGAAAAAAAAGAAAAAGAAGGCAGAAGTCCTAGATGTGTTGCTTTCTAACTATGTGGCCTTGAGTAAGTCACCAGTAACCTCCATCATCTTAATGTTTAACTCTGTGATTGCCTTAAGAAGCTGGTTCTCAGAGGAGGCTCTTGGGTGCATTTCTCATGTTGACCCTAAGAAATATAGTTTTCTCATTCATTCATTCTTTATTAATTCCATCACTCTATAAACATGTATCGATTACTCAGTAACAAGCTTTGGGGCAGAGGGATAAATAAGACACAATCCCTGCCATCAAAGTAGTCATGGTCTGGTGGAGAAGAAAGGCCTCCAAAGGGAGTTACCCTGCAGTGAGATTGATGGGTGTTCCAGGGAGAAAAAGTTACAGCAGTAAGAGAAACAAGAACTAATTCTGCCCAAAGGATTGGGGGAAATTATAGAGAAGGTGACAGTTGACCCAGGCTTTAAAGAATGAGTAAGGCTTAGCTAGGATGAGTGTGCTTCATGTCCTGTCCTGTCTAGCACAGTCTATGCCTTAACCTCAGGGGACGCTGACACCGCCATCTTGAATGAACGAGCAGAGTCAGGCACTCCTGGGTTTGAACTGGAGCCCTGTCACTTACTAGCTCTGCCCTAAGTCTAAGTCTCTATCACAGCAACCTTTTGAAGTGCTTCTCCTTTTTGGCAACTTTTTTTGAAATCCCTTTCCAAACCTGCCTCTTCTCAATGAAAGGCCCTTCTACAAAAATATGAGATGCCTACCATCGCCAGGTAGTTGGTACATAGTGGGGGGAGATGCAGAGGCAAGTGGGACACAGTTCTTGCCCCCTAGGAGCATAAGCATTCAGGAGGCATGGACAGGGACAGCCTCACTAGGCACAGTGGGCCATGCACCATGGCAGTCCCCTCCTGCAGGACGGGGGCACAGATGGGGGGAGGTTCATGCTCAAGGTTCCATCCTCAAATCATGGCCACTTTCTGAAGTTACATTTGGGGTCCTTCAGACCTGCATGGCACTGTTGGGTGTTTCATTATAAAATTTAGAGCTGGAGTGGAATTTTGAGATCATTCTACAAGTGGGAAAACAGAGGCCCAGAGAAGCGAAAGGCACGGGTAGGAAGGGACAGAATCTGGTTCTGGACCCAGTCTTCTGGACTTCTTTGTCTTGCTAATTTTCACCAGTGATGAGATACCCAAATCTTCCGCCTCCTTCCATCCTCCCACCCGCAGTCATGCCCTGTAGTCTCACTCAACTGCGTGTAATAATGCAGGACAGGGACTCTGAATAAATATAAAATTTCTCCGTGGGACATTTGAAATGAGAGAAATCATTTTTGGACTCATTTCTATACATGTCTATAGTGAGGACCTCTGTTTTTCTAGCCGAAGTACGGAGTCTCAGCTAACATTAAAATTGGCTACAGATGAGTTTCTTTTGTGAGATGAAGTGGATGGAAAACATCCTGGTGTGGGATCTCAGGAGCCCGGATTCGAAGATCAGCTTTGCCCGTTGGTCGCCTTGGGGCCTCGGGCAGGTCACTCCCTTCTCAGGGCCTCTGGTGTCCCCTCAGCTGCAGAGATAGCTGAACCCAGTGGAAACTCCATGGTCTCTCCGGGGCCTGCAGCCAGGTACGGTCCACCGTAGGGACTCAACCCCTGCTTCTTTTACAAGAGAAACATCTTCAAAGTCATCAGCATTCACTGAATTGGAGTCCATAAAATCATTTCCAAAATCTAAAGTTTGTCTCTGTTCATTTTTTCCCCTCTCTCTCATTAGAAGCATGATTACCTCCCCGCCTCCCCGTCTCTTAGCAACAACATGGAAGGGTTGACTGTTCTGAAGCACTTCTCAAGTTGCGTGACCTGGCAGCTGTGAATTATTCTGTGTACTCTAATATTATCATTTCGGCATTGCTCCCCCTCCACTGTCACTCCCCGGGCCTCCTGCTCAAAACCACCCGCTCAGCGCCTCTCCTCACTTGTTGCTGAAAACACACCCTGATTCCGCCTACCTCCACTGAGCTCGTTCGTGCAATTGTTCAGGGACACCGGGAAACTTGACAGAACAACGTATTTTAACAGGAGCACCAGAGCGCATGGAGGTAAGGTAAATACTTTGCAATACTTGCAAATCCCAGATCTGAAAGCCCTATGCATTTTTCTAGGGTCTTCCATTCGTCACTTTATTGTGCAATGGATTAAACCAAAAGAAAAAAAATAGTAAAAGCAAATAATAATGACTACCATTTATTGAGCACCTACTATGTGTCAAGCAACTCTTCCCTGCTTTACCTTCTCCACAGCTGGGGAGCACCCACTTTTACAGATGAGGGAAGAGGCTCAGAAACGTAGATGAACCTCTCAGGGTCACACAACTGGTAAATGCTGCTGCCGAGATTGGGTCTGGGTCTGCTATCTGACTCTCAAATCTAGGGCTTTAAAATTGAGAATAATCTGGGAAGTGTTAGCCCACAAGAGGGACCTAGCAAAAAGAGAACAGAATGGCAGTTACAGACCATCTAGTCCTTTCTCCACCCACTTTATTTCCACTCCTGAAACTGAAATAACTTGTTTTCTGTTGTTCCAAAAGAGAGAGCCGACTAAAAGTTGGGCCTATTCAGGAGATGCCTAGCAATTATTAGGCCAAAGAAAGTTCAGGTTGGAATGGGCCTTCCAGTTCACTCGATCTAACCCTAATAGTTTATAGATGACAAACTGAAGCCCAGAGAGTTTAAGAAGGTCACCCACGTTCTCCCATCTTATCAGTAAGTAGCAGAGCCAGCCTTATCACTACCAAATTCTATGCTTTTCATCTGTGAGACATGTCCTAGCACCTGTGTATGAGCCTATGGCTCTGAGGCCTAAATGAGATACTATACTCAAAGTGCCCTGCCTGGCCATGCCCTGCACATGAAGCTGCAGCCGACCTGCATCCTCTTCGAACCTCAGTCTCTTTATCTGTAAATGGGGTTGGCAAGGGCCCCTCACTCATACCTTTGTGAAGAAATTCCACTGAGCTCCGGGATGCGGCCGAACGTTGTAATGCTTGCTTCCCAAACACCAGCTATAATCTTTTGAGGCTGTCGGGTAGGGCATTTCAGGTTCTTGCATGATTTCCCAGGTGGGCAACATTAGAATAAGGTCGGCAGCACCTGCCTCTGGCTTCTTATGATTATGGGGGATTAGGAAACGGGAGAAAGAAAAAAACAGGAAAAGATGTTAGAACTTGCGTCCACATAATATGTCTTATTTTTTCAACCTTCTTCTCTTCTTGGCACTGCTTTGACTTCACGGAAGCCGTGGGCAAGGAAGACTGTCAGGCAGAAGGTCACAGAGGAACCGGCACAGGGTGGGCCAGGCTGGATTAGAAGTCAGGTGCCGCCAGGTAGAGGGCTCACAGTATGGGAGGCAGCTGCACCGCGCGTGTCATGAGCCTCGGGGACTGTGGGTTCGCCCCACGTGCGTGAGCCTGGATTGCACACAAGGCAGTCAAGGTCAACAGGAGCCAGGACGATTCCATTCTCGGTTCACCAGAGTTCCTATCACCTCCCCTTCCCTCTCTACCCTCTCTCTAGGCCCTCTTTTCAGGATGAAAACAACTCCTGACCTCGTGTCTTTGCCCTTGCTTCCTCCAGACTCAGATAGTCACCCTCCTTGTTACAGGCGGCACCACCAGCAGTAGTGAGTTGGGGGGCGAGGAATTAGAGCCAGGTTGTGCACAGAAATACTGCAAGGAGTTTGCCAGGGGGAGGATGGAAAGAGAAGGAAAGGCAAAGGGGGGCAGCTGGGGTATAAGCCGATTGTGTGTACACGCATGTGTGTAGTCAAGTTTTTTCTAAGGAAGAGACTGAAGCCCATTTACATGCTTTTGGGGAGGAAACAGCTGAAGGGACAGGGGCCAAAACACTAGCACAGGGTCTCTGAGAAGGCAAGAGGGTAGGGAGCCCAGAGCTCAGGGCAGCCACCGGCCTCACTCAGGAGGAGGGACTGGATGGCTCTGCTGTTGCGGTAGGAAGGGAAGAGGGTAACAAGGAACAGAGGTAAGAGCACCAATCTGCCTGCTCCCAGAACTCAGGACTGTCTTTCTCTCATCTGCACGCAGCTGTGGCCTCATGCGAAGGGCTGCCGCCAGGCCTCCACACACATGAATTGCCATCCTCACCGCGGCCTGCAAGGTGGGCATTTCTAACACCCCCATTTTATAGATTCCCCCACCGAATCTCAGAAAGCATGTGAAATTGCTGAAGGTTGCACAACCAGTATTATTAATAAAAATAGTGCTGACACAAATACAGCCCTAAGTCTGTGTCAGTCTTTATTCTGAGTACTTTATATTCATTAACCTATTGAACCCTATGAGGTGGGTGCTATTACTATCCTGACTTTACAGATGAAGAAACTGAGAAACCAGATGATTAGATAATTTGCCCAAGGACAAACACTTGAAAGGCACTTGAACCCAGGCTGTCTGCCTCCCAGGTCAGTATTGGGAACCCTCACATCACGTTGGGTGTGGGAAACAAAATGCTGCAGATCGAACTCGTTTGTCTGATTCCAAAGGCCGTACTTTGCTCAAGGGACGAGGGACGAGGGTCAAGGGATGAGGCTGCATAACGGCAACTCAGCTTGGAGAGTTGAAGACTCTGTGCCAAGATCTAGTTAGGGTGTCGAAGAACAAGTAACAAGTACCCCCAAAAGACTTCCTCCAGTTTCTCTTTGGCTTAAACTAAGTGACAGGGCTCTCCCAAATTCTCTCACGGCTGGGGTGTCTCTATGGTGTTAGCGGGAAAGGCTAAACCTGGTATAAATTCAACCAATCGACAGTGTCTGCCTCACTCATGCAAAGCCAGAAGTGCTATATGAAGTCCTCATGTGTTCAGTAAGTCATGTGTGGACCCCGCGTTCTGGTGGGCTCCATGCCAGCACCAAGCACACCGGAGTGAAAGCCCATGGTTCTTGCTCTTCAAGGAGCTTACAGACTGGGACTTGGCACAAACACGAAAGCAGACAAGTCCATCGCGGTGTGCGGCAACGTGTTCTGAAGGATGTTGGAGACAGAGGGGGACGCCACGTCTGTCTAGGGGAGGACCTGAGGCACAGGCTTCACAGAGGAACCGTCACTTATAAGGAAAGAAGTTTGCCGGAGGAACAAGGGAAGTGGCGGCATGTGACTCAGGCAGAGAGGACACATGTGCCAAGTCAGAGAAGCATGGGGAAGGATGGCACATTCTGGGGAACTGGTGACAGGTCAGTATGACCGCAGCAGGGATGCCAGCTTTGTGGGGTGGGAGATGCAGCTGGAGAGGGAGGCAGGGGCCAGATCTCCACACAATGGGTGCCGTACACCACATGTACGAATTTAATCTCTAATTCCTACTATCCCCCTAGGCAGCTGTTCCATGATGACAGGTTACCGCTGCTAGTAAGGTTCACAGACACAGTTCCCAGCTCTGGTGGCTTGCACTGTGGTCCTGGGTGTAGTTCCCAGGGAACAGGCTTGGTGGCACCGCTCTGGCCGTTGGAGGTGCCCACTGCAAGACCAACACTGAATGCTACTTTTGCCTTTTGTCTTTTTTTAAAAAGATATTTTATTTACTTAGTTAGTTAGTTCCGTTCCTCTTCAGGTTTCTTCCAGTTAGCAAAAATAAGCACCAGCACAGGTCTTTCATGAAGAAAAGGTGGCAGGGGAGACCTGCGTTTCCAATTTACAGATAAGAAAAAAGAGGCTCGGAAGAATAAACATGCCCTCTATCCGGAGCAGATAAGACGCAGATCCAAGGTTTGAACCCAGGCTGGCTAGAAGCCAGAGCCTACGCGCTTTCCACCCCACCCCAATGACTGCCTCAACTAGGCCACTAAAGCGATCACTGCCTATTATGTAACCAAAAATAAATAAATAAATAAATAAATACAAAGCCTTTCTTTCTATGGTGGCAGTGGCGATGTCATTCCAGAAACTAAGATTTGTTCCCTTTATAAATGAGGGGTCAGTGCATTTCTCCCCCCGCTCATTATAAAGGCCTGCTTCCTACCAGAATGAATAATGAGGTTGTAGCTGTCTGCATTCAGCCATAGGAAGACGCATAATTGTATTTCTTCCATGATGGGAGAACCAGCTGTGGCACTAATAAAAATGACTGCTTTTCAATTCTTTCAACGGAGTAAATAAAACTCCCTTGTGATTAACAGCAAATTGGTTTCCTACAGAGTTGTCGAATCCGAAGGGGTGCAGTGAGGGGGGTGGGAGAGAAGATGGGAGTGAGAGCTTGGCTAGTGGTTCTACCCCAGCAGTGTGCTTTCTCTGAGTATGCGATCCAGAAGGGCTCGGGGTAGGAGAGATATTTTTAACTCCTTTCAGGAAATTCCCAAGTCTGGCAAAATAACACTCCAGTATCCTGGCGCGGGGACAAAAGAGGAAAGGGGTCTCACTTATTAACAAGAGCAGTCCCTAAGGCTCTCAAATTTGGGGCACCGATTCTTACCCAATTCATGTATTCTATGGGTATTTATTCAGTGCTTGCTAGTGGTTTATTCACTAACTATTTACTGAGTGTCTACTATATTCCGACACAGAGCTATGCCTTGGGGAAGGAGCTCACAGTCTAACAGAGAGAGAGAGAGAGAGAGACATGGTTTGTTACAATTCCTGTGATAAGTTCTATATACTGGAAATAAAAGTTGGGAATTTGCATAGTCTTTTCATTCTCTCGACAAGTAGGATAGAAAAGCCGTTTTGCCCCCAGCTTTAAGCCAAAGAGTTACAAACCAAGACCAATAAAAGATCAATCAGAGGTGAAGATAATATAGTTGGAAATGGTAACAGAGGGCAACGTGATTCTGAAATTTGCAAAATATTGGTGGATCAGACAGGGCCCCCATAGGAAACAGGTGGGATGCCCAAATTAGGATAATTCGAGGAGAGTTTGTTTACAAAGGGATCCTTTGTGTGCAAGGATGTGGGCAGGATGTAGGGGACTCACAGGGGCTGTGCAGGAACCGAAGACTAGCAGCAGTGCTGTTACCAACCCAAGTCCAAAACAATAGGGGAGGACATTGGCTGCAGGAATCTGGAAGGAAAGAGTTGAATGGGGAAGATCACCTTGGAAGGTATAGTGACAGACAGCTGAGGGTCATAGCCAGGGTGACCATACAGGGAAGGTGTCAGAGAAATAAATACCTAATCTCATTCTCCTCCATCACAAGATTTTTTTCCATCTCACTGGTCAGGGAAGTCTTCCTGTAATAGAGATAGTATCGAGCTAGATCTTGACAGACGAATGGGAGTTTGGTGTTGAAGAGAGGGGACAAGTCTCTAGGCAGAAAAAATAGAACAAAAGCAAGAAGGTGGGAGGTGGACTAAAAACAGATCCTGAGAGACCTTTATGGTATGCATAGAAGTTTGGCTTTTGTAGCCCAGGCACTGGAGAGCCATTGAATGATTTTTAAGCAGGTGAATAGCATGACCGTATGCATTTATGAAAATCCTGTTGGCTGAAGCATGGGAGGGAGATGGGATAGAGAGGGGTGTGGCTTGGAGAAGAAGAGACAGGCTGGCTGGTGTAGTAAGTAGCAGATAAAGGGGGAGAGCCTGGGCCATAGTCATGGAGATGGAGACAGGGAAGATTTTGAAATAGTTGAAAGAAGTAAAAATGATGGCTGATTGAACCAGAGAAGGTCGTGCAGGAGAGGGAGGCATCCAGGCTGATTCTCAGCACTCCCACTACAGTGTCAGCAGACCACACCATTTTCTGGGACTTAGAAAGGAAAGAGCCAGAATAGATTTGGGGGACGAAACAAGAGGGCTTTGCTCTGAAACATACTGAGTTCCCCCGGGGCCTGCAGGACCTCTAGGTGGAGATGCCCGCTGTGACTTGGGTATGACTTTCAAGTTCAGGAGAGGGAGAAAGAGCTGGCCTGAGATAGAAGCCCAGGACCCCTGAGCATGCTGGAGGTTAGGACACGGTAGCACGCAGGAAGAGTGTGGACAGAGGGAGAGGGGTCCCTGGCTGGGCCACCTCCACGCCCCCATCTGCAGGATAAAAATGGGAGTGTCTCCTTTGCTGGGTTGTTGTGAGCACTTGAGAGAAGAGATAACATGTGAAAGTGCCTGGTGCATAGCGGATCCTAAAAATACTTGCAGAAGCAGAGAAAAGGTACAGATGCTAAGAAACTTGGTTTTACACTGTATTCAGAAAAGAAACAGCAGCTGCTTTACACTTAACGAACACCACAGTCTTATCTCCCTGCTTAGTTCCTTACATATCTGTCTCTTCTTGCTCCTTGGGCAGAAAGGGAATGGGAATTAGATCTCAGAGTTGTCTGTTTCACATTCCCCTACGTACTGGCAAAACAATTAGCACAAAATAGCTATCAACTAAATCTATAGATATGACTGATTGATTGTCTGGTGGAGAAAAAAAAAAAGAGAGAGAAACTCTCCAAGCTGGAGGTAGTCCCAATTACCCCAGCACTTCTCTATACCCGACAAATGGCTCACTCGCTGGGTCCTGCCCCTCCCCCACCCGCCAGAGAGACATGATTAATGTCCTTCCTCTGTTTGAGAGCGGTGGTCCAAAGATTAATGAAGTCAGAATCCCTTGGAGATACTTGAGTAAGAAATGGGCCGTATTGTTGTCTTGCTTTAATTAATTTGAAAATTATCCTATATTGTTCAAATGGCAACTGACTCATCAAAAGTGGGTGTTTGGAAGTGATAGATGGAAAGTCTGAGGATTTTCTCATTAATTAATTTGGCTGTGAAAATAAGCACTGGCCCACATTCCCAGTGAAATAAAAACACACCAAAAAGTAACCAAGAAATCGGGCTGGTGCGGAAGGGCCCAAGTTCTGCCCTCAGGCAAAGACTCACGTTTTTCCCAGCGGAGCGATGATTTTATATAGGTAATATGTAATATGTGATTTTCTGGGGGGTTTTCCCCCAATTTTCTACAATGAGCACAAGTTATCTTACCATAAAAACTTAATTAAAAAAAAAACTAAAATAAATATTTGTCATACATACAGACCGTATAGAATAAATACAGCATGTAACAATAAGTATAATAATATTGAGTAAAGTAAATGTTATCTTTATTTTTCTCTTTATCTGTGTTTCGAGACTTTTAAATTAGTATTCCATATATTATTTGTCCCCCTATTCCGTTACCACGTAAACCAGGAGTCTTTACTTGTAAGCAACAGAAACTGTACCTGGCTAATATATGCCACGAAGGAGTTTTCTGGAAAATACAAGGGAATTCAAAATTTCAAAAGGAAAGTGGGGAAGTAGGCTTAGTAAGACAGGAAGAGGAAGCGAGCTACTCCAGGGGTTTTGCAGGAACTACGCACCGGCTTGTCCAAGAGCCGCTGTGACAACCAGAGGCTCCAACCACGTACATGCTCAGTTAGGAAGGGAAGTTCTGGGCAGCCCAGCGAGGGCCATGTTTCTGCCCCAGCTAGAGGGGAGTAGGGCACCTTGCTAACTGTACTAGCCAGACTGTACCCGGAGGACTTTGATCATTCACCGAAGTGAATTTTAATCCTAGTCCCATAGGAGGTAGTCTGGATGTTGGGCAAACAAAAACAATAGACACCCACCCCCAGGTAACTGTTTCCCCCTCACCCAGTGATTTTTTTTAGGTCTAATTTACAAGCAGTGATGTTGCAAATCAACCACTGATCCATTGCTGAACATCTCTGACTGTTAGATAATCATTCCTTGGGTATTGATTGCACTTCTGTCTCCTTATATCGAAAGAGGGCTCGGGGGCACCTGGGTGGCTCAGTTGGTTAAGCATCTGCCTTCAGCTCAGGTCATAATCCCAGGGTCCCGGGATCAGCCCTGCATCAGTCTCCATGCTCAGCGGGGAGTCTGCTTCTCCTTCTCCCCCCTACCCCAACCCCTGTTCATGCTCACTCTCTCTCTCTCGAATAAATAAAATCTTAAAAAAAAAAAAAAAGAGGGGGTCAGGATAGTAGTGGGATTGGAACTGTTAGAGGATCAGTTGAGAAA
The DNA here is from genome assembly GCF_023065955.2 of Ursus arctos. Classification (NCBI taxonomy): domain Eukaryota; kingdom Metazoa; phylum Chordata; class Mammalia; order Carnivora; family Ursidae; genus Ursus; species Ursus arctos. The sequence goes on from NW_026622786.1 coordinate 58,400,020, forward strand.
GCTGGGGGAGGGGAGCTTGGAGGTGAAGAGAAGGCTCAGGTGAATGAGCTGGCAGCTGTGAATGAATCACCACCTTTCCAAAGGGCGGTCTGCCACGTAGCAGAAGAATTAGTTTTAAAACAATCAATAGAAGCTCAAGAGAGGCAAGAGTTGTCTCAACAAATGGTAGAACTTTTTAATAATTAAAACGACCCCACTCTGGAAAGTAGGAAGCCCCCTTCTCAAGGGGTGAGCGGCTGGAATTCCAACATGGGGTGGAGTGATTTGATCTCTAAAGGATTCTTTGAACCCTGATAGTCTATGGTCCTATGATCCTTTGTTATTTGCAAACCTCCTAAGTGTCCTGCTGAAGGGCTCCTTGCCTTTCAGTTACCCAGTCACAGGCATGCCTCAAGCTCAGCTTCTCCTTTTCACCTGGTTTGCTTGCAAACCTGGGTTTGTGGAAGAATCCCCCAGGCACTTCTCACTGCTGTGGGAGAATGTTGGGATTTCACCAACCGAGCTTGGCGAGCAGAGATGAGAGGAAAGGCACAAGAGACAGATTCAGAGTAAGAATTCTTGGGTTTAAACCTCAGCTTTGCCACTTACATATTGTGGGATCTTAAGCAAGTCAATGGGTTTTGCAATTCTCGTATTATTCCTCCGTAAAGAGTGGATGATGAGTACAGCAATAATAGGAATAATCCACTTTCGAGAGTTTATTTTCAAAAACACGTTAACACCTGGTTTTTGTGGAGTCTTAATGGTGTGGTAGATTATTTACATGCATTATGTCGTTTATTTAGTTCATTGATGTAATCCTACCGACAATCCCATGATGTGTAGGTTCCATTATTCCCATTTCAAAGATAAGAAAACTGAGGTTTAGTGAGTTTAAATCATTTACCTAAAAATGGAGCTGAAGTTAAAATCAACAGATCTAAGTCCATAGCTGACTACTTTATAATGCCAGACCACGGCTATCAGACTTACACGAGCGAGCACAGATCGTACTAGACTTAATGGACGATCTGGAACATGATAGGAACTCAGCAAATATTAGCTTTCTGCTCATCATCCTTCGGACTTAATCTTCTAAAAACTCCACTTACAATTAATCTTTAAATGTTGCACCCCTGTGCTGCCTTAATCCTCCACCTGGTCACGAGACGGTGGCAACAACTTCAAGTGTCAAATCAAGATAACGCACATCTTTCTTGCTCTCTTTCAGGAGCAGGAGAGCTTTTCCTAGAAGCCTCCTCTCACATCTTACCTAACAGATTTGGGTCCACAGTCTCATCTCGAAACCCATCATTCCAAAACAAGGATGATTGAATAACCCTGAGGCCAACCAGTCTTACTCCCAGAGCTGGTCCGCTTCCAAAATCAGCCTTGTTCTTGGAGAGGAAAAGGAGGTCCTGGATGCTGAGAGCCACCAACTGTGTCCTCTATAGCCCTGTTATTCTGATAAGAAAAAGAAAGCTCAGAGGGGTTTAATGAATCTGTCCAGAGCCCAAGAGCAAGGGTAGGGCTGGAGGAGGGGACGTGCATACTAGGGTGGTTCTTAGGTAAGGAAAAGGGTTGGAGCTGTGGCAGGGTAGGGAGAGGATTTAGGACAATGGGCCTCACCTGTGCTGCATGCTGGAGTGACACGAGTCACTTTAAACAGCACTGATGACTGGATCCCACCCTGAGGGATTCTGACTCACTTGGTCTGGGAGGCAGCCTGGGTATCAAGATTTATAAAAGCACCCCAGGACATTTTAATACTCAGCCAAGGTGAGAACCACTGGTTTAGGAAAAGAGCTAATGGAACATGGAGGGCTTGAAGCCCAAAGCATAGAGTCTGCGCTAAGTAACAGAGATTCTGTCTCTCCTGTTTCTCCTCGATAATTGCGCCCATTTCCTGAGGACTCCCCCCACTCCCCCCTCCACCCGC